>NW_022900923.1:24445763-24516611 GCF_012274545.1 Fukomys damarensis
TAGTAATCTATAAAATTACTCAAAATTACAATATATATTATCTAGGTGTCTTGGTCATTTCAATTTGTCTTGTTGTTCCTTGAGTTTTATGCTCATCTCAATTTCTAGTAAAATCTATAACTGTGAATATTGTGTTTTAAGAGCTATTATATTTTCCAACTTATAAATATCTGTTTATCATATTACTTTAAAAGCTGATTTAATGGGCCTGGTGAAGCATGCTGTGATATCAGCACTGGGGAGGCCAAGGCAGGAGGATCTCAGTGAGTTTGAGGCCATTTTTGACCACATAAAGAGACCTTGTCTAAATAGATAAATTAAAGCTAATTTTAATACAACCAGACAGACATATTAACATTCAGCTCTTGTCTTCACTTTTTTTTTGTACTGGAGATTGAACTCTTCACTTTTTAGAACACACATATTTTAATGTTTTTTAATCTTCTCCTTCAGTCAAAAGAGACTTCTATTTCTTTACTGTGCCCCATATCACAGTGCTCCATAAATTAATGTTATCTTTAATAATGCATTACCTTCCTTGCTATTGAAATTGGAGCCTATATAGTTTTATGCTTTCTATTATCAAATAAGCTGACCAATTCCTATTGATTCATGAAACTGTGAACTATACCCTTGATTCCTCAGAGTACAACTTCTCACAGCAGAAATGAAAAAATTAGACCTTGTAGTTGGAGCAATAGTTAGGATCTCCTTATTAATCTTCAGGATCACTTTCAACTTTCTTACCTTTGGCCTAGAAGTCCAACCTTCCTTTGGCTTTCTGACTGGCAAAAATGGCAGTGCTTGTTTCAGTGCATGACACCAGTAGTTTGAAGAATCAACACAGGAAAGAAGGGAGTGAATGATGTTTACAAATGACTTGGCCTCCATTTGTTTTTTTTTGTTTTGTTTTTGTATATTTGTGGATTTTGTACTGGGTATCGAACTCAGGATCTTGTGCTTGTGAAGCAGGCAGCAAAACCACTGAACTAAATCCCCACCACCTCCATTTGTTCATTTGTTTTTATTCCTTATTCTCTTACAACTTACAATCCTCAAAAGGCAGCAGAAAAGCCCTGTGTCTGAGTGATCAGAAACTAGTAACCAGACACACTGAATCTTCTCCATTGATTTATTACTTGTGGCAAATTAAATTTTCAGAGAATGTCTGTAGCTATGTTTGTAGTCTCATGTGTTTTTCTAGAACTTTGTCACACCCTGACAATAAGTAAAGTCCATTGCCCCTCCCCTTAAACTTGAGTGGATCTTGTGACTCTCTAGGGGGGAATAAGGTGATGGAAATGAGAAGTCACTTCTGAAACTAGCTTGAGGGAGGCAGTCCACACTTTGGAAACACTGAGCTTCTCTGTAAGTTCATTTATCATGAAGCTGCATGCTGGAAATGCCATGTGGAGATTTCCAACCCTCATTTTTCATCTTGCCACCCAACTAACAGACAAAGGCTGTGAACTCAAATCCTTTGAAGACTCTTTCACTGTTATGCCTGTCATGTAGCTTCAGGGCAGCTCCAGTTGATGACAGCTGCTGAGACCTTTTCTGAAAAAAAGAAAAATAAAAATAAAAAAGGAAATTTGAGATTTTAGATGTGCCTTTGGAGGCAGAGTGAAATGGCAAGTCGGAGGAATTTCAACCTACAGTAAGGCTATTGTGTGGAAATGACATAGGAAATAAACTTTTTGGGTCTCTTGGGAGCTTAGAGAAAGAAAAACTAAAGAATAATGTCATCCAAAAGAAAGAGAAGCATGAGGCAAACTCTACCTGGTACTGCTATAGAAGAGCACAAGGCATGACCATTACTGATTATCCAAAAAATATGTTCATTACCCAGCGGAAGAAAGTGAACGCTCTGTTTTTCATCGTGCGTGGTTCTTTCCACAAAGAGCAGGCCTGAAGCCATCAGAAGACAAGTAGGTGACTGTCCATGGTGCTGCCCTAGGATTATTGTGCCTTTTGAATACCTCCTGCTCTGGTCTTTGTTTTATTCCTTCACAGTAACTCACATCTATAAGCTCACTGGTCTGTTTACCACTGTTCTCTTTTGTGGGTTTTATGGTCTAAAATACCAAACCTATTATATTCCCAAGCATTCTTCTTGTACCTCTGCATGACTCTCTTGTGCCTCAGTTCTTCTCTTATTTACTTTCCAAGAATCATCTTTAGATAACATCTTTAGGTGACATCTTTAGAAAGACAAAAACATCCTTGATCCTTATATGATCTAGAGATTTGTGCACTGAAATATAGTGTAAGAAATATGCATGCAGGTGTGTGTATGTGTGTTCATTCTCAATAGAATAAGGACTAAAGCCTTCTTAAAGGATTTGGAGGTATTGAAAATATATCATATTTCTTACACTGTATTTTAAAGTAGGATAATCAAAATTTTCTCTTTTTGGTACCAGGGATCAAAATCAGGGCTTTACACTTGCAAGACAGGCACAGTGACACTGAGCTAAATCCCCAGCCCACCAAAAATTGTTTTCTGCATGTTTCATTGACATTTTGTTGGCTATTATTGGCCATAGACATAGACATTCCATCATCCACTACCCTGGAAAGGAGAGTCTAGAAACCCTTGGGTCAGGGAGCAGGACAAGAGTCCGGGACAAGCAGCTGAAGGATCCATTGGTCTACCTTTCTCCATCTGCTGGTCTATGCCCTTTCTCTCTAAACCTCTTATTGCTGTTCAGAATCATAAATTGAGATAGAAAGGAATGACAATGGCAGGTCTCCAGAGGTCCAGAAGATAGGTTTCTTATCCTCATTTGCTTCACAGTTACCTAGTTGGCAGCTGTGGTGAGGATAGTGCTGCATCTGAAGCCAGACCTGTGTTCAAATCTAGCCCTGGTCCTTGATTGTCCTACATCAAAATAGTCACAAGGTGAACCTCCAGCCTATCATTAGAAATATAACTCAGTTTTCAGAGCCTTGTCATAAGAATTAAAATAAACAATATATTAGAAAGAATTATGTAAAATACAAAGCACTGATGAAGGCTTACTCTCTTTTGTGGGGCCCCAAGGAGACATATGAATTGGTGAAGATGTGAACTCAAGGGGCTACTGAAGATGCAGCAAAGACAGCACAGATAAGAAAAGGAGAGAAGGCTCCAGAGGCATAGGAAATATCTCATGGGGCTGATCCAGTAGAGGAAGAAAAGAGGTTTACCTAGAGGTGGGCAGGTGTCCAAACTAACATAGTGCACAAGGCCAAGAGCCCAAGGGAGAAAGGTAACTGTAATGATAGCAGCCATGTGCCAGGCATTGGCCAAACACCAGACACTATGCTAAGGAAGGCTTTACACACTTATTTAATTCTCACAGTAACTCTGTACTGCAAGTGTTACCACCCCCATTTTTCAGAGTAGAACATGAAGTTCTGATAGGTATAAGACATTTCTAAAAATCTCACAGTCAGAAAAATAGTAGAATTTGGATCCAAACCACAGTTTTTCTGATACCTTATCCCTAGTCATAAGATTATTTTTTTTTTTACTTGTTTGGACTTTTCTAAAGAAATTTTCATAGCAAATCATGTCAGAAGAAACTATTACAAAACAACCCCAAACCCAAGTAGTCAAAGAATAACTTGAGCCAACACAGTGGATGGGGCATGGTCAAAAGTGGTCTGTGTGAGTCCCAGAGATAGGAAAATACCATCTTTCCTGTGGGTGGCTTACGAGTGGGCTGGACACATTTATTGGGCTGGGCCTGAGCCAATTCCTACAGTCTGTAAGGATCAGAGAGTGTTCATCTAGAATCTCCTTGTGCAAATGTTCCTCTATTTTCGTTGATAGACTTAATGATCAGTACAGACCAGCTTTTGCCAAAGTATGTTCTAGTGAATGTTAGTTCTGTGGGGTTAATAGGTATGATTTGGAAAGATTAAATTGAATTAACTTCAACTTGATCTAACATATTTATTGACCACACAAATAGAGCTGTTAACCACAAATTGAATCATGAAAAATATAGGCAAAGTGTTTTCGTGAAGCTTGAGGAGTAACCATCAAGTGAGTTGAGGAGTGTCACATGAAAGTGATGTCACTTTCTTTACAGCAGACATTTCAGGGTTTCGTTATGTGAAATGCCTCATTTTTTTTTTTTTTTTTTTTTTTTTTTTTTGGTGCCGGGGATTGAACTCGGGTCCTTGCACTTGCAAGGCAGGCCACCGAACCACAGAGCTAAATCCCCGGCCCTGCCTCATGACTTTTTAAGAGTAGGGTAGAGTATATATCATTCTCCCCAAATATTTGGCCATGGAATACTGTTTTACTTGTTATAAAGTTTCTTTATATTGCACCAGGGCTAGCATTCTACAGAAAGGTCTTGGGGGAAATGCTGGGGCAGAGACAGACAATAGGTATCACCTCACATCCCTTAGTTTCACAATATTGGCAGTGTGACCAAAGGGAATAATGGGAAACACTTAGAACACAGTGTCCAGTAAAAACAGGTGTGTGGAACAGTAGTTCCATTCAGCAATACTTCTTAACCACGAACTCAAGTAGAGTCAAGGCAACCTGGAAATTGCCATAGAGTATATGTCCAAGGAATGAGTATATTGTTCTAAGCAGGATTGAGAGACTCACTGAGCCCATGTGATAGCAGGAGAGAGGAAGAGGGGAGGAGTTGAAGAAGGGGGATAGTCCTTTCTACCTAGCCTTAGGAGAGGGGAGGATTTCTTTTCAGTCTTGAGGGAGGACCCGGTGGCAGCTGCACTGACATGAAGGTACAGCATGTTCTGTCTGAAGGACATAAACAGAAGTGTTCACTTAATCCAGCAGCGGGGGCTTTGCATGCCAGCAATCAAAGTGTATCACTCAGGCAAAGCAGCCAGGGGAAAAGAGCTGACGATTGGCTAGCATTTTCTCTCTTCTCCAGGAAGACTTCTGGGTCTTGGTTACCCTCTGGGTTTTTCCTCTCTCTGATCTCTCTTGCTCTCACGCAGTGTTCCCTTGCCCAGGCGTTACATAACAGCCAGAGCTTCAGGGAACACCTACACAAGAGGCCATGACAATCAAACAATGGGCAGGCAGAGCAGCCCTGAGAAAATGGAGTCATTCACGAGCTGTATGAGAGCCGCCTCTGTTCCCAGCTTGGCTTGCTGGTAAATGAAGTGCGCTGGGGACAAAGAGGGAAACTTTACACTCTCGCAATTTTCCCACAGTGGCAGCTCACAGAAAAACAAGGCACTAGTTGGCTTAAAGGAGAAAAGGCAACCATATCCACAAGACTTTGCTCCCCTCTTAGGTTGTTGTCTTATGCCAAAGCCACAGAAAAATCTCTCTGGGAGGGAATGGCAAAGCTACACTTGCTCTGGGGAGAAAACCATGGAATCCAGAGGGAATATGCATGGATCTGCCTTCTGCTTCTATTTCCGTCTCTGCTGGCTGGGCTCATATTTGACTTCAGTGCTGGTGCTCCACTTTGAAGGGAAAGAATGTCAAGATGATTTCTCTGAGAAAAATAGTGTCTTCCCTGGTGCAGATGCTCAGAAGAATCATGAAGCACCTTTCTCAGTGCAGTGAGATGGCTCAGCTGTTCCCAGGGGCAGGGAGCCACTGCTCAGGGCTGGGTGTGGAACTATGCCCAGAGCATCCTTAGCTGCTGAGCCCAGGGACTCTTTGCAAGGGAATCTATGCTGCAGGGGCAGGTACCGTTCTGTTGACTTATAAATCATAGCATGCTAAAAATTTAACCAGAGTGTAAGTGTCCTATAGTGAAAGTTTTCTACCAGACTAAATTTCATACCAAGAAAACAACAAAATTAAAATAAATAGCCTTATATATTAAAAATAGCTCTCAAACACCAGAAATGACCTACTTATCTACTTAAAGAGGTACAAAACTCTTGTCCAACTTATATATTTGAAGTCCATTGTAGAGTTATAGTACCTGTGGCACTATTCCTACCAGTGGGAATTTCACTGTAATCCTCTGTACAGAGAGGATCCTATTATGGGGTAAATTACGATATGATACAATATAAAGATCCTTCTTTATACACTCTGGAATTCTGTCTTCCTACCCAGAATCAGAAAGATTCACAGGATAAAGAGAGAAAACAATAAGATAATGTAAACTACTTTCTGAGTAATAAAAGGTCACTGATGAGCTGCAGGCTGGGATATGTGTACCTATAAAATAGACCTGGCTTATTGAAATTCCAACACTATATTTCACAGAACTAGAAAAAAGAATCCAAAAATTCATTTGGAACCACAAGAGACCTAGAATAGCAAAAGCCATTATAGGCAACAGTCACATGGCACCAGGTGTAACAATTCCCAATTTGAAACTATACTACAAAGCCACTGTGATAAAATCAGCATGGTACTGGCAAAGAAATAGGCCTGAGGATCAATGGAACAGACTGGAAGACACAAAAACAAATGCAGATGTACTCAGCTACCTCATCTTCGACAAAGGAGCTCACCATCCTCAGTGGAGGAAAGATAGCCTCTTTAATAAATGGTGTTGGAAAAACTGGAGTAACTGTACTGTATCCCTAAATGTACCAATAAACTCAATAAAAAAAAAAAATAAAATAAAATAGACCTGGCTTGCTAGCTTAGCCTCATACCAGAAGATTTTGTCCTCCCCAGCATCAGGACTACAACATGAACAGGTGCCAGTTTCTGGAGAATGTACTGGTTAGATTCTCTGGAATCAAATCTTTGGCCTGCTTCTACCTTCAAAACTGAGTAGCTGTATAATTTAAAGAGAGTGCTTTACTTGTGTTTCCTAATCTATACTAATCAGAATGGCCTGCATTTTTAGGAAGAGCAGACAGGGGATCTGTTCTGGGAGAACTGAAGGAAGCAGGCTGCAGGGAACCTCCTTTTGAGATCATTCTCAGCCTGGGGACTCCGCTCACAGCATACAGCACACTCATGGGACAAATGGCACATTTAAAAAAAAATTTCTCATTGACTTGTAAAAACCTCACAACTAAAAAACATTGTTTCAATGCACTGCCCTAAATAATTTGTTGCTCTTTAATCCAACACTTGTTTTGCTTAAATTCTTTAAAATTTTCTCCTTTGTGCTTTAGGTGCAGATATGCAACTTTCATCAAATCTGTATAATTCTGTTTTAGGGTTTGATAGAACTGCGCACATCCTTGGGGCTTATGGATGATCGGAGTGTCAGGACTAACATTTTTTGTGTGCTTATGTTCTGGGGCCCATGTAGACCTGTGTACCCATGGTACTCATAGCAGAATGAAGGAGAGAGGTGATAACTTCGGTTTATGCTATGAGGATGAAGGCTGGAACGGCAGTGATGGGAAGAGCTTTCCAGAGGTGGTAATGCCTGAACTCCACTTGGTGACTGTGTCAGCCAGGTGAAGGTGCAGGAGTGCACCCAGGCAGGAACGGCACGTGGGAGGGCATGGCCACCCAAACAATCTTGCACTTCTCACACACTTTGGTAGGTCCTCGTACCTACAGTATTTTTTTTTTTTTACTAAATGGCTTGCTTTTTCTTCTTTTTTATTGAGTTTATTGGTACTTTTTAAGTATACAGTACAGTTACATTTATCATTGGCATCTTGTACCTTTACATGAGAGATATTTGTTCTCATTTTTCCCCTTAGCCCTTCACTCCCTTCCTCGTCTCCTATTTACAAAGACTTTGTTTCCATTTTTTCCTTTCCTCATATGTTTTCTTTTCCTTTATTTCCTTTCCCCTACCCTTCCCACAGTATTGGGAGATGCAATGAGATGGGAGGCACAAAAAGGGTAGGTCATGGGGGCAGATCTCCATAATATTCCCAGTTAGCCTTTATATGTCACTTCTTCCTCAACAAAGCCTTCAGTGGAGATAGCTGCTGCTCATTCACTGGTATTTTAATCCTTTATGTGGAATAGTAAAACAGGAATAGCCTGTGAGTACTTCCTTGAAGGTTTTTACATCAGTAGTCTCTAAAATTGCCTTGCTTTTTCAATTTGAAGAGAATTCTTCAGGCAATTAAGTTTATGCTTATACAACTATCCCCCCCTTCTGACCTTTGAAACTGATATTTGTTGAAAAAGCTATTTTTCACCAAATTGATCTAGATACTCATTGACTAGCCTGTTGAGCATGATTGCTTCTCACAAGGGCCTCAGCACTTAAGCTGAATGATATTTACCATTATCAAACAATTATATGCCTGAACTGTGCTAGTGGGTTTTGAAATTATTTTTCAATCCTCACAGCAATTTGAAGGATTGTTAGGAATTAGCGAGGAAGGTATTGTTATTATTATTATTTCCATCTCGCAGATGACCAAATGGGGGCCAGAAGTAACAGTTTACAAGCAGAACTGGGATTCTATTTGACTCCCAAACCTTTATTCTTAGGTAGTTTGCTGAGCTGCTTTTTCAATAAAGATTTGTAGAGGGTAAGGGAGCTGTTTCACAATGAACAAGCAAGGTTTTAGACTGGAAGCAGCCCAGGAGAGCAGCACATGGGGAATGTTCCAAAGGAGATCTGGAGTCAGCAAGGCCTCTGGCATGCAGGAGCATGAATTCGGATATCTCTGAGGAGTTTTTATGTCATCTTTTTTTCTGTCAGATCCTCATTAAGTGAAGCATGGATTTAAGTTAACCATAAACCATCAGAATTGATTTGTTAATTGTAATCAATGCACTACACTCATCCATAAAATGTACACTCATGTTACAGATAGGGAAAATCAAGCAGATGAACAGAGCTCCATACAGTCTTTGTGATGTTTCCATACATCTAAAGCTCTTGTAAAAAAATAAATTTTGGGGCTGGGGATTTGATTCAGTGTTTCTGCCTCCTGCCTTGCAAGCACAAGGTCCCAAGTTGGATCCTCGGTACCACGACCACCACCACCAACAACCATAAAATAAAATAAATTTTATTTTAAAAATTAATTCTACAAAGTCATATACATACTCGAGAATTTATATTCTTAAAGATTATTCCAGAAACCATTTACTATGCACATGATGATGATGTAGTTAAACTGAGCAGTAATTACAGTGGTAGCTCAGGACTTGTCATTAATTTGATTCTTAGAGATGGGATGACTAATAAAAACAATGAGTACCAGGGCAAACTTTTCCATCGTGATGCATCACCACAGTACAACTTGTACTATGATTAAAGTTAGTATAGAGGTTCCAAAGCTGTATGCTGAAATGTTTGCATATCTCTAAATCTTAACATATATAGATATAGATACATGTCAGTATGCTTATTTTTAAATTTTCAGATAATGCATATTGACAAGAATTATGTGTCCTATACATGAATTCCTGACTCATGCTCCTCTGTCCTTCTCTAAGGATTTGTTGAGGAATTACAATAATTCCTGGAGTTGAAGAAGGGACTTCCAAAGGTCAATGTCATGAATTCAGGCTGATAGGTGGCCGGTCCTTTTCTCCTTCATTCTCAGACATGTGAAAGTGTTCTCTGATATGAAACCTCCCATTCTAGTTATGTCCCATGTTGGGAAATTGATGTAGCTCCTGTATTTTAACTGGGCTACTTTTCCCTACTATCTGCCTGCTCCAGCTCCCCCAGGTGAGTGGGAATATGCTTCATGAAGAATTCACTTCCTTTAATTAAAATTACTCAACTTCATTTTACTCTCATCTGCTTTCTCCAGGAAGCCTGAGATCCAATAAGGGAGATCCTTGTCTGATGCTGTATAGCCAGGCAGGAGGCCAGAAACCCTCAGAAGGCAGAGGGGAACCATGCTAAAAAAGACTTGGTTTCCAGGATCCCATCCCAATCATTCCTCTGTTTTAGATACTAATGTAGAAAGGCAGATCAAGTTGAGTAGTGTTATCCAGAAAGCTAGTAGGAGCTGGTTGAACTTCCTCATAGAGGTGACTGAAATCCAGGAGTGAGAATTTTTATCCTTCTATACCAGGAGTGTTGGGAAGAATCAAAGAACTCAAGTTTTACTGAATTCAGCTCTACATTTTGTTTCCCAGCCAAAGGTCATCTTGAAGCACAATGGGAAGCAAAGTTTGCTTGAAAGAGAAGGGGGTTGGAGCCTGAGGTTAGTTCTCCAGTTTAGATACAGACCATGGAAGGCAATTTCTTACTTCTATGAAGTAGTTACAATGCATAAAGCACTTTGTAAAAATAGTTCACAGGGTATTGAGATTTTGTTCCCTTTCTCTGTCATGTTGCTTCTCTTGATGTAGGGGCCTCTTGGTCAGTTACTCATAGATTGGAATCTAGAAGAGGCACTTCCTTTTTTGCTTTTTCATAATGACTGTACAAAGAATGTGACATTGCAGACATCTATCCAGAAGGATTTATCAGCATCAGTTATGAGTTTTGGCATTTTAGTCATCAAGAATGAGAAAATACTCAACAGCCACCCAAATGTCTTAGCTTGTGAGGACCCCTCTCCAGTATTAATGGGAAAAGGTAAAGATCAGGAGAGGGGGTGAGTTCTGAGATTTAAATTCAACTCCTCACTCCCAGAGCAATCTTACCAACCAGGGAAGCATTTCATGCTCACACTTCCCATAATGGAACAAGAGAAAGGTGGAGATGTCCAGACACTCTCCAAAGCTAGAAAAGGCTTCCTTTGAGGCTTTGTGTGTACATCTAAAGTGATGTAGGAAAATCGGGAGGTTTCAAAGACTGCAAGGTTGCTACTGCACAAGGTCACATAGTCTATAAGCTATAGCTACAATTCAGGTTTTGTCTGACTGCTTGGTTCAGGCCTCTGCCACTTGAAATCTGAGACTTTCAACACAAGCATGGCCAGTAAAGACTGCAAAAGGAGTGATGGCAACCCAGTGTTGATTATATATCCACAAGTAAACTTCTGAGCATTCTCAACACTAGAAATCCCAGACCTCACCTCAAATGTGGTCGTAAGAGGGGCAAAATGATGGTATTAAAATCTGAACCCTCTAGTGCACCTGTTTTAGGAGCCACTGTGTATTCCAAACGGTGTAATGCCAAAAGAAAAACCAAAGCCCTCAGAATTCAGCTCATTTACCCAAATCACTAACACAGAAGAAGAAAAGTACTTATAAGTCTGTTTGAGATAGTTTTAGGGCTAAGGGATGTGCCCAGAATCCTAACTAAAAGTAAGTATTGGTTACTAGAGAAATATGGGAAGGCCCTTTCTGGCCAGGAGGTCACCTGGAGCACTGAGAGTTACGTGTTTAGCTCTGGTATCTAAACTGCTGAAGTGAATTATTCACTTAGGGTGAAAAATAACCATCTCCCCTAGCTTGTCAAATAGAGTTTTTCAGCATTAAATGCCTTAGTCACTTGGAATCCAACCAAAGTAAACTCCTGGTATTGACCCACCCATATCTCTGCTGGAAGGAAATGGAGAGAGAAATCTTACAACTAATGGAAAAGCAGCTGTTGGCTGCAGGCAGCCCTCCACAGCAGGTCTGTTCCAGGTGAGGCAGAGTTTTAGGAAAGCTGCAGGTGATAAACAAGTCACAGAGAGGCTGTCAATGGCGTCTCTGTTTGGGCCTGGTCCTGATGGGGCTGTGTCTTACATAACAGTTTGGCAGGGAGCCCTGGCCAGGCAGAAGCACACAGTCTGCCAGAAGTACATAATCATCTTTGATTTCTCTGTTTGCTCAGCAGTTTTTAGGCAGTGGAGAAGGCACCAGTGCTGGAGGAGGGGTGGGATTCCAACACACTGCAGCCTTCTGTTTCCTTCTTCAGGACAAATAGCCTCCAACAGATTCCTGTGGCTAGGGAATTAGCAACTGCCACACAGGTTATAGCAGTCTGAGGGAGGAGATGCCCTGGAGCCTGGTGCAGACCTAAAAAGGCCAAAAATTAGCCTAAAGGTGGACAGGGGCCTGCTTCTGGGAGGTAGGGTCCTGGCTGCTGGCAGCACCTGAGGCTGTTTGCCTTTTTATCTGGGAGGGCTGTGCTGTCCCCCTTGATTATAGAGGTCACTGAGCCCCATGCCATGTTCACTCTAAAAGGAAGATTTTCAGGCCTTGTGGTTTAGAAAATCTCTTCTGGGTTGGTGCCAGTCTAATCCTACATACTGAAGTCCTGGGCATAGGAGAGCAATGCATTTAGACAGTGACATTTTTACTTCATGAAAAGTACAAATTTCCAACTTCTTTTTTGAGCCTGATTTGCTTAGAGTTGACTAGCAGTGTTCCTTCCCTTAGAATGGACACATTTGCTGTAGTCTCTACTACTCCTGATTGTCTTACATTTGGAGATTTCTTCATGTATTTATTTTACTTGCCTGGATCATGCAGGCATTTTTAGGATGAATTCTCTATTCATTCCTCATGGTAACCATTTAATATTATAATATCCCACCTACCCTCTCAGCTTCTCACTAGACTATAAGCTCCTTGGACAGCAGTTCAAATTGATAATTTACTTATTCATTCAGTAGTTAACTACAGAGGGTTCACCTGGAGCACTGTTGTGCTCACCAAGGTGCTTCCAGTGCCTGGCACTCAGTGCTTACTTTCTACACGAATTTAAATTAAATCAACAAAATTCTGACTGCATGTAAACTGTTGATCTTGGAAGTGTGTTTCTGTTGCTAAATATGCCCATTCTTGCAGCTCTATGAACAGGTTTACTGACAGGATACACCTTGTTTTGCAAGTGGCATGTGTGAACTTGTGTAATGTTGTGCTCAAAACATTCCTCTATGTGCAGATATTTTCTAATACCCAGCCTGAATCTCTGGCCTCAGTTTTTTGCTCCCCCTTCCCTCTGCAGCTATACCAAACTGTTTGTGTGACTTCCCTGCATTTACTTCACTATGCCCTTGTTTACCCTGTCCCTCCAGTCTGAAGTGCCCTCAACCTTATCTGTTACTTTGCTTCATTCCCACCCTTCTCCTGACCAGCTCTTAGTACCTCACAAGACTAGAGATTACCTTCTTAGAAGCCTCCTCAAGTCCATCCAGGCTGGGTTAGGAGCCCCTACTCTCTGTTCTTATTTCCTGTGTGGATCTCTTATGAGTCAGTCTCTGCCCCCATTCTGCAACCCCCTGACACAGGGACTGGGCTTTTCATCTGTGTTCTTGGAGCCAAGCACATGACAGGAACTTATACATCTAGCGAGAACCATTTGGTGATGCTTGTCAGTGAAATCCAGGCTGGGCCCAGCACCTGCATCAGGACCACATCAGTGCACCACCCCTACACCCACTTTTCCACATCCCAGCAGAGTCAAGATAACTGGACAGTGCTCCCATTGGGTTCTGTTGACATTTCCTCTTTATAATTACTACCCAAGCTCCATGTGTTTTCTTAAGCTTGCAGTGTTGGATACATAAACTTCATCTGCTCTTATGTGACAATACCATCTGCTCACTAGGTAGAAATTCTGGATAGGTTTTACTGCAGAGCAGCCCAAATATACCTCCATGGGATTCTGGATGGGAAGCAAACAATATTAGGACTGGAACAATGTAGGTGCTTAGTTTTATGTGATTTTTTTTGCCCTTTCTTAGATTTTATATTTCATATTTTCCTCTAAGTTTATGTTAGAGGAACTTATGTTCGCTATCAAGGGAATGAGGGCCAGGGATTTAGCTCAGTTATTCCACTGCCTGCCTTGCATGTGCAAGGTCCCGAGTTTGATCCCTGGTACTCTCCCCCAAATTCCAATGGCATTCTTTACAGAAAGAGTAAAAAACAATTCTAAAATTCATATAGAACCATAGAAGACTCCAAATAGCTAAAACAATTCTGAAAAAGAAAAACAAAACCATAGGTATCAGACTACTGATTTTAAATATTATAAAGTTATAATAAGAAGAAACAGCATGACATTGTCATACAATTGGGGACATAAAACAATAGAACAGAATAGAGATCTGAAAAGTAAACCTAAACTTATATGGCCAACTAATTTTCAACAAAGCCACCAAAAAGGTGCAATGGGGAAAAGGTAATCTCTTCAAAAAATGTGAAAAAAGGAAAAAATAGAGACAAAGTTTTTGTAAAAAGGGAAGGGTGAATCAGTTGAAGGGAGGGCAGGGGTATGGGGAAAAAATAAGAACCAAGATATATTATGTAAAGGTACAAGATCCCAATGATAAATATAATTGTATGTTTTGCTTTAAGTGTACCAACAAAATTAACAGGAAAAAAATAGGCAATCTCTTCAATTAATGGCATTAGGAAAATTCGGTTTCCACCTGCATAAGAGTGAAATTGGACCCTTAGGCCACACACAAAAAATAATAATTTAAAATGGACAAAAGAGTAAGACCTGAATCCATCAGACTCCTAGACGAAAATATTGAGTGAAAAGCTCCTTGACATTGACCTTTGATTTTTTTAATTTTTAAAAATATTTATTTATTTATGTATTTATTTTGAGGTACCAGAGATGGAAGTCAGGACCTTGCATGTGCCAGGCAGGTGTGGTGCCACTGATCTATAACCCTGGCCCAATTTTAACTTTTTTTTTTCTAGTACCAGGACTCAAACTCAGAACCTGGCACTTGCCAGGCAGATACAGTGCCACTGAGCTACAGTTGTTTTATATATATATATATATATGGCACAAAAGTTAAGGCTGTAAAATCAAGGACAGATAAATAGAACTATATCAAGTGTAAAATCTTCCCAACAAAGGAAACAAACAGCAAATTTAAAATGAACTTTTTTCTACATGTTGGGAAAATATATTTGTGAACAATATATCCAATAAGGAGTTAGTATCCAATATGTATAAGAATTCACACAATTCAATGAAAGTGAAACAGTAAAGGACTTGAATAGAAATTTCTTCAAATAAGACTTCAAAATGGCCAGTAGATATATGAAAAGGTGCTCAGCACCACTAATCGATGATGACTAATAAATTACAACCGCAATAAGGTATTATCACATACTGTTAGGATGCTTGTTATCAAAAAGATAAGTCATAACAAGTGTTGGAAAGCATATCTAGAAAAGAAAACTCTTGCATAGTGTTGATGAGAAGCAGGCATTGTGGGAAAATAAATACTGAGGTTTCTAAAGAAGTTAAAAATATGCTGGGGATTTAGCTCAGTGATTCCACTGCCTGCCTTGCGAGTGCAAGGTCCCGAGTTTGATCCCTGGTACCTAATAATGATAATAATAATGATAATAATAATAAATTAAAAATAGAACTACCCTGTGATACAATCTGTCTTACAGGTTTACACCCAAATGAAATCAAATCACCACCTTATAAAGATATCTGCATTTCTATATCCTTTGTAGCATTATCACAATAACTAAAATATGGAAACAACTTAAACGGAAAGACTCATCAATGGACAAAGAGGTAAAGAAATCATGATATGCATGCACACGCATACACACACACACACACACACACACACACACACACGAATATTAGTCAGCCTTAATGAAGAAGACTCTGTCACTTGCAATGACTTGGTTGAACCTGGAGGACATTATACCAAGTGAAGTAAGACAGACCCAGAAAAAAAAATACCACATAATCTCATATGTGCAATATTAAAAAAATTGTCAAATGCACAGAGATAGAGAATAAAACAATGGTTTCCAGGATCAGGAAGAAAAATGGGAAAATGTAGGTCAAAGGATATAAAGTATCAGATACAGAGAATTAATAAGTCTAAAGACCTAACATATATAAAGTCTATAGTTAATAATACTGTATTTCAGACTTTTGCTGAAGCAGTTGATTTTAAATTCTCTTGCCATACACAAAAAAAGTAGGTAGCTATGTGAGATGATGGTATGTTAATTTGCTTGACCATAGTAACCATTTTACTACATGTATCAAGTCATAATGTTGAGGCGGGAGGTATAGCTCAGTGGTAGAGCATTCGCCTACTATGTATGAGGCCCTGGGATTGATTGCCAACACCACAAACAAACAAACAAAACTTTAAATATATACCATAAAATTTAAATAAGCTGCAAAAAATTAAAAATCTTTTATTGAGTACCTATATGTCCTTGACTCTCATTTGGGTATTGATATGATAGCATTTCAGATATATCTAGGGAATATACTAGAGAACAAAGGAGACAAAAATTTCTACCATGGTTGACATTTATTCTCATTGAAATTGTTGAATTCCTTCAAGGGCTTGTCGATGCCAGGACTGGATGAGTGTTTAAACACTGTAAGTGATTTGGACTGCCTTGCAATTTGGTTAGCGGTACTTTGAAACATTCCAACAATATTTACCTGTTCTAGTGATAAGAAGATTCTTGGCAAAGAGGGTGGTGCTCCAGGCACACAGACATCTGGCACTATAGGAAAGAATGTTCTGAAAAGAAGTCCCCTCCCTGGAGCAGGCCCTTTGATGGGAATGGGATGTAACTCCAGGTTGGAGGAGGAAAGTGGAGAAGGATGCTGTCCAGAGTTGCCAGTAGAACAGGTGGAGGGTTGGCCAAATTCAGTGGTTGTTCTTACTAGTCACCAAATTTAGTAATTGAAGGCAGAGTTCTTTAGCAAGACTGCTTTGTAGAAGAAAGGAACTACAGAAGGAAACCAGAACTGCTCAAAGTAGCCCAAAGAAACGAATATGAAAATGATCATTCACTTACATTAGAATGATAAAATTGATTAATGTTTTTGTTTGGTTTGGTTTGTTATCTAGTCAGATATTCAGTATAAGAAATTTAGGAATATTAAAAGACCAAACACATGTTGTAATTGCCTGTGATTTAGTAGTAAACTGCCATTGTTAATCATGTTGGGAAAAAAACAAAACAAAAAAGCTCTGAGGAATTTGGAATATAACCCTTGTCATTTAAGGAAGTCATTATGCTCATAAATTTGATAGCCAAGGAGTGTGAAGAAACCAGTGATATTTATTGAATCTTAAGTAACAAAGGCAATGTAGTCTACTCACTTATATCCATGCCAATTCCCAAGGACTTTGGTCAAATCTCTCATGTTTTGTCGGCCCTCCCTTCCTCTGTTTATTAATCCACAACACAGCCAGCCTTGAAGACCTGGGGGCAAAGGCCATGGGTCAGGGAACTCAGGACAAATCACATGTAATTCCTGACCCATGTAATTTCTGTTCTCTGGTGAAATCAACACAGAAAGGCAAAATAAATGCAGGAATGGCAACTTAGAGAGTTCAGGGAAAGCAATGGTGTCAATTGCACGCTCTGGGTGTTGTTGTTGTCTCAGGCCAGTCATACTGAGGCAATTTCCTTTTGCAGTTTCACACTCACTCCCTGTTCCCTTAGTAATGAATACCTGAATGATCTGTTTTCCCATCTAAAGAGGTGCTGTATATTTCTCTTAGTCCTTAAAACATTTAAATTATAGGAAAAATGGAACTGACACATGAGGAAATGAGTCTCTGTTTTGCCACTGACTAGCTATGTAACTTTGGGGAAATCACTTCCCACCTATAAACCGAGAGCATCTGTTTTCCAAACCAATCTATTTCCCCAGGCAGAGAGCTCTAGCAGTCTGAGGTCATACACCAGCTAGTGCCACTCTATAGCACTACTCCCAAGAATGCATAAGGGAAACCAGTTATGTGGCCAGTGGTGATGAGGGCTCTGGTGTTTGTAGGAAGCCGTCATGTTTGCAGCTTTTTATTGAATAGCTTTCTTTGTTTTCTTTCCTCAATTGCACACAGATGCTAAAGTAAAAATTTCTAACTTTCATCAACAAACCTCCCTGAATAGTATGGTGAAGAAGGCAGTGAGAATAGCAGGAAACATAGGGAAAGAAAAAGAAAAAGATCAGCACAGACAGCACAAAAAGAGGAACAGACAAGTGACAAGGGGCAATGTGAAACTCAGATGCCCCTGGAAACAGAATGCCAAGCCATGTGTGGGAAGTCAATTTTGTAATCTGGAAGATACAATATCTCTGCTTTGATGATATTGATATCAGTCTGTCTCTTAAGATGGGAGACTCAGTTTAAGTCTTGTAAAGAAAAAAAATGTCTGATAAATCAGGCATGGTGGCACACACCTGTAATTCCAGCACACTGAGAAGCTAAGGTAGGAGGACTGAAAAATTGAGCCCAGGTTCAGGAACTTTGTGACTTAGTAAGATCCTGTCTCAAAATAAAGAATAAAGAAAAGGGTTAAGGATGTACCTCACTGTAAAGTTCCAGGGTTCAATTCCCAGTATTGAAGGGAAAAAAGGGCCCGGTAATTGGTAGTTCTTTGGGAAGTCCAGGTGTCAAAAACTTATCTGCATTTCAAGATTTACTCATAGTCTTAAATTTGATGTCCCTTCCCAATCTTAACATATTGGTTAGGTTGAGATCTTTCTAGAAGACAAATTTTTGGAAAAGAAAAGGTTGGCAGTTGGTCAGAAATGTGGTTTTGAGAGTCAACTTTCGTAGCCATTTGGCACATCACTTAAATGCAGAAATTCATTTGTAAGATGAGAATCTTAATAATACTAGGCCTACCTGCTTGGGTGGCAGTGAGGATGAGCTGAGGATCCAGTGGTTGAAGGCCAAGATTGTGCCACCAGAACCAGGTTAACATGTCCCTATCTGTCATCTGTAATGCTATGCTTGGGGCAATGTGTTCACATGTCAGGTAAAAAGCAGAGCAATCATAACAAAGGTGGTGCTGCTGTCTCTATATGTCATCAAGAAACCATGTTGCAACACAGGATCTCATTTCAGTACTTGCTTCAATTTTCAAGAAACCAGACCTACAGCTTCCTTCTTTGGCATTGACCCTGGCATGCACCAGACCTGGGCTCACCCTACCAAGCACATACACAGCTCCCAGAAGAATCTCCACAGCCACTGCCAATGTTGTTCCTCTTGTCCTTATTCTGCTCCATATATAAATACAACAATCAAAGTGGTTTCTTGTGCTTGATGGGAAATTTTCCCAGCCCCCAAGACTTGTGTGTATGTGGACTGGAAAAGACTCTTCTGGGCCTTGAGTGCTTATTAGTTCAATATTTGGAGCACATGTGGCTCTTTCTGCCAAGTGTCCAAAGACAGGACAGTAAATCCTTATAATTTGGTGCTGGTGGCCCAGGGGGCGAGCACTGTCAGGGCTGGGGCTGGAGCTGAGTAGCTGGAGGTTACCCTGATCACTGTTCCTGGGGCTATCGTCTCCTTGTCCATGGTCATCAGGCTTACATTTCCATGTGAATGAACAAGGGAAGGTTTTCTGAGTTTTATAGGCCTTTCATTCTCTTCTTTTCTTTAAAAACTGGACCAGAAACTCCAATCCTTTCAGCCTTCTTCCTCTCCCCAGAGTCCCCTGATGCACACTGCTGCTAATGGGGCTTTGGGCTCTGCCAATTCAAGAGGAGAAACAGGCCAGTGCATCTGTGCTTAATGAGGAGCCTTGAATAAAAATGAGTATTGAACATGCATTGCAAATGCTCAGTCCTCAGTCAATTGTCCCTCCTCCTCCCCTTGCACCTCGAGGTCCTCGAGCCCAGTGCCAGCAGAAGGTGACCTGCCAAACTGATACCCTGTGTAGATTGGGAAGGGAACTCAAACAAGACCCAGAAGCACATTCTGAACTTATTTTCTCTCTGTGTAGCCTCTGCCAAGGCAGGGATTGAAGACTAAGGAAAAGAAAAAGAGTGGGAAAGGGAACACAGTTTGCATGACTGAGCATAATAAAAAATCTGGGTGACAGCCTGAAGACCTGTCACTAGGAAGTTCACTTTGCTTTGGGAAGAGATTGGGAACTTTTATCAGCATTTTTAGTGGAGCAAAGGAAATGGGAAAGGAAAAGATGATAGAGAAAACATGAACTGCCAAGCCAGGGGGTATGAAGCAGCTTCACTATAGGAGCTTGGATAAAGTTCTGAGCTTTAGCTCCCTCGAAGGATGGAAAATGGGGGTAGTGATATATGGTTTACTACATCTGAAACTCACTGGGGGACTTCATGAGATGCTGTCCAGGAAGGGTTTTGTACACTAGAGGCCTATCAAATGTGAGGTAATAAATTAATGAAATTTTAGGTAAGTAAATTAGTGAAATCTGCAAGTGGTAGGGCTAACCAAGCAGCTAGTCTATGGACCACACAGGCAGAAAAGTGGATTCAGCTAATCAAATCAACATTCACTTGTAACAGGCCACTATCTGAAACTGAAAAAGCAGTATCAGTGCTGTTTAGGAGCATATATACAAAGGAATATGGTACATTTTTAAACTGTAATTTTTTTTTTAAATTTAATTTATTGGTACATTCTAGGTAGACAGTACAGTTACATTCATTCCTGGGATCTTGTACCTTTACATGCCAGGTCTTGGTTCTCATTTTTTCCCCTTGTCCCCACCCTCCCTTCCCCCTCCCCTCCCCTCCCCCCTTTCAAACACTTTAATTCCATTTTTACATTTTCTCATATTTTTTTCCTTTTCCCTTATTCCCCCTTCCCTATCCTTCTCACTGTCCCTACACCTTTGGTCCTTTTCTTCCTATTTGCTAATTGTCCCATTAGGATCTTGAGTACTATTTTAGTTTTTCATACCAGAGATACTATTCCATATTTGCATATGTGTGCCTTATTTATTTCACTTAGAAGTATATCCTCAAATTGTACCCATTTAACTATGAATGAATCTACTTTCTCATTCTTTATGGCTGAGTAGTATTCCATTTTATAGAAAAACCACATCTTTTTTATCCAGTTTCCAATTGATGGACAGATGGGTTGTTTCCAAGTTTTAGCTATTACAAACTGTGCTGCTATAAACATGGGTGCGCATATATCACTGTGGTATGATTCTTTCACTTCTTTTGGAAAGATACCCAGCAGAGGGATGGCTGGGTCAAATGGAACCTCTAGACCTAGCTTTTTGAGGTATCTCCATATTGATTTCCACAGTGGTTGCACCAGTCTGCACTCCCACCAACAATGGAGAAGGGTTCCTTTCTCCCCACAACCCTACCAACACTTGTTATTGTGTGATTTCTTGATAGCAGCCATTCTTTGTGGGGTGAGGTGAAATCTCAGTGTTGTTTTCATCTGCATCTCTCAAATGACCAGTGATATGGAACATTTTTTCATATATTTCCTTGCTGCTTTTATTTCTTTGTCTGCAAAATGTGTGTTCATTTCAGATGCCCACTTTAGAATTGGGTCTTTATATTTGGGGGTGCTGGTTGTTTTGAGTTCTTTACATATTTTAGATAATAGTCCTTTGTCTGAGGAGCAGCTGGTAAAAAGTTTTTCCCACATTGTAGGCAACAGACACATGGCAGCGGGTATAACAATTCCCAATTTGAAACTATACTACAAAGCCACTGTGATAAAAACAGCATGGTACTGGTAAAGAAGCAGACCTGAGGATCAGTGGAACAGATTGGAAGACACAAACAACTCCAGATGTACTCAGCTACCTCATCTTTAACAAAGGAGCTGCCAGTCCCCACTGGAAGAAAGATAGCCTCTTTAATAAATAGTGTTGGAAAAACTGGATCTCAACCTGCCAAAGATTAAAATTAGACCCTTATCTGTCACCATGCACTAAATTAAAATCCAAGTGGATTAAAGATCTAAAAATAAAAACAAAAACACTAAACTTGCTGGAAGATAAGTTAGGCAGAACTCTGGAAGACATTGGCATAGGAAAAGACTTTATGAACAAATCCTCAGCAGCATGGGAACTAGCAGAAAGAATCAACAACTGGGATCTCATCTTATTAAAAAGCTTCTGCACTGCAAAAGAAACCATCAACACAACTAAGAGATAAATTGTAATATTTTATACATCAGTCTTCTGTGACTTTGATTCATATAAATATTACCCTCTGAATCCAATTTGGGGCACTGAGAGGACCTAACCTCAATATGATGAGATTCCCAAAGATCTGTTAATTTGTAAGGCTATTTCTGGGCATCCAATTAGATTCTCCGGGATTACACTACTTCTAAATGACATTTTCTTTGATAACCTGTGTTCTAGTTTGGCCCAGGTTTAGTGTAGAGGAATGGAAAGGGAGAGATTGCAAAAAGTCTTTGTCAATAGGCATATATTTGAGTGAGAATAAAGAATCAAAAGAAGTCAAGCATCATTAAAATCTAAGTCCTAATTCTAATTGTTTTGGGCTGGGGTGAGGAAGAATGTTCCTATTGACAATGATGTAAGGGGTATAAGATTAGCATAAGACTGACAAGGACCTCATGGTATGCTTTCTTCCTCCTGTACTCATGAAGATGTCACTAATAAATGTAAGCATTTTTTCTCCGTAGTCCACTTCTCAACCCAAAGCATAACAGGACCCACTCCAGTATGTCAGAGAAAGTATATGAAATGTCACCTTGGAGCTTATAACTACAGGAAATAGTTCACTAAATCTTCATTGTTCAGTTGTTGGTTGTAACCTCAGGCAAGTTAGTTTATACAAATCCTTGGTGATGGGAAAAAAAGAGCAGTTGACCTTCTTTTGCATCTAATTTCCAATAACAACCACAATAAAACAACATTTGTCATTCTCTGTAGATGTGTTGTCTGACCACATTTCCTCTCTCATCAGTAGGAAAGAAGAGAGAAGTTTTTAATTTTTGGTATAAAAGTTTATGACCAGAAGCTGGTCATAAACTCAAATTATGCCGGGATAGTTACTTACTTGAGACTTACTTGTTCTCCTAAGTTTGAAACTCAGGAAGTTATTGCATGCTTCTGTATAGTAATGATAATTTCTCCTCTTGTCTCTATATACATGTCTCTACCAGTATCTCCCCCATTTAAACTAAACCAGAAGCTTGAAGGGTCTGCCACACACCCCTGCTGAGGAAAGTGGCCTCAGACTTTTCTGTCTGGACTGCTAGTTTATGTCATCAACACTGGCACAACAAATTACACCAGAAATCAAGCCCAGTCAAGGCAATTGAGAGTAGGATGAGTGTGATGGAACTGCCTTCTGTGGTGTCTTGGGAAAACTTTCTGTAGGTGTAATCCTCCATGCGGGACTGTGACAATGCAATCACATCTCAGCTGGGGAACATGCAAGGCTTTCCCAGAGAAGGAATGTCACAGGAGACATTGCAGTAACCTGAACCAAGTCAAAGGGAGCCTGTTGCTTCCTAGGGCCAACATAGGCTTACCTTGCAACCCACTCTAACAACCCTGGACTGGGGTGTGGAACCCAGGGTGCATGAAAGTGCTAAGCACTTGGCCTATCACCTTACTTCCCTGTGAATTCCAGCAATCAACCTCCACCACTT
The DNA here is from genome assembly GCF_012274545.1 of Fukomys damarensis. NCBI lineage: Eukaryota > Metazoa > Chordata > Mammalia > Rodentia > Bathyergidae > Fukomys > Fukomys damarensis. Next base: position 24,468,894 of record NW_022900923.1, read on the forward strand.
AGCGTAATCTAGGTGTGGTTCACTCTTGTAGCCCGCCAGACCCTGATTCATACAAGACTTGTTGAGAAACTCAGAGCAATCAAAGATTTCTGAAATATTTGATATGGCATTAAAAAGCTGTAATGGTAATTCCACTCTACAAAATGCATTCAAAATTGTAAATGTCATCCAAATTCAACATTTGGAAAATCAAAAATATATATGTAGTTGGGGGGGATATTGCACAATATTCCATAAATAAAACTATTTGGTGTTTCATCATGTGGAGTTAGGTGAATGAACAAAGATGTTTTAGGCCAACATGAACATATCTCATATGAAGTATTTCTTCTGTGTTGGGGCAACTTGTTCAGGCCTTTGATGATTTATACCTATATCTTGCAATAGAAATGAATTTCCTGGTTCACAGAATTCTAATCTATGTGTCCTACATGCCAGGACAAATCCACCATCCTTTACATCTACTTTCATGTCACTTCTTCACCTAAAATCTCAGTAGCTCCTATTTCTTATGCTGGGTCCTTTGTAATCCTCTCTGAATTATCAAGAATTGTATCATCTAGCCCTTTTCCCTTTTGGTCATACTCTCTTCTATTGAAGTTTAGCAGTCATTTTATGAAGATGTTCTACTCATCACAACAGCTCTGCCCTCACTCTGCTTGCTTCTTTCCCCTGGCCTGGGGTCCCCATTCATCAGATGTAAAGACTAACACATGTCACCTTCCACATGAAGCTTCCCGTGGTTTCTTTCACCAGTTTCTTCTCTAGGAACTTCGCAGAGCTGATCATTTTACCTCATAACACTAACCTGTCTCATAGAGTCACTGCTTCTGTTTGGGCCAATTTTTACTCCTAGGCTAGATAATTAATGCCTTTTTAGTACAAGAAGGCTATTTTCTTGGTGACATTTAATAAATATCCTGAATATTACTTTTCTACTCCAGAGGTGGCTTCAGAATGCAAGACTACATTAGGAATTTTGTTTTACTAAGTAGGAAATGAAAAGGTATGTATATTTTAATCTCCTGTAGCCAGCATCCAGCAAGAAAATTAAGAACTGGTAAGACAGTTCTTACCACCAGAAGGACTGTTAACGCCACTACTATTAACTATAAATGGGATTTGTTACAAAAGTACACAGCAGACATGGTACCATTAGGAAACAGGAATTCCCAGAAGCCACACACAGTATTAAGAATCAAATTGTACTAGACAAAAACACATTAAGAGTGGTCAGCTGTTCTAAGCTTTCCTGGACCTGCAATTCAATAGCTGCCTGGCTTTGGTTATATCCCTTCTGTAAGCCTTAATTATTCTAACTGGTAATAGCGCATGAGCTCTAAGGATCTCTGAGGTTGGCTCTAGTACTGAAATTCTAGTGTTTGTTGCTATACTGGGGTGATTTCAGACTAAGTTACAAGGAAATGTGGAGAGCTCTTAGAAAAAGACTTGGCCTACTCATTCTGCTTCAGAATGCTGCCGACCTTCTCTCCTGTGCTACTGGTCTCCCATCTGACAAGAAACAAAAACAACTGCTTTCCTGGTAACCCAGGGAGAGGCCTGATGTTATCCCCATACTTAGCCATGATATCATGTTTCCAGACTGAAGCCTACTTCCTATAAAGCTTACCAGTTGACTTACTCACCTTTGTGATTTATGTACTTGTTTCTTTTCAATTGGTTACCTTGAAGTTGAACTCAATTTTGTTTTGCTCCTTTCATTCCTAGCTGACAGTTGAACATTTTGAGACTCTTGGCGCTTTACCTATAGCTGAATCTCGATTGTTCTGTTCTAAGAAATACATCCTTCCACCACCACTCCTTGTCAGGCCTCTACTAATTTGGGCTGCAACGTACAACCCCTCCCCTTTCCTCTAGTGACACTAAAATCTCTGTGGCTCTGTGGAAGCATGTCTGGATTCTGATGCATATATCTGCTTTTGGGGGAGCTAAGTGCCACAAGGAGAATATCGAAGAATGGAATATCTAAAGGATTTGACTCTAACTTGGTGGTGATTTTGTGAAATTTTGGACCTTTTTTCTTCTTTGCTGTTTAGCAGCCTCCAAAGCCATGCTAAACACAGTAGCTTGAATGGCATGCCTACCTGTCAGGCCAATGAAGTCTGCCATGAAGCCACCACCAGGCCATCTTCCTGAGTGTCCTTATAGACCACGTGGAAGATCTATGTGATAATTCCTGAATGAGGACTGACATTTGAGGCAGCTTAATTTCAATCATATCAGGTCCATTCCTAATGAGGATTCACTGACCTGAAGTCTATCTAGGTTGAGGGTGGGTGATCTGGAGCAATGCAGCTGTGGGCCAGGAGTTTCTGTGGTGGTAACTCAGGAATAGTAAACTTGGGCTTGGGGAAAGGCTAGAAGGTTTGGGCCTCCAGAAGTGCTATCAATGAATGGATAGCCCTTGACTGATTTCTTGACATAACAAAGGGCATCTTTATTGGATAAGGTATTTTTCTTTACTAAAAGATAATAAATCAGTTGGAACTAGACTTTCAAAAGCAATGAGTCTATTGTCAGATAAAGCCGATTGATAATAAAACTCAATGCAACCTTCCTCTCAAGGTGGTGTAGACTCTGCTACAAATTAAGTCCTGTGTCCACAAGAACCCTATGCTCCTTCAGACCCTGGGCCTCTTTCCATCCTACAAGGCTCTCTACTTCCATATCCCCTCATAGCAATGAATCAGACCTTTTGGGCCTGCTGATACCGTGTGTACAGGCCTGGAGTCTGGGATTGCTCAGATGGAACCATTTTTCAGGACACCCTCTCCAGAATGATAGGCTTCTCCTTCTGTGCCACAGAAGAGTATGATGCTGTGATCCAGAAACTTAAGTCTTCCAAGCTAGACCCGAGGCAAGAATTCTTGGGTTCCTCAAATATATGTTTCCATGAATCCAAGAGGATTTAACCTACATGATAAAATAAAAATTTTCACATCAGAACCTCTTCTATGTTTTCTGTGTCCTACTCTTCAATAACAAGGAGAATTTTTCTTCCATTTTAGGGATGGGAATCCCAAGTCATATCCTGTTTGTCAAAATACTATGCCTTAGAGTAACTTTCTGCCATTGGACTCCTGAGCTGTGTTCTTGTAGACAGATGAAAGAAAATTTGGGGGAATTTAGAAAACCCTTTTTCTCTCAATAAATCCTGGCTAAGGTAAATTTCTCTCCGTGGACCTAAGGAACCTAACTTGAAACTTAAAGCTCAGTAATGATTCCCTGCCACATCTGCTCAGTAATAGGTTCCTGTCCCTGAACTGTTTGTTACTGTCTGAAACAATTAAGTGCAGGACTTGAGAGTGATTAGAAATTTTTATGGACCTTTGACATACTAAGTTTTGTGTCTGTTGAACTTAATAAAAAAATTCCTCCAATATAAATGTCTGGTTTAAATGTATTTATTTCTAATAAATCATGCTTTTTTGTATTCTATAAAATGATTCAGTACAATTTTAAAAATTGTCCTTAACTACAGATAGTCTGAAAAGCACTGCTCTAGGTTATAGCTGAACTTCTCCCTTAAGGAAAGGCATCACAGGGTCTCCACAGATGAAGAAACCACAGGAAAACAAAGAACTAAGTATTTCCTAGAATAAAAATGTAGTGGCTTCCTATCTTAAAATAGGTAATTATGCAACCATTATACTAACTCTTTCTCTTAAAAAGTTTATTTTTCAATTTTGAGGCAGTCTTACTAAGTTGCCCTGGCTAGCCTTGAACTTGAATCCTTCTGCTTCACCCTCCTGAGTACCTAAGATTACGTGTGTATGCCACCAGGCCTGCCACATTAATTTTCTTGAAAAATAAAAATGTACCTTCTATTTTAAAGAGAAAAAGAGAACACTAAACTTTATACAATAAAAAAAATTTCTGCCAGATACAATTGCCTTTTGACCTATCTCAATTGGATTAGACCTAAATCCTAATAGATATAAAGCATTAACGCTAAAATACTACTTGCAGTCTACCCATTATTAAGTGCATTAGCAAAGGATAGACTCAGTTGGAGCAAAATGTGTTTCAACAGTGCCATAGCTTAAATAAGATAATGATAATTTTTTTTCTATGTATTATCCTGACCTTAGTAGTCTAGGATCAGTGGATGACTCTGACATATTTCAACATGTGGGTCCTGTCGTAGGATCCAAAGTAGTGATGCACTTTTCACAATCTCTCTGTCAGTGAAAGGGAAAAGTCAATGGAGAGGTGCATACCCAATTAATTCCTCTAAGGACAAGACAAGTAGTCTTCTGCTAGATGAAAACTTTCCCCCCATTTCTATTTTTGATAGGAAAAAATAGTTTTCCAACTACAGAATCTCAACAAGTTGAAAATTTTTACAAACACCTTGAGATTTCCTGAAATAGTCAATGTGTGGGTCACTTACAATTATATAGTTAGATAATTATTTTTCTGGAGGTTTTTTAAATTAAGTGCACATTTTTATTACACATGTAATTTTATAATTTTTATTAAATTTTTTCATAAATATTGTGATCATATGACAAATGGCATATGATTCATTTTTAAAAAAGAAAATAAAAGTGTGATTTATACATTGAAGCTTCAAGAATGCATATAAAATCTGAGCAATCTTTAACAAATAAAGAAATTCAATCTGTAATTTAAAAAATCTTTCTATAAAGAAAATCCTAGTCAAAGATTGCTTCATTGGAAAGTTTGGCTAAATAGTCAAGGGATAAATAATTCCAATCTTACACAAACTATTGTAGACATAATGTATAAACAGGCACTGTGAGGGAAAGGTATGCTAGGGAGGAACAGCATGTGTAGGGACACAAGGGTAGAAAAGAATACAATGATTTGGGGGAATAAATTGTGTGGTATAACTGGAGCTTAGGGGATATGTAGGAAGGTCAGGAGAGGAGGCTGGAAAGTGAGGCAGAGGACGCCAAGGAATTCATTTTTGTTCTATAAACAATTAGGATCCAGTTATAAGGTCAAATAAGATCTTAATTTACCTGTAATAAAGGTCTGTGGTGCTAGTTGATCCTGAGATAGTATTTGCTTTTCATAAAGGATATAAACATGTCTATAGAATAAAACTTAACAGTACCTACTAAAACTTTTGTTAATATCCTAGAAAGTAGGAAATTTCAACTATCTCTACCAGTGCCTTTGAAAGGTGTCCTAATCACAAATCTCTGCAAAGATTCATAAGCCTGCACGTGGGATGCCAGGTATGCTGACCATCAGCTGCCCTACACCTGGGCCCAGATTATGATAGTAACAGCTAATATTTATTGAGCAGTCTGTGCCAGATACAGTTCTAAGCACTTGATATGAAATATCTCAATTAAGCCTCACAGTAATTTGGGAAGTAGGTGCTATGATCTGCCTGCAGTTCACTGCTGAGAAACAAGCCTGAAATTGGTTAGCAGTTTGCTTAATATCACTGTGCTTCTAAGTAGTAGAAATGGGACTTGAACTTTCATCTTTCTGACTACAGCACCCATGCCCTTGACTACTGAGCTGTCACACCCAGAGCAGATGTCATTACTGGTTAGTATATTTTCATTCATGCAGCCTGGGCTGGGCTCCCAAATGCTTTTAGTATAGTGCTCTAAGAAGCCACTGTAGGTTGAGCAGAATTTGTTATGAAATGAGACTAATTGCTGCAATATCATATTCTAGTAATATCATATCTTAGTGATGTCATCTCAGATGCAGCCTTGGTTTCTGATTCAACACAAGTAATTTGCATGCTGACCTGCCTCCATAGACTGTATTCTAGCATTTTATTTGGACTTTGTGTGATAGAAGACCACTCCTAGTCTACTTTCCCAAGCTGACCCACATTGGTCATTTTGTTGGTGTGGAAAAACTACAGAAGTCATTCAAACTACCCACAAGCTGTCAGTATGAATTTAATGTCTATACTGAATGGCAATAATAAATGACTTTGAGGAGAATATTGCAGAATGATGCTATGTTCCTGTGCTACCTCATCCAGATATATGGGTTGATTTAATTAATGCAGAAGCTACAGGAATAATTGAAGAATTAGAGTTGATCTGGATTTCAGGAAATATTAGATTAGTGTATTACTAGGTAATTTCTATAACACATTAAAGATGCCTACCCAATCATTCTGTACAAAGCATTTTTTTGCTTTTTATTGAGTCTCTTGGTACAATCTAGGTATACAATACAGTTACATTCATTACTGGGATCCTGTACCTTCACATTGCAGGTCTTGGTGCTCATTTTTTCACCTTGTCCCTACCCTCCCTTCACCCCCCCTTACCCTCCCCATTTACAAATGCTTTATTTGAATTTTCTTCATTTTCTCACATTTTTTCTTTTCCCTTATTACCTTTCCCCTACCCTTCCCACTTTTGCTACACCTTTAGCCCTTTTCTTCCTATTTTACACTATTAATTATCCCATTAGGATCTTGTGTACTATTATAGTTTCACACCAGAGAAACTATTCAGTATTTACACATGTGTGACTTATTTATTTCACTTAAGAGTATAGCCTCAATATCCATTTTCCTATGAATGACTCTAACTTCTCATTCTTTATGGCTGAGTAGTATTCCATTTTATAGAAAAACCATATCTTCTACATCCAGTTTCCAACAGATGGTCAAATGGGTTGTTTCCAAGTTTTAGCTATTACAAACTGTGCCGCTATAAACATTGGTGAGCATATATCTCTGTGATATGATTCTTTTACTTCTTTTGGAAAGATACCCAGCAGAGAGATGGCAGGTTCAAAATGGAATTCTAGTCCCCGCTGTTTGAGGTATCTCCATATTGATTTCCATAGTGCTTGCACCAGTCTGCACTCCCACCAACAATGGAGAAGGGCTCCTTTCTCCCCACTACCCCGCCAACATTTGTTATCATGTGATTTCTTGATAGCAGCCATTCTTTGTGGGGTGAGGTGGAATCTCAGTGTTGTTTTCATTTGCATCTCTTGAATGACCAGTGATGTGGAACATTTTTTCATATATTTGCTTGCTGCTTTTACTTCTTTGTCTGAGAAATGTCTGTTCATTTCAGATGCCCATTTTTGAGTTGGGTCTTTATATTTGGAAGTGATGATTCTTTTGAGTTCTTTATATATTCTTGATAATAGTCCTTTGTCTGAGGAGCAGCTGGTAAAAATTTTTTTCCCACATTGTAGGTTGTCTCTTAGTTCTGTTGATGGTTTCTTTGGCAGTGAAGAAGCTTTTTAATGAGATGAGATCCCACTTGTTGATTCTTTCTGCTAGTTCCCATGCTACTGAGGATTTGTTCATAAAGTCTTTTCCTATGCCAGTGTCTTCATGAGTTCTGCCTAATTTATCTTCCAGAAAGTTTAGTGTTTCTGTTTTAATGTTTAGATCTTTAATCCACTTGGATTTTAATTTAGTGCATGGTGAGAGGTAAGGGTCTAGTTTTAATCTTTGGTAGGTTGAGAGCCAGTATTTCCAACACCATTTATTATAGAGGCTATCTTTCCTCCAGTGGGGACTGGCAGCTCATTTGTCAAAGATGAGGTAGCTGAGTACATCTGGAATTGTTTTTGTGTCTTCCAGTCTGTTCCACTGATCCTCAGGTCTGTTTCTTTGCCAGTACCATGCTGTTTTTATCACAGTTGCTTTGTAGTATAGTTTCAAAATGGAAATTGTTATACCCACTGCCATGTGTCTGTTGCCTAGTATGGCTTTTGCTATTCTAGGTCTCTTATGGTTCCAAATGAATTTTTGGATTCTTCTTTCTAGTTCTGTGAAGTACAGTATTGGAATTTCAATTGGCATTGCATTGAATCTGTATAGCAGTTTTGGTAGTATGGCCATTTTCACTATGTTGATTCTTCCTACCCAGGAGCAGGGGACATCTTTCCATTTTCTTATATCCTCTGCAATCTCTTTTTTCAGATAACTGTAATTTTCAGTGTAAAGGTCTTTGCTTCTTTTGTTAGATTGATTCCCAGATACTTCATTTTTTGGGTGCAATTGCAAAAGGAATTGTTTCCCTAATTTCTTGCTTAGTGAGTCTGTTATTTGTGTACAAGAAGGCTATTGATTTTTTTGGGTGTTGACTTTGTATTCTGCTACTCTGCTAAAAGTGACAATTAAGTCAAGAATTCTTTTGGTGGAGTTTTTTGGGTCTTCAATGTAGAGTATCATATCTTCAGCAAATAATGACAGTTTAACTTCCTTGTTTCCTATCTTTTTTGATTTAATTTCTTTTTCTTGTCTAATTGCTATGGCTAATGTTTCCAGAACTATATCTAAGAGGAGTGGTGATAGTGGGCATCCTTGTCTTGTTCCTGATTTTAACATGAAAGTTTTCAGTTTTTGGCCATTTAATATAATGTTGGCTGATGGTTTTTCATAGATAGGCTTTATTAAGTTGAGATACAGACCATTTATCACAATTTTTTGCAGGTTTTTTTTAAAATCATGAATGAGTGTTGAATTTTGTCAAATGCTTTTTCTGCATCTATCGAGAGGATCATGTGGTTTTTGTCCTTCACTTTGTTAATATAGTGTATTACATTTATTGACTTACATAGTGTTGAACCATCTTTGCATCCCTGGAATAAATCTGACTTGGTCAGGATGTATGATCTTCTTGATGATCCTCTGTATTCTGTTTTCTAGTATCTTATTAAGGATTTTTGCATCTATATTCATTAAGGAGATTGGTCTGTTGTTCTCTTTTTTAGTTACATCTTTCCCTGGTTTGGGAATCAAAGTGATACTTGCTTCCAGGTATGAATTTGGAAGTATTGCTTCCCTTTCAATTTCATTGAAAAGTCTGAAGAGTAATGGCAGTTGTTTTCTAAATCTCTTGTAAAATTCAGCAATGAATCCATCAGGACCTGGGCTTTTCTTTGTTGGTAAGTTTTTAATTACATTTTCCATTTCACTGATTGTAATTGGGGTGTTTAAAATGTTTTTATCTTCTTCGTTCAACTTTGGTAATTCATAAGTCTAGAAATCTGTCCATTTCTTCTGTGCTTTCCATTTTATTAGAATACAGATTCTCAAAGTAGGTATTAATGATATTCTGGATTTCTGAGAGATCTGTTGTGACTTGTCCTTTTTTATTCCTGATTGCATGGATCTGAACCTTTTCTTTATGTTTTTTTGATAAGATTTGCTAAGGGTTTATCAATTTTATTTAGTCTTTCAAAAAACCAACTCTTCAATTCATTTACTTTTTTTGTATTGTTTTCTTAGTTTCCATTGCATTTATTTCTGCTCTATTCTTTATAATTTTCTCTCTTGTTCAAGCTTTGGGTTTTTCTTGCTCTTGTTTTTCTAGGAGATTCATTGTTAGGTTGTTTATTTGAGCTTGCTGTGTTTTTCTAATGTGGGCAGACAGTGCTATGAATTTTCCATGTAGAACTGCTTTTACTTTGTCCCATAGATTCCTGTATGTTGTACTGGCATTTTCATTTATTTGTAAAAACTGTCTGATTTCTTCTTCAATTTCCTCTGTGATCCATTGATTTTTCAGGAGAGTGTTGTTCAATTTCCATGTGTTTGTGAAGTTCCTATGGTTTGTTATGCTATTGATCTCCAGCTTTATTGCACTGTGATCTGATAATATACAGGGAATAACTTCAATTTTTTTGCATTTATTCAAATCTGTTCTGTGAGCTAGTATGTTATCTATCTTTGAGAATGACCCATGTGAAGCTGAAAAGAATGTATATTCTGATTTTTGTGGGTTGGAACACTCTGTAGAGGTCTAATAAGTCCATGCATTCAAAAGCTTGGTTCAGTTCTAGTATTTCATTGCTGATTTTTTGCCTAGATGATCTGTCTATTTATTATAGGGGGGTACTTAGATCCCCCACTACAATTGTATTAGTGCTTATTTAATATTTGTTTTAATTTTATTTAATACTTGTTAATATTTAATACTTTTTTATATAGTTTGTATTTGGTGCATATATATTTATGATTGTCATTTCTTCCTCTTGAATTGTTCCCTTTACAAGGATGTAGTGGCCTTCTTTGTATCTCTTAATCAGTTTTGGTTTGAAATTCGCTTTGCAAATAAGTTTGCTACACCTGCTTTTTTTCTGGGCTCCTATTGCATGGAGAGTTGTTTTCCACCCTGTCACTTTCAGTCTATGGGCTCCTTTTTGCACTAGGTGTGTTTCAATACAACATATTGTTGGATTTTGCTTCTTAATCCTTTCTGCCAATCTATTTCGCTTGATTGGTGAATTGAGGCCATTGATACTTATGATTATAACTGATATGTACTGCATGCACAAAGGCAACAAAAATAGGGCAATTGCAAGATTTGCTTCACAGAAACAATCACATAGTAATAGAAAGTCTAGATCCCTGTAAAGCAAAAAGATTAGGAAGCAAAACATGAGTAAGCTTTCTATGCAGAATATACTTAAATACATGTACAGACTGTATACTCATAATATTACTCACTTCAGCTCTTTTATGATGCATAATTTCTTAATCATCCATTGGTAAAATAAGAATATTAATAAACATGAAATCCAAACCACATTTATTTTCACAATATCAAGGCTAACCTCAAAGCAGCAATTTCGCTGACTCTAAATGTTGTGTTTCAAAAGTAAGAGGCAATCTTAATTATTTTTAACCCCCTAAATAAGACTGCAAAAAAGGGGATATTACTTTATTCCTTTCAGAAGACCAGGTCCCAACCCGTACTTATATGGCACAAGCAACAAGAGCACCAACATGTACATCACTAAGAGCAATGCCTACCCACATAAAAGCAGCTAGGAGAACTGTGCTCTTTCCACTTTCATAGCAAGCCTATTAAGCTATAGGCGTAGAAGCTCTGACCTCATGCAAAAGAAGTACTAAATTAACCACACATCCATTTGACATTTCCAAATCTCTGCTCCTAACACAGTTTTAGTATAACTATTAAGCACAGCAAATCACTTAATAATAATAAAAAACCAGAAACAAAACATATACCCTGTCTTTGCAATTAAACATTTATGTAACATGAACCTAAAAAAATGTTCAGACAAAATTTGAACTGTCTTTTCGAAATATAAATTATGTAATTAAGGCTTTCTTAAACAAAACAGATCTTAGGTATGAGTCATACAAACTTACAGTAGTGTATATTCCAAATAAAGATTTTCTTCCTATTATGACATGACAAAATAATTGTTTTCTGAGCAAAGATATACGCTAAGGCTTAAGGTTGTAAACACATTGAAAGGAAAAAAAGTTAGGGAAGAAATTACTGTGCATTTAAAAATGTGTATCATCGAAAGGTGTAGGGAAGGTGTGATGCGTAGGGGAAGAACAAAAAGGGAAAAGAAAAAAATGTGAGAGAATGAAAAGATGAAAATAAAGTGTTTGTAGATGGGGAGGGGAGGAGGGGGTGAAGGGAGGGCAGAGGTAAGGGGAAAAAATGAGAATCAAGACTTGCCATGTAGAGGTACATTATCCCAACAATGAATGTAACTGTACTATATCCCTAAAATGTACAAATAAACTCAATAAAATTAAAAAAAATGTGTATCATCTCATAAGAGGGTCCTGAAGTTTCAAATTTACATGTAAGAATACATTTACATCTTAAATGTCTAGAAAAGGCACAAATTTTATGTAAAAAATTAGCAAAATTTTAAATCCATCAATTTATTGAAAAAGCCATTACTTTTATTAGAAAAAAATGCTTCTCAAGATGTTGGCAACAAGTCATGGTACAGACACAAGTTTGATTCAGTGTATTTGTCCCTGAATTACATTCCAGGAGGAGGACCAACCCCTCCTTGGCCATGGGAAGCAGAAGTATTTAAGGGACTATGTAAGCTGGTCTTCTTGTACACAAAACAAACATTTCCTCCCCACAGTATCATATTCAGAAAGCCAAAGATCACAGATACATTTAGGGATCCCATACTTGTCACAGAACTAAAATGACACTCTTTTGGTTACTGTTTACAAGGCAGAAGTTCCTGAACAATCCTGGGACCTGTAGCTACTTTAATACCTGTAAGTGCTTTAGCCCAGGCTGAAGTACTCACCAACCACAAAAAAGTGGCAACAACAGTAATAACAAAGTCAATCATGGGAAGTTTATGACTATCCTGGTACAGGTTCATGTAACCAATGCAGCAATGGAGTGTAAGAATACAAAGACTGCAAATGTAACATAGAATTGTGCAGAAGAGGAGTAATCTCCTACGAGGATGTGACTTTTCCAATATACACCACAAACATTTGAAGGTGACTGAAATGATGCCTGATTCAACCTGAATGGATAACCAAAAGTAGCAGTGACAGTTTTATTCTCAGTCACATTAGGATGACAATGCACTAAAATTTCTGTTTTGCCTTTCAAACCCCCACAGGTGGCAAAAGAGAAAATGGCGGCAATCCATTCCAAGACCTTGATGAAGCCCAGTGGCTCCTTGAGCAGGACCAGGTTCATCTGGAAGGCAGACATCCTCTGAGGAAAGTAGGGGAGAGAGTGAGGACAGCTGGGGGGAGGAGGAGGGACCCTTGAGACCAAGGCAGCAGGGTGACAAGGACAGGAAGGCTCAGAAGTGGGCTGGGCCAAGTGGTGGTGGTTGAGCCCTGGGCAAAGTGCTAGGGCGGAGTCCTACAAAGCATTTTTAAAGAACTCTTCTGGGAAGACTGTTTCATCTTAGAGCAGCAGTTATTCCTTTTATCTCCAAACTCTATGGCAAACATAATTTGCCACTAAGTATTTATAATTCATGAATGGTGTGGCTAGAAAGAGTTTAGAATGGAAAATGGTGCATTCAGGATGAGGAAAGGGGAGGGGTCCCTTTGAATTGAGGGACAAGCTGGAATGACCCATGCAGCTTTGGAGCCAGTCTTGGATCCAGCTGTGTGATCCAGGAACAGGGTTGAGAGTAGCACAGTCCTCTGTCTCAGTGCTGGAGCACTGGGTAGTTACTGGTGAAAGTCAAGTCCAGGAACTGAGGGGTTGGATAGGCAGAAGTTGGTACTGGAAGCTCTGCCAATAGGCTAGAAACACAACCATGGCTGAAATGTGAGTGACAGATGCTGGTCTTGGGGAGGAATTAGTGACAGGGGTTAAGTGAGGTACCAGGTTAGATGCTTACATTTGGTCTCCCTAGAAGGAGTGATAACTAGAGCAAATTCAGCAGTGATCTCAGGTCAAAAACCTAAGCATGTAGACTGGGACATTATGTGGGAGTACAGGGAGACCAAGGGAAGTTAAAGCAATTTAGTGGTAGCCTAGGCATCCAGATCCTGGGACACTGGCTCCTAGGAAGAGCTGATCAAGAAATAGAACCTTGGACAATATGGGTGCTCAGCAGCCATGGTCTCTCTCCCAAGTCTGACTATGGGATTTCATCCTCATTTCCCACAGAGTATGAGTGATAGGCAATAGGTCTGATGTATGTCCTGTCTCTCCTAGGCTATCTCAGCACCTAGGGAAGGTGAATAGGGGAACTATTTGGGTGACGACAGGAAAGAGAACAGACATATGTTCTAAATTTTTCAGAGGCAGGGTGCTTAAATACTCCATTTCTTACATTCTCCAGATACCTTCAGAGATGTTAAGACTGACCCATGGAAAATTCACAGAGGCAGAAAGCGGAACTGTTAGGGACCTGATGCTGCCATCACAGGCTGTATTCTTCTGGTTCTTCTTGCCTCTTAAAATGACCTCATGCTCTTTAGTTTCCCTCCCCCCAAGGCCACAGCGGTCTGGAGGAGTCAAACCTAAGTTTCTGCAGGACTGAACCCATAAAAGGCAACCTGGCCTGTGATAGGTTAAAAGTAGCTCACTCCTCATAAATAAGCAATAGGCCAGCCCAAAACCAATAAAAGGACCTTCCTTTCTTTGTTCTCTTCTTCCTCCTCTTTCTTCTTCCCTTTTCTCTCTCCCTGACCTACCTCCCCTAATAAAGTCTCCTGTCGACTTCTCGGTGTTTGGCCTAGTTGTTGAGCGTCACTGTGCCTCTACAAGAACAATGGACAACAGAGGCTAGAGGAAGGGGAGACTAGACAAATATTTAATGGTATAGAGTTCCTACATTGCAAGATGAATAATTCTGGAGATTAGTTGCCCAAGGTAAATATACTGAACTCTACTCAACTGTACACTTAAATGGCTAGGGATTGAACTCAGGACCATGTACTTGTGAGGCAGGCGGCTACACCACTGAGCTAAATCTCTGGCCCTATTTTTAGCTATTTTGGAAGATAAACTGAATAACACTGTCTCTACCCTTATATAGAATTTACACCCCAGTAATGAATATGGACTATAACAAAGCTGAGAAGTTTGATTTTGTGTTGCAATATCTGAACAAAATGGCTGGAAATGAATACAGGGGTTTCAGCAATGCCACATTCCAGTCTGAGAAGGAAACTGGGGATCAGAATTATGCCATTGGCTATTATTTTAAGGAAAAGAAGTGCTTTCTTAAAGGGGTGGACATGATGGCTGACCTTGATCTCTACTTCCAGGTGGGTATGCCAGCCAAGTCAGTTGTGTCAGGAGCCATCCTCCTGGTGGTTCCCAATGCCATAGGAATGATGTGTCTCTCCCCTCCACTGGACAAGATAGGGAACAGCCAGAGTGGGATCAGCTTATGCCAGAAGTTGGTGTCTCTCTTTAACTTCCACAACTATGACAACCTATGGCACTGTGCTCAGAAATTAGACCCATGGCGTGAAGGGGGAGAAGTTAGGAACAAGACAGTGGTGAACCTGTTATTTTCCACCTATAGTCACGATGCTTCAGATCTTTGAAGACTATGTAGAAGTGAAGTTCCTTATCAAGGCTTGAAAAGTGAATCCTTTTATGAAGGACAAGTGGGGCAACATTCCCCTGGATGATGCTGCATAGTTCAACCACCTGGAGGTGGTCAAATTGCTTCAAGATTACCAGGACTACTACATACTCTCTGAGTTTCAGGCTAAGGAAGCAGCTGAAGCCCTGTCCAAGGAGAATTTAAGAGAACATGGTGTGAGCACAAGTCACGTACAGGAAGAAGCATGAGCTGGCCACACACTTAACTCAGACATCAAAGTACTATGGACTGCTGCTTCAGTGGAGACCAAGAAAGCCAACTGGTGACACAGGCCAGTACTTTTTGTGAGTCAGAATACCCCATGCTTTCAGCAGACAGAAAATAGGAGGACCAGAGGGACAACTGCAATAGAGCTATCCATGGAAATTTCAAGGTATAGCCTAATTGGCCCCATCAAAACTGTCCCAGGTCTTCACCCAGGTACCCTCTTCTTCTTGCTGAAGAAACCACCAGGAGAGAGAGATATTTCATTGAAGGAACTCTAACTCCCATGAACACATATATATCACACAGTAAGAGAAAGAGGAGCCTGTGCACTTGGCTTTAGTAGTATGGAGAGATCTGTCCCTTGGCCAGGACATGCTGCTGCTACTGCTAACAGCAATTTTATAGGAAGAGAAAATATTTCATGCTCAAATAAACTTTAATTATACAATTATTAAAACAAAAAAGACTGACCCATGATCACAATTTCTAAGTGATCCAAGCTCACATATGGCTCAAAAACACATATTGATTGTCTCTACCTGTCAAATTGTTTCTAAAGGAATCTGGGCACCTGTGGATGAAAGAGACAGAGGCAACAGACACTAAAGACCCAACAAAGGGGTCTGATTTTCTCATCATCTCAGTAGATTCAAATCTGTCTGGGATTAATCTCTGAGAATGTTTTTAAAAAGATATTAGGGCTTCTGCCACTTGCCTCCTAAGCACAAGGTCCTTAGTCTGATCCCTGGTACCAAAAATAAAAAATAAAAAAAGATACTGGGGCCAACACTGGAGAAACTGGCTTAATTCTCATGTGATGGGGTTGGAGTTTATTGGTACATTTTAGGTATACAGTATAGTTACATTCATTATTTGGATCTTGTACCTTTACATGACAGGTCTTGGTTCTCATTTTTTCCCCTTGTCCCCAACCCTCCCTTCACCCCCTCTTCCCCTCCCCATTTACAAACACTTTATTTCCATTTTTTTCATTTTCTCATATTTTTTTCTTTCCCCTTATTCCCTTTCCCCTACCCTTCCCACTTTCCCTACATACCATCCTTGTTATATAGCAAGGCATTCAGACATACTGGTCAGTGGAGAGAAGCTGAATATTTCAATTGGTAATGGCTACCATCATCTGGGATTCATTTCTTTTCTCATCTACTCCTAACTTGTAATTTGCTCTTGCTTCCTCGGCTCTCAGGTCCTATGCTGCTGTGGATGGAAACATCAAGTTCTTGTTCAGACTGTGTAATCCAGCCCTTGGTCTCCTCTCTAAATGAGCAGGAGCTCTGGTAGCTGCACACAGACTGGATACTGTGCCCTAGAAATCAGTGATTCTGGGAAGCAGGGAGTTCATAATTGGATGCAGTACATGGAGGTGGGAGAGGAACTCCAGTGAAAAGAAAAGTTAAATTCAAGAGGAACTTCCAAAGAGCCTACATCAAAGCAGTGCAAGGATATTCTAGCAATGAGAACAGAGAAACAACACACAGAGGAAACGGATCATAGCAGAACTCAAGAAGTGGGGTCTGAAAAAATTCTCTCAGGTGGAGATGCTACCTGCATCTGCTATTTACCAGAAGCCTATGACCTAGTCCTGGGTGAGATCACCTCATGGCATGATCTGAACCTAGCTGTTTACCCGCTTGAGCTCAAGGAGTTAGTGTGTGGTTATCCTCGTGTTGCCTCACCTTCAAACAAAATGTTTGGCTTTTGAAAGCCTGGAGTTGAATTTTGGAGATCAGCCAAAGAGACTGAGAGATTTCCTCTTGCTCACTGCATTGTTCCATGTTGTTGACTTTGCTGTATTGCTGACTTACCCAGATCGATTCCATGTATACTGAACTGAAAAATTAAAAATCAAATAAACACAAACTTATCTTTATTTTTTTCATAGGAACAGCATCTGGGAGCTGACTAAGGAGGACACCATGAGTGGACTGCCTAGATGAGCCATATCCTTCCCCAGGATCAGAATTCAAGTCACTTTTGTGAGTTCTTAATTTCTTGCTAATTTCTCCCTCCTTGACACCATCAC
Organism: Fukomys damarensis; assembly: GCF_012274545.1. NCBI lineage: Eukaryota > Metazoa > Chordata > Mammalia > Rodentia > Bathyergidae > Fukomys > Fukomys damarensis. The sequence goes on from NW_022900923.1 coordinate 24,485,980, forward strand.
TTTTCACTTTGAGCCATGTTTTGAATTAACTTCAGTTTTTGATTTAACTTTGAATTAACTTCAGTGTTCTTTCCTGGAGCAAACCACAGAACTAAAAAGGACTTTGAGAATTATCTTGTCCAGTTCTTTATCAGCATCTCCATTTAAAAGATACAGATTCCTGGGCCTCAAGATGGTCTTCATGAGATACAAAAACAACTCCAGATGCACTCAGCTACCTCATCTTTGACAAAGTAGCTGACCATCCCCACTGGGGGAAGGATGGCCTCTTTAATAAATGGTGTTGGAAAAAGTGGATCTCAACCTGCCAAAGATTAAAACTAGACCCTTATCTCTCACCATGCACTAAATTAAAATCCAAGTGGATTAAAGATCTAAACTTTAAAAAGGAAACACTAAACTTGCTGGAAGTTAAGTTAGGCAGAACTCTTGAACACATTGGCATAGGAAAATATTTTATGAACAAATCGTCAGTAGCATGGGAACTAGCAGAAAGAATCAACAACTGGGATCTCATCTTAGAAAAAGCTTCTGCACTGCCAAAGAAACCATCAACAGAACTAAGAGACAACCTACAATGTGGGAAAAAAAATTTTACCAGCTGCTCCTCAGACAAAGGACTATTATCTAGAATATATAAAGATTCAAAACAATCAGCCCCCCCAAACATAAAGACCTGATTCAAAAATGGGCATCTGAAATGAACAGACATTTCTCAGACAAAGAAGAAAAGCAGCAAGTAAGTATATGAAAAAATGTTCCATATCACTGGTCATTCGAGAGATGCAAACGAAAACAACACTGAGATTCCACCTCACCCCACAAAGAATGGCTGCTATCAAGAAATCACACAATAACAAATGTTGGAAGGGTTGTGGGGAGAAAGGAACCCTTCTCCATTGGTGGGAGTGCAGACTGGTGCAATCATTATGGAAATCAACATGGAGATACCTCAAAGAGCTGGGACTAGAGGTTCCATTTGACCCAGCCATCTCTCTGCTGGGTATCTTTCCAAAAGAATTAAAAGAATCATATCACAGTGATATTTGTGCACCAATATCTATAGCAGCACAGTTTGTAATAGCTAAAACTTGGAAACAGCCCATTTGCCCATCAGTTGGAGATTGGATAAAGATGTGGTTTTTCTATAAAATGGAATACTACTCAGCTATAAAAAATGAGAAATTAGATTCATTCATAGGAAAATGGATACATTTTAAGGATATACTCCTAAGTGAAATAAATAAGTCACACATGTGTAAATACCGAATAGTTTCTCTGGTGTGGAAAACTATTATAGTACACAAGATCCTAATGAGATAATTAACAATGTGAAATAGGAAGAAAAGGGCTAAAGGTGTAGGGAAAGAGGGAAGGGTAGGGGAAAGCGAATGAGGGAAAAGAAAAAAAATGAGAAAATGAAAAAATGGAAATAAAGTGTTTGTAAACAGGGAGGGTAGGAGGGGGTGAAGGGAGGGCAGGGACAAGGGGAGAAAATGAGAACCGGGACCTGCCATGTAAAGGTACAAGATCCCAATAATGAATGTAACTGCACTATATACCTAATATGTACCAATAAACTCAATTTTAAAAAAGGGATGGTCTTCCTGAATAAGGAGTCCCACAGGTGTGTCCTACTGATTTGGTGTATTTTTCATCCATACTGACACCTGCTTTAATTATTCTGAACAGAGGGCAATCTACCTTGTGTATGTTGGATTTATGTCTACATTTCAGGACAATAAAAGTGTTATGTGTTCTTTGACTTAGGTGCAATTTTAGTACATAGAATCCTTGCTGTGACTGATGTTTGCTGAGTTGACTTCCATTTGACTCTCTACCTTGTGCATCAGGATTCTGACAGAACTCTACAGTGGAAAGTGACCAAAAGCATTTAACTAACCAGCTATTATGTCTACCTATAAGACAAGACTTTTCTCTTCTCCTTTTTTTGGCCTCTTGTTCTCCCCCATGTCCTTGGCCTGATCCTGCCTCTTAATTCCCATTATGGCTCCTCCTGCTTTGCAATGAACATTTACTTATCTGAATGCATTCACAGCTTACATTATGAGCAAATTCTCTTCTCATTCGAACTTCGCCATTAAGCCAGGCATGGTGGTGCACACTGGTGATTCCAGAACTCAGTAGGCTGAGGATCACTGTGAGTTCAAAGGTAGCTTTAGCTACAGAGTGAGTTCAGGCCAGCCTGAACTGCATAGTGAGACCCTGTCTCAAGCCAAACAAACAAACTTGGCTTCCATCTCCACTGGGCCTAAGACCAACTTACCTCCCCATCCCTGGTAAGGTCATATGGGTGAGAATCAGGTACCAGGACTGAACATCCTAATGAAAATCATAGCAGAAGCACTCAGCTGTGTTCCCAGGGAGGGCCTGCAGGTGAACAATCAACTTGTCTTGTAACTGGACTGAGCCATATGCCCAGAGCCAGTCCTTGGGCATGGACACTGGCTGAGAATTGGTAGGAGGCACAAATTCCAATGGTGTACAGTACAAGATTGGGCCACTCACATAGAGTCAAACTAAGTAATCAGAAACACGTCCCAAATCTTTGGAGAAGAAAGGGAGAAGGAAAATTGCAAAAAAAAACCAAGAAACAACAACATTGAGTTGAAAATACTGGTACAATGGAAGCACTATGAGAAACAAAGGAAGGGCGAGCCTGCCTCTTCAGCACAGAGCAGCAGAGGATCCTGGAAGTAGTGCCAGACCCTCTGATAGGCCTGGACTTCAGCACAGTGAAGCAAAGGAGACTGGCAGCAGCTTGTGACCTCTGGTGGGCCTGTCCCCTCAGCATGGAGAAGCAGAGGAGCTTCACAGCACAGTGGAATCCAGAGGTGCCAACACAGTGGTATCCATGCCAACACCCCCCACCCTGGGAACAAGAGAAAGAGGGCCTGAGGCTCCTAGATGAAAATTGAAGCCCACTGGGAAAAAAAAGGTACACCATACCACCATAGTCTGTAAATTGGAGGGATCAGCACCTCACAGTGGAACCTGGTCTAACTTCAGAGGAAAGAAACCTGGAAGCTGCAATAGAATCTTGCAGAGTTCAACCCATCAGGTGGTCAGAGATTTCAACTTGGGCCTTACAGCCAGAAATCAGCATGAACCTCAGTGGACAGCTGCTGGCTTGCTGAGACTAACTTAGATCTGCACCCTTCTGCCCATGCTGTCTATTGTGTCAACAGAGGCATACCCTGAAGGAGGTTCTCTATTTCTATTTGTATTTTTATTTTCAAAGTAATATTTTTCTCTTATCTTTAATCATTTAAAAAATTTTCTCTTTATTTTCTCAAATTTTTCCTTTTTTATCTTCTTTTTCTTATCTGCTTCTCTCTCTCTCTCTCTCTCTCTCTCTCTCTCTCTCTCTCTCTCTCTCTCCCCTTATCTCTCTCTCTCTCTCTCTCTCTCTCTCTCTCTCTCTCCGCTTGTTCTTCATTTCCCTCCCTTTTTCCCATTCCTATCCTAATTAGAATTAATTTTCTTTCTCCCCCCCCCTTTTTCTTCTCTTGATTGTCATTAGTTTTAGTTTTTTTTGTTGTTGTTGTTGTTTGTTTCTTTGGTTGGGTTTTTTTTGGTACTGGGGATTGAACTTAGGTCCTTGTGCTTGTGAGGCAGGCACCGGAACCACTGAGCTAAATCCCCAGTCTGATTGTCATTACTTTTAAAAGAAAGTGATTACAGTCTTTAGCCTCCCTATTGCTCTTAGTTTGTTCTGTTATTGTGTATATTTTTTTTCTGGCTTCTCCTCTTCTCTTCAACAGCTTCCTAGTGTTTGTGTGATCTTCCTATGTCCTCTAATCTCATTTCTAACCTTTCTGTCTATTTATCCCTCCCTCCCCAACTCCTTCTAAGTCCCCATCCTGAAGGGTAAAGTTGCTATCTTAAAGAGTTTATTCAATATAAACATTTTTTTTTGTACTGGGTATCAATCTTGGGCCCTTGTTCTTGCAAGGCAGGTGGTGGAACCACTGAGCCAAATACCTGGCTCTATAACCATATTTTGAGCTGGTCCTCGATTTTGCTTTAATTCACACACTTAAAGATGATAGATTAATAACTACCACAAATTATCATTTTCCAAGCTGTGCTTGATGATATTGTGCTCCTAATTGTATCAGTTGGATTAAGGTATTGTGATTGATATAATGAGTTGTCCTCCCTGATATAATGAAAATGAGATTAACTCAGTCATTAGAGACTCAAAACCTAAAGACCAGCTATATCTGGAAGATTGAAGTATTAACTCAGGAATTAATACAAGGACAATACCAACAACAAAAATAGAAATGAGAAGACATTTAAACAAGGCACAAGCACAGACTTTCACCTCACCAAAGATAAACTCTGGGGAAAAATGAGGTGGAAAAGTCTGACAATCATCTGGACACCCTGAGCCAATAGCACAGGAAGTAACAAAACAGATAAATGAGGTGCTAGAATAATTCAAAACAGAAATAATTTCCCAGATAATTACAGAGAAGGTGTGAAGAATGAGAGACATGATGAGAGACTGTAGAACAGAAAGAGATTTAAAAAATAGATGAGCTCAGGACCATGATGGAAACCATGAATGCCCAGCATAGGAAAGAAATGGAAACCATGAATGCACAACATAGGAAAGGAATGGAATCCCTGAAACAGACTCAAACAGATATCCAGGAGATTAAAAACTCTATTGAAAGAAAAAAAAAAACTATTGAAAGTATTTGCAGCAGAATGAATAAATGTGAAGATAAAATTTCAGATATAGAAGATAGGATTGTGGTCAGTGACCATGAAGAGAGATCGCTTAAAAACAGTAAGGGATTATGGGAAATCGATCCAACAACTACTAGATGATGGAAAGAAAAGTAATATAATACTGATAAGAATCCATGAAGTAGCAGGAGAAAGTACAGATGGCATAAAAAAAACTAAAATAGGGAAGGGTGAAGGGGTTGAAGAGAGGGCAGTGGTGTAGAGATGCACATGAGGTACACTCAAGTGAAATAAATAGGCACACGAGTAAATAACAAATAGTTTCACTGGTGTGAAAAACTAAAAGTGTAAATAAGGTTCAAGTGGTATAATTGATAGTGTGAAATAGGAAGAAAATGTCTAAAGGGGAAGAGGGAAGAGGAGGGAAAGGAAATAAGGGAAAAGAAAAAAATGTGAAAAAAGGAAAAAATGGAAACAATGTCTTTGTAAATAGGGAAGGGTAAAGGGAGTGAAGGGAGGGCAGGGGTACGGGGAAAAATGAGAACCAAGATCTGTCATGTAAAGGTACAAGATCCCAATGATAAACGTAACTGTACCATTTGTTTTAAATGTACCAATTAACTTAACAGAAAAAAAAAATAAAAAAATTTTTTTAAAGCAGCAAAGGAAGATCACAGGGCTGTGAGGTTGAAAATATCACTGGAGTTGAGTTGTGAGCTGAAGCAGCGGGAAACTAACTAAGATTGTGGAAACATGGAAAAAGTGAATGTGATGTGGAGATGAGTGGTAGCCAAAGCACAGGTGGGCCTTCAGAATATTAGGTGGAGTAATTTGACTTGCTGGGGTCAACCAGACTCCCAGCCAAGTCAGCATGAATTAGCAGCCATGACCACCAGGTGGCGCTAGAGCAGAGGCCACCAGAAGTGGAGTCCACCAGGGAGAGCATCTGAAAGGGCAGGGGATCCTTCAAGTCCATTGGTGGTGCCCAAAAAGTCAAAGCACGAAGAGTATTTTGGTCCTCACAACCCTGAATGTCCTTGTCTGGGCTACAAGCTAAAGGGCATATGCGCTACAGTTTTCCTGGTGGCAAAATTTCCTGCTGGCCTCTGGGCAAATTTGGGTGTCACTGACCTCTGGAGAGTGGTGGGGTCTATTTGTTTCTCATTTTCCAACTCAGTAAGAATGTCATACTAGCACCCCAAACCAGATGAAGTATTTAAGAATCTAGCATAGTGCTTGATCCCCAGTCTGCATAAGTTCTCTTCCTCAGTAAATTTCCTTCTTCTCAGCCCCGTAGCTGCTCCTTGTGCCCCCTCAGAGGTGAAGCTCTTGGCCGTCAAACCAGCAGGCACCCCTCTAGCCAGAGACCTTTTTGTTCCACTGCCTTTGTTATTCTAGCGTTCTTACTGGGAGGCCTCAACAGCTGCCAGGGGCCACCCCAGGAGCTGGAATCTCCAAGCACAAACAGCAACATGCGCAGTTCTCTCACTCTTGAAGCAGCTCCAGCTCCCTGCCCAGCCCGTAGCCTTGTTGCCACACTCCTTTACATGCCCCCCTGCCCCACATGTGTTTCTAATCTGCCGGGTGAACCATCAGCCGCTCTGCTTTCCTGACTGTTCTAATCAGCTTGGCCTCTGGGCCTTGGCAGGCGGGCGTCCCAGGGTGTGCAGCCCAGAGGCTTGAACAGAGGTGATCAGATTGCAGGGAACAGTATGTTTTCTGCCCTGCCTCAGCTTGTTTTCTTCAGGAGCTAGGCCAGCCAGCTTAGCCGTCTTCCTCTCCCTCCCCGCCCTTCCTTGAACCACATGTGCTCTGGCTTCAGTGCTAGGGCTGAGGGCAGAGAGGGTGGAGGCAGTGTGGGCTGCAGGCATGTTTGCTGCAGGGCACAAGGTTGCTGCCGCCTGGGGGCCAGGCAGGGTGGAGGAAGAAGTCCAGATGGGGAATTTGTGCACACTGGCTCTGGCCAGATTTCTTTAAATGTCTTGTTCTTGCTTTGCTGCTAGTGTGCTTTCCTGTGCTGAATTGTCAGTGCTCTTTTCACCTCTCAGTGGTGACGTTTCCTCCTCATTCCAGGACCTGAATTCCTTCCATCTTCCCTAGTATTACAACTTTCCTTAAGGAAAGGGTCTGAAAGCAGCCATTCATATTTTGTGTTACTCAAGAAAAAAATATCAAGTAGTTGCAAAGACTTTGAAATGACCTAATAGTGGCCTTACTTGGTAGATGGGGAAACCAAAGCCTGAGAGATGATGTATCTCATCTAAGTTTCCATAGCAGAACTTGGAAGAGAGGGTCCACTGCTACTGACAGATGGAAGAAAGACCTGTTCTGTGTGACCAACTCTTGTTCAGGGTAACCCAAGTGGCCCTTTTGCCAGATGTAGGAATCTGCATAAAGCTGTAGCTCTGGGACCTGTGTCTGTCAGAGCTCACTTGGAGTGCGTGGAGGGGACTATCCTAAGAATTCAGAGTGAGGAGACAAGAAGAGGAAGGACAGCAGAACTGTTGGGATTTCTATGGTACCTGCTCTTCTCCCAGGTGGGCCAAGCAGTCTCTGTGTTAGGGACAGGAGGCAGCCCTTGGTCTTAGGAGGCTCCTTGGCTGAGGAGCAGACTACATGTGCCATGCAGTAGACTCCTTGGATTTCTAATACTAGCTTTGTCTTTGGCCTAGAGCTTTGCCCCAATATCCTAAGGAAGTCATTATCATATTCTTTGTAGTCTTCTGAGATAAATTTGGAGGAAGTAGGGAAAGCTTTTTGAACCTGGAATCAGAAGAGCTGGGTCTGGTTCCTGTGTGACTCTACACTAGTGTCTGACCCAAAGCAAATCAAGGTTGAAAGAAAGAGCTCATTTTTTTATAGGTCAGGATTTTAAGGCAGTAGTTAAGTCAAACATTTGTATGCTCAGCACCACATCAAAACCATTTCGTCTAGAGCATCCACTCTGTATGTAAAGCTGTGTTTTCTGGATTCTAAGAAACCACTGGCTGTGAGCACAGCAGAGAATTAATAACAATGTGTCAAGTAAAAGACATGGGATTTCTGCAAGGTCAGTATGAAAATTAAGCTGCCTGAAATGAAAAAAACAAAACAAAAACAAAAAACTCCTCTGGTATAGTTACCATTTTGAAGTGGAACTGGCCTAGGTAAGGGCAGAGGAAGTCTGTGAGCACACAGCTATGCGTAGGGTGGTAAAACATTACCAAACTTCCTCCTTTCTCTTTGTGGCCCCTGCCCCGCTGATCTTCCATTTTTCTATCATTTAGACTTTCTGCCAGTTTGGCCAACGACCTTGAGTCCTCCACTGCTGAGTGTTCCAGGCAAACACCAGCTCACTAACCAGAGATAGCAGTTTGACTCTGTAGTGCTCAGCCAGCCATAGCCACTTGCCCTTTTGACCACACCCATGGGAACGCTTGGTCACACTTAGTATTTCATCACTTTCCTACGAGCATAGTTTTAAACTTAAATCATTATACTTCTGAAGTAAGTGTTATAGCTTCCCTTTAGTAAAAATTGCTATCACTTTGTACTGTATACAGATAATGAAATGAACCTAAGAAACCATGAAAACAAAGCATTAATACCTGAGAATAATTTTTTTGAAATTATGAAAATAAATTATTCCATGAGAAAGATGAAATTTTATCATCTTTCCAAGACAAAAAATAAAGACAAGGCTCAATGTGTTAAGATTAAGAGGACAGTAAGGAGCTCTGTCTATGAGGGGCAGTTACTCACAGGAGCCAGAGTGCCTGTGTCTGAGTATGAGCTTCCTGCTCAGCAGCTGTGTGGCCAGGGGTCAGTTTCTCAACCTCTGTGTGCCTTCGTTCCTTGTTTGTGAAATAGAACTGGCTAATAATAGCACTAATCACAGACTTGTCTCTGATGAAAAATGAGCTATTACATGCAAAACATGACGGTACCCAGCACTTAGCTTTCAGTAAGTGTTAGCTACAGTAGTAATTGCAGTTCTAGCATTAGAATTAATAACATTCGTAGATTTAAAGTTCCTATTCACTAGAATATAGAGTCAGAAAGATTTGGGATGTAAACATCATGTACTGCAAACATGTAGGGAAATAAAGAAAGGGGATTAAAGGATGGATAGAGAGAAGGGAGGGAAGAGAAGGAGATGTAAAAAAGTAAGACGTATTATCAGTTTCACACAAGGAAACATTATTTACCACAAACATGTACTAATAAAAAAGTTAAAAACTGTTTTTCTCAGTGAGACTGGTTACAGAGAGTTAATTCGTAACCCGAATGATGAAAACAGCTTTTGCCCAAAGACTCCTTTTTTAATAAGTCATCTCCAGAATCTAGTCCTGGAATGTGTGAGTGTGCTGGTAACGTCTGGAAAGTAAAGGAAAACAGGTTCCTCATCAACTCACAGTTACTTTTTGGTTTAGGAAAAAAAAAAAAACTTATAAAGACATTGTATTTTATTTTTCAAAAATCCTTACATTTAAAAGAATCATTTTTTCTTGTTATTTGGGTGCATTTGGGATCATGTCCTTCTGATAATGACAGTATCTTTCATACTAGAGTTTGGTTAAATACTTGGGTGACTGAAGACACACTGTAAGTCCCTAGGGAAGATGCTAACCACCCCTTGCTGAGCATGATTTAATTATTCAATTCTCATAATAACCAAATGGCTTAGGCAATCATCGCACAGCTGAGCAAAACAGGCTCAGCTTGATCCAGTGACTTAAGATTATACCACTAAGTGTCAAGACTAAACTCCAAGTGTGTTGTCAATGCCTAAGGCCTGCCTTCCAAACTTCTCTGCCTCAGTGGGAGCCATAACATAAAGTGAGGTTCCAGCCTTGGCCTTAGAACAGGTTGCCAGGGTGGGACGCTCTGCCCCCTGTAGATTCCTGTGGGCCCAGTCCTACCTGGAAACCTAGATAGTGACCAAAGGCCTGGGCATGGGTGTTTGCGACAGTACATGCAGGGGTTACCAGTGGCCCCACAGCTCGGAAAGCATCCACAGCAGCCCCCGGCCCGCCCTGCCGCCGCCTGGATCTGCCCGCTGGCCCACTCCCTTCCTTCCTTCCTTCTGCCCCTCCTCCCATTAATGGTTCTGCCCTTCGGCTGCAGCCTTTCTTGTCTCCTTCTACCATCAAAGCCATCTCTGTTACACCTCTACACTGTTCGAGAACAATTGAAATGAGCATATAATAAGTCTGTGAGACGTGTGAATAACTGTTAAACTAACTGAAAGTTTCTTTGGCTCTAAGTTTTTAAAGCAACGATTTTGTCTGACTTACCTCTATCTCACTAGAACTTAAAATAGTGCCCAGCATGTTATAGTTGCTCAACCAGAATCAGTCATCAAATATTTGGCACAAATGAGCAGTAGAAATGCTAAAGAAAATGGAATGGTTTGGGATTTTATTTTTAGTGCCAGTGATCCAAAGTACTTTTTTCCCCAAGTTCTACTAAATTTAAATTTTATTTTACTGAACACCTAAGATATTCCAGCTCTGGGAAGATCTTATCTCATCTCACCCCTTTCTATTCCTACTTCATTCTGGAAGTTCTGGTTACTAGGGAAAGCTCCGAAGGTGGGGAGCAGGGAGATGTGCAGAGACAAGAAGCAAGGGTGGAAGAAAAGGATTTAGTAAAGAAGCACAAAAGTTAGAAAATTCTTGCACATCTTCTCTTATACTGCTGGGTTGCTGGGATGGACAATAAGACCCATGTCATGGTGCTGTGGTTTTGGTGAGGGCTCTGGAGGCCCAAGATGTAAAATTTGAAGTTATTGAAGGTTTTGGTTATTGTTGTCTCTATCCAAGATCACAGCTCTTGCTGATTTTGAATTAAGGCTTGACTGTTTTTGATTGTTGGTGTTTCTTTTCAAAACAATTGAAATATGTATGCTCAGAGGAAGCTTCCAGAGGAAGCCAGTGGAGCAGGCCTGGAATGAGGTTTTAGAGAAGAGGAGAGCTCTCTTTGATGGGAGCATCTCAAGAGATGCTCCTCAAGGATTGGTGACAGAAAGTCTCATGTGAAACCTCACCAGGAGAGAGGGTGAGGTTCTGAGAAATGAGTTCACAGAGTGCCTGGTAGAGTCCTGCAGAGTCCCAGCTTCACAGTGTTGTGGAGATCTTTTTGTGGATTATGGTGGACTTCCTGAAAGGACATCTAACTTATGACAAAGCATTCTGAGAAGGGAAAGGGAGCCTAACGCTAGCCCTACTGAGTCACCTGAGTTAACAGGCTCACTGTCTGCCCTCTGCATTTCTTTCAGATTCTTAGGATTGGTCCTCATAGCCTCATTTTGAATCAAGGATTATAGAATTCAATCTTTCCCAGATACAATTACCGTGGCCTCAGGATCAAGCCATCTCTCTAGGAATGGATCATTACTCTCTTGTTTTCCTAAAACCTGTAACATTTAGTGTTTTTTTCTCCAATAAGAGATTTCCCTGGTCTCCTTTCTCAGACCAGCCATGGCTCTATTTCTTCGGTCCCAGTTCAACATCACACCAAGGCCATGTTCCCCTAGTCTAAAGGTAGCAAAACCTTCAGGTCAGCCCTCCAGACAAGACAGAATTAATCTTGTGTACATTTCTGAAATTTATAAGTGAAGACTTTAGATACTTAAATTTTTGTTGTGACCAGACTGCTCAGTACTACAAGTGCACAGAGCTGTAGCCTTTGAATACATTGCTGAGGATGTTACAGGCAACACAACACACACACACACACTTGTTCAGTCCCTTGTGCAGTTAAGCTCTGCCATACTTATTTACCCCACTGAAAACCTAAATTAAGACCAAAGGAAATGTCACCACCAATTGAGTCCATAATCCATTCAACTTAAGCAGTAACAGCCAACATCCATACACAGCCCTGGTCATATGCTAAGCACTTCTCCAGCATTTTCTTAATTTACTATGGTTGTTCTCAAAACAATCCTATGGGATAAAGGCTATAATCACCATTTTACAGATACGTCTAGAACTTAGATGAAATAATTTCCCCAGTGGAACATATCTTACATACTATAGAACAGGACTTCAACCCAGATCTACCTGAGGCCTGAACCCAAGATGTAAGTAGCTAACACTTGAAGAATATGGCATTTTCAGAGAAAATCATGCTCTCTGCAAAGAACTAATCACTAAGATTGGAATTAGGCTCCCCAAAACACTGTTTAGTTCTTTCAATCACCTAACAGACTTGTTATCATTAAGGTAATTAATTAAATTTTAATGCATTAAGTAAATGGTTTGTATTAGATTAGTAAGTACTACATGCTTCTCCTTGAGATATTGCTCCTGTCTTCAATCATGGAAGTATAGTCCTTAGTTTTAGTACTACAAGATTAGTAAATTCCAATTCCCCTAAGATAAACTTTTCATTCTCTTTAGACTTATGTCATGATCAAAGGCATTGTTTTTATGAGACAGTTGTTTCACACCTCCCTTCCTGACCCAAAACCCTTGGAGCACCAACTGATTCAGGATGTTCCCTGTATAAACCTTCAGTTTCCTACCAACCTTCAGGGAGAAATGTCCTTCCCTTTCCTCCACCAGTTCCTCATATCCTCACAACCCAATTCTGCACTGTATGACTGGCTTAAAGTTCATCCCTTCCTTGAAGTCTTTTTTGATGACCCTCATGTTAAACAATACCAGGAGACCATACTCCTTCGTGGCCTTCAAATTGATATTATCACTTCCTTTATTGGATTTTTGTTACATTAATATTTCTTATTTCACCTAGATTGTGGCTATGTATATTTCGTAGTGGTTCACATTATTTTCTCACATGTTGATGAATGGAATATATAGATAAATAGTCATGCTTGCCTTCTTTCCTGGAGCATTTCCATTTCTTCACCAAAATGAAATAACTAATTGTTAGAAACATTCCAAGTGATAGCTCATGGTGAAGTAATATAAGACTAGGCACTATCCTAGAGTTTACATATGCAAATCTCTTGTGGATTTAAATGTCTCTCTGGCATTTAATTAATTCTCTACTAAAAATTGCAATAGCACATTGAAGTCTTCTTGGAAAGGTGAAACCCTTCCTAGATCATAACTTGGGACTCTCTAATTGTCATCTTGAAGCAGAATATGACTACTTCTCTCATAACTGTATTGCTTTGCTTAACTTTAACCAAAATTACTCTTACATTCAAATTATATACCTTAGAGAGATGTCATTTGTTTCATGCATTATTACTACCAGCAAAATCTTAAATGTGGCAAGAAAAAAAAACAAAACAGCTTTTAATTTATCTCCCCAGTATCTAAAGTCTGTCCATGAGTTGACCCAGACTTCTGGCCCATGTTGCAATGCAGAACTGCAAAGTATGGCATCATTTATGAATAGTATTGGCTAAATCTTCATTCCTTGCACACACACTAAGAATATTTTAACTAACATTATTTAAAGTATATTGTCCACCCACATGCGGTGGTGTTGTACCAAATACTGACTGACACAATCTGCAAGAAATTCAAAGACATAAGAGCTACCTCTCAAATCTAAAAATGCTCTTTTTTAAAAAATTGAGTCTATTGGTACATTGTAGGCACACAGTACAGTTACATTCATCATTGGGATCTTGTACCTTTACGTGACAGGTGTTGGCTCTCATTTTTTTTCCCCTTGTCCCTGCCCTTCCTTTAAAATTTTTCTTTTTTTAGAGCGATCTGAGACAAAGAAAGAAGGTAAATCATGATTACCCAATAGCTATTGCTACAATCATATTATGTTATCTATTTGAATACTTTACAAAATAAAGGCTTTCCGCCTATATGATCTTTATTTTCCTACCATATTAAAGAAACTGTCTCAGTACCATATAGATCAGGATTCCAAAACCATCCCAGAAACAGCAGAAGTCAAAGATGAATGTACAAATGATATACCTCGGGCAGTGATAGAAAGCCTTTTAGAGCTTTCAGTGATACAAAGAACCCAATGCAGCCAAAGCGGTGCCACAGGTTCAACACCATTGCCTCAAGGGCTTCTTGACCAGCTGCAGATTCAAGCCCCTGATTCACTGAGTGAGGTTGGTAATTTATAGTATTTCTTTAACAAGTCTATCTAGTTTCTGATCAGTTGCTCTGGGTCTAGAGTTTGAGGGGAAAAAAATTGGAAATGGCAAAGAAGAAAGACTGTGAGGAGTAATCCCGACATCCAGGCCTTAGGGCAGAATGATGCTTACTTTCTGGGAGATGTGGAGGATTTGCCTGCCCTTTGCTCACTGCCACATCCCTGTACTTGGACCAAAGTATTAGAATGGAAGCGGCACAGTCTGACACAGCACAAGCACATCAGGGTTGTCTTCCAAGTAGTAGTGAGATTTGGGGGACAAACTTCACTTCTCAGAGCTAGGCCTGCTGATCTGCAAGAGTGTGCTCTCAGCCCATGAACTCATTCCACAAAAGCTGAGGCATTGCCTTTAGGTCATCACTGTCAAATGGGAATAGAATGGCAGCCACATATTTCTAGTAGTCACATTTCAAAAACTAAAAATATATATTATATATATATTAGAATTAACATATCTGAACCCAATATATTTGAAATACTATCATTTTTTAATGTGACCAATACAAAATTCATTAATATTTTATACTACCTATTGGAAATGTGGCGCCTACTTTATACTTTCAGCACATCTCAGTGCAGATGATCCACCATTCAAGTGTTCTATCATCACCTGTGACTAATGGCTACTGTACTAGAAAGTGCTGAAATGGAGTGGGGATCTGTAAACTGGCCCATGAGACAAATCTGATGTTTTTGTATGTCCCATTGGCATAGTTTTTACCTTTTTATATTACTGGGAAAGGATCAAAAGAATAATACTTTATAATATAATAAATATAAGAAATTTAAATTTCATGATCATTAAATAAAGTTTTACTGTAATACACCCATGATGTTTGGTTATATATTGTCTGTTGCTGCTTTTGCTCAACAGTATCATATATGTGTGTGTGTGTGTGTGTGTGTATACATATATATACATACACATATATATACACATATATGTATGTATATATATGCATATATAATTGAAATATTGTATTTATTACCTGATTCATTGCAAGAGAAAGTCCATACTCCCTAGACACCTTCTCTAGAGGTACACAGAGAAGACTAAGAGGTGACCCTGGAGGGCTGGTTCCCTCTGGCTCTCTGTCAAGAGAATAATATAAGCAAGGTTTGGCTACTGTATGGCTATGTGGATAACCACAACTGAAAGAGGCAGAGGTCTGCAGAGTAGAGGTTGAGGGGCTGAGCAGTGATGTGGAATACTGATGAAGATGCCACAGCAAAAGGGCAAGGCAAGCAATCCCAACACCAGAGTTTAAGGCCACACAAGGACATCCTATATGACAGCAGAGTAAAACGACCCAGGTTGAAGGTGGCAACCTTTGGGAGAAGAGGCCCTAAGGAAGGATTTGGTTATCTCTAAAAATCTGACACATTTACTTGTGTAAGGAGTTTAGATCTGAGCCTTAACTCCGGTAAATAAAAGTGACAGCAGCTATCTGCTCTTCTCATTATTTGGTCTTTAAATGTCTGTTTTTACATGGTGATGAAGTTTATCAACCTCTTTCAGTCCATTCATTGACATCATAGCCCTCCACCTAACCATCTACTATCTCAAACTCCAGATTCTGAATTGCGTGATTGTTTTTTCTGTCACTCAGGCTGAGTATGTGAATGGTTGAAGGGTAGGCCAGGTTATGCCCCTAGGTTCAGTGAATCTTTCCAGGACTTTAATTAATTAAGATTTAATTCCATCAAAGGCATATTTTCATCCATCAACTCATTATCCTGGCCCAACCCTTCCAGTTCCCATAAGTTACCTTTGGGCAAAATAAAGATAACATTTATTAATTTTTCTCTTTGAAACAATTGGGAAAACATGACTACAGAAAAAATCTTTTCCTGATCTCACTGACCTATTTCCTTGTGAGCTATAAATTCCTGGTAGTATTTCTTTAATGTGACAGCATTTTCTTTTGCTGTATTATTCCATTTGTCTTTCTGCTCTGAGGCCTATTTCATTCATTTTTTCAAACTTTCACTCAGATTTTTTTTAAAGTTACCATCACATTATATGATTTATTTGCTAAAACCAAGAAACCACCATTGGTACGTTACTATTAACTAAACTTTTACTTTATTCGGATTTTAGTTTTCTGTTCCAGAATATGATCTCAGATATCCCACTGCTTTTAGAACAACTATTTTAAATTAGCACAACAATGAACCTTAATTAGTGATTCCACTTTCAAAAACTAATAGTTCCTTTCTAAAACACTTCAGAGGTTTTGAAAATTGTTTTTGCCCTTTAAGTAATGTTTTGCAAGCTTATTGACCAATTATTTAGCATAGTAATTTTTAAAAAATTATTTTTATTGTGGTAAAATACCTATAAGAAAAATGTATATTTAATCATTTTAACTACATACTGTAGTTGAGTACTATTAAATATATTTGTGATATACAGCCACTACTGCTGTCCATCTTCATAACTCTTTGTCTTGTTAAGTTGAAGCTGTATCCAATACAGAATAATTCTCTAACACCCCCAACTTTAATCCCTGGGAACCACCATTCTACAGCTACTTTCTGTGTATGTGATCCTGACTATTCTAAATGAATAGAGTTAACCCATTGGATTAATGTAAGTAGAGTAATATATATTCTTTTAAAAGTACCTGACTTGTTCCACTTAGCATAATGTTTTCAATTTTCATCCATATTGTTGCATATGTCAGAATTCCACTTCTTTTTAAAAACTGAATAATATGCCCATATATATATATATATGTATATATATATATATAATATTCTATTAATAATATATATCTACATCTTGCTTATTCTGTCATATGTTAATGGGCACTTGGGTTGTTTCCCCTTTTTAGCTATTGTGAATATCACCGCTATGAAAATGGGAAAATACCTCTTCCAGACCTTGCTATTAATTTTAGGGACATATACCCCAAAGTGAAATTGGTGCATCATATATTAGTTCTATTTTTGATGTTGTGAGGCATTGCTGTGCTGTTTTTCAGAACAGTTTTACTTTTCATATTCCCACCCAACAGTGTACAGGGATTTACACTTCTCCATATCCTTGTCGATACTTAATAGTTTCTGTTTTCTTGACCGTGGCCATCCTAAAGGGTGTAAGGTGGGTATGATACTGCAGTTTGAGTTACATTTCTCTAGTGATTAGTGATGTTGAGCAGCTTTTCAGGTGCTTATTGACCATTTGTATATCTTCTTTAGAGAAATTTCTATTTAAGTATTTTGCCAGTTTTTAAATCAAGTTGTTCAATGTTGGTGTTGTCTTTTAGGAGTTCTCTATATATTCTGAAATCAATCATTTTTAGATATGTGATTTGTGACTATTGTCTCCCATTCTATGGGTTGCCCTTTTATTCTATTAATAAGAGTCTTTTGATGCACAAAAGTTAAATTTTCGTTAAATTCAATTTGTCTATTTTTTTTATTGCTGTACCTTTGGTATCATATCCAAGAAATGACTGTCAAATGTAATGTTATGAAGTTTTGCCCTATGTTTGCTTATCAAAGTTTTATAAGCTCAGGTCTTGCATTTAGGTCTTAGATCCATTATAAGTTAATTTTAGCATATGGTGTTAGGTGAGAGTCAACTTCATCTTTTGCATATGGATATTGCTTCCCAAATTAGCATGGGTTGAAAAGATTGTCCTTTTCCACTGAATTATTTTGTCACTCTTGTCACCAGTCATTTGACCATGTATTTTTGGGCTCTCTATTCTTTTTCTGTAGTCTATATGTCTGTCTTTGTTTGTTTTCTTTTTTTTTGGTACCGGGGATCGAACTCGGGTCCTTGCGCTTGTGAGGCAGGCCACCGAACCACTGAGCTAAATCCCTGGCCCTATATGTCTGTCTTTATGCCAGTGCCACATAGTATAGATTTGTAATGAGTTTTGAAATCAGGAAATGTGAGTCCTCTAGGTTTATTCCTCTTTTTCAAGACTGTTTTGACTATTCAGGGTCCTCTGAGATTCCATATGAATTTAGAATGAACTTGTCTGTTTCTGCAGAAACATCTTTGGGATCTGGATAAGAATTACACTGAATCTGTAGTTGCTTTGGGTAGTACTGACACCTAAGTAATATGAAGCTTTCTTATACATGAACATGAGCTATGTTTCCATTTATCTGTGTCTTTATTTTTTCAGCAATGTTTATACTTTTATTTTACAAGTCTTTACTACTTTGGTTATGTTAATTCTTAAGTAGTTTATTCTTCTCTTTTATGTATGTTTGAATTTTTTTGAGAAGAGGTCTCACTGTGTAGTTCAGGCTGGCTTCAAACTCTTTATGTAGCCCAAGCTGTCCTCAAACTCATAGTGATCCTCACAACTTAGCCTTTTGCATACTGGGATTACAGATGTGTGATGCCATGCATAGTTTAAGTATTTTATTCTTAGATGTTATTGTAAATGCTGTGGATTGAGTATGAATAGTGTCTCCCAAAGATCTGTGTGTTAAAGACTTGGTCCTTGTGGTGGCACTATTGAGAGATGGTGGAAACTTCTAGTGGGGACATATTAGGAGGCTCTCAGGTCCTCAGATCATTGGAGCATGTTCTTGAAGGGGACTGTGGAACTCTAGTCCCAGTTTCTCTCAACTTCCTGGATCAAGTTATAAGCTATTTGCTGCACCAAACACTCTCACTATTATGTGTTGCCCTCCCAGAGGCTCAAAAGAAATGGAGCCACCTGACCTTGGACTGCAGCCTCCAGAATCATGAGTTAAAATAAAACTTTTTCCTTTATAAGTCGATAACCTCTGGCATTTCACCACAGCTGGTGGCCAACCTGAGCTAAGTCCAAAGTCACGTGATTGCTAGACTTTTCACCATTCTGCTTTCTATTGTTCTTATCTTCTTCATTCTTTGTTCATCTCAATATTTCATCCACTTGGTTCACTTTAATTTTAGTCTACATTTTCTCCACCTTCCTCTTTCTCTTTACCTCTCATCCGCACTCATATGATGTTTGCATAGCCATGCTTGACTCTGGCCCTGTCATTATTGCTACTTACTAGACCAATGGAGTTACAGTCATGTTTTGTGAATCTCTCTTCCCCTCTTCATCATTTTTATCTCAATTCTCCTTTTCCCCATGATCTTCTGAGCATAGGTCCATTTCACGTGGAAGAGCAGGAAACTCAAATAAGAGCATAGAACCTTTGAGATGCTCAAGGTTAGGCTCCCAGCCAGGATTCCCTTCGATATTGGAACATCCCTACTGAGCATGAAAGTCACTGGAAAATTTTCAGGGCATTCAAAGGTCAATGTTAGTTACCTTGATTTTTTAAAAAAACTTATAAAATGTTAGCACTAGAACTTGCTTTATAAATGATCATATCCTTCTCATTACTCAGGAGAGAACTAAAGCTCAAAGAAGTACCTAAAACAACTTACACGTATGTGTTTCAAGTTTGAACACTGGGTATTACAAAACTTTGTAATGATAGAACCATTTTATTTGTAAAGGAGTTGGCTCTCCTTAGTTTAATTTATCTTTAAGACTTCTACCAGATCCTTACTTACCTATATTACCAAAATGTCATCAGAGAAAAAAAGGACAGGGAAATGTGAAAACCTAAAACTTATTTCTGACTCCTTTTGAATGAAATAGTAGGTGCACATTTCTCTGAGCATCTCTGAAATATCATTTATCAGTCATTCACTCATTCATTTAACCAACATTGGTCAAGTCAGGTAACTTCTATGTGTGAGGTATTTTGCTAGATCCTGGGATATGGAAACGAAAATTGAAACCCTGCCTTTACAGAGCTTACCACCATCTGCCTTGAGAAAGGGAATGGGGAGATATACCCAGGGTCCAAAGGAAAACCCAGAGTAAACATCCAATCTAGACATCAAAGGTGAGCTTGTTGGAGAGGTAGTTGGGAAAGATTTGCCCAAGGAGGCAACAGGATGAAACTGAAAAAAGATGAATAGAAATTACTTTTTCATTTATTCAATAAATATTTAATGAGTACCCTATGCACCAATCACTGTGATAAGGTGTTCTAACACGGAATTGAGGAAAAGAGAGAAATTCCATGATTCATTCATTGACCATTACAGTTTAAATGAACCAGACAATAAAAAGGTACATAAACATTTATGAAGGGTGAAAGGCTAGAAAGAAATAGAGAGGATACTGAGATAGATAACAATGAGGGCATATATAAAAATGATCAAGAAAGGCCTTGTTGAGGTGCTTTTGTTTGACATGATGTGAAGAATAAGAGAACCAACCACGTGTAACACCAGGTAATGAAATATTTGTCAGCTTTTCATTACCATAATGAAAAACCTGAGACAGGCTAACTTTATGAGGAAGGGATTATTCAGCTCACAGTTTTGGAGGTCCAAAGTCCAAAAGGCACAGCACAGGCTCTGCAGTAAGGGCTCACTTAGGCTGCATCTTCTCCTGGTGGAGAGTAACGCCAGGCATACTTGGAGTAGTATCTCTGCACTGAGCTACAGGCAGGGAGAGTGGGAGGGGCCAGATTGCTCCTTTTATAAATCCTGTTGCAAGAACTCAAGGGATCAGGAGAGAGCTACCTCACACCCTCAGTGACCTAGGAACCTACACTAGGTTCCACCTCTTCTCTTTTTCAGGACCCACCTCTTAAAGGTTCTGCCACCTTTCAGCACCACCACTCAGGGACCAATCCTTGGACACACAGGCCTTTGGGCAAAGCTATAGCTAGACAACAGCAGAGTTCTTCAGATAGGGGAATCTGGATTTGGAAAGATGCTGAAGCAGAAAATTGCTATTTTAGGAACTCCAAAAAAGCTGTGTTTGTCTAGAGCCAGGTGAGTAAGAAATGGAGAGGGTGTGCTATGCTGCTAGAGAGAAAAGCAAGGTCCATGAATTCTACCCCTGATGGGCAAAAGTAAAAATGGGTAAGAAGGACTTTTCAAGCAGAAGGCTAGACTTGTAAAGATCCAGGCCTGTGAAAACAGTAAGGCCTTGGTAGTTGGAGGATTTGGGAGAGGAGATGGTGACCTGCAATGTAATGGTAGGTAGTCCATGCACAGCATGAGCTGGCTCCCTGGGAGCCTTCCCCATCCCCAGCGTGGGGATCTTGCAAATAGGCTAACTCTTATCTATTGTGTCCCTAGTCATTTAGATGGTGATCATTTCCACCATTCTAAAAAGCTTCAGAAACAAAATTTAAAAGGACACCCTGGAGACACCAACTCACCCAGTGTACTGAGCTGAGTGAAAACAAATCATGCAGTTCCTACAGTGTAAATAGAAATTCGGAATTGAGAACAGCAAGGTCAGCCTGCCAGCAGGAGGCAGGCAAATGGCCAATGGTTCATGTTTGGATGACAAGGGAAGAGATACTAAAATGCAAGAGGAAAACAAGGACTTTCTCTTCAATCAGTTGGGAAACACCCTCTGCTTCCCTTCATTTCCCAGCTGGGGAGGGCAGCAGCAGCAGAACAAGAGGTCAGGAGGAAGCATTCAATCCCAGACACCCTGCCTGCTACCAGGAGATCTGTTGGGATGTGTGCCACTGGGACGGATGCCGGAAATGGGAGACTCAGAGGATGTGGTGCCAGTCCCTACCAGTGCCAGAGCTTGCCCTAAAAAACTGGATGTCAGTGAACAGACCATTCAAACCCTGCAGCAGCAAGGTTCCCATAGCAACCAATAGTTCCCCAGCAGCTTCACATCCTCTTCTTTTCTACTAATAAACTTTCCATTTGGATCCAACTTACACTTTGGATAAAATACAGGTTGGGCAAGAGGTACTGACTGGGAAAGAGGTTAAAGCAGGTGCTGAGGTGTTGAAGGGGATATTGAGAAAGAGAATGAGAAATCTGGTTTTCATGTCTGAGATTAAACGTTGGTTGATCCTTAGGCCAATATAAAATCAGGCTGGGAGAGGCCTACTTTGTTTTGTTTTACTTTTTAAATCTATGGTTCCTTCCAGTTCTGGAATTTCCCCAAAGTTCTTTCAGTGCCAAAGGCCCCTGGTCACTTCTCCCTCCTGGCTCTCTCCTGGTCATCATTCTCCCCTGATGAAGGCATGTTCTGCAAGTCTACTGTTCCCAAGTCGATTAATAGCCCCTCACCCAAATCCACACTGGCGGAAGTCCCTCTGCCCTTTCAAGCATTGACAGACTAAGAGTAAGGGAAAGACACCCTGGGAATGTTAAAGAACATTGTTCCTGGGCCCCATTCTCCCAGACTTGAAGCTATTAAGCCTTAAGTAGAGTTATAAAGCATGCATTTTTTCCATAAGAACCCTAGTTTATGCAGGTTTTGTTGGATGTCGAACACACTAATGAAACACTGGGGACCACGTAGACTAGAATATAGCCAAGAACACAGGACAAACAGATTTCTAAGGATGCTGCCAGATCAGGCCTGGGTGATGGATTCATTGGAGAAAATGTCCTTTTGTTTCCTTGGCTTTTCAAAGCCAACAGTGTGTTATTCTTCAGACCTTTGAACCTTCTAAGTCCCCTTCAATATCTTTCAGATGATACCAAAACTTTTCAAAAGGAGGTCCTAGTTTTCTTACTGGTAAAGTGTATGCTACATTCCTTCCTCCAGGGTGGCTCCAGGATGCCTAGGAACAACAGAGTTCACACAATGCTTAACTTACAGTATTCAAGCAACCCAAATAAGAATCAGGGAAAGTCACGTGAAATGAACCAGAAAATGAACAGTAATGAGTGTGACCAAAATTCTGGGAGAAATGTCTTTCATCTTGGATGCAGAGGAAATGTTTGTGTTTGACCTTGGTCTCCCTCTTGGTTTTGGTTAGTTTTAAGTGGGGTTATTTTTGTGCTCAGTGAATGTTTTTCTCTTTCGACTTCAAATGATTTTTGGCTGCCCTATACAAGGCAAAGAAAGTAAGAGTGTGAGCTGTAAAGTACTATTTTAATCCTTAAAGGAATTGAGCAGCAGCACACCTGAGGAGGACGTGGGAAGTGACTGGATCTTTGCGCTAGAGACAACATTGAATGATGATTTCTGGACAAAATGTTCAGCCTTCACATATTACAGTTACCCCAGAGAGCTCTCTGAATGAATCATCAGCCACTGCTCAAGGCTTTTGTGTCCAAAAACCTAACACTTACACTGGTATGACTCTGTGTAAGTTCAGAGGGGCTGATTTTAGAGAAGGAAGAGTCATGCCATATTTCTTCTTCTCTGTCATAATTTCCAGCATGGCACTGGATATTTAGGTATGCAGTTAATGTTAAGTGGTAATTGATTTTTACAAGGAATTTTGAGAGTTTTAATGCCTCAACAAGCTCTCTTCAAGCTCAATTTACCAGATATTGTCCCTGGGGTGAGATGAAAAGAGAGGCCTGTACTGTTTCCTCACAATGTCCCCCTGCGCTTGCCACTTTGATAACTCCCCAGAGAGACTGTCCAGATAAGATCCTCTGGGGTTGTCTTCAAGATGAGCTGGATCACTGGTTGGCCTTCTTCAGCTTCTAGCTTCTGAGTTGGAGAATTAAGCCAGAGCAGACAGAGAAGTGTTGAAGAGCAGGTTCCAGACCCCCACCACATGAGCTGGAATCCCAGAACCACTTTTTATTAACTGTGTGAATTCATACAAATTATTCACCCTGTACTAATCTATAAAATGGGGATCACAATACAACCTTTCATAGGGTTACTATGAGAACTAAGGAAATTCATATGAAGCACTTATGAAGGGAGTAGCTTTGCCCCAAAATGTTACTATGATTACATTATTAAATAGTGACCAGAATGCTCATAGCCCTATAGATACACTCAGGTGGGGCTCTACCTCTGGGAATATGAACAGTGTTTATGTCTTCTACCAGGTGGCTTTTTACACCTGAGTTTGTCACTGAATCTTTGTATATTCGTCTTGTTTCTAACAATACCACTGTGTACCAATGTCTACTTCACTTCTTACCAAGCACTGCAGTTGTCTAGAACCAAACTAACAAGGGAAAGAGAAAAACAGCACATATCAAAATAGTTTTCCTAGAATTCATAGTGAATTTACAGTACAGAAAACTGGTGTGTGGAACAGTTCAAATGAGAGAAACAAAGGCACCAAAACAGGCACACTCTTTTCTGTTTCGCACTAATAAATGCTGAAATGAAAACATTCACTGAGCACAAAACTGACAGAGTCAGTTTGCTTTTAGAGGCATGCTACGTCCCACCTCAAGGGTCAGTATATTTTCAGTATATGTCAATGGCAATATATTTTCAGTGTACTGAAAATATTATTTAGCCTGAAAATGGAATGACTTTTTGATATATGCTACAGTATGGATGAATCTTGATACCATTACACTGAGTAAATTAGCCCATCTCAAAAAGAAAAATACTGTTTGATTCCACTTATATGAAGTACTAGCAGGGTCAAACTCTCAGAAACAGAGTGGAATGATGCCAGGGACTGGGAGGAGGGGAACTGGCTTATTTTTCAATGAGTACAGTTTGTGTTGGAGAAGATAAAAAAGTCTGAAATGATGTTGATGATTGCTTAGCATTGTGGATATTAACTGGTTAAAATGGTAATGATATTTCATTTCCATACATTAAAAAAAGTGGTATAAAGTCGTCCATATTTTCATGAATAGAAATTTTATTGTTCATCGATATCTCTCCTTTACCCACACATTAGCATAATTTTCAGAATAGTCATTATGGTGGTGAAGTAATAGAAGTTCATGAATGTTTGGGATAGACAATATACTGGGGTTTGTGTGCATTTTATTGTGAAATTAATTTGCTCTTATTATTATTTTTATCAGAAAATAGTTTAAATCTTAAAGTTTGTGTTATGTGTGATTAAAAAATATCTAAAGTGTCAAGAAAATAAATCTAAGCAGTGAATTTTCTGTTCCCTCCTTGTGCAAGCTTCTCTGGTCTAGCTGTATTGTGTTAAGGTTGCCCTTTTCAATCCATAGACAGAAGATGAAGCAAATGTTTCTCAGTGAATTTCATCATAGGAATGTGGAATCTACTTACTGATTTTTCATTTGCTTCCTAAGACTCAGTGTCCCAATGCCTGCTCCACTAGAGGGCTCTACAAAAAGATAGAGAGAAATAAAGGACAAAGAGGTGACTGAAAAATAGGGCATTTACTTGGAAAGCATACAGAGCTGACTTCCTTAGTGATATATTGGTTCTCAAAGACATGTATTGGGTCTTAATTGTCAACTTGATTGGATTAAGGGACTCCTGTAGATGCTGAAAAGTGAAGACATTGTGTTATCAATGGGTGAACCCATTGATGAGTTCATAGCTGAGTGGGCTAGTAGGGGGCGGGGCCTTGTTGGAGGAGATGGATCATAGGAGCAGGACCTTGGAGACTGTCTCTAATCCCTGAGCCCTGTTGACACTCCTCCCTCGTGCTCTGTTTCTTGGCTGACATGAATTGAATAGTTTTGTTACCCTATACCCTCCCACTATGGTGTTTCTGCCCTGGATCCAGCAAAAATGGAGTGAATCTTCTGAAACTGTGAGCCAAAACAAACCTTTCCTTCTTTAAGCTGTGGGTGGTATGTGGCAGGTGTTTTGCCCCAGCAATGGGAAAGCTGAATAATACAATGAGTTTATGCAGTAAGTAATTAAATGAACTTTCCAACAACAAAAGTTTGAAAGATAATAGATAATTCCAGTTTACCCTTTAAGTAGGTTTCAAATTATTTTGATTGTAATTCACATGTTTATAGTGGCACAGTTTGTAATAGCTAAAACTTGGAAACAGCCCATATGCCCATCAGTTTGAGACTGGATAAAGAAGATGTGGTTTTTCTATAAAATGGAATGCTACTCAGCCATAAAGAATGAGAAATTAAGGTCATTCTTAGGAAAAATGGATGCATATTGAGGATATACTCTTAAGTGAAATAAGCCACATGTGTAAATACCACATAGTTTCTATATATATAACTATAATTGTACAGAAGATCCTAATTGACAATGTGAAATAGGAAGAAAACGACTAACGTGTAGGGGAAGTGGGAAGGGTAAGGGAAAGGAAATAAGGGAAAAGAAAAAAATGAGAAAATGAAAAAATAGAAACTAAAGTACTTGTAAATAGGGAAAGGAGGAGGGGGTGAAGGGAGGGCAGGGACAAGGGGAAAAATGAGAACCAGACCTGTCATGTAAAGGTACAAGATCCCAATGATGAATGTAACTGTACTGTATACCTAGAATGTGCCAATAAACTCAATGAGAGAAAAAACACTAGATCTGACATCATGATATAATGATAATGTGTGAAGCAACTGATAAAGTATTACCAAATAATACTTGCCCCTATTATAAGCAACCTCCATGATATTTTCTTCCTCTCCTCAGTTCTTCTGTTCTACTTTATTTCACTTTGAAATTCTAGTTATAATCCACTAAATTTGTTTTAAGAACCTATAATATATTTGAAAAATAGCTCAGTGTGTCTGCTGCCCTGGCCATTGGTTAAGACGAAATTGCTAGTTCTAGAGGCTAATCACAGGTGAGATTCTTGCTAGTGAGAAGAATCCTCAGGCAAGTCAGTTTCTCTTCAGTATCAGTGAAAAAAGGCTGATGTGGCCACACAAGGATGGGTTACAAAACAGTGCATATGAGCTGCCAGCCCTGGGCAACACTTTGTAGGAGAGGTGTAGATCATGTGTCTGTACTTCAACAGGAATGTTGAGTATGGATGTCAGCAAAATTCACCCTTCTTTAATGCCACTGTAAAGAATTATAAAGTGAAATCTAACTTGAGTGATCAGTGAAGAGGCAAAAACAGGAAACTCCGGGGTCTTACTAAACATTTCAATAAGGAAAGGAGTCCATTAAACTTTGTGACAGTTTCAGAGAGAAATTAAGTCAGGAAATAGTTGCAAGTACAAGTGGTGTTACCTGTACTTCTCAGAGTCTCCCCACACCCTATTATCCATCCTGCCTCAAACTCCACTTTTCTTGCTGTTGTCTAGGAAACTGAGACACAGACTATTAGAAATTCTTGTCTGATTCTTCTGGGATTTTTTTTTTCTGTTCACATCAGAGAAGTCTGAAGGAAGGCAGCCCCAGAGGAGGGTGTGTTCACTGCTGCTGGTGGCCAAACCCAGTCTGAGAGGAATGGACAATCTGAGATCATGCAGGAAAGCACATATGACAAGTACCAGGCACCATAAAAACACCTATTATTTCTGGTAGATCTTGTCGAAATAATTACATTTTCCAGGGCTCAAAAACCAGACTAAAAACTCACTTTCAAAAAAAAAAAAAAAGATTCCTGTCTGTGCAGGCTCCAAAACACTCCCTAATGTGATATGGATAGTTATTAAAGTCACATTACCAACATACCTTGTTTAAGATGTTCTGTAGCTGCTTAAGACAAGCTTCTATCTGTGCTCCCTTCTCATTTTTCGCAGATGTACCTAACGACCTAAAAAGGGGTGGGCCCTCTGTTCTACCTGAGATGGGCATTTGAGAAAACTAGATTGTGGTTTCCAGAATAAATAATGGAAATTGCCATCACTGGGTTCCATAGGGTATCACAAAGACACCAAACCGTTCAAGTCACTATCTCCTTTTGTTTCGAATGGTAGGATGTTAGGTTGGAACAATTTTAAAGATTACCTTTTTCAGTTCTTTCAACATATCCCAGGGTGAAGGGAGGGCAGGGACAAGGGGAAAAATGAGAACCAAGACCTGTCGTGTAAAGGTACAAGATCCTAATAATGAATATAATGGCACTGCATACCTAAGATGTACCAATAAACTCAATGAGGAAAAAAAACGTATCCTAAATCACATGAGATACCTGGGAATGGCCATCACTTCCAAGCTCTTCTTTTCCAAATAAGTAGTCAAGTAACTCACACATCCATTTTCTTCATTCCTCTAAACAGTGTCCTTACTACAGAGTCCAGTGGTTCACTGCCCTGTTTTTTTCCCTTGTGGATGATATTCCACCTCTCTGTATACATTGTGACTTCCTTCTTTAGCCTTCCCTCCTGATTTTCTGGCACATAGCATTGTACTCTACTCCCCTGTTGACTGAGTACAAAACCTACTTCCGACAGGAGAACAAAGCAAGGAAGGTATCCTCTAAAATCCCTCATAGGACAAAGTTTAGCCAGAAGGATAGAGTAAATTTCTGAAAAGGAATCTGATCATGTGAGATACTTAGCTGAATTTTCCAAGAAATCTCCTGTGATGAACAAAGTGTGTTTATTGTGATACTTCCAGATGTCTGAAAAAGAAGCTCTCCTACAAACAGCCTTCAGTAATGTGAATGTATTGTCTTACATAAGTGAAATCCAGAGACACCTTTGGTTCCAGGAAAGACGTGGCTCAGTGCTATTCAGTAATGTCATCAGGACATAGGTTATTTCTGTCCTTGTGTTCTGCTGTCCTCAGCGCTAACACCATGAGAGGACTGGTTTTTTGAGTATCAACACAGCTGCTGTTGGATATCCAGTGACATGCTTCTTGTCCATAGCTAGTAGAAAATAATGATTGAAAATGACCACCCCAAAGTCCTCTTGTTTACTATCATTGAATCAAAGAAGGTCGAAAGTCCATCCAAGGCCCAGTAACAGTTGTCAGAAGAATTCTATACATTTTTTGGTATCAATAACAGCAGTGTTGATCATTTGGACTGTATTATTCTTTGTTGTAGGGGCTGTTCTGTGTCTTGTGGAATGTTTGGCAACATTCCACTTTCACCAGTCATATAAACTAAAAATTTCTCCAGACATCCCCAAATGTTTCCTGGTTGAAAAATTGCTGGCATAGACTAATGAAGTTATATACCTCTGTGCCTCAGTTTTTCATCAGTAAAATGGGAATTATAATAGTAGCTGTCATAATCATCATTATGAGAATTAAATGAATTAATTTATACAAATATAAAGAATATAATAAGCAGTCTATAAAAATTAATTATTACTTTCATCCACTTCTCTTCTGTCTGAAATGTAGGAGGCAATGAATAAAATTTTCTAAATAGGGAATTTAATGGAAAAGTCTTTTGACCCATATAGCACTGATACAGTTTAGCAACATGGTACTCTGCCATGCCAGTCCTGCTGAAAATTTCTCAAATTGGGATTATTCTGATTTGTGAAACTTCTTCATTTGAAAAGAAGCCTGATGTCCCCACTGAAATAGGAACATATGTATATATATATGTGTGTGTGTGTGTGTGTAAACACATATGTGTATGTTTACACACATACATACATACATACTAATATGCAGACTCCACCATAAAAGACATACATTGAGAAAAGAAAAACTGGGCCAGGGATTTAGCTCCATGGTTCTGCCACCTGCCTTGCAAGCATGAGGTCCTGAGTTCAATCACTGGTACCAAAAAAAAAAGAAAAGAAAAATTTGTATAAATATTTTAATGCTAAACTTATTGAGTCTGGGCGTAGCTGTGCATACCTGTAATACTAGTACTTGGGAGGCTAAGGCAGGAGGATCACTGTGATCTTGAGGCCAGTCTGGGCTACAAAGTGAGTTCAAGGCCAGCCTAAACTACATGGAGAGACCCTGTATCAAAAAACAAAAAAATAAATAAATACATTTATTGAGACATCATGAGATTAATACAAGCTACCTTTGTCCTATATAACTATAAGAGATACTCAAAGAAGTGGTCATTAGCTTCCAGAAATTAGTACAGCAAATTGCTTAAGTGCATATACATTATTTTGGCAGACTATATATATGTAAAACCTGATACCATTCATAATTGTTTTTGGCCACCACCACTTGAGCAACGTAGGCTACTAGGACTTAGGGACCTTAAGTGGCCTTACTGATTCATTCATTTAAAGCCAGCAATGAAGCAGTTCTGCATTGTATCCTGTAAACAAAAGCCATGCTGTGTAGAGTTGGAAATACAGCCTGAAGTCCAATAAAGAAAGGTGGTGAGTAGTATGTTTCTATTTTGCTGCCATGGATAATAAGGATGATTTTTTTCTTTGAACAGAGCCCACACAATTTTAAAACTCATTTTCACATACCTTTCTAAAAGTATTGTTAGAGTAAAAAGGGAGTGAATCCATCTGATAAAGATATTTTATTTATAGCAATTGATCTAAACAGGCAAAAAAAAAAAAATGGCCACTGTTCAAGTCCTTAAAATAGCATGGCCCAAGCAGCCAGGTGACGATTACCAAGCCTTTTACAGAGGGAAGGTAGTGGCACAAGCATGTCCCCAGGGCCATTTCCCAGTGAAGGAGCATGGAGTGGGTATGAGGGAGTGACGGGGCAGATACACAGCAGGAGCTAAGTGTAGTGTAGTGGAACACATGGTCACTATTCCAAATGCCACTAGTAAGTCCAGGAAGATTTCATAATAGATGCATTATACATAAACTCCAAGGATGATAAGACTGGAGGCATCACTGGGTAACAAACATTGCAATCGGAAAAAGAAGGAAATGAGATGTGTGTGAGGGTGTATAGGGAAGAGCTACGGCCTCTTCACAGCAAAGAGTTGTATTGGTCAGCTCAGCTATCATAATAAAATACCACACACTGTGACTTACCCAATAGAAATGTATTTCTCACAGTGCTGGATGATGGAAGCCTCAGACCAAGGTCGTGGCCAATCGGGTACCTGGTGAGGGCTCAATTCCTGGCTCTCAGATGGCTGCCTTCTCACTGTGTCCTCATGTGGCCTTTCCTCAGTGCTCTGTGAGAGTTCTCTGGGTGGCTTCCTCTTCTTACAAAGAAACCAGTTCTATCAGATTAGAGACCTACACTGGTGACCTCATCTAACCTTAGTTGGCTTTTTCCAAGGCCCTATCTCCAAATATAAACACATTGGCAGTTGAAGCTTTTATATATATATATATATACATA
>NW_022900923.1:24516670-24523624 GCF_012274545.1 Fukomys damarensis
TTGTACCAGGGATTAAACTCAGGACCTTGGGCTTACACAGTAGGTGCAGCTCCACTGAGATAAATCCCAGGCCCTTCTACATATAAATTTTAAGGCACACAATTCAGTCCATAGTAGAAATCAATAGAAGATAAAATTGGTAAAATTAAGGAATAATATACTATTCAGTAAAACGTTGGTAAATAAATATAGGCAAAAATAGCTACGAAACAGAAGAGTTGTCAAAGAGCAGAAAATAAAAAGTATAGAAAATTGAGGCAGGGAAACTGATTTTTTATTATAAGTCTTGTAATTCTATTTGCCTTTAAAAACATGCTAACTAGGGCTGGGGATTTAGCTCAGTGGTTTGGCAGCCTGCCTCGCAAAAGGTCCCGAGTTCGATCCCCAGTACCAAAACAAACAAGCAAACAAACAAAACAAATAAAATTGTTTGCCTGGCTTGGTGGTGCATGCCTGTAATCCCAGCATTTCAGAGGCTGAGGCAGGAGGATCCCTGTGAGTTCGAGATCAGCCTGGGCTACATAGTGAGTTCCAGGTCAGTCTCAACTACATAGTGAGACCCTGTCTCAAAAAACAAACAAACAAAAACAAACAAACCAAACCAAAACAAAAAACCCCACAAAAACCATGCTAACTAGATTTCTTTGGTTAAAAGAGGTATTTCATTTATTTTATTTTAAAATAATAGTGATATTAACAATTATTATCTGTCTGCAAATTTCAATCTTCCATGAAGTTTTGTTTGGTTAAGGAAGAGAGAAGGCCTTATCCTTTATTATCCAAACACTTTGGAGAATGAAAGGAAGCACTATTAGCAATTACAAGGGGAAAACAGGTGCAAAGTTGAGCAACACCAGACAAGCTGGGCTTTGTGATCAGCTTCCTTAGGAGATAACCAACGTTTGTTATGGTAGAATATAACAGGCTGCAGGGTTTCTTCAGTGACACAGAAGCAATAGGCTGGCCAGGTGACTGTGCAGGGAGGTGGTCCCTTACCCTTCTGCAAAAATTCCACATTCTCCAAGATTGTGCAAACTCACAATTATCACATGGTTAAAAGAGGGTCCCTGAAAGCACGTGGCACTGAAAAGTCTGAGCAACTGCGTGTGTATGCCCAAATCAGGCAAAATTGATTTAAAGGCTCAACTCAATCACTGACAAGTATAATAACCCAAGTGTTTAAGGCAAGGTAACCATAGATCTTAGCTCTCCTTCCATACCTCCTAATTATTATTCAGCCCCCTCAACCTAAAATAATCAGATCTGTACAGAAAAAGAAAAAGATATTGTGTAATCTCTGAGAGACTTAACAGTATAACACTATGGAACAATGAAATGGAAAGCATTTTTGAGGAAAGCGTCTAATTATTACTTAGTAGTCTTTTCTATAATTAAAATATATTCTTCCTACTTTAATTGCCCCCATTTTATGGGTAAAAAAATTAAACACAAAGGAACTTAGCACCTTGACCAAAAGCATTTTTCTAGTAAATGTTGGAGTAGCAATTTGGAAACTCTTGATTTAGTTCCCAACAACACTATTTCCTATTATATAGAAAATAGAAATATTAAATAGAAAATTGAGGTGCTAAGAATTAAGAAGTTAGCCTGAAAATTACAGCTGATAACTAAGAGGCAGAACACCACCTGGTAAGAGAATTCACCATTCAGGGACCTGACCTGAAACTCCTGATGCTCCCAGCAGGTCATAGTCAGAATCTTCAGCCATTCTTCCTCCAACGAGCATAGCCCTCAGTGGCTTTGTGCGATAGTCTCTATTCTCCAGAGTGTGTGTGTGCGTGCACTTGTTTTTCAGAAACACATCTGATAAAAGTCAGTCTTGATCTTTCATTCATAGAGTGTCTGAGGCTGACAGCTTCCGAGGAAGCCTTCATATACTCTCTTTTATTTGCTCTATTTATTGATCAAGTGCCTTTGTTCTTCCCCAAAGCGACACAGGATAATGGAGATGCAAATAGTGCCCAAAGTCTCTGGCTTCAGTGGAAGACAAGTGGACCATTATATTACTCTCTTCATAGTCCGACAGGAGCTTGAGAAGAATAAGCCCTAATTCCATGTGGTTAATGTATTTTGTCTTTAGTGAGAGATATTTCCTGGGGAGAAAAAGAGCAGTGCACTAGAAGAATGAGAAGCCATACCATCAGATGTGAAAATTCAAAATATCTCTATGAGACAGGAACCTAAATTTCAGGACTGACTACATTTGTGTGATTAGTGTAGGTGGTTAAACTCCATGAATCTTGGTTTCTTCACCTTTGTAATGGACTGAGTATGCAAGAGTTTGTCAGGCAAGGCATCACAATTCAGTAAGTTCTGGTTTATGTTCCAATTTGTTTCCTCTTAGCATGTAGTCAAGGAGACAAATGGACAAGAGATATTTTCTCTTGAGCCTTTTTCTCTCCAACATTGGAGGCTTTAGCATCTGTTACCTTGAGACAGAGATGAAGTTCTGAGACTGCCTGGAAAGATTCTCAGAATGTCAACAAAGCCTCTGGCTTTGCACAGAGCATCTTAACATGTTAAAAGGCTCAAAGAGGCCAAGGAAGGGTGATGGGGTGGTGGTGGTGAGAACGATCAAAGTATGTTAGGTACACATACAAATCTGCCAAAATGAAACCCATTTATCTGTATAACAAATATACACCAGTTTTTTTTTTAAAGGATGTGAAACAAAAAAGAAGGAAAACAAACAAAACAAAAGATCAAGATGGGCTAGGCATGTAGTTCAATAGTATAGCACTTGCTCACTATACAGGAGACTGGGTTTGATTCCTAGTATCTCAAAAAAGGGGAAAAAAAAGAGAATGAAACTGTAGAACTTGTAAAATGGAACATATGACAAATTTCCTGCCATTTTTGTATAGGCAAATTTTTCTTAGATAAGATTCAAAATGCATGAAGCATAAAAATAAAAAAGTTTTGAAAAATTGGACTTCGTGAAAATAAAAAGTTTCTACCCAGTTAAAGGCAACATTAACAAAATGAAAAAGCAAGCAAATACTTGGGTAATACAGTCTCACCTCATATATTAACAAAGAACTTGTATTCAAAAGATATAAAGAACCTTGCAGCTAAATGATGAAACAATATAATTAAAAATGAATAAAAATGGCTGGGTGTGGTGGCACATACCTATAAATCCCAGCACTCAGGAGGCTGAGGCAGAAGGATCATCATGAGTTCAAGGCTTGTCTGGGCTACATAGTGAGTTCAAGGCTAGCCTGGACTAATAGGGAGATCTTGTTTCAAAACTCTAAAAACTAATAAATAAATAAATAAGCATACTTTCCTTTTTACATCTCACAAATAGAAATAGATGAATGAATGGCTTTTAAAGGCTGCTTACTATTACTAGATAATTCAGTATAAGTTAAAACCAGTCATTTGTGTGTGACATATTCTTTGCTGACTAAAGTTTAAAAATAAATATGTATTAGTTTCCTATTGTTGCTACAACAATTTGTCACAAACTTAGTGGCTTAAAACAACACAAACCGATTATCTTATAGTTCTTGATATCAGAAGTCTGCAATGTGTTTTATATGCTAAAATCAAGGTGTCTGCAGAGTTGCATTCCTTTGCAGGCTTTAAAGGGAGAACCTATGCTTGATCTTTCTAATTTTTTAGAGGCTGTCTTCATTCCTTAGCTGGGGGCTGCATTGCACAGCCTTTGTTTTCATGTTCATATCTCTTCTTCTAACCCTTCTACATTAATCTGGCATCTTTTAAGGATTCTTATGATTGTTTGCGCCCAATTGGATATTTTAAGACAATCTTCCCATCTCAAGATTCTTAACCATATCTACAAAAGCACATCTACCACATAAGGGAACATATTCACAGGTTTAGAGGGACATCTTCGAGGGCTGCTACACTGCCTGCTACAGTTACCATCTGTTAGCAAGCGTTGTGATTGCTGATTTTATGTGTTCAGTTGACTGGGAGAAGTGATACCTAGAGAAGTAATCAAATCTTATTTCTAGGTCTGCCTAAAGGTGTTTCCAAGAGAGATTAATGTTTAAATTGATAGACTGAATAAAGGTCACTCTCACCAGTGTGGGCAGGTATCACCCACTCTGTTGAGGGCCCAAATAGTACTAAAAAGTGGAGGAAGGAGGAATTTTCCCTTTCTGTTTGAGCTGGAACACCTGTGGTTGCCTGCCCGTGGGCATCAGTACTTCTGACTCTTAAGTCTTCTAACTTGATTTGTTGGGCACAGACTGATACTTATGCCCTCCCTTTCTCAGACCTTGGGATGTAAACTAAATCACATTGGCTTTATTGGTTTTCTAGACTACAGGTGCTTCTCTGCTTCCATGATCATGTAAGCTATATTCCCATAATAAATCACACATACACAAAAACATACATGCATACATGCACACACGCTATATAATGATGTTTCTATCAACAAGGGATGGCAAATACAATGATGGTGCCATAAGGTTATATTAGAAGTGAAAGATGCTATCTCTCCTGAACTTGCAGGTGTCTGTCCTAGTATAATGCATTTCTCATGTGCTTATGGTGATGTTGGTGTAAAAAGACTTATTGTACTGCCAGTTGTATAATAATACAGCACAAATAATTGTTTATAGTATATGAAACTTGACAATAAAGCACCATGTTACTGGTTTATTTATTTACTATACTATATTCTTATCATTATTTGAGTGAATTCCTTGTAACTTACTTTTTCAAGTTTACTGTAAAATGGTGCATTACCTTTTCCCAACAGCAACTTCATGCATCTCATGTTTCCCATATCTCCTGGTTGAATTAAGGGGCCATGTTAAGTTACTGACCTAACCCACCTTGTAGAAGTACATTCTATGGCACCAAATTGCTAATTTCTATGGCACCACACTCCTCTCTTGAGTGTATCCTATCTCCCTTTAAGAAATGAAGTCCTTCTTGTGTCTCTTTTATGGACACAGCTTGGAAATTCTTTTTCTACAGCAGGAGTCACCGAACCTGCAAACTGATTTTAAAAGAGTGGGTTGTTATTTATTTCAGCTTGGGGAACCCTCATACCCAGCCTGGTGACATTTATCTTGATCCAGATGGCACCTAAAAAGAGACATGCCACTCTGTGTACAGGCAAAAGATGCAAAACTGAAAAACATCTTATTTTTGATGACCTCAAGACTAACAGTGTACATGACTATGGGCTTTTTCAGATTACTGAAGGATGATGGTTCTTCAAAAGGTGGAACCTGATATTCCTATATTAGGATAGTTATTTGACTTTCCCATAGCTGTAGAACCCCAGATTGTACCACTGTAAAACTCATTAAACCGTTGTTATGTAGGGCTAATCCCTGTTGCATACTGCTCAACTTTGATGGTGACCAGAGCCCTAAAACTAACCATATCGAGAAGTGAGGTTCTAGCCTATTTGAAAGGTTTCAGAAAGATCCTACTTTACTCTGCTCTCACTAATGTGGACTTTTCTTACCTGAGAACCATGGAATGATGGGCTGAAAACTTCACCAAATTCCCAATTCCTGATTTAATAAGAGACATACAATGAGATGCTCTTATAGAGTTCTTGGAGAAGAAAACAAGAATATGACATTCACTCATTCATTTGCTTATTAATTTCATATTTATTTAAGCATTACAGAGAAGTTACTAAGTCAAGTCACTGTTTTGGTGCTGGGGATGTATTAAATTCTATTCTCAAAGTGTCATATTCTAACAATTGTCACCTCCTGTCATGCTTTCCCTAATGTTGACCAAATTCCACCTCCCAATCTGGGCATTTATCACAGCCTGACAGCCAGAACAGGTCCTAGGGTGACTGAGTGTCACTCCCCCTGTGGGAGGAGAATGGTTCTCCTGAGGTGGGAGATCCCTGTGAGTTGACTGAACAATCATTCAGGAAAGGACAAGCCTCCCCTTTTCTATTCTCCCCTACTCTTTTCAGTAAGTTGTAAGGAAATGGTTAAAAAGAAAAGAGTTGTGATTCACCCCAGGGACCCTTAATAATTGTTCCCACACACCCCTCTTGCTTATTAATGGAAAGAAAATGAGTGGTGCAGATTGTTTATGCAATTTCAAAACTGAATTGAATTCATTGCTATAAAATAGATTCTAAATTTCATCATTAATAATGGTATGGGAACATAGAGAACTAAGCCAAAGAAATATGAACAGCCTGTTCTTAACAGTCCTTGTGAGTGAACAAACATGAACTTGTGAGTGCTCTGGCTCCCTAGATGTTGAGCAGCCACACTTGCCTGAAAAGGAACAAGTTCTGGAGAGCTGAGCCTTGGGTTGGTTCTCCATGCATATGAATCATCTGCACTGGGTCTGGCACTTAGTAGGGACACTCTGTAGGTGACTTGCACTGTCCTATTTGGTGATATGCGATAGTTACACAGGGTACAGTGTTCTCTGTGTTCAGAACAGTGCCCGGCTTATAGGAGAAATTCCAAATATTTTGGATGAATGGATGAATAACAGTTATATCATAGAGATATTTTTTCTGTTTATATGATAGTTTATTTTTTTTTAATTTTATTGAGTTTATTGGTACATTTTAGGGATACAGTACAGTTACATTCATTGTTGGGATCATGTACCTCTACATGGCGAGTCTTGATTCTCATTTTTTCCCCTTACCTCTGCCCTCCCTTCACCCCCTCCTCCCCTGCCCATCTACAAACACTTTATTTTCATCTTTTCATTCTCTCACAATTTTTTCTTTTCCCTTTTTGTTCTTCTCCTATGCATCACACCTTCCCTACAGCTTTAGCTCCTTTCTTCAAATTTCTAAATGTCAGTAATCTTATTAGAATCTTATGCCTTGTTGCAGAATATTCACACCAGGGAAACTATTTGGTATTTACACATGTGTGACTTATTTATTTCACTTAGGAGTATATCTTCAATATGTATCCATTTTCCTATGAATGAATCTATTCTCTC
>NW_022900923.1:24528216-24563707 GCF_012274545.1 Fukomys damarensis
CCCGCGCGGCTACCTTCCTTCCTGGGTCTGTTGTTGCGCAGGCCGGGAGCTCATGCGCACGCCGCCGGGTGATCGCAGGCAGGCAGGCAGGCAGCTGAAGAAACCCCCTCCGGGGTCTTTGGGCCCTTCCTGGGTCTGTTCTATATGATAGTTTATAAAGCATCAAATAGTCCTATCTAGAGAAAGAACAACAAGTTTTACTAAAATCTGCAAATACATGAACTTTTACTGTACTCAGAGCAAATTTTGTAGTTAGGACATCAGTAACGAATATTACCTGTCTCCCAGAAGCTACAAATATTTTTTAGTACTGAGGATTGAACTCGGGTCCTTGTGCATGCTAGACAAGCACTGTACCACAGAGCTACAGTCCCATCCCAAGAAGCTACAATGCTGTGTGCGCGTGTAGCATGTGAGGCTTGGGTGGGGTTGAACAGGGGTCAGTTACAAATGCAGAATGTGTTATGAAAGAATACATGGAATCACAGCGAAAGAAAATAAGTCATTTTTTTGAAATAGTAAAAAGGCTTTTTAGAAGAAATGGAATTGAGCTAAACTTGAAAAAGAAAGTTGGGCAAACATTCCAAGAAAGGGGAATCCATGAACAAAAGCAGAAAGCTGTAGGAAGGGAGAGCATATCTAGGAAAGGGGTAGAAAATCCTGCAAAGACAGTGAGCTGTCTGTCTTCATGCTAATATTAAGTGTCTCATTTTGTACTTTTAAGAATAGTTTGATCCTTTTTTGAAACTCAAATATCATTTGAAAAAAAAATTCTATTTCAGAGTTCCTGATTTAGGGCATTAGAATCAGGAGGACTGGGCCAGGGATTTAGTTCAATGGCACCATGCCTGCCTTGAAAGTGCAAGGTCCTAAGTTTGATCCCTGGTACTGGGGGGAAAGAAAATAATCAGAGACACTTGTTGTAGGAAAAATGAACTCTGAACCTTCCTAATTGCATGGTCTCTGCCCTGCCCACGCATGTAGTAACTTCTAATCTTTCACTCAGCATCAGTCTCCCATCAAAGCAAGTCTTTCTTAAAAAGACCTTAGCAGGAGGCCAGCCCAAGGTGTTTGACAGAAGCCATATCTCTAAGTGAGGCTGAACATATCCTTCATCTTAACTGATCTTTATTGTGATTCAAAAACAACTGGAAAGCCTCTGACCTAACAAGCCTTAGGAAATTCTACCCACCAGTTAACAAATCTCTTCAGACAGCCTAAAATGTCCAAACATATTGACAATGATGACCAAATTAAATAGCTTCTCTTGAGTTTTCCTGTCACAATTGTAGATATAATATGGAAAACTGAAGCCCTAAGGAAAATGGTGGCCTCTTATGTTGGCAGTGCATTTCTAGTGCAGCAAGAGACTTTAGGCTTTGAACTAGGCATGAAATTGTTTGTTTAAGACAACACACTGGGAATCCTGTGGAATAAACAGCAAGCTACCACCAGTCCACCCTGAACTAACTTTCTGTGGGAACTCCCTGGGGACCCAAAGTTGCATAAAACTCAACAGCAAAAGAAAACACAACCCCTCTAAATACCCTTTCCTTACTACAGGGTACTGTAATCTTTAGACTTGCCAGTTACTACTTGCAAAATCAATCTGCTATAAAGAAGCTTCACAGAAAGTAGTTTTTTTGTTTTGTTTTGTTTTGTTTTTTTCGGTAAATGGGGCAGCTCCTCTAGGATAGTTGGTCAGAGAATCATATGATCCAGAACGCTCTGTCTTGAGCTTTAAATTGATTAGTCAAGACTTTGGGCAACATTTTCCTAATCAATTAAGGACAGAGCTCTTAAGACATGTGTTCATATTGTGGTGATATATATTCATGTGCACATTATGTATAAGTTTATTTAGGGTCACTGTCCTAGAGGGCCAAAAGAATGAATGATCTGCCTCCTAGTGGGAAAGAAAGGAAAACTGAGAAATAACAGTTCAGAAGTTGGAGAATTGGAGAGGATCTTGATCCCTAGATTAAAACACAGATTTTTCTTTGTTTTTTAAGGATCTAATTTTATACAAGAAACATATAAGATCTCTTTCTAAAGATATATAAAGCCTCCCTTTGATAGTCCATTCAAACCTACCAGCCAAAATATTTTCTTAGCATTTCTTATGTGCTCTGGAATCATAGAGGATGCCAAGGAAATATTAGGCAGGATTTTGGCCCTCAAAACATATATAGCTGGGAATGGTGGCACATGCCTGTAATATCAGCACTGAGAAGGCTGAGGCAGGAGGATTGCCATAAATTCTAGGCCAGTCTGTGCTATATGATAAGTACCAGCCCCCCCCAGCAAAAAATAAATTAAAATTCATGTATAATTCAAAAGTAGAATTTTTTTCACCAGAATTTGTATGTATAATTCAGTGGCAGAAATCAATCTGCACCTGAAAACAGTGATAAGTCTTCATCTGTGTGGCTCAGTCTGTATGTCAAGAGTGCCACCTTCTTTTGGATTCCTTTACCACAAAGGTGAGCCAAAGCTCCCTAATTGGACTTTCCAAGATCTTTACAATCCAGTTTCACATCCAGAGCCTGCTTAATCACATTTCTTGCTACTTCTCTCTTACATTCCATGTTTCAGATTTTTCTTCACACCACTCAAAACCTGGCAAGGAACAGAGGATGGGAGTGTCTGAACTCCTCAGGGAGAGGACCAGAAGTGTGATCCTGTGATAAACTGCTGAGGCTAAGAAGTGATGTGCTTTTCCTGGGACCACCCCATTGGTATTCTGTACCAGGCTAACCTCGAAACTCAACAAAAGAAATGTCTTCCTCCATAAAATCTTCCCTGATTTCATACTGTGCCCCAGCCTAGACTGGTCTGTATTAGGTGTCCAGCTTTCATGGTCACATTTTGCATCTCTTATCACAAACTACACTATAAGTTACTGGTTCATCTGATCCCTTCATCAGGTTGGAAGCTCTCTAACGCGTGTGGGTTGTGTTTTATTTTTCTATATACTGCAGCAT
Source organism: Fukomys damarensis (assembly GCF_012274545.1). NCBI lineage: Eukaryota > Metazoa > Chordata > Mammalia > Rodentia > Bathyergidae > Fukomys > Fukomys damarensis. Next base: position 24,531,201 of record NW_022900923.1, read on the forward strand.
CTTGCCTCGCTCCTACTCCATTGAGTATAACGTGATTTTTTTTACATAAGGCAAAAGAGAAGCAGTGAGAATGTCTGAGTCACCAGATTAATGGGGAAAAAACAGAGATGATTCTTGTTACAAGGAGGCAGGACTTGAAGGGGGAGGGGCAGTCCTTCCTGCTGGAAGAATGGTGGCGAGCAAGAGTGTGTGCAGCCAATAGTGAAAGGGCACAAGCCCAGCGGTGGGAGGTGAAGATTGAATAAAATTCATTGGATGTGCCTTTGTCCTTCCCAGAGTGTCAAAGAAATAAATAATTTGTAAATTTGCAGTTAGAATTGCGAGCAGACAGAAACTTTGGTTCTAAGTCTAGCTCTGAAAGTCTCTCCAGAACAGTATGGTTTTGGACAAATGCTTCCCATCACATTTTTCTCCCCCAACTCCCTAAAAAATATTCCTCAACAAGGTCTTGCTCAGGAAGTATTCACAGCATATACTGGAATAACTCGACTTTAACCGGAATAGTCCTCGGTCTCTGAATTACAGCTCCTATCCACAGGCGTCTTTCAGCTGTGGTTGAAGATTGTTTTACAGACGATATAGGGATTACTTTTGAGACTGGTGCTTAGGGATGTTATCTGTGGGGAGATAATAGAAAGTATTGAGCAATGCCTCTTTTTGGACAAAGTTATTCTGAAATAGAAATATATCAGTGATGTTGAGGAATTTTCATGTATTTATTGGTCAATTGTACTTCTTCTGTAAAATGTCTGTTCATTTCTGTTGCTCATTTTTGATGGTTCTTTTATTCTGAGATTCCATCTTATACCAGAAAGAATGACCATCACCAAAAAATCAAATAAGGGTTTAGCTGAGAGGCACAGCACCTGCCTGGCAAGCATGAAGTCCTGAGTTCAATCCTTTGTGACAAAAAAATAACAAATGCTGGAGAGGCTATGGGAGAAAAAGAAACCCTTATACAATCACTATGGCAATCAGTATAGAGATTCCTCAACAACTAAAACTAGAAATTCCATTTGACCCAGCTACTCCACTTCAGGTATCTTCAGGTATCTTCCTGAAAGAATTAAAATCATTATACCACAGTGATATGTGCATATCCATGTTTATAGCAGCACAACTCATAATAGCTAAATATTGTAAGCCAGCCATTGTTTATCAACAGTTAAGTCAATAAAGAACATGAACATACAGAAAGATAATCTTGAGTCATTTGTAGCAAAGTGGATGTCCCTTGAGACCATATGCTATGTGAAATAAATCAGTCATACAAGCTTAACTATGGCATGGTTTCTCTTGTATGAGAAGCTCAAAATATAAATAAAGACCCCAAATAAAAGATAAATAATAAAATTGGAAGGGCATCAAGAGATGGAGGGAACTGGGGATTTAGCTCAGTGGCACCATGACTGCCTAGCAAGTGCAAAGTCCTGAATTTGATCCCTGGTTCTGGGGAAAGAGAGAGAGAGAGGGAGAGAGAGAGAGAGAGAGAGAGAGAGAGAGAGAGAAATGGAAGAAGGGGAGAGGGAGTGTAGGGTTAGGGGAAGAATAAGGGAAGTAAGATGTGTTATGTCCTCCCCATAAGGAATGTAAACATTATGTACTGCAAACATGTACTAATAAAAAAATAAATAAAATGTTCAGTAAAGGGAGGAGAGGGGGTAAATGGTAAGAATTAAGATGCAATATATACATCTATCAACTCCCTATGATGATTGTAGTAATTATGTATTAGAAATTATTGAAATTAGAAAAATGTACTAATAAAAGTAAATTTCAAAAACGAAACATCAGGGAATAGCATTAGCCAGACTAGTCTTGTTTTTTGAGATTTTAAAAGAGAGACAGAACTGGGGAAACAAAAGGAAAGGCACACTTTCTTTTAGGAGAGTTAATCTCATGAGATATTTTGTCTAGAGAAACAACTTTTACACCATATTCCAAACTAAGAAGCATTGTGTCTATACATGGATCTGTAAAGCAGATGAAAGTATTTTAGAAAGCCAACCCTAAGATCTATAAGTATCCTAATAAAAAAATAATAATTAAATATGTCATTGGCCTAAATCTAGGAGTAAATATTGTACTATAAAACTTGTAGAAGAACATGTGTAAGAAAATCTTTGTGAGTGAGTGAAGGGGGTGAAGGGGGGGCAGGGGTATGGGGAAAAAATGATAACCAAGATCTGTCATGTAAAGATCACAGTGATGAATGTAACTGTGCTGTATACTTAAAATGTACCAATAAACTCAATAAGATTTTAAAAAAGAAAATCTTTGTGACCTTGAATTAGGCCAAGATTTCTTTTATTCAACACAAAAAGATCATAAAAGGCAAAATTAATTAACTGGACTTCATCAAAATTAAGAACTACTCTCTTTAAAATGTCAATTATATTGATAAACTTATTGTTAACATATTATGTTAAGCTATTGTGTTCCAGCATCCATCTAGGTCCTGCATTATGGCAATAAATTAGATTCCTTCTATTATATGGTCTAGGACATGAAAATGAACATTTTTAGAAAGATTTATCATAGGAATAACATAAAACATAGAAAATTCTATTAATTGGACTATATTATTTTGTTTTCCTTTAAAAACTTATGGACAGGACTGAATACCAGGAAATAACAGGAAATACTGAGAAATAAGAATGTGTACAGTTAGGTATAATGGTGTATGCCTATAATACTCACACTCTGGAAGGGTGAGGCAGGAGGATCACAGCTTCAAGACCAACCTGGACAATTTAGGAACTTCATGAGCTCCTCTCTCAAAATAAATAGGAGATGTAGCTCAGTTGGAAGGCCCTGGTTTAATCTTCAGTACCACAGGAAAAAAAATTGTATCCAATAACTCTTTTACTTGGTCTCTGTTCAATCTTGTGCCGTTTAGCAAGAATCCAAGAATGTGGATAAAGGACAAAGAATATTAGTGCTTTGGAGAATGGCCTGAGACCACATTTCATTTCATATTATTATACCATGGGACTGCAGAGCCAAGCAGGCCCAAATTTAAAGACTGGCTCCTTCCATCAGATGTGGGATCTCAGACTCTAATGAACTCTACCTTGTAAAGTTATTGTAAAGAGTAATGTGGTAATAAATGTAAAGTGCAGGGCACATAACTGGATGCCAATATAATGGAAACTATCATTGGATGATAATGCTGATAATAAGATTCCATCAGTTTCCAGATAATAAAAAATTTCAACCAGTTTCCAGATTTCAGGACTAGACAGCTTGCCTGTTATTTTTAAGAAATGTGGTCCTTCCCCATAAAAATCTTTCTTTTGTTGTGTTGGATAGAGTCTCACTATGCAGTGCAGGCTGGCTTTGAACCCACTATGTATCCCAGGCTAGCCTCAAACTGGTGGTTATCCTGCCTCAGCTTCCTGAGGGCTGGAATTATAGGCTGCAGCTCCCATAATAATCTCAAAGTCTAAGGGAGGAATGGGAAGTCTAAGGGTGGAATAGGGATATTTCTCTGCCTTCCCACTATTAGGCACCTATGACCGGAATCACTAACTAACTTACTGTACCTTACCACTATTCAGTTACCCTGGACTGGGCTTTGAATCTCTCTTTATACAGTCACATCTGGTCTGTTTAAGGTCTGCTACAGGAAGTAAAAATGTATCTGCATTCCTAACTTAAGAATTCAGCAGACATCCCCTCCAAACCAGAAGAGTGAGTGTAGGCTTGTTTTTCCTACAAAACTAAAGGCTCAAATCCAACCTAAGGACAGTTGACTAGGGGTTTTTGAAGGGCTTAGCCACATCATAGAACATGTTTATTTCCTAAGTAATCAGTCACTAGTTGATTTTTTTAAAACACAGTTCTTCTGTTTGTTCTATATTTGGAAATAAAGTATCAATCCTGAATTCATGGGATTTTTAAAAAATGGATTTTTGACATCTCAGATTCTAAAGTCACATACACTACTACTCTATGTTATTATTAGAGATGTTGTTCCTTGGGTTAAGGAGACCTTGGACTCTTTCTGACCAAGAAACAACTCCATGGCACAGAAAGCAAGCAAGTTTACCAGGCCAGTGATGTTCTGATTAATTAGGGCTAATAAACAGACTCCACAGAGCAGCTTTAAAAATCCTAATGACCAAGCAGTGGCCCTAACCAGTTACATCAAAGCCTTTGCAGATAGCAACAATTACTGCTTGAGTTAATAAAATTTCTCAGATCAATTTAATATGCAACCAAGTATGAGGACTTTTGTCCTAAGGTGTTTGGGAAATTTGCCAAGTATCACTGGTATCCCAATTATTGAAGTAGACATATTATTGGCATTTGGGGTGGGCAATGATTTGAGGTAGATGTTGTTATAATGCTGTCTTATGCCTGGGACACTTATGTCACACTGAAAAACTGTCTTATCTTTTGAATGTCATATTGGGTATTGATATACTTGAGGAACTTATATGTTCTGGAACTTCATTCTATCTTATATATAAACACAAAGTATTTTGGCACAATTTTAGTTAATATACACTGAATTTTCCCAGAATGTAATAAATATATAAAAATCATATTTTGTTCTGTTTAAAATTTCACTGAGAATTGTTTTTGTAAATAAGGGAAAGGGAGGAGAGGGTGAAGGAAGGGCAGAGGTATGGGAAAAAAATGAGAAGCAAGACTTGCCATGTAAAAGAACAAGATCTCAAAGATGAATATACCTAAAAAGTACCAATAAACTCAATGAGAAAAAGAAAAGAATTTCCTGCTTGTCAGCCCCATCATTGCTGTCAGTGCAATTTAAAGTATTGTAGTAGTAAGCATCTGTCAATATGATTTTCATGGCAAGTCTGTGAATAGGTGCAAGTATCTGATGATCTCATTATGCTTGAATGTGAATCTTTACTCATTGAAATATATAACCCTTATAAAATATATCAATTTCATGTATTTGTGCCAAAATAATGATTTTCAAACTCTATGTTTAGATAGAGTACATAATCTGTGAATTTCATTTCAGGATAATAAATGTGGTGTTATGAAATATTGCTTGCAAAAGAAACCTTTGAGTTGATGAAGATTTAATAACTTCTGATCTAGAGATTCCCTTAATGATCTTTAATAAGGCAGTCTTAATTTATGTCTCTGAGTATTGAGCATGAAAGTTTCCGGCAACGTCATCAGTGAGGGTGTTAACTTTGAACAAATTATTTAATGTTGCTATGCTTCAGTTTCTTCATCTGTAAGAATGGTGTAATAACAGCACTTACCTCATAGCTGTCAAGAGAATTAAATGAGATCAACCATGTAAAACACTTAGCAAAGTTTCTGGCATGTAGGAAGTGCTGAATAAAAATACCTGTTTTTTTGATGATGATGATGATCATGATGACAATGCTGATGATTAATTAAGTGCTACAATTCTGAGAAAGACCAAATAACCTTTAATCCCTTCCTCACCCAACTATGTAATCTCCACACTTTGCTTATTCTTTATTCAATGCTGAATACTGCCCAGAACTGATACTTGGAACACCCAATCTCTGCTGGAAATCCCTTGCATGATCTCTGCTTCTTCATTCCTCTAGTTGTTTTGAGTAGTAGCCGTAGAGGAAAACAGAATTTTTGTGGCAGTGGCCAATAAACTGTTAAAGTTGTATCATAGTGTCAGCATTTTAGGACAGCAGAGACATCACAAATGGAGATAGGCATTTTGGACACTACACTCAACATCCTTCAAAATGGAGCCAGGTACAAGTGGGAGGGATTGGAGGAATCAGGGAGCCACAGGGTCTGCCATAAATAATTTATGGCTACCAACAGTGGCCTCCAGGATGCAGACTGGGACAGAGCTAGAATAATACAATCAGGGGGCTGTTACCATGAGACTGGAAGCAGCTCATGCTATTCTTCTCATATTCCATTGGTTCAAATTCAGGCTGTGACTACATTTAATTCACAGGAACCTGAAGTTGTGTGCTCTCTGTATGCCTAGGAAGAAGCCCATTGGCTTGGAATCAGCCAATGGTGCAGGCACTGTTGGACATAAGAGGCCTGCAGAGTACCTCTGCAGTGGTCCATACCCATGTGGAAATAAGGGTGCAAGGTTAATTTTGTTGAAAGAAGGATTTTACACTGCATACTAGGTAAGAAAGTGGAAGTACATGAAGATCTTCTGGGCATGCTATGTGGTGCTGTGTAAGGGCAGCTGAACAAGCATTGAAAAGCTATTGTGAGCATGTCATACTTTGGGGAAGGATGACATACAAATCAAGTAGAGGAGCATCCATCAGAAAGGAATGACCCTGAGAAATAAATATTTCAGAGTCAGTACCTAATAATTTCTTCTTACTTGTGGAGAGTTGGTACTTACTGGGTACATAATATCAACCAGGAATAGTATTAAGTTTTTTATATTCATTTTTAATTGATAATCATGAAAGACCTTTGAATTAGAAACTAAGACAACCCCACTTTACAAATGAGAAAATTGAAGTTCAGAGAGGTTAAATTACTTGCCCAAGTTAATGGCAGCATCTAGATTCAACCCTAGTACAATCCAGCTCCAAAGGCCAGGAGATTAATGACCATGGTTTGGGCCATATAGCCTCATAATGTATTGTGAGCCACAATTACAATTTTTTATTTTTCAGGAGTCACATTTTTAAAGGTAAAAAGAAATGATGAAATCAATTTTAGTAATATGGTAATACTTTGGTTTATAAATGCTTTTGTTTAGGAACGGTATGGTTAACAAACATGACTGCAGCCATCTTTTCCAGAAGTGTTGAACAAATTCAGTCCATGGTGCTACTGTATTTTTAACCTAACCCAAGGTTGTTGTTTCAACATGAAATCTATATACAATTGTTAATGACATAGTTTCTGTTTTTAATTAAGCCTTTATAGTCTTGTATATATTTTACACTGCAGTTTCAGTTCTGATGCCTGAGGTGTAGTTGCTTAATAGCCACATGTGGCTAGTAGTTACCAAGTTAAATATGGCAAATCTAAATTTTTATTTCCCAACCCTCTCAATAATTTGGGGGGCTCTTTTTGTGAGCCTTTCAAAAGAGGGAAAGGAGTATTTTCAAGATGATGATTAGTTATCTGCTTGATTTAATCCAAGAATGGAAAATAATAAAAGGAATAGACTGCATCTACAACTAGTAGTCAGCTTAGTTGCCTATAGAAACTAAGAGAAACAGAGTGGTGAATTTTACATTATTACATAACACATATCATGAGCCTCCTATTCTTAGAATAGTACTGGGCACAATGTGAAGATCAGAAAGCTCTAGACCGCTGACCAGAAGGAGGCCTGTGAAGTCAGCTCATTAAAAACATTGGAAGGGCCACTATCACCTCCCAGTCCTTCTGTTCACATCCACACTCACCCTTGCCCCAGTTTGAAAGGCAAGGTGTGTAACCCAGACATCACCAGAGTAGCAGAGACTCTGTCTTCATCCTATTTAGAAGGCACAAAGAAACCTCAACACCTCCCTTCACTTCACAGAGAATCCTCCACCCTAAGGCCTCTCAAATTTTGCATATATCAGAATCACCTGCGGAACTTATTAAAATTCAGGCAGTTGCACCCCAACTGTTTCTGATTTGATAGATGTAGAGTGGGTAGCTGGGAGAGAATATGAATTTCTAACAAGTTCCAAGAATGCTGGTGCTGAAGATCAGAGGACCACACTTTGAGAACCAAAACACAACCCTAAATTATCCATGTATTATTCAATAGCAAGAACAAATGTAAGAAAAGGCACAAGCACCTTTTTCACTCTTATGAAACAAATACAATTTTTAAATAGTTGATGTGTTTGGCTCTTTTTCCTTGACCCCTCAATATTTCATCTAGTTCAGGGAAGGAATGAAGTAATCATGAAGACAGAAAAGACTGAAGGAAGAAAATAAGGGAACAGGAAGGCTGGCAAGAAAGAAGTAGGGCTTGGGATGTAGTCAATGGTAGAACACTTGCCTAGCATGTGTAAGGCCCTGGGTTCAATTCCTAGAGAGAGAGGGGGAGGGACAGAGAGGGAAGGAGTAGAGATCAGCGAGATCCCCAGAGCTCAAGGTGGTGGAGCATCATACAGGTCTGTGCTCAAGGAGAAACAAGATAACATGGCCACCTTCAGTTTCCTGATATGCAAACTAGAGGCAAATTTACTCTTCATTCTTTTCGACTGAGTCACAAAGGCATCAAAAGCATTGTTTTCCTATGTGCATTTTTAAGAGATGAAAGAATGGCTGAACTTCATGTGACACTAGGAAGTCACAGACCACAAGAACCTTGGATGCAGCATTCCTGTATTATGCAGTGCTTCACACCCTCTCTGCCTATGTGCAAGTGCTTTTATCTGTAACCTTCAGGACACCTGGATTTTGAAGGGAGAGCCATGAGACTGGCTGTGTTACAAGCAGCTTAGAATCTGGAATGCATTGTTAGAGATACACACTGAGCCTGGCTCAGAACTTCTAGAAAGTCAGTGGGAGGGAAGGAAAAACAGTGCAATGACAAGATGTCTTGCAGGGCCCGCCTCGTCCTCACTGAACTGCCCAGAGCTTGCATTCCAGCTGCACTGTGGTGACCCAATGTTCCAGTAAACAAGGAGGGGACGGACACACAGATCAAGGCTACCCTAGAGTTTTGAAACAGACACAGGGGGCCTGCGAGGAGGGTGGGGCTGGGAAGGAGGCTGCTTTTGTGCTTATCCTGGAACGAACACACACACACACACACACACACACACACACACACACACACTTCCAGTGGGGCTTGTATAGACACCAAACACTCAATGTTCTAGCCTCAAAAAGGCCTGAAACTGACCTCCTTAGGATCCCTTCCAGGAAGCCCAGAACATGAGGATTTGCAAAGAGTAAAGCAAGGAGACACTGACTCAGGCCAAGCCAGCCCACTAACTAATGATATCCACTTTCTACACAAAACTTTGGTCTTCCAGAAAGACACAGAGCTGCAGTGTAAAAGCACAGTCATTCAGTCCTACATTACCACTTGATTTCGTGTCATCAAATCACTGACTGAAGATTCTATAATTCCTTCAGGTTTATCCTACCTTCCTGCCTTATGCCTGCCTGCACTCTCTACTTCTCTCTTCAACTCCACTTTCATTGTATCAGCTTGCATATGAGCCTAAAAAATAATCAAGGAGGCTTAGTAAGAATATGAGGAGAAGTGTTTAGGCTCAAAGAGCAAAGTTTGGGAAGTTTCTTCCCAAATGTGTCGCTCTGTGTGGGATTATTGAAGGCTTTGTAGCCCACATAGCATATCTTGTCCCCCCGTATAAATGTGAGTGACAGTCTATATTTTGTATGACTAAGTTTCTTATGATTCTCACTGGGCCATCTATGACCACTACAAAGACACTACTGACAAAAGTTCATGAATAAAGCTATTAACCAGATCACCGGCCACCCGCATGACCAGCAGGTCCTTTTATCATACTGTGTGTCATGCCCACCTTTCACAGCCTGACCTGCTATACAGGTAACTTTATTTCTGATACTATTGGTTTGCTTTTTCCCTTTATAATGTTGGGTTATTTTTCCTTTATTTCTTGTATATGAGTCAAACATGAGCATTAATTTCATATTTATTTTAAAGTAGGAAAAGGCAGATTTGGAAAACTTCCCCTGTAAGAAGATGTAGGAGTCCTCCATTAAGTCCCTGAGTGGTGTATTCGGGCAGCTTTGGGAGCTGATTTTCAACTCCAGAATTGCTTCATTCTGAACATTATTAGTTTCCAGTGAGTATTGTCAGCTTTGACTCACCAATTGTCACACCCCAGTTTTTGGACAATCAAAACAGCATGGAAATGATGATGCTTGCTTGAATACTCATGGCAAGAAAAGGTCTCATGCTGTTTCTTCACTAATAATGATAACAAGGCCTGCCTCCTGTCTCTCCAGTGTGCTTAAAGCTCCATACATATTTTTTTCTAGTGTTTATAGCCACCACAAAAGGTTCTAGTCGTTCTCATTTTACCAACTGAGGCTAAGAGTTGAGGCCAGAAAAGGGAGGAAGCCAAGTAAAAGCTGGAGATAATATGGGTGACCATTTTTCAGATGCAACACATTCAGTGGCTTCGAAATAAAAAGATGGATAAGGGCACAGTCTGCTCAGCCTCTGAATGATCCAATTCCAGGTTTTGAAATGGACCCAAGGACAGAGTTTAGAAACATAAAATGGAAAGGCACAGGAGAAGCATTTTTGCAACTGGACATGTGACTAACTTCAAAGTGTCTTCTGGGGAGAATCAAATTTTGAAATGTGGACAGCTTCCAAATGTCCCGTGGGAGTTAGAATTGGCAGATTTGGTGTACAGAGTGACCCGATCTCTGTTTCCAAGATGGCATCTTGAGTTCTACAGCCTCTGTAGTCTTGGAACATTGTCCCTCACATGTTAGAAGAGGAGAAGAGAGAGAACCCACTCCTACAAGCCTGCTTTACAATGGCATTAGTACATTCATGAGGCCTGAGCCCTCATAACCTAAACATTAGATACTATCATCATACCTATGGCCACTGGAAATAAGTTCTAACCATATGTAATTTTGAGGTGGCGAAATCATTCATATCCCAGCAGTCTCTGAGAGACTATGACAGTATTATACTTTCAACTTACCCAAATGCCTGGAAAACCTATATAATGGAAAGGAATAGCCAGTATCACCAGCAGACACAAAGTATGTGGCCTAATGTCACAAACAGAAACTATGCTAAAAACTACAAAATTCTTAAGAACTGGGTCTATATTTTTGTTACCATATATTCTAGTGATTGGGAAGGGAATGTATTCAAACTATATTTAATTAATAAGTTAACAGCTTGGGCTACTTCTAAGATTAAATTTTCCCCAGCATAGAAGATATTCAAGCAGTTTGTTGGGTGGAACTATATAAAGATTTTGAAGAATCTTTTAAACGTGACTGGTTTAGAGTTCTAGCAAGCCTAATCCTGTGGAAGTGTAGCAGAACATATAATCTCCCTGAGATGGACAGATAGGATTTGAATATTGAGTCACAATAGAGTAGGACTAAAAGAAGCAAATCAGAGTCAAAGAGTTGTCCCAGCAGGAAGACTAATCATGCTAACCTTTTTCCCCCCTAGTCTGCAGTGTAAATTCCTTCTCTGGGCAAGATTAACTTTGTACCCTCACTACCATCATGGTATGGACCATTTCAGAATGGCTTCTCATGTCCACCATGGCCCAGGAGGCTGGCTCATCACAAATCCATTCCTCTTCATTCTTGGACAAACATAGAGTCTACATTGTCAGTTTCCTGTGAGTTGAATGTGGACACAGCCTGAATCTTAATCAATGGAATATGAGCAAAAGTGACATTTGCTGCTTCCAGGCATGCAATAAAAGCTGCCCTCTTGCAATTTCCCACTTTCTCCCTATCTGCATGCTGGACGTTGATGCTCAGGGTAGTACTGGCAGCCATAAATTGATGATGGCAGGGCCCATAGCTCCCTGACTTTCCACTAGTCCTTCTCAATTGTTAGACTATAAGATGAAATAGAAATAAACCTTTATTATGTTGTTACAGCAACTCACTTATCTTAACTAATGAATTTCCCTACTTTTGTCTTTTTTTTTCTTTCTTTACTCTTTAATCTCTGAGGCAACAAAGGACTCAAAAGAGGGGGATGAGAATGTGAGTGTAGTGTAGAGAGATTGTTGGGCAAGTGCAAACAGTCTCTTAAGCGACTTTCATCACTTTCTTCTACCTGAGATATTGGCCTAGAGTGTCCTCATTCCTAAGGCAAAGGTATGGGTAGTGTGACCAGGTCCAAAGCTTTGTAACAGATGAGCAAATGAATAAGCCTCAGTCCTTCTATGCCCTATAGCACATTTCACTTGTCATACTCTAGCTTTCTAGGAATACCAGCTCTTCTGCCCTCTCCATGGCTTATGGAAGGTGAAGATCTGGATATTTTCTTTGGGCTACAAATATGAAAGTAAAGGCCTGGATTTTCTAGCCTCTTTCATCTCTTTTACCTTTTATGATTCACTGGAGATCTCACACAGAAATAATATGAGAAATCTCAGAGTATAAGCTAAAAACAAAAAAGTGAATTGTAGACATATGACTCTCTGGAGTGCTAATTTTGGCAATTTTAATTTCCCCTCTATCTTGCAAAAATTTTCTTGGCTATGAATTCTCCATAACATGTGGCTGGAGTTCATTGTTTTTCTAGCATATTCTTTTATCTTGTCCTGCCTCCTAAGTCTAAACGTGGTCCCAACAGCCTGTTTTCTCTTCCTTTGTTGATTGTGGCTTTCCTTTTTCATACCAGACCTAAGTTTCTGCATTTTCCTGAGAAGCTGAAAGCTGATTGTACTTTAGCCAAATTAAAAAATAAATAGACTTAATGATCTGAGTTCCATTTTCAATACCAACAGTCTGTTCTATAATTGTTGTATCTCTTCCTAATTAACCTTTCTTGAGAATCCTGATCTAGCAGAATCTGTGACTTATCCTGTAATATCTATTCTCCTTTTATGGTTCTCCTCAGCAACCGTAGTCCTCACGGCCATCTAGACTAAAACTATACATGATATATCCCTGTTTTAACTTTTATTATTTATTAGTACCTGTTTGCAGTACATAATAATTACATTCTTCTTCATAGGGAGTGGTACATGTACATAACACATCTTAATTATTTCTTATTTTTAATGCCCTTCTCTTTTCTTCTGCCCTCCCTCCATCTCTTGATTACCTTCCTATTTGCAAAAGATCTATCTCACTATTTCCTATTATCTATTTATTTTCCTCTTTATTTATATCTTGGGTTTCTCACATAAGTTTGTGTGTCTGATGTATTTCGCTTAACATTATGGTGTTAAGGTGTGTGTGATACATCCCCTTGCAGGTAGATATGACCATAAGATTAAGTTCTCATCAATGAAGTGTAGGCAGTGACTGACTGCCAACCCAGATCATAATATGACCTCGGCATTGTAACAAGATAGAAGGAGCCTGGGTCCCTGACTCTCTGTTACAGTCATAGATGGCTAATATCTAGACTTTTACTAGAGAGAAAAATACCCCTCAGACTTGTTTAAGTCACCATTATTTGGGGTTTTCTGTTATTTAGAGTTGGACTGATTCTACCCAACTACTAGGTCCAGTACTGAAAGTTAACCAATCTTTCTTCCCTTTTTCCTCTCTCCCTTGCTCCTCTCTTCTCATTTAGAATCATACTGCATGAAAACATCTGGAATCTTAGTTATGATCTCAACCAAGCCCTCCATTTCACAGTGGGGAAACTGAGGACCCCAGTGAGAGGAAGTGATGAACTGAGCAGGCCTGAGCCAAGGATAGCAAACCCAGTCTCCTGACTCTCAGCCCTATGCTTTTAGGTTCTACCCAGTGGCTCTAAATCAAGCAAGCCCTTCTTGGCATACAACATCTCTCCGCCAGGATATATACTTTGGGTTCTCTTTCCTTCTAAGTCAGTTGATATCCATAAGAAAATAACTTTTACTTTTTGAGAAATCCATACTTGAGAGACAAAGAAATGAGAAAATTTCCATTTTTTAAATTTTGTTATATTTTTTTCTTTTCCCCTACCCTTCCCATTTTCCCTATACCTTTAGCCCTTTTCTTACTATTTTACATTGTCAATTATATCATCAGGATCTTATGTACTATTATAGTTTTTCACACTAGAGAAACTATTTGGTATTCACACATGTGCGACTTATTTATTTCACTGTTTGCAAATGGGGAGGGGAGGAGGGGGTGAAGAGAGGGCATGGACAAGGGGAAAAAAATGAGAACCAAGACCTGTCATGTAAAGGTACACGATCCCAATAATGAACGTAATTGTATTGTATACCTTAAATGTACCAATAAACTCAATAAAAGGAAAAAAAAAAAGAAATGGGAAAATTATAGCTGAAAATGAAGCTTATTTTTCTCTTTTTAGAGTAACAATTGATTATATCCTACGTCACCAAGTTTTTGTGCTATTTAGTTGTTTCTTCCCTTCAGTGTGCACTGCTCCCAGGGGTGGCCTGGAGGATCTAGGATTTAGGCAGGCCTTGGCTTCTGTCCTGAGGAGAGGCCACCAGGCTGCTGTGAACTGCTCCAGTCTTGGTGGCACCCAAATGAAGATAGTTCCTACTAGTTGGGCACCAACATCCTCCCTTGTCTTCCAAGGTACCCCAGCATCTCTCCTGAGCTGGGAAGACAGGAGGCTGCCTGGTTCTCACACTGGGCTTTCATCAACTCCCTCCTCAGAGAATGAGCAACTCTTTCTCCCACTGTCCATGAAAGAAATTTCATTGTAACCATCCTGCACCACATGGTAAAGGGAATGCTAGGAATGAAAGAAAGTGTGCTTAAATTTTTATTTTAAGTGATAAGAACTCTATAAAAAATGAATATTGAAAGCTCAGTGCCAAATGGAACAACCACAATTGTGGAAGCTATAAATTTTCATCCATTCCTGTGACCTAAGCATTCATACTTGAGCAACACAAACAGGCCTCTGGCCTTCTGAAACTTACCATCCACTCATAACTTATAATTACTCAAATAAATATAATAATTCAAAATTGCGGTAAAGGCTACAAAGTATAGAACAGCACGAGAGAGTGTAACTAGGGAACCTATTTGGGTTGGGAAAAGATTAGAAAGGAACATATGCCCTGAGACCTCAAAGACAAGAAGGAATTAGCCAGATATCAAGCATTTTGGGCAGCAGAAACAGCAGTGGTGAAAGTCCTTTGATGGGAAAGATTATGAGTGAGAATAGAGAGCTAAGATGATGTCTGAAGATGAAGGCAAATGTGACTAAGGGACCATGTTGAGGACTTCAGATTTCATCTGAATTATGAGAATACATGAAAATCTTTTGACTGAATGTTGACCTTTTGTGATTCATATTGATCTTTTATGTTACAAACCACCCCCTGGGAACATGTGTTTGTAACAAGAAGCCATCCAATTGACACAATCAGGCAATCAATCAATCAAAAATATCCTTCAAAATATGTTATGAATCTAGTTAACAGGAAGAGTAAATCCCTCTCATTCACTGGTTATGAATTAATCTGTAGAAGAAGAACTCCATGCTGGAAAGTCTGCATTCTAACTCCACTGCTAAAATCAGCAAGGCACAGTTTCTAAAAATATCAGTCACAATCAGAGAAACAGCTCTAGTGCGTTTGCAAAGATGAACACTAACTACAACAGAACAAAAACAAATGTCCTTATATGGGACAGACCCTAAGACCGAATTTGCTAATGTCCTATAAACTCCTTATGGTGGTTAAATCATATAGTTTCCTGAATGCTTATTTGTGGATAATTTATCCCAGTGACCCAGGAGGAAGACATGCTACTGAGAAGTAAACATGACACCCAGATATTACAGAGATTTTTCTCTGGCTGTGACGGCCCCATTTGATATATTCATGCCATTCCATCCCAGGGAATTCTGAAATATCCACTAAATACAAATTCAAAGAGATCTTCCACACTTGAAAGAGACCTGCCTTTCTTCCACATAAGATTATGAATAGACTTCTCTGTTACTATAACAAATATTGACATCTCACCCATTCATCTGGTTTGCAAAATATATACATCTGTCTTTAATTAGGAGAACAGAACACCCTCTTGAAAATCTGATCTCAACCATCAACATCTATTAAAAATTTATCTAAGAGTTATTGCATCTATTTATCAATTCAGAGAGTTTAAAAGACATGATATCTCTAAATATTTTCATTTTTATTCCTATCTTAGCCTAGACTATCAAAACTCTATGAACTTGAACCTCATTATCTTATTATCCCAAGGAAATATTTTATGCTACTTTATCTGTTTTCTTTTGTCCAAAAATGTCACAAGAATAAGCCTTATAAATTTCAATTTATTATTCACAATGAGATGGGTGTTAAGAACCTTATATCACTTAATATAATAGTTCCCCCTTATCTACAGAATATATCCCAAGACTCTCAATGGATGTCCTAAATTTCAGATAGTACCAAAATGTGTACAGTACTATGTTCTTTCTTATACTTATATACACAAATATAAAACCTTTTCTATCTTAGCTAAACAAGTACTCATTCCATACTGTGGCAGGAAATCATGCAGCTTGAAGTGCAACAGCAAAATTAGCACAAATGTCTATTTCCTTCTCCATTTCAGGGATAAACCTGTTCTATCTTAGAATTTAGCAACTTTTGCATAACTTTTCTTTCCTTATTAAGTCCAGAACTTTCATATTTTCAATTAAAGGAAGCACTTTACAGCTTCTCTTTGGCATATCTGAGTTGCCAGCATCACTGCTCTTGGCCTAAAGGGGCCACCGTGAATTAAAAATAATGATTACTTGAACATAAGCACTTTAACACAGTGTATCCAGTACCTAGATAACTACTAAGTAACATAGGTGTATATAGCCTATACAGCATGGATACTCTGAACAAAGGGATGGTTCATGGTACTCAGCGATAGAATGACAACATGCTCAGTCAGCCCACAAAATTTATGAGTTATTTCTTCAATTTCTGCTTGTTATTTTGGATCTCAGTTAACCAAGGGTAACTGAAACTATAGAAAAAAAACTGCAGATAAGGGAGGAACATCCTGTTAGCTAATAAGAATTATCTCATATCCTTGTCTTTATCCCTCTTTTCCTTTCTTCTATTTTTTCCCTTCCTTAACCCTCACATCAGGCTGCCATAAAGTCTTTACCAAATTTTACATTCAATCCCAGCCATTGCTCTGCCTCATACGATAGAAAAGTGGGTTTCTTTATTTTTTAATTTTATGTCTCTATTTAAATCCTTATTTGATAATCTGAATGTTTCTATTTCATATAAATTCTTTAAACATAAAGACAATACAAACAAATTAAACTATAGTTTTCTTTTATCTCCAAGTATGTATCTGCTTTGGATAATGAGCTGTAAAAACAAGTCAGCCAGTGGAAAGTTGGGATGAGAAGTCTGATCATACGTAATGTGGAGAACCATTTTGAATGAACCTGCACTAAATAAGACAGGTGTTACTCTCTTTTCTTACTAGTTTGACCTTTGAGGGCAGTCACTAGTAGGCACACTGAAGAGGAGAGGGATTTATGGGTCTAACATCTACTGGCTCTTAGTTAGCTATTAGCCTTGAGCAAATCCTTCCATCTTTCCAGGACTCCATTTCCTCATCTGTAGAAAAAGAGTGTTGAACTAGGAAAATACTGAGGCTGCTTTCCACTCTAATGCTCTGTGCTTCTCTGCCTAGAAAAGGAACAGAAGACTCATGCCTGTCCTCAGGATCTTTGATTCTTTAAAGGAGTAAAATACCAGCCGTGTCCCATTTGCAAAGAATCACATATGTACTAGTAAATCTGCATAGTGAATGTTAAAATTTACCAATTGATAACTGCTTCAGATAGAATTTTGTCTTTGGTTTTATTTCTCTAGGATAATCAATAAATTTGAATAAAATTAGCATTGCATTATTATAAACCTCAGCATCTTTATTTTGAGACTCAAACAAATGAACTTTTCTTGTTTCTACTGTATGAACTTTCTTGTTAGGTGAATTGTGTACTGTATACATATGGTGATAAAAGTCAGAAGTGGGACAAACAATCTGAGTTCTAGTTGACATGATCTGTAACAGAGTACTTAGAAAAAAAGTATCTTATTTGTTTTTCCTCATTGAGTTTATTAGTACATTTTAGGTATACAGTACAGTTACATTCATTATTGGGATCTTGTACCTTTACATGACAGGTCTTGGTTCTCTTTTCCCCTTGTCCCTGCCCTTCCTTTACCTTTCCTCCCTCCCCCTTTACAAACACTTCATTTCCATTTCTTCATTTTCTCATATTTTTTTCTTTTTCCTTTTTAGCTTTCCCCTACTCTTCCCACTTTCTCTACATCTTTAGCCCCTTTCTTCCTATTTCCCATTGTCCATTATATAATTATGATCTTATGTACTATTATAGTTTATTCACACCAGAGAAACTATTCTGTATTTACACGAGTGACTTATTTATTTCATTTAGGGAAAAGAAGTATCTTAAAAGGGAAATATACAGCTTGTAAAATGTGAGGGGAAACAATCTTGTACACTAATAATAGAAGAATAAATCTATATGATCTGTACAATTTTTTGAAAAGAATGGTAATAAACAACAAAAGCCTTAAAAATGTTTGTTATGTATAATTCAACAATCTTACTTCTGACATAATATGGATGCCTGGAATAAAATTATAATTTGTTATTAAGGAAAATGGGAGTAGTAAATTGCAATCTAAGTGGTGAAGTATAATAGGATCATTAAAAATTTGATTTTGAAGAAATTTCCTAGAGGATGAGACAAAATAAAGCTTAAATGCCATCTCACATCATCCCAAGACCCATAAGGAAGAAGTCTTAGTTTAGAAGAGTAGTTAATACTTAGGATTTAATTATAATTCAGTTAAGTTCCTCCTTACTAAGAGCAAAAAAGCAGGATAACATTGTTCTCAGAATACACAGGCTATCAAAAATACAGGGAAAAATATTTTTCCTATAGTATTAAGCAAGATCCCAAATTTTACATCCAGTATCATTTCAAACATGTTCCATCATATAAAAACACACATTCAAATATATCTAGTTTGTGGGGATTTTTTTGTTTGTTTGTTTTTGTTTTTGTTTTGTTTTGTTTTGTTTTTGGTACCAGGGATTGAACTCAGAACCTTGTACTCCCCAGCCCTAAATATATCTAGTTTGTGGGGATTTTTTTGTTTGTTTGTTTTTGTTTTTGTTTTGTTTTGTTTTGTTTTTGGTACCAGGGATTGAACTCAGAACCTTGTACTCCCCAGCCCTAAATATATCTAGTTTTCAAAGACTGGGCAAAACAATGTTTACAATGGTTGTGAAATTTATTTGTTGGTTTTTGACTAGGTACTTGAAATGTAAGAGTCTTCCAAGAGTTTCCTAGACTGGTTACACTACCACTGCCACTGAGCTTCATGGAGAGGGACAAAGGCATGCAGAGACCCGGGGTATGTTCCCTGGAGGGCTGTGAAATCATGAACACAGTACCAATGGCTGCAAACTGAGGATTCATTTTGAGGATCATTTTATCTCACATTGCAGTTTAAAGTAATAACCTTGGAAATGAAAAGGAGATGCTAGAAAGGAAGTGTTAGCTTCATAAACAAGTTGAAAACACATTTGATTTTCCTGGACTGTGGCTTACAATAATAAAGAGCAACAGGCTCTTGGCAAAAGGCAGAACAGGAAAAGTACAATGTGGTGAGAGATTCATTAACTGATTAAAAGCACTTTACATTAACATTTGATGAGGAGAGAGCAAATGATTCAGATAAAACATAACTAGATATGATAGTGTGATGGAAAATATCAGGTGTTAGAAAAATTAACAATGGGAAATATCTCCAGCTGGTCTTTGAAGAAAATGAGAAAGTTTTGGTGGCAAAATATGATTTCAGATGTGTTTTAATTATGTGTCTTGATTTGAATATTAAATATCCTGCCAAATCTCACTGTGTTGAAGGCATCATGGCTGATGGCACTATTGAGTGGCAAGGGAAAGTTTAGGAGGTGGGGTCTAGCTGGAGGAAGTCACGTCACTGGGGCGTGCACATAAAGCAGATGTTGGGACAATGGCCCCTCCCCGCCCTTTCTGTTTCCCCACCTCTGCGAGTTGACAGCTCTGCTCCACTATGCACCTATTCCCATAATATTCTGCCTCATCACAGGCCAGACATGATGGTGTAAATGAATATGCACAGAGACACCTGAAACCTTGAACCAAAGTAAAATGTCAAATATCCAAAAGACAGACACTCTGAAAGAAAATGAATCTAGTAAATCTTTTCTACTTAAAGATAACAGAAGAAGCTTGAGGAAAAGATACTTTCATTGCACATAACATGATTCAATCCTAATATACAGAGATAAATTGAATGTACAGGGATAATACACATGATCATAGCTTATATTTATTGAGCATATAACATGTTCAGTCTCATTATATATACTTGAAATAATTATAAAAATTAACATCTATTGAGTGCTTACTATATGCTGGGAATTACTTCCTTAATCCTGTAATGGATTTATGAGCCCATCCCCCCTTTACGGAAGAAACTAGGGGTTGAAAAGGTTAACTAGTACAAGGTACAAAGCTAGTAATAAAAAACATCTATCTGCCGCCAAAGCCCATTTGTTAACCTGGGGTCTTAAGATTAACCATGCTGTTTTAAAGTCCTATAACATAGTTCAGAAACAGAATTCTATGACAAATCTGCACACATATTAAAGTTTAGAAAAAGTAGATCTCAGGGTTGGAGATGTAACTCTGTGGAAGACTGCTTGCCTGGTATGCACAAGGCCCTAGTATCCACCAAAGAGAAAGGGAAAAATGGGATTTTACAAAATAAAAAGAAAAGAAGGAATAATTCTGTGACCAGTAACTCTAAAAAGCAAGGCATCTTAAGGTATTTGAAAGATTATAAAACATTAACATTTATATTACCATAGCCATAAACAACCCAAGCTTATGGGGAAACAATGAGAACCAAAACCTGTCATGTAAAGGTACAAGATCCCAACAATGAATGTAACTGTACTATATACCTAAAATGCACCAATAAACTCAAAAAAATCCAAGTTTGTGTGTGTGTGGACATGCAGAAAACATTATAGAGAAATTAACAATGTGGCTGTTCAGGACACTTAGGTTTTAAAAATGTTAGCACAAAAAAATTGACAAAAGATCCCAAAAATAACAGTTGTAAGAAAATCAGAAACATGCAAAAATCCTGAGAACAACAATTATTGTTTTAGTTGTGTTTAGAGCAGGAGAAACAAGAAGAAAAGCTATTTGAGGCAGCTGATATACAAATGATGGAAGCCAACTTGAAAGCATTATGAACAGGTCCCATATAACTAATTTGCTTTTTTTGGAATTACCAAGCAGGTAATGTAGTGTAGCTTGATCTTGGCAAAACATTTTGCCAAAATCTCATATTTTCAAAGGCAACATGGAGGAACACAAGGTGATTTTCTAACTCACTAGGCAACCAATGCCAAGTGACTTAAGTGGATGATGTTATTCTGAAGGTAAGGTGAGAGTGCCTGTTTTTTGTACTCTTCAACATTTGAAAGGGAAATTTGGTTTGAGAATTTATGTTATCACACTTTCAGATGATCTGAAGCTGCGAGAGGTATCTAATACGTTAAATGGCAGACTCAACTGGCAGAAGTATCTGCCAAGGTGAAACTATACTTTTTTTTTTTTTTGGTACCAGGGATCAAACTCAGATCCTTGTGCTTGCAAGGCAGATGGTGGAACCACTGAGCTAAATTCCCAGCCCCAACGTGAAACTATCAAAACAAAATTTGGCACATTATCTATGTAAATTTCTGGCTTTCAAAATCATTTGGACTAGTGAAATGTGAAAAGTCTCACTTTCAATATTTACTTGCAAAGGACCTCACAGATATTAACTCACAGCAAATACAGAATCAACAAGTACAAAACCAGCAAAAAGGTCTCTGCAGACTTTGGCTGCATTCACAGATGTATGACTTTTAAATTAAGAAAGAACTATTCTCACTGTACTTGTAACTCACATTCAAAGTCATACGTCTAGTTCAAACAATCAAATTACTCATATATTTAACAAATAAAAGTCTCCTAGTGAAATCTAAGTATGATATCTTGGAATCAGAAAACATATCACATTAAAAATTAGGAAAGCTGGGGATTTAGCTAGGTGGCACTGCGCCTGTCTCACAAGTGCAAAGTTGAGTTTGATCCCCAGTACTGAAAAAAAAAATTATAAAAGAAATGGAAATAGTTTTTTTTTTGGAAAATAAGCCTACAGAAATTCTAATACTGACAAAGCTCAGTTCCTTAGAGTTTTCAATACTACATTGTCTATCACATTAACCCATGTATCATCTTTGTAAAATTTATCATTATATGAAATTACCTTGCTTCTTTTACATCTGTGCCCCCTTCACATAAATATCCATGCAAGAAGGAGTTTTACCCAGTGGTTCACTATTTCATCTATAGCACCTAAAATAATGCCTGACAAATGTAGCCGTCACCAGCTCTAGGCCTGGTAGACTAGAGTGGTTACTGAAACCTCCATAATGGCTGCTGTAGCCATAGAAGAGGATGATCAGACAGGGATTTAAAATAGTAGAAACAGAGAGAAGGGATTGGACTGTCTTGATACAATTTATAGAGTCTCTTCCATGTCAGATGGGTGGGTTGAGGTTACATGGTACAAACTGATCTCCAAGGACTGTGAGCAGGGGACTTGGGGAGACACTGTTTTAGAAGTGACTATCGCATAAAACCCTAAAACATCACACTATATATAGAGAGACTTGCAATTTAAGCATAGGGTTTTGGCTGGCCACTGCTGAGGCATCAGGTGTGTTTGAGCATAGCTAGAGAAATGGTGGGAAGGCTGGATAGAAGTGAATTTGAACAGCACTAAAGAGTTGTGCAACTTGTGCTCCCTGCTGTGTGGGAACCCCTGATGATTTGCTGGGGTAGTCAAATTGTCATTTACTGGTGAGGATGTGAAGCAGCCGGATCACTTACATATTGCTGATGAAAATGCTTAATGGTACAGACACACTAGAAAACAACTTTGCAAATTTTATAAAATCAACATAAAGCCACCATATGACCCAGCAATTACACTCTGGGTGTTTGTCCCAGAGAAATCAGAGAAATGAAAACATGTTCACGCAGAAGACTGTACAATAACAGAAGTAGTCTTTTTTTTTTTTTTCTGTACAAGGAATAGAATTCAGGGCCTTGTGCTTGCATCCCTGGGCCAACAAAAAAATAATTGAAAAATGAAAACAACTCAGATGTCTTCCAACAAGTGAATGGTTAAACTGGTTAAACAGTGATTTGGCTATACCAAGCCATACACCTTCCAAGAATTTCTAGAAAATTAGAGAATTATGCAAAGTAAAGAAAGCCTTTACCAAAAAAGTATATAGTATGTGATTCCATTAATAAGATTTTCTTTAAATGATAAAATTCTAGACAAAGAAAACATGGATCAGCGACTGAAGGGAAATATGAGGGATTCTCATGGTGATGAAAATATTCTGTATCTTGACTATGTCATGGTTAATGTACCATTTGTGATACTGTACTGTGGTTTGTGAGATGGAGGAAGGAGGCAAGTAGTTCGCAGGATCTCTCTATATCATTTCTTACATGAATCTACAATTATCTCAAAATGAAAATTTAATTTTTCAAAAGTTTTCTTTTCAAGACATGGGTGGGAGAATAGGGCTCAGGAAGAGTGAGGAGTCTGAATAAGCCAAATCAGTCTTCCAGGAAAGAGTCATTCTTGATAAAGAAGAAACCTGGCACGCATGACACTGACCAGCTAGATCAGTGGCACATGCACCCCCTGTAAACCGAATCGCCCAAGCAGCCAACCACAGGACATCCAGATTTAATTGCAACGTTGGCACTTTATGATAAATAAGTGGGTTTGCATTGCAGTTTGGGCACTTGGTCTTTGAGAGTTTCACCATCATTGAGCGAGGCTGTAAGATTCAAGAAAACAGAATTGTGTCTATCTGGTTTATTGCTGGATTGCAGCTGCTGTGACTATACTGCCTGAGCTAACAAAAAGCTTTGTGATAAGCGTTCTTCTCTATCCAAATAACCACATGTAGATTTGAGGAATAATGAACTACCCAACTCTACTTGATTCCTCAGTTAGAGGATGGTTTAACCAAGCACGCACTTGTCTCCCTTTGAGTTCAGACTGACTGAGGACTGAAACTGAAAGGCCAGTAAAGAAGCCCTAGAGCTAAGATACTAAATGAAACTGAGGAGGACTGCATGGCTGTTAAATTCATCTGTTCTAAACCTACACCTGGATACATAAAAACTGACCTAGGCATCTGAACTAACTTCTATCACAGTAGAATCATAGTAATGCTGCTTTAGTACCCTCTAACAAAGTGTAATTCCCCGAGGAGTGATATGTAAGAGTAATATGTAACATGGGAAGCTGATCTGGCTTATTCAGTCCCATCACGCTCCCTTAGTCCTATCCTCCCAGTCATCATTTGAAAAGAAACTTTTTTAAAAATTAAAGTTTCATTTTGAGATAATTGTAGATTCATGTGCAGTTGTAAGAAATAATACAGAGAGATCCTGTGAACCACTTACCTCTTTCCTCCATCTCACAAATGGCATATTAACACATGTAATTGCATGATCCCATAATTCAGATGTTCTTGAGAGCCTGTGGACTTGAAATGCTCAGAGAAAGTGCTGGGCATGGTGGAATGCCAAAAAAAAAAAAAAAAAACCTACTTCAGGGAGGCAATGGCAATGGTACTGGGTCAAGAGCCACTAAGTCGCCTGGGCTGGCCTAACTGTCTTCTCTGTCTCCTTCACAAAGCTTTTATTTTGAGAATTATATACAGTGAGATGCATGAGGGAGCTTTTAAAATTCTCAAGTATTATAGTACATGTATGTAATTTTTGGTGTCATCATTTTAAGAATGTTTCATTGTCTCCAATGTAATGTGCTGTTATCACCTCATCATCTGGAAGGTGATTAGTTTCTGAGACCCCTTTTTGTGTGCCCTATAATATACTGCAATATCTTAGGTCCTATTGACCTGTGACATTTCAAGGTCCACATCTGTGATGACTTTTGCCCCATTGACACCATCTAACCACTGTTCCAGGAACAGAATCTCCTGTAATTCCCTGACCTGTTCTTTCCCCAGGGTTCTACTAAAGGTATCACCATGTGTGAAATGTGAAGACAGAGAAGCCACAAAGCATGGACCAGGGATTAGAAAATGAGCTCAAGGATTAGGCTCCTAATTCACTGTCCAAATTGTAAAATGGTACGTGACCCAGGGATTTAGCTCAGTGGGACTGTGCCTGCCTTGCAAGCACAAGGTCCAGAGTTTGATCCCCAGTACGGAAAACAAACAAACAAAAACTGTACATGAACCATAACTTGAAAATTGGGGGTGTGAGGTGACACAGGAAGAGTGGGTGAGAGCTAGGAAGTCAGAGCGCCTACATCTGGCCCCACTCTTCAGTATGAGGCCACATCCAGCCAGGGAGAACACAGTTCCCCACACATGCATCAGTAAGCAGAGGAAGCACAAAAAGAAATGTCCATGTCCTCTGTACCAACAACTCTGGGGAAGGTTTGGCTCCAAAGAAAACTACAGCATAGCTACTGAGAGTCACAGATTGACTACCTGGTTCCAACCTACTCATCAAAACGTAGACAATGTCTGTTCTAAATGTCTTATGGGTATAATCATCAACTGGGAGATTTAACAAAAATTAAAAAACCCTTTGTAAGTTATAAAGGGTAAATTCAAAAGACATTTATTTCCTGCAGCTCAGGCCCCCAGCACTAAATAAGGGTAGACCAGCTATTACTGGTTACTGGCATGAGTCATCTGTGTAGAGACACAGCTGAGGAAAGGTCTTGTTTGTCTCCAAATCAAAGGACCTTTCAGAATCATATCAGAAGCCCCATACCTTTGAGCTTGCACATAAGCTTTTGCATTAGAGTGAGGGATAAAGTATTTCAATTCCTGGAAAGACAGTTTCATTGGCATTAAAATAAAGTCTCAAGTTAAAAAAAAAAAAAAGCCTCAAGTAAAGAAAGCCCCAAACCTGAGTTTTCCTGATGCTAAAAGGTGAGGAAGCATGAAAGGCCAGAGGTGTGAGTGACCAGTGGTAACCAGGAGGTGTGAGAGAGCTGAGACTAGGAGACAAACTCTCTAGACTTCAGCTAGTGGAACTCAGCTGAAAGGGGAGCTGCTTCATTCACTCGTTCATTCACTCACTGAGCATCTGAAGCATGGTAGATTTTAGAAGCACAAGCTGGGTAAAACAAATACCCTGACCCTGAGGTGGTCTCAGCAACGTGATGTTACTGCAGAAGCACCTTGTGAGAAACTGAGAGAGAGCAGGGCTGAGGATTGTCACATTCATTCCTCCAGGCTGGCTGAACTGGTGGCTTTTGGGCTTCTTTAACAGCCCCAGGAATGAGTCCCACAAGGATCTGACTATCCCACAAGGAGGCCAGGTCCTATCATGACTCATCTAACACAAAGACCGATAATTACCTTTGAAGATATTCATATCTAGAGTTCCTAAACCATGATTACTTGAGAAACAGGCCATTGGAGCTATGAAACAGAGGCACCCAGCATCATAAGGAATCTAGAGGTCGTGACCCCTTGTCAAGGTAGAAAGTAGACACTATTTTGAACTTCTAAGCCCAAGGCAGAGTTAAAGTTTCTCTCCTGGGCTCCGGCAGCCCTGGGCCCACAGCTGTTTTCAGAATTTCTCACACTGTGCTGTAGTCATTTATTGACCTGGATGCATGCTGCTAAACTGCAAGTTCCCCCAGAATGGACACTAGCGATAGTGGTTAGGACACCAAGCTTTTGGTGGCAGACTCCAGATCTAGATTCACACCTGATTAGGCCTCTTCAGGGTGGCATGGTTTACTGGGATGATGGAGCTAGACATTTGTAAAAATAACTAATATGTTGTCGCTGTTGCACTTCAATTTATTCTTCTATACATAAGTAATGTTGTAAAGTTGTATCCATCAAGTTTCAGTGTAGGAAGCTGAAATTGCTTTAATTGTAGTAACACGGAAGGGCCTTAATCAAAGAATAAAGTGCCTACAGAATTATTGAAAGGCCCAAAGGAACAGGTTTTAGACTAGGGCTTCCAAAACAATTATAAAAATGACCCACCAGAGGAATTTCCACCTCCGGGCACCCTGCAGCCATGCTAGAATCAAGAAACAGCAGTTGCCCCTCAAAGCCTGAGAAGCTGGAGCAGGTGCTCCAGGGCATCCATCCACACAGGAAGCCTCCTTGGGCCACAATGTGGGGGGCACGCAAACATGGCTCCAAAAGGGGGCCTTGCACATCTTATGTTCAGTGCAGCTTCTTTGTGAAGAGATGGTTTGGTTCTGGAACCCTACTGAAAGGACACTGGAGAGCATGATGCTCAGCTTCCAAACTCCTTAGCAGGAGTCTACAGTGAAGGTTGAAGGAGCTAATCCACACTCCGAGTTCAGTCTCATTCCCCAGGGCCTCAGCTGTGTACTGCAGGCTAACTTAGCTGCCAGCAATCACGGCAGGCAGTACTTACTGCACCAGTGAGACAGTACCTTAAAGAAGTTAATCCTTCTGCCCTGAGCCACAGAGTAGAGATGGGATGTGAACAGGTTCTATGCTATTCTAAAACAATTTCAATTTCCTACACTAAGTCCTCATGGATACAATGTTACAACAGTTCCTGTACAGAGAAAAACAAATTAAACTATAGCATCTTCTACATATTGGTCTTACCATAGGTTCTATACCACAGGTTCAGTTATTATCTACTCCTCCTCATATCTAACCCAGTGTGGTGTGGCTGGAACGTTAGAGGAGTCAATTCCTCCTGAGAAGAAACAGAAAACTCAACCTAGAATACTGTGACTTACACAGTGTGTCTTTGCCATTCAAGTATGACCCAAAGCAGGAGGCAGGAAAGAGACTGATTGTGAGGGCAGAGGTGACCTATCCAGTGCTGTGGGTGAGGCAGAGCTGCGTGCACTCACCAGGAACAGAGGAGGAAATACAGGGGAAAGCCCACACTATGGATTGGGACAAGGGCCACCTCTTCCTGGCTTGCAAGAGGATCAGATGTTGACATAGGAAGGCCTGACGAGAATCATTGACTGATTCATCCAAGAGATATTTTCTTTCCCCCTTTTTGGATTCCTTTCAATAAAGAATGAAACTCTATCTTAGAGGGAAAAAACCTCCTCCCCCTCCAAGAAGCAAGCACTCATATTCAGTGCCTGTGATAATGACCCTGGAAGGCACTGGCTCTGCTGATATCCACAGATGTTGTCCTCTGCAGAAGCTGCTGATGTCACAGCCCAAGCCCACAGTGACTGTGCAAGCTTTCAAGTGCCTGCCTCAGGAAGTGCTTGCCCCGCCTCTCAGACATGAAGCACTTTCCCCAGAAGTGCCCACGAAGTCTCTTTTTCTGACGGTGAAGCCAGAGCCTGAGAGAGGAACCCAGACAGATCTGAGGGGCTTGAGTCAGCACACAGGAGTTAATGCACACATACAACACCCCCCCACATACAGATTACATAAACACATTCATGTATACACTGTAAATACACATGCAGATATACATACCACACACACAAACACACAGCAATACACCACACACACACAAATATATTTCATACACAATACTCACCACATACATATACTACAAAAACAGGAGACAGCGTGCACATACCACATACACTACTGAGAGACACACATACACAAAAACACACAGGGACATTGACATTTACCATCTGTGCATATACACACAAAGACACAGTGAACACACCCCATACATATACATGTGTACATGCATATATGATACATATATTGAAGCAGTAATTATGTGGACTGTGACTATAGGAGCTATATATACAAAACAGTAAAAGAAGTTTCAAAACAGCAAAATGGTACATATACAAAGGCTAACTCTGCTGAGTTATTTATTGATATTTATTGGTGAGGAGGTCCAGGCAAGAAACACAAATAACTGATACAATAATGACCTTGGAACAATTCTCTGCTCTAATAGAAAAGTTTTTCAAGTGACTGCTCTTTAGCCCCCATGCACTCATTGTATGGCCACTGAGTTCTTTCCCCTGAGCAGCACCTGCTGCATCTCTAGCTCATTTTCTTGCATTCTAACCCTACCTGTGTGGAAGGGATAGCTCTACAGAGAACCTCTGCAGTGCTGGCTTGACTACAGAGCTTACCACCTAATCCTTCCCAAGCCCTCTCCTTGCCCAATTCAGGAAAGTCCCAGTGCTTGCCTCATTGCAAACAGGGAAGTTCAGAGACTTGGTGATGACTTCAATTAAGACATCAACTTCCCAGAACCCTGATTTCTTTCAAGGCTATCATAATTTACCTCTATGTGCCTAGGGTGTGCTCAGACCCATGAATTGAAATGCTTAGAAATTCTCTTTAGCATTTCTAAAATCCAATAGTTGGGGGCTGGAAATTAAAATGAAGGGACCCAGCAGGTGAGAATGCTGCCTGGTGGTTACTGGCCAAGAATGAGAGGGTGAACTAGCTATGAAGTACCTCCAAGACCCATTCATAGCTATCATCAGATAAAACTTCATTTCCCAGATGTAGAATTGGGGACCAGAAGGATGAAGTGATATGTTTAAAGTCAAAACTAATTAGAAATATAAATCCTGTGATAGGAGATATAGAATTCATTTCTGTATCCAGTTTCCAACTGATGGGCAAATGGGCTGTTTCCAAGTTTTAGTTATTACAAACTGTGCCACTATAAACATAGGTGTGCACATATCACTGTGATATGATTCTTTTAATTCTTTTGGAAAGATACCCTGCAGAGGGATGGCTGGGTCAAATGGAATCTCTAGTCCCAGCTCTTTGAGGTATCTCCATATTGATTTCTATAGTGGTTGCACCAGTCTGCACTCCCACCAACAATGGAGAAGAGTTCCTTTCTCCCCACAACCCCATCAACATTTCTTATTGGTTGATTTCTTTATAGCAGCCATTCTTTGTGGGGTGAGGTGGAATCTCAGTGTTGTTTTCATCTGCATCTCTCAAATGACCACTAATGTGGAACATTTTTTCATAAATTTACTTGCTGCTTTTACCTCTTTGTCTGAGAAATGTCTGTTTATTTCAGATGCCCATTTTTTAATTGGGTCTTTATATTTGGGGAGTCTGATTTTTTGAGTTCTTTATATATTCTAGATAATAGTTCTTTGTCTGAGGAGCTGCTGGTAAAAATTTTGTCCCACATTGTAGGTTGTCTCTTAGTTCTGTTGATGGTTTCTTTTGCAATGCAAAAGCTTCTTAATAACATGAGATCCCAGTTGTTGATTCTTTCTGCTAGTTCCCGTACTACTGAGGATTTGGTTCATAAAATTTTTTCCTATGCCAATGTGTTCAAGAGATCTGCCTAACTTATCTTCCAGCAAGTTTAGTGTTTCTATTTTAATATTTAGATCTTTAATCCACTTGGATTTTAATTTAGTGCTTGGTGAAAGATAAGGGTCCAGTTTTAATCTTTGGCAGGTTGAGATCCAGTTTTTCCAACACCATTTATTAAAGAGGCTATCTTTCCTGCACTAGGATGGTCCGCTCCTTTGTCAAAGATGACATAGCTGAGTACATCTGGATGTTGTTTTTCTATAAAATGGAATATTATCAGCCATAAAGATTGTGAAATTAGATTCATTCATAGGAAAATGGATACATATTGAGTATGTACTCTTAAGTGAAATAAATAAGTCACACATGTGTAAATACTGAATAGTTTCTCTGGTGTGAATAAACTATAATAGTACATAAGATCCTAATTATATAATGGACAATGTGAAATAGGAAGAGAGGGGCTAAAGGTGTGGGGAAAGTGGGAAGGGTAGGGGAAAGGTAATAAGGGAAAAGAAAAAAAATATGAGAAAATGAAGAAATGGAAATGCACTATTTGTAAAGGGTGAGGGGAGGAGGGGGTAAAGGGAGGGCAGGGACAATGGAAAAAAAATGACAATCAAGACCTGTCATGTAAAGGTACAAGATCTCAAAAATGAATGTAACTGTACAGTATACCTAAAATGTACCAATAAACTCATAAGGAAAAGAAAGATAGAGTTCATTTCTGAAGAAGCACTGGTTACCATTTTCTGTCTTCTTTTTCCATAGTATTATTTTACTGATACAGTTTACAGACCAATATATTATTCTGGATGTGAGATTTTATTAGCAACACCAATTGATTAAATATGCTTTATATTTTATTAGATTGATGTATAAAACTATAATATAAAAGGCATAGTACATAGATACCTGGCTTCTTTAATAGAGCTCAAAATACATAAATCCAAATTAAAAATACATTAAAACATGTTTATTTCAATTAAAATGTATCATTTAGTGGGATTTTATTATTATACACAATAGGAATTTCTCACTATATATTTCAACACTGAACTTTTCATGGAAAAAAAGGGTGGAACTCAAGAAAAAATGATGAGGAATTTATGTGTATTTCTGGCATCCTCGTAACTTCTGTGCATGTGTGTGTGTGTGTGTGTGTGTGTGCGTGTGTGTTTATGTCTATTGAAACAGCAGAAACAGAAAAGATGTGTGGACAAGCAATAAGAAAACAGGTGTATTTGCCCAGTTCCTAGGCCTTACGAGTGAGCCTTTTAACTTTTTTCCCCCTCTAGAAAACAAAGGGCCAAGACCAGATGAGCTCTGTGATTATTCTAAGGACAGAAAGCAGTATGAAATCACAGTATGAAAATCCCATACACAGACACTAGCCCAACTTGAGCTCATTGCCATCATTGTTGTTGTAGTTGTTGAATCAGAGATCGAAACCAGGACCTTTCACTTGCCAGGCAGGTGCAGCATCACTGAGCTATATCCCTGGCCCCTCATCGCCATTTTAATTCAACTCCCAAGGGCTGCAGTTCCTCTGAGAATATAAGCTATGCACTCTCCACCACGCAGTCCTATTGGAAAATTAAATGGAATAGGAAAAAGTGCCTCGAATCATCTGCCCCGTCACGGGTATCAGTAACTGTAACTTTAGCCCTACCTGCAACTCTGCCATTCCATTATTCCATAACTACATTAATATTATAAAGGATTCACAGCACCCATCTGCCATAGGGTGTCATCTTGGGAATGGGTAGTGAAGACTGACCTTGTCCTTCCACAGAATGCTCATTACCCTCAGTGTGGAAACGACAGAAGCTAGGTTGGATAGATAGCCCTGTATACACTCTCTGCCACAGTTGGCAACTTGCAGGAAGTCACTTCTGACCCACTACAGCATGGTTTTATTTTGTTTTGCCTTCACTATTTAGTTTTGTTCACTTTCTCTTTACTAAAGATTTCATATCTTTGAGACTCACTTTTTCACCTGCCTCTGACTTAACTTGTGCCATTATCTCCCACTTAAATTACTTCCCTCATCTCCCCTCCCCTGAATCCAGTTAATCCTTCAGGGCTCAGCTTTCCTCATGGAAATTTTCTGACCTTTCACCACTCCTGCTATTTATTTTCACAGCACCCTGTGTTTCTCCTTCCTAGAATTTACCACAATTACAATTACATAATTTATCTATGTCATATTAGTCTATCTCCATCAGCCTGCAAGAAAGCACCAAGTTTCTCTATTTTGCTCCTTGACATTTGTGTTTAACACATACTATGAGTGTGTTGTCAATGAATTAGTGAATGAAAAACAAAAGATGAACTACTTTCAGAAGCTATTGCTAGCCAGGGATTTAGCTCAGAGGTTCTGGGCACCTCCCCTGCAAGTGCAAGGACCCGAGTTCCATCTCCGGTACCAAAAAAAAAAAAAAAAAAAAAAAAAT
>NW_022900923.1:24563754-24623546 GCF_012274545.1 Fukomys damarensis
TTCCCTCCCCAACAAAAAAAAAAAAAAAAAAAAAAATAGTTACAGAGGCTATTGCTATTGATCTGAGCTGACTGGCCTACTGGTAGCACATCTGTCTTTCCCTCATTTCATCTTTAACTTTGCAAGATTTCTCCACAGCTCTCCTACTCTTTTTAAAAACAAAATTGATTTAGCCAGGTGTGGTGGCACATGCCTGTAATGCCAGCACTCAGGAGGCTGAGGCAGGAGGATTGCTGTGAGTTCGAGACCAGCCTAGGCTACATAAGTGAGTCCCAGGTCAATCTCAACTACATAGTGAGACCCTGTCTCAAAAACAACAACAACAACAACAACAACAAAACCCAACAAAATTGATTTGCTAATAATATGGAAAATTCAACCAGACAGTCTTGAAAGGCCAAGATTCTAGAGAAATTTAATTTTTCTTAAATCACAGCTTAAATGAACATCAACAATATCCTCTGTATTTGAATCTACTTTGGAGTGGTTCACGGAATTATCAAGAGAAATAGGACTAAAATATCTTACTGATGAGAGACCCATTTTAGATTTCATTTTGATAATTTTCCCTAGCTCAATAATTTAATGCTAATGATCCTAAGGTTCACCATCTTGGTTCTTGCCTTTGTCTCTGGGATTTCCAGTCCTCATTGGGGCCTACCTAATCAAAGGAGCAGTTGAGCAGGTAGGAATCCTTTAATAGAAAGGTTTATGGTTTACATGGAGTCAAGCTGTCTCCTGATGACATCATCCCACAGAGCTAAAAGAGCACTGGAGCCCCCAGAAGAGAAAGTGACGAGGAAACAATGAGGGCAGAAAGTGGGTTTCTTCTGTGTTGTGCTTACCCTGCTAGCCTTGTTTTTCTCTTTGTGTTTTTCTCCTGAATAGAATGGCAGCATGAAATCTTCCCTGATGAGTGATAAGTAGCTTTCCTTTTCCAGTTCAGTCTGACTAAGAATCAGGCTGAACAACCACAGGCAGCTATGTAGGAAGTGTTTTCCACAATATAGTTCTGGAGGACTGCTGTGTTTGGGTCAACCCTCAGGCTTCCTGACAATATAGCTTTGTTCTCCTTTCCTCCTGATACCTGAAATGGCCTGTGGTGATTTTGCTGAGCAGCCATGAGTGCCCCTTCCCAGACTCCCAGAGGTGCATTGTCATTATGAAAGAAACAATAGCCCAGGCTCCTTGTGTGGAGGATTTATACTCAAGGATACTGTGTTTAATCTCCCTGCTTCCTCGAATAGTGTTTGAGATGAATAGCTTCAAAATGCAAGTACTTTTTCTTTTTTCTTTAAATAGGCTATCATGGTTCCCCACATCAGCAATTCAACCTCCCTGAATATGAGTGACTAAAAAATGGAGCAAAGGTCACTTTGGAAGGAGATTTTGTGGTAAGAGTGTGAACCTGGGAATGGAGTGGGGCTAGGTTTATCAGATATCCACAAATCCACACATCCTCAGCCCGAAGAGAAAGGGAACCTGCAAGCTGAAGCCACAGCAGCCAGTTTTCAGAAGCTGGAATGGATTTCAACAGCATAATTTGATGCCAGGTGACAAAGGGTAACAGGGTAAAAAGGACCAACACTCTCTCTCTCTCTGCTTCTTTACTATAGCATTTGAGGCACACTAAATTCTTCTGAGATTTTAACAGCTCCTTGGTGTATAGTTTTGGAAACATCAGTGTTGTAATAAAGGACACTGACAACAATCCTGTTGGGGACCCTCAAGTGGCTTCTTAGGCAATGAACATCAATAAGGGCATCACGGCAGAAGAGGAAGCCCTTGGCAAATGCCACAGGGCGCAGCATGGGCACACGAAAGGGTCATGGGGAATTTCTGAAAATAAATTGAGAGACCTCAGAGAGTAGGGGGAGGGTAGAGGAGCCCAAGCAGCAGCAATTTCCACTGTTACTATTTGAACCCAAGTCAGCTGTGATGCAGAGAAAGAACAGGTTACAATAAATTTAAACTGTCCCTACTGATCTTAGAGATTATCTAACCAAAATGCCCAACATGTAACAATAACAAGGCCTAAAGAGGTTCAGCTACTTGGCCCTGTTTCATAGTAATTTAACAACACAGTTATAGTACAATCTAGTTCTCCTGAGTCCCACCCCATGGTGGACACCTGCCATTCTCCTGAACTATATGTAGGACACTGAGGGCTCCTGTTGCCTCTGGGAAAGAAATGTTTTCTTAGTGCATATATCTTATAGGAAAGTCCAGAGTAGCCGGAGTGAAGCAGAACTTGTGCTGGGGGATTCTGGGTAGGAGAGCACCTTGGGGAAGGGGCTGTTGGATGGAGCTCTGCTGGCCTTCACTACAAGAAGGTGAAGCTTCAACTATGGATCAATAGGGTAAGAAAGAAAAAGGTGTCACCTGCTAGAAACAACATGAGCCCAATACTGGGGCATCTAGTCTGTCTGCCTAGGTCCATACCTTTCTAGTCAAATGCTTTTTCCTATTCAATTCTGTTCAACACTAAGTAAAGACTGTTAGGAACTCCGACATTAAGAAAGATTGTTTTTTCCACCAAGGTCTTTTTTTTTTTTCAAAATCAAAATTCTCTCAGAAGAGTAAAGAGTTAATTTACTCCCAGTTTCATCTGAGCAAATCTAAAGCTGTGTTATCACCCATTACTGCTTTAGTTCTCCTCAGGAAGTCTGGTCATCACTTAGCCTTCCCAAGGTGAAGTAGCTCAACATTATTATCCATCTGCACTTAAGAAGCTGCAACCATGATAATCTCTTATTAGAAAATGTTCCAGAAGAGGAGAGGAGACAGTCTTCCTATTCTCGTGGTACTCATTTCAACTATTTACCCTTATTACAGTGCTAAATTTAGTCTACCCTGGAGTATTTGGGAAATGTTTCCTGACTTAAAAAAGATTGCTTTGCTCTGTAACTTACAATTTAATTTCAATAATGCACACACCTATGAAATGTTTTACAATATGCATTGAGTAAAAGCACAGCCTCGTCTTGATATTCAGTTGGGGGAATTTTACTGTGAAATGAACAAAGCTCTATAAGTCCACTCTGGCCCATGAAGATGTCCCCACCTTTCTGCAGGTGGCAGCATTCTTGTCAGTGGGCCCAGACTCTTGAGGGTGAGAGCTTTCACACACTCTTTCTTCCCATCAATCCTGTATCCTTCTGTACTTGATCCCTTTACCTCACTTGTTGATTTATCTTCACAAGTGACTCTAATAGTGGAATGAGAACCTGATTTAACTTTCTGGTGACTCATAGCTTCTCTTGAGAGCCTGCATCTGCAAAGCCAGAGCATCTACCACTGGAGGCCACATTGGCCACGTGGGAAACAGACTCTGTAGAACCGTAATTTCTGCAGTGAGCCAGGTGTTTGGGGAAGGAATAAGCCTTTATGAGGTCTCTGCTTGAGCAGAAGTGCCCTGTATCCTTTCCTACCCCTGTTACTCAAGTGGAGACCAGTAGTGTATGTTCTTACCTCACTCAAGGTTAGAAGCCCTGCCTATTAACATCATCATCTCCATTGCCCTTCCTTGTCAGCAGCAATGTGTATCTAGTGCCTCATAGCCTACAAAGTGCTTTCATAGTCACTCTCTCACACCTGCTTTCCATCAATAGTTCCATTGTTGAGATCATGTGTATTGAATTCACTGGTTTTTCCTTGGGCCTTGAGATGAATATTTTTATAAGAGTATAACTGAGGTCAGATAAATACTATTGGCATAACCTGGTAAAGACATACCTCGAAATAATTTTGCCTTTAAGAGTCATTTCTCTGGGATTACCTCTTTGGCACTTCTGTTAGTTTGTTACTGCTGAAATAAGTATGTGGAAGGGGACTAAGAAATGGAAGGAGAGGGGAATGAGGAGAGAAAAAGAGGACATAAAAAAGAATTAATGTATGTTACAAACATGTACTAACATCTCCCCAGTGACTGGAATCAATATGTATTGCAAACATGTACTGATAAAACTAAAAAATTTAAAATGGAATAAAAATGCTAACCAAAATAAAAATGAGGGCCAGGGATTTAGTTCAGTGGTTCTGGCACCTGCCTCACAAGTACTAGGTTCCAAACAAACAAACAAACAAACAAAAAAGGACATTAGTAATTTCCCAAATTCTCCTTTTATGAAAGAAGACTAAGACCCACTGGGTCAAATCATATGTGGAGGGCCAAGGATTTAGCTCAGTGGTGCTCTTACCTGCGTTGCAAGCATAAGGTCCTGAGTGCGATCCTCAGTACTGCAAAAATCAATCAATCAATCAGTCAATGAAATAATAATAATAATAATAATAATAATAATAATAATATGTGGGATGAAAATATAATAATGTAGATCAATGTTTAGCTCTTTTAAAAATACTTTATTCTCTCAGGTATTTTTCAGGACATTAAAATAACTAAAGTTGAAAATGAGTCTCATGTAAATTATTCATTAACTCAGTGATGTCAGAAATAGAACAAAAAATGCATGCCATGTAGTTTCTGGACTTGTGTGACATCTATATGACATGCTACTGCAACAGTTTGTCAACACCTTGTGTCTTACAGATCTTCTGTGAGAGCATTAATGGAACTGTGGGCCTTTGGTTTTTCTTTGATTGGCATACCCAATAAGGGATTTTCTTTCTAACTTACAGAACACAAAACAAAGTAATTGTAAACACTAATGTTACTATATAGTCCAATTATTAACAAACAGTTCAACATCAATGCTTGAAATGTGAATTTTTATATTATAATGTGTTTTGAAAGGTTCATGGGGTCTATAATAACAGATATCAATGGGTTATCATTAAATAGGCTTTTGTAACTGCTTTTTGATAGCTCTGTTAGCATACACCCTACTGTACACACACACAGTGGATATTCTTCTGGGGGAGAAGAATCATCTGGTAATAGTAGGTCAAGGTCTAGTTGAATGGCTCCCCATTCTTTCTTAAAAAATATAGATGCCTACTCACCTTTCCCAGAACAATTAAATCTATCTCAGGGAATAGAGAGCTCAAGTGTTTGTGTTTTTAAAATCTTCCCAAGTACATATGCTAAAAAAAAAAATCCACAGAGTAGCTTTACTTTATCATTGTTAATATTATGACTATGATTGTCATCATCATTCTTACATGTTTATGTGACAATTTTATAAGAATTTATTATATATTTTAAATATTTGTCAACTATATCTTAATAAAACTAATTTTTAAATAAAAACTAAAGGAATTTATCACAACAAAGGCATAATCCTCTGGGTCATTCAATCCTTTTTGTATTATCCTGCCCTGGGGCTTAGTGATTTTGAGGGAGCTGCAGAACTAGAAAAGGAAAAGGGTCCATTTTGTAGGCATGTCTTTCTAGGACAAAGAAGTGACATTTCTTGTTTAATAACTTTCTTTGAAAAATCTCAGTATAGTTTGTCATTTTCCCCTAATCTAAGTGTGAGCTGAATTGCAATTTGAAGTATATAAGCTGTATTACCCAGCAAGTGGCTAACTGAGGAATCTCCTCCTTTTCTTTCTCCCTCTCTACACTTGGCCACTTATAAATGTAAATTTTAAACAAATTTTTCCATATGCCAATACACAATAGATTTGTATTATTCTTAGCTAATCTGGGTATAGAAGATCACATGGCCTAGTCTGGTCTTCTCAAAACTCTGTGCCAGGTGGAGCCCTAACCCAGGTCTGGGTGTAGAGTTTCAGAGCAACTTGTTTTTGGCATGTTCTCTATGTGGACTATGTACCTAACCCTAACCCTAACTCTCTGCAATCTGGGCCATGAAGTCCCTAGAAGAAAAAGTGGGCTTCCAAAAGTTCTGAGGGGCCCAACAGGGGCCCAAAAAGGAACTAGATATGTCCTTGGAAAAAGCAATTCTGTCACAAAGGAACTGAGCTTATTCTTTGTAAAGTAAAATCCCTAACTTCTGACTTGTAATATTGGGTCAGACATCAAGGATCATTCCTCTAAGAATTAAACCCCAGCACATGAACCCATACATAAATTCTGACCTCAGATATCTCTCACCACGAAAAGCAGATGACCACAAGCATGTTTCAAAGTAAATTCCCTGGAAGGGTTTCCCTGTCATTCGATGTCAAGCCTATGCAGGTCTGTAGTAAAGCACTCACCAGTATTCCACCTGCACACAAGTACTAAGCCAACTCATCCATAAAGCAAGCATGGGCCTCTTGATTCCCTTTAGAGCTGGTTGTAGAATTGGGGAAAAGTGAAGGAGGGATGCTATGTGACAATGTGGGTGCCAGGGGGTGCTGAGCTTTGCTGTGCTGGGCAGTGTTTTGTTTTCTCTTCA
Source organism: Fukomys damarensis (assembly GCF_012274545.1). Taxonomy (NCBI): domain Eukaryota; kingdom Metazoa; phylum Chordata; class Mammalia; order Rodentia; family Bathyergidae; genus Fukomys; species Fukomys damarensis. The sequence continues at coordinate 24,570,060 of NW_022900923.1, forward strand.
CTGCCTTCCCTCTGTCCTTTCTTCATTCCTGTTCTCTTTCTTTCTCTTTCTTATTTTAAGGATGAAATGGTCTCATTGCTCTGTGTCAATGCCTTCATCCTGGAGCTTGTACTCACATGCTCCCAGATAGCTAAATTGCCCAGAAATGCAAACAGTAATCCCAGGGCCCCATCTTGAGGCTTCCAGAAATTTCTATGACCTAGGCTGTTTCCCTTTCCCCTTCATCCTCCTTCCTCCCTTGTGACTTTATAAGGTCTCAGAGATCAGAGTCTTACCATGAGCTAGCATAGCATAGCACTAAGCAGAGAAAGCCTTGTTTGCTTACCCTCTGTTGCCAGTGTTAACTGCACGCTCCCTGGGGTCTCTAAGTGGTTACAATGAAAAGTAGCTCAATACGCAGCACTGTAGCCACAGGCTGTGTCTGGAGCCCTTACAGTTGTGCCCTGTAGTCATTATGCCCATCAAAGACAACCTCAAACAGTTGAAAACTGAGCTCTGTTCCAATAGCTAGCCCAGTAACTTGGACGTTTCTCTTAACCTCATGAGTCTGCAGAACGCCGGCTGGCAAGTGTTCAAGAATAGGCCATCTCATGAGATTTCCTGTACTTCCTGCTGCTGCTGTTGCTGCTGCCCAGACCACATTGTCCCCCAGAAAAGCCATTCTCATGAGAAATCAGCACTTCTGCTGCCAGTTGTGCCAGAGGCCAGATATGAGGAGCATGAAAAGTAAAATAATAAAGAAGAAATTACCTTCCAGTTTTTAGGTTTTGTTTTGCTTTGATTTAGGGTTTTGTTTTGTTTTTCCTTCAGTAGTATACGTTAGAGGATAAGATGAAGGGAAAAAGACAGTGACTTGAAAAATTAACTTGCAGTGTTTGCAAAGAGTACTCACAGTGGGTTGGAAGAGACCTCTGCCTTTGTGGAATTAGCCATAAATGTACAGTGACAGAGTATTGCACCAGTAATAGCCAAGGATTTTCCTTGCATTAACTCGTTTCCTTCTGCATGAAGTCCCTGTACAACCATTGAACATGGTTGTCTTACGTTCAAGAGGGACTCACTGAGTTCAGGACAGTAGGGAAATGGGCAGCCTTGTGGTTGCTGCCAATAGATGGCTCACACTGTCCTGGAAAAAGAGAAATTCACAGTGCTTAATTATGTATCTCATTTCTAGAAAACTGTACTCAGTGGGCACTTATGGAGTAAATGAGTGGAAGGGAATTTTGGCACAAGTTAACATTAAATTTAAAAAATGTTACTTCATTGAGCCAGGCATGGTGCCACACACCTGTAATCCCAGCACTCAGGAGGCTGAGGCAGAAGGATTGCTGTGAGTTCAAGATTAGCTTGGGCTACACAGTTACATGGTGAGTTCCAGGGCAGTCTCAACTACATTGTGAGACCCTGTCTCAAAAAACAAACAAACAACAACAACAACAAAAAAACACACAAAAAAGTTACTTCATTGACTGTAGGCTTTCTTTCTTTCTTTTTTTTTTTTTTCCGACTATAGGCTTTCTCTTTGTCTGCTTTGCTAAAGATAACCAATGAGTGAATCACCCCATCCCAATCATGTACTCATGCTAAATGCTTTCCATTTTTCTTTTAAGATGCATAGAGAGGACCAAGGATTTAGCTCAGTGGTTCTGCTGTCTACCTCATAAACATAAGGACTCAAGTTTGATCCCAGATAATAAAATAAAAAAGATGGATAGGGAAGCTGAATATAGTAATACATGCTTCTAATCCCAGAAACTTGGGAGGTTCAGGCAGGAGGATGGTAAGTCTGAGGCTACTCTGGGAAATTTAATGAGATTCATCCTCAAAATAAAAGCAAAGGCCTAGGTATATAGATGCATAGAGAGCATGGGGAGATGGCATGGTCATTACTATGTGACAAGTTCCCTTGACTGTCCTTTTTGCAAAGCCTTACCTCCTCACAACCCAAGGCTATAGAGATTACCAGAGAAAGGCTATACTTTCAGGGATCATTTCTATAGTTGGAGATGACCAGAGAGTTATAGTCAACCAGATATGACTTTACCACAACTAGAATGACCCATGAGCCAAGGGCCTATGGAGACCACAACAGATGTTCACATCTGTTACAAATAACTTTTCAGGGGGATGCATGAAGTTTCCAGTTCTGTTTGATTGATTTGTCGCCTCTTAGATATGAAAGCTGGAGGACATTCTCCTCCTTTCATCTGGACCTACTCTATACCTTTTGTAGTAGTCTCATGTATAAAATCTTGGTGCCATCCCTCATCTTCCTTCTTTTCTTCCCAGAAAGATGAATGATGACTTACCATGGGAGAGTTGATAGCCTCCAAGTTTTCATAAATTATTTGTTGAACATTTACTCTGTGTAAGACTTCCTTTAAGAATCACAAGGAGCTGGGTGTGGTGATGCATGCCTGTAATCCCAGCATTCAGGAGGCTGAGGCAGGAGCATCGCTGTGAATTCGAGACCAGCCTGGGCTACATAGTGAGTTCCAGGTCAGTCTTGACTACATATGAGACCCTGTCTCAAAAAAATAAAAAAAAAAGAATCACAAGGAATATGAAATTTTATATATCTTTTATAGAGAACATAAAGGGTAAGAAAAACATAGCAAAAATAATTAATGTAAAGCAAAATATAAAATACCACTAAAGGCAAAAGTAAAGTACCATGAAAGTTTTGGGGGAAATAAACTGGATCTATCAGAGGAGGTGGGAGAAGAGAACACATGTCCCACTGAGTTTATGCAGAGGTTTAGATAATAGAGATAGAAAGAAGGTGCATCTGCTAGAAGGTGCTAGATGACTCATGATACAAGCACACTTCCACCACTGAGCTACGTCCCCAGCTCATTTAAATATTTAGAGTCAGGGTCTTACTAAGTTGCCCAGGTTAGCCTGGAATTTGTGGTCATCCTGCATAGCTGGGGTGACAGGCCTGTGCCACCCACACCTCATGTTTTATGAAAATAGCAAGGATGACAGATTGCCTGAAGTATGTAAGCATATGTAGAAGAGTAGTGATAGATAAAAACTAGAAAAACTATTTTGGGAAGAACCATGAATGCCTGTGAAACTGTCTAAAGTCAGAGGAGTTTGAGTTTAAATTGAATTCAGTTTAAATTAAATTCAGTAAGTCACTGAAGGCTTTTTGTTGAAGTGTCCTTTGACAAAGAAGTCAGATGTGAGTTGAATTAGAGGTAGAGAAAATAATTAGGGGAGTGTCTTTGGTACTGGAACAGAGAGATAGCAAGAATACTGAGAGCCGATTGACCTAAGTAAGCAGAGAGGTCAAGGGGAAGAAGCACTATGCATGATTGGAGAACTGAAACTAGTACCTAGGAGAATGGTGGGGACCAGAAACAAGGACCATGGGAAAATAGAGAAGAGGAAACAATACGCAGAGCCCTGGTTTTGCTCCTTGTTCCTCTAGCCAGCCCCATCTGGTACCCATTGGGAGCCAGTGATTTTTGAGTTCTAGATTCTCTGTACAAGAGGCTAGAATGTTTCGTTATCCTCTTGCCTACAGGCTTCAAGAAATTTCTGATCCAATTTCTGACCACTTTGATTGTACCTTCTGGTTCCTTCTCTTCCATGGAGAAAACCGTGAAAAAAATAAGTTTTCTAATTCATTTGCCAAATGTTCTCAGTAATATGGGTTCTTTTTTTCAAGAAGTAAAAATAATCTCAACATACCAGGAGTAAATGGACTGAACCACTCTGAATTATAAATTGCATTTTTTATATTGAAGAAAATACAAGGACTACTCTGCTTAAGGGTCTTAGGAATCTCATAAATGACACAAAATTCCAGACTTGCTGGCATATATCACAAGACTGGGATTACCTTGGTCTACTTCAAAGGTAAAAAGACTTTTTAGTACTGTCAAGCCCTGTTATTCACAGCTTCTAAGTTCAAACACTTGCTTATCTATTAAATTTACTTCTGGAACCTGGTGTGGTGGCACACTCCTGTGATCCCAGCACTCAGGAGCCTGAGGCAGGAATATAGCTGTGAGTTCAAGGCCAGCCTGGTCTACACAGTGAGTTCAAGGCCAGTCTGAAATACATTGCAAGACCCTGTCCCAAAAAAAAATTTTTTTACTTGTAACCTAAGAACTAATACTCAAAGCATTTTCATGATCATTCACATAAATGTGCAGATTTAGAAAAATTTGAATTGCTGTGTGTGCATCTTCCCAACTAAAATGAAAATAGACATGTTCTGCATTCTTTTTTCAGGTCTTATGCTATAAACTAATGTCAGTTTTCAATGTAGTTAATGCTACAGTTTTCATATTTTGTGCTTAGTGTTGGTAATTTTTCCATTTAAAATGCCCCCTCCCCAGCGTGGTGTCAAAATGCTTCCTGGTGTTACTAAATATAAGTTCCTTAGGCTACGATGTACCTTGTGGAGAAATGCATGTGTTAAGTAATTATGGTTCAAGAATGAAATATAGTGCTGTTGCCTGTGAATTCAATGAATCAAAACTATATATTAAACAAAGTGTCTTTAAACAGAAACACATATACATAAAACATGCATCATTTGATGAAAATGCTATGACTAAAGGCTCACAGGAACCTAATCCTGTATTTCTACTAGGAACAATGGTTCAAAATTAATCAGTTCAGTGTTTTTGGCAACTTAATTGAACACAAATATTATAAATAATGAGTATGAACAGTAATCCATTCCAAAACTATAGCCATATTCAAAAGTCCAATGAGAAGAAAGTCATAGCTTTCAATTCATCTCAGCTGAAACCATTCCAGACTGTCCTGGTCTGCAGTCTCTGTGAGACTGTTGCATACACACACACACACACACACACACACACACCTTTATCTCCTGCAAAAATTTGAATCTACTTACCAAAAAGATAACATAAACCTGAATGAGGTAAAACAAGCAGTGTTATGGTGAAAAAAAAAAAAAAGACACAATGTTGAGCACAAGATGGTGCCAGGATAAAGCTAATACAAAACAGAGTGACTTGGTCAGTACACTGCTGTAGTGATATATAACAAATACACTACAAACTAGCTGGCTCATATTTCAGACATTATTTCTCACAGTTTGGAGCTGAAAAATCTATAGTCAAGGTGCCAGTAGATCTGATGTCTAGGGAGTCTTACTTCCTGATTTAGCCATCTTCTTGCATCTTCATAAGGCAGAAAGCAAGGAGAAAGACAACAGGCTTCTATATGTGGCTCTGGGAAACTCACAAAATTCAGACCCTGGTGTGCAGGATTCTAGGTACTCACCACAGGTGGGTCACAATCTGGCCCTAATATAATGAAGAGGGAAAAACACAGTTCACAGGGGTAATGAGATAAACAATGGTGTCCATGCTGAACAGTCTGGACATATTCGTGCATTTCAGCAATTTCTGCCTTCACCTAGATTTCCTTGGGTCCTTTCTGGCCCCAAAAACCTCCTCAGTGATACCCCTCATATCTGTACTGCCCTTCAGCCACACTGGTCACATTTTTCTGCTTCAAGCATTCCAAGGTGACTCAAAGACTTGAGGTGTTTACACCATGATATTTTTTTTCTCTTCCGGGAAAGCTATTTTTTCAGATCTTTGCATGTCTAAGTTGTTTTTTGTTGTTGTTGTTGTTGTTTTTTGCCATTTAGATGTCAGCTCAGAGTTTCATCTTCAAAGAAGTCCTCTCTGGCTGCTCAATTTAAAGCAGCCTCCATTCTGATTCACACATGTGAAATATTTTTTTCCCATTAAGTTTATTGGCATATTTAAAGCAAACAATACAGTAACATTTATCATTGGGATCTTGTACCTTTAAATGATATGTCTTGGTTCTTATTTTTTCCCCATACCCCTGCCCTCCTTTTACCCCTTCTCCCTTTTCTATTTACAAAGACTTTGTTTCCATTTTAAATTTTAATTTATTCATTATGCATTTCACCCATTTATATAAGACCCATGAGCACAGAGACCTGGTCTATACATCCTGGAACAGTGTCTGGAATATATTAGGAACCTCAATAACTATGTCAGGGACAGGGGATGTAGCTCAGTGGTGCTGTGCCTACCTGGCAAGTACAAGGTCCTGAGTTCAATCCCCACTACCATGGGGGAAAAAAAACACAAACAGACAAACAAATAAAAAATCTATGTGTCTAATAACTGAATAAAAAAAGCTGATACTAAAACTAGGGAAATCTGAAGAGTGCCCAGAAAAAGGGACAGAGAGCCATTGAATGGATATATCCTTACCAGCATTAATACAGATGACACAGCAAAAAGTCCCCAAAGACTCTTAGTGTCAGGTGAACTCAGTGCAGGAGACAGTGCCAACACACCAGCAGTAGCTCTATCTGCACTTCTACCTGTAGAACGGAGATCCTGACAATAAACCAAGCCATAAATTCCCTCAGTATGCTCAGAACTAAACTATAGTCTGTGATTGTTGTACACATGCATTCACTCTTCTGCTTAATGACTTAGCTCTTCATCTAAAGGAATAGTCTGTAATTGTTAGTCTGGCAAATATTATCCTTATTCTATGTTTTGAGTTTCATCCAAGCTATAAGCCTCAGATGTGTGCACACGCATGAGCACGAGTGCGCGCGCGCACACACACACACACACACACACACACATTCATTTTTAATGGCTTCTCATCACTTACTGAGCATAAAAACAAAAATTCCTTTCTATTACCTGTTTGATCAGCTCCCTCTCCCATTCCCTTCCTAATTTCATCTGCTAATTTCCTTCTCCCTCACTTGGCTCCAGTTGCTTTGCTAGTTCTGCATCATGTCTGGCTTGTTCCTGTATCAGGATGTTTTCATTTGCTGTGCTGTCAGTCAAGGTTTTCCCTAGATAACCACATGGCTGGCTTGCTTGCTCACTTTCCTCCAACAATTTACCTTAAATCTTCTCAGTGGGTCCTCCCTGGGGCCTGCTATCTAAATACATCAACTTCCACCTTCACATTTCACATATCTCATGTCTGTTTTATCTTTCTCCCCTACCCCTTATCACTGTCAACCTTCTGAATCTATCTCAGAACAGTGGAAAGAGAAAAAATGACAAAGAAGTCACACTAAAAAGAATTGGCAACTCAATAGGACTTAGCATTCTAACATAGCTATCAACAAGAGAAGATGGAATTCTGCCTAAAGGAAGAATGAATCCAGCCAGAACCAGGAAGAAAATGACAGAAAGTATATTCATTTATATGAGGAGCTTCTAGCAGTATTTGGAGGATAAGACAACATTCATAGATAAAAGTACAAAACTCAGATTCTACCCAGTTTTTAAGAGTAACAAAGAGAGACTACAGAAAATGGCTAAAAGCAGACATAATTGACTTCTGTAGTAATATCTGTAGAAATATCACCAAAGTTTAACTGATTAAATGAACTGTTAATTTCTATATAAGAATGCAAATATAACCTTATGAATTTTCCATTGATTTGGTGGACAATGTCTAGTGATTGTCACTCAACCATAGACATGAATATGCTTATCAAATTGGCAGGACTAGTGGACACAGTAAGTCTTGGCTTTCCATTAACTCAAAGGTGCAAAATCCAAAGGAAAGGGAAGGTTGGAAGACAAAGAAAACTAGCAATAGCACCACGGGCTAGATGGACAATTTTTTTTTAATACAGCAAAAAATGCTAATGTCAGGCTGGAGATTTAGCTCAGTGGCACAGCGCCTACCTCACAAGGGGAAGGTTATGAGTTTGATCCCAGGTACTACCCCCCCACCCCCGCAAATGGGGATGTGATGAGAAATTGCCTTTCATATACCTGAAAATCTATTGCAAGTCTCATTTTTTCTAAAAACAAAACTTCCCTATATTTTTCTGTCGTGTACAGAATTAAGAAAGAAACAGAATTGCTATTCTAGGCTTAATGTTGGTTAATAAATAACAAATGATCAGTATTGCAAAGATGAGGAAAACTTATTTTTAAAAAAACCTATTAAAAAAAAGCCCCAAACCAGCCGCCATCGCTCAAGCGCTGGGAGGCAGCCTGGGCCCTGATCCACCGCGGAAAGGAGAGCCACGCCTGCTCTCGACCCACCCTCCATCACTCAAGAGCCGGGAAGGAAGCCGCAAGGGCACCTCTGAACCCCCATAACCCCCTCCCTGCACTCTCAGTCCTCCTGACTGTGCCAGTCTTTGGACCCACTCTGCAGAGGCAGAGGTGGTCATCAAGGGTATTTTTCTGAGTTCCCAACTTTGAACATCTTTAAAGAAAGGGCGTGGGAAAACTGTAATACAATGTTGTGGAGTTCAACCATTCAGAAGGTTGGGGAACTCAATCTGGGCCTTGCAGCCTGAGGTCAGTCAGCTTCAGGGGGTTCAGCCATCAGCTCACTGAGATCAGGGGTCTTGCATCCTCGCTCTGTCTGAGCCATTAAATGGTAAATATACTATATTGAAAAGTTTTTTCACTGCAGACATGTTCTGGACTGCTTCTTGATTTCAATTTAATTCAAATAATTTAAGGGTGATAGACTAGTGACTACCACCGGTGGTCAGTGTTCAAGTTGTGCTTGATCATAATGTGTTGCTGATTGTATCAGTTGGGGTAAAGCATTGCCATTGATTTGATGAGCTGTTTTCTCTGATATTATGAAGATGAGAATGTCTGTGGGTCATTAGAGACACAGAAGCTAGGGTGCAACTATATCAGGAAGATTTGGGTAATAATTCAAAAATTAAACCAAGGACAGTCCGACAACAAAAATTAAAATGAGAAAACATTTAAGCAAGACACAAGGACAGACTTCCAGTTCACCAAAGGCAAACAGTAGGGCAAATGAGGACGAAGAGGCTGATAGTGAACCGCCAGGACACCCTGAACTCAAAGCACAGGAAGTAACAAAACAGATCAATCAGGCTCTGGAAAAATTCAAAACAGAAATAATTTCCCAGATAACCATAGAGATAGTGAGCAAAATGGAAGTCACGATTCGAGACTCTACAGCAGAAACTGACAAAAGAATAGATGAGCTCAGGACCATGATAGAAGCCATGAAAGCCCAGCATAAAAAAGAAATGGAAAAAATAAACACCCAACATAGGAAAGAAATGAAATCCATAAAGCAGATTCAAACAGATATCCAGGAGATTAAACACTCTATTGAAAGTTTACACAACAGAATAAAAGAAAGTGAAGATAGACTCTCAGATATAGAAGATAAGATTGCAGTCAGTGACCATGAAAAGAGAGGTCTCTTAAAAACAGAAAGAGATCATGAGAAATCAATGCAACAACTCCTAGATGATGCAAAGAATAACATAAGACTCATAGGAATACATGAAGTAGCAGGAGAAAAAAAAAAACCCAAGAGCCCAAACTGGAGGGGGGAGCAAGTTCTGTGCTCCTAACTCAATAACAGCAGAGTAGAGTTCAGAGTAAGAAGACCTCTGGTTCCATGGTCAGAGATGATTCAACAAAATTGATTCTTTCACTAGGAATACAACAAAATTTGTCCTGTGAGACTCACAACACAGCTGAGAGGGACAAAACAAAAAGAAAATATACAGATAAGTATATTATATAAAGTCAGGTACTGATAAGTTTTAAAAAAACACTGACCAAATTCTTTGGAGAAATGGCTGATTCTAGGACTAGGGCAGAAAATATGCAAGATAAGTTTAAAATATTTTGTAGTGTCAGAAAGTAAGGAAGTGCTCAAAACTAAGACAAGATAAAATTCTGCAGTGATGGAAATATGTTCAAGAGACTCAGGAGGAAACTGAAGGAGCTCCAAATGGGCAAAGCTGGAATAATTTGACCAACAAAATAAGTACTCAAATTATAGTCTAGGGTACAGAGTAAATAATCACAAGATCATATTGATGATATATATATGAATGATAAAATAAAAATGAAAGGTATAGTGACATCTCCAATGCAGAATTGCAAGTAATATATATTTTTTTCTCATTGAGTTTACAGGTACATATTTGGTATAGAGTAGTTACATTACTCATTGGATCTTGTACCTTTACATGATAGGTCTTGGATCTCATTTTTCCCCTTAACCTTGCCCTCCATTCACCCCTCCTCCCTTCCCTATTTACAAAAATTTTATTTCCATTTTTTGATTTTCTCATATTTTTTTCTTTTCCCTTATTTCCTTTCCCCTACCCTTACCACTTCCCCTACACTTTTAGCTCTTTTCTTCCTATTTCACATTGTCAACCATACCATTAGGATCTTACTTACAATTATAGTTTTTCACACCAGAGAAACTATTCAGTATCTACACATGTGTGACTTATTTATCTCATTTAAGAGTATATCTTCAATATGCATCCATTTGAATGACTCTAATTTCTCATTCTTTATTGCTGAGTAATATTCAATTTCATAGAAAAATCACATCTTCTTTATCCAGTCTCCAAGTGATAGACAAATGGGATGTTTCCAAGTTTTAGCTATTACAAACTGTGCCACTGAAAACATGGGTGTGCATAGATCACTGTGGTAAGATTCTTTTAAATCTTTTGGAAAGATACCCAGCAGAGGGATGGCTGGGTCAAATGGAACCTCTAGTCCCAGCTCTTTGAGGTATCTCCATATTGATTTCCATAGTGGTTGCACTAGTCTGCACTCCCACCAACAATGGAGAAGGGTTCCTTTCTCCCCACAACTCCATCAATATTTGTTATTGTGTGATTTCTTGATTGCAGCTATTCTTTGTGGGGTGAGGTGGAATCTCAGTGTTGTTTTCATCTGGATCTCTTGAATGACCAGTGATGCGGCACATTTTTTCATATATTTACTTGGTGCTTTTACCTCTTTGTCTGAGAAATGTCTGTTCATTTCAGATGCCCATTTTTTAAATTGGGTCTTTATATATGGAGGGGTCTGATTTTTTGAGTTCTTTATATGTTCTAGATAATTGTCCTTTGTCTGAGGAGCTGCTGGTAAAATTTTTTTTCCCATGTTGCAGGTTGTCTCTTAGTTCTGTTGATTGTTTCTTTTGCAGTGCAGAAGCTTTTTATTTTTTAGTAAGATGAGATCCCAGTTGTTGATTCTTTTTGCTAGTTCTCATGCTACTGATGATTTGTTCATAAAATCTTTTCCTATGCCAATGTCTTCAAGAATTCTGCCTACCTTATCTTCCAGCAAATTTAGTGTGACTTTTTAATATTTAGATCTTTAATCCACTTGGGCTTTAGTTTAGTGCATGGTGATAGATAAGGGTCTAATTTTAATCTTTGGCATGTTGAAATCCAGTTTTTCCAACACCATTTATTAAAGAGACTATCTTTCCTCCAGTGAGAATGGTTGGCTCCTTTGTCAAAGATAAGGTAGCTGAGTACAACTGGAGTTGCTTTTGTATCTTCCAATCTATTTCACTGAACCTCAGATGTGTTTCTTTGAAGTACCCTGCTGTTTTATCACAGTGGCTTTGTAGTATAGTTTCAAATTTGGAATTGTTATACCTGCTGTCATGTCTTGTTGCCTAGGATGGCTTTTGCTATTCTAGGTCTCTTATGGTTCCAAATGAATTTTTGGATTCTTTTTTCTAGTTCTGTGAAATATAGTGTTAAAATTTCTATCAGTATTGCATTGAATCTGTATAGCAGTTTTGTTAGTATGGCCATTTTCACTATGTTGATTCTTCCTACCCAGGAGCAGAGGATGTCTTTCCATTTTCTTATATCCACTTTGATCTCTTTTTTCAGATTGCAGTTGTTTTCAGTGCAGAGGTCTTTTGCTTCTTTCATTAGATTGATTCCTAGATACATCATTTTTTTGGGTGTTATTGTGAAAGGAATTGTTTCCCTAATTTCTCTCTCAGTGAGTCTGTTATTTGTGTTCAAGAAGGCTATTGATTTTGGGGTGTTGACCTTGTATCCAACTACTTTGCTGAAATTTTCAGTCTAGAAGTCCTTGGTGGAGGTTTTTTTTTTTTTTAGATTTTTTTTTCTTTTTATTGAGTTTATTGGTACAATCTAGGTATACAATACAGTTAATTCATCATTGGGATTCTGTACCTTTACATAATAGGTATTGATTCTCATTTTTCCCCTTGTCCCTGCCCTCCCTTGACCCCCTCCTCCCCTCCCCATTTACACACTTTTTTCCATTTTTTGTTTCTCATATTTTTTCCTCTCCCTTATTATCTTTCCCCCACCCTTCCCACTTTCCCTACACCTTTAGCCCTTTACTTCCTATTTCACATTATTAATTATCTCATTAGGATCCTATTCACTATTATAGTTTTTTACACCAAAGAAACTATTCAGTATCTTAGTTAAAGAAATCTCTGTATGAACATTAAAAATAGGGAATCCTAAAATAAAACTAAAAGGAAAGTAAAAGAGAAAAGGCAATGATGTAACATTAAAATAATCCTTAATTCTGGAGAAGAAAATGGTCCCTGAACATATTTGAATTGCTTCTTGCTCTTATAGTCTTATCTTATTCTTTTTTTCATTATTTAGAGAATACTTTATTAGTTTCTGTAATCAAACCCACGTAGATGTGACCTTACATATTTAGTATGATATATTACCTTTGGTGGAGTTTTTTGTGTCATCATTGTAGAGTACCATATAATCAGGAAATAATGACAGTTTAACTTCTTCTTTTCCTATCTTTTTTGATTTAATTTCTTTTTCTTGTCTAATTGCTGTGGCTAATGTTTCCAGAACTATATTGAACAGGAGTGGTGAGCATGGGCATCCTTGCCTTGTTCCTGATTTTAATGTGAAGGTTTTCAGTTTTTGGCCATTTAATATGTGTTGGCTGTTGGTTTTTCATAGATGCCTTTAATTTGAGATATAGACCTTCAATTCCAATTTTTTTGCAGGGTTTTTTTTTTTTATCATGAATCATTGTTGAATTTTGTCAAATGCTTTTCTGCATCTTTTGAGAGGATCATATCATTTTTGTCCTTGACTCTGTTAATATAGTGTATTACATTTATTGATTTGCATATGTTGAACCATCCTTGCATCCCTGGAATAAGTCCGACTTGATCAGAGTGTATGATCTTCTTGATGACCCTCTGTATTCTTTTTTTCAGTATCTTATTAAGGATTTTTGTATCTATATTCATTAAGGAGATTAGCTTGTAGTTCTCTTTTTTTAGTTGGGTCTTTCCCTAGTTTGGAAATCAAAGCAACACTTGCTTCCAGGAATGAATTTGAAAGTATTGTTTCCCTTTCAATTTCATTGAAAAGTTTGAAGAGTAGTGGCAATAGTTCTTCCCTAAATGTCTTGTAAAATTCAGTGGTGAATCCATAAAGATCTGGGCTTATTTGTGTTGGTAAAATTTTAATTACCTTTTCAATTCCACTGACTGTAACTGGGGTGTTTACAATTTTTTTTTATCTTCTTCGTTCAACTTTGGTAATTCATAAGTATCTAGAAATCTGTCCATTTCTTCTGTGTTTTCCATTTTGTTAGAGTACAGGTTCTCAAAGTAGGTATTGACTATCCTCTGGATTTCTGTTGGATCTGTTGTGAGTTCATCTTTTTTGTTCCTAATTGCATGGATCTGAGCCTTTTCTTTCCTTTTTTTGACAAGGATAGCTAAGCGTTTATCAATTTTATTTATTCTTTCAAAAAAACCAACTTTTCGATTCATTGATTTTTTTGTATATTTTCTTAATTTTCATTGAATTAATTTCTGCTCTGATTTTATAATTTCCTCTCTTGTACAGTCTTTGGTTTTTTTCTTGCTCTTCTTTTTCTAGGAGTTTAAGATTTATCATTAGTTTTTTTATTTGAGCTCACTCTCTTTTCCTAGTGTGCACATTCACTGCTATGAATTTTCTATGTAGAACTGCTTTCATTGTGTCCCATAGATTCCTGTATGTTGTATTGGCATTATCATTTATTTCTAAAAACTGTCTAATTTCTTCTTCCATTTTCTGTGTGACCCACTGATTGCTTAGGAGAATATTATTCAATTTCCATGCGTTTGTGAAGTTCATACGGTTTCTTATGCTATTGATCTCCAGCTTAATTGCACTATGGTCTGATAATATACAGGGGATAACTTTGATTCCTTTGCATTTATTCAAACCTATTCTCTAAGCTAGTATGTGGTCTATCTTGGAGAATGATCCATGTGCAGCCAAAAAGAATGTATATTCTGATTTTGTGGGGTGGAACACTCTATAGTTGTCTATTAAGGCCATATGTTAAAAAGTTTTAAAAAATGATCTATTTGTGATAGTGGGGTGTTTTGGTCTACCACTACAATTGCATTTCTGTTTATTTGATTTTTCGTTACTTAATATTTGTTTTATATAGATGGGGCATTAATATTTGGTGCATATATACTTATGATTGTCATCTCTTCCTCTTGAATTGTTCCCTTTACAAGGATGTAGTGGCCTTCTTTGTCATTTAATCAGTTTTGGTTTGAAATTTACATTGTCTGTGAACAAGATTGCTATCCCTGCTTTTGTCTGTCCTCCTGTCGCATGGAGAATTGTTTTCCATCCTTTCACTTTCAGTCTATGGGCTTCTTTTTGCACTATGTGTGTTTCTTGTATACAATATATTGTTGGATTTTGCTTCCTAATCCATTCTGCCAGTCTATTTCTCTTGATTGGTGAATTGAGGCCATTGACATTGATGGTTATAACTGATATGTACTGACTTATTATTTTCATGTTATTGTCCTTTTGTTGACTCTTTTTACTTTTTCCCCCTCTCCTTTAATTTCTTGCCTTGCCTATTTGATTTGGTCTATTGGGCCTCATGGTGTTGTGACCTTCATTGTCTTTTTCTAGGATATTGTTTAAAATTCCTTGTAGTGGTGGTTTAGTATTCATGAAGTTTCTCAGGTGTTCTTTGTCATGGAAGTATCTTATTTCCCCATCCATTTTGAAAGAGAGTTTTGCAGGATACATCAGTCTAGGTTGGAGGTTGTTTTCTTTTAGGACTTGAAATACCTCACTCCAGGCTCTCCTTGACCTAAGGTTTGTGTTGAGAAGTCTGCTGTGATTCTGATGGGCTTTCCTTTGCATGTAATTTCTTTTCTTTTCTCTTACTTCTTGTAGTATTTTGTTCTGTTGGATTTCTGGGATCTTGATTATTATATGTCTAGGTGTATTTTTTTTTTTATTTTGGCTAGTTGGAGTTCTATATATCTCACTTATCTGAATGTCAAATTCTTCCCCTCTGTTTGGGAAGTTTTCTGTCATTAATTCTGTGAACAGCTATTTTAAGACATTTATATTTTCTCCTGCTACTTCATGGATTCCTATCAGTCTTATGTTATTCTTCTTTGCATCATCTAGGAGTAGTTTGATTGATTTCTCATGATCCTTTACTGTTTTTAAGAGACCTCTCTTTTCTCTGTCAGTGACTACAATCCTATCTTCTATATCTGAGATTCTATCTTCGCATTCTTTTATTCTATCATGTACACTTTCAATAGAGTTTTTAATCTCCTGGATATCTGTTTGAATCTGTGTTATGGATTCCATTTCTTTCCTCTGTTGGGCATTCATTGTTTCCATTTCTTTCTTATGCTGGGCCTTCATGGTTTCTATCATGGTCCTGAGCGTATCTATTTTTTTTCTCAGTTTCTGTTCTAGAGTCTCGAATCATGACTTCCATTTTGCTCACCATCTCTAAGGTTATCTGGGAAATTATTTCTGTTTTGAATTTTTCTAGAGCCTGATTGATCTGTTTTGTTACTTCCTGTGCTATGGGTTCAGAGTGTCTTGGTGGTTCACTATCAGACTTTTTATCCTCATTTGCCCTACTTTTTGCCATTGGTGAACTGGAAGTCTGTCTTTGTGTCTTGCTTAAGTGTTTTCTCATTTTTATTTTTGTTGTTGGGTTGTCCCTGGTTCAATTTCTGGGTATTACCTAAATCTTCCTGATATAGTTGCACTCTAGCCTTTCAGTCTCCAATGACTCATAGACATTCTCATTTTCACAATATCAGAGAAAACAACCTATCAAATCAATCACAATCCTTTATCCCAACTAACACAATCAGCAACACAATAGGATCTTGTACAGCCTGCAAATTGACCGCTTGTGGTACTCATTACTCTATCACCTTCAAACCGTGTGAATTAAATTAAAATCAAGAAGTAGCCCAAAATATGCCCACAGTGAATACACTTTTCAATACAGCATCTTTCCATTCAGGATGGGGGCCTAGCAGAGCTAGGACGAGAGGAGCAGATAAGTAAAAGAATTGGAGAAGGTTTCAAGTAAAGCCAGAGGACATAGAATGACCATACAATCTCCAGGAAACCATCAAACTCAGAAGGGATAGAAAGAGTGCAAGAAAAAGGACAATAATACATCCCCTCAATTGCAATAGGGGCTCATCTTCCCCCAAAACCACTGACCCATGAGTGAGGTAAAATGACAGAAGAAAAGAACATATCAAAAAAAGAATAAATGATGAAAGAAGAAGTCCGAGTTCAGGCAGGAGCAGGAACAGAAAGGGAGATGAGGAACAATATGGTGAAGCAAGAGACTGAGTGAGAGAAAGAGGACAGGAAAAATTTGCAGAGTGGAATGAGGAAAAGAAAGAAAAAAAATGAATTTGACGGGCCTCTTTCAGACTATATCTCTGCTGTCATAATATCCAACATGTGCAGCCATGTGCAGAACCAAGTCCCCCAATCTCAGCTAGCCAATGGCAGATCCCTGTGATGCAGACTGACCTCAGGCTGCAACAGCCAGGTTGAGTTCCCCGACCTCCTTCAGGGTTGAACTCCACACAGCTGGGTTTCTCCCACCCTGTCTTTAAAGAGGTTCGAAGTTGGGAGCTCAGAAAAATACCGTTTATGACCACCTCTGCTTCTGCAGAGTGGGTCCAAGGAATGGCACAATCAGGAGGTCTGAGAGCAGGGGAGTTGTGTTTCAGGGGCACCCGCATGGCCACTCTCCTTGCTGGAGCTGGTACCGGTGCAGGCAGTGGAGGGCACGGCTACCCAGTACTGCCATATGGGCCCAAGCAGGCTGGAGGAAGAGCAGATCTCGGAGTGACCTTCCCAAATCTCACCTTCCTCACTGAGGCTGGTGGCTTGCAGCTAGATTTTTTTTTATTGTGGCTGGTTGGAGTTGTATATGCTTCACTTATCTGTGTGTCAAATTTCCCCTTCTCTTTGGTAAGTTTTCTGTCATTAATTCTGTGACAGAATTGTTTTTAAAGTCATTTGTATTTTCTCCTGCCACTTCATGGATTCCTATCTGTCTTATATTATTCTTCTTTGCATCATCTAGGAGTTGTGGATTGATTTCTCATGATCTCTTACTTATTTTAAGAGACCTCTCTTTTCACAGTCACTGACTTCAATCCTATCTTCAGTATTTGAAATTCTATCTTCACATTCATTTATCCTGCTGTGAAAACTTTCAGTAGAGTTTTTAATCTCCTGGATATCTGTTTGAATCTGTTTCATGGACTCCATTTCTTTCCTATTATGGGCATTCATTTCTTTCTTATGCTGGGCCTTAATGGCTTCTATCATGGTCCTGACCTCATCTATTTTTTTGTCAGTTTCTGTTCTAGAGTCTCAAATAATGACTTCCATTGTGCTCACCATCTCTGTAGTTAGCTGGGAAATTATTTATGTTTTGAATTTTTCTAGTGCCTGATTGGTATGTTTTGTTACTTCCAGTTCAGGGTGGCCTGGTGGTTCACTTTCAGACTTTTAAACTTCGTTTACCCTAGAGTTTGCTGTTGGTGAATGGGAAGCCTGTCTTTGTGTCTTGCTTAAGTGTTTGCTCATTTTTATTTTTGTTATTGGGTTGTCCTTGGTTTAATTCCTTGGTTATTACTTAAATCTTCAAGACATAATTGGGCTTTAGCTTTTAAGTCTCTAATGACTCCTAGACTTTCTCATTTTCATAATATCAGAAAGGACAACTCATTAAATCAATCATTACCCTTTAGCCCAATTGATACAATCAGCAACACAATAGGATCAAGCACAACTTACAAGTTGACAATTTGAGATAATCATTAATCTATTACCTTTAAATCATGTGAATTAAGTCAAAATCAAGGAGCAGGCCAAAATATGTTTACAGTGAATAAACTCTTCAATATAGCATCTTTACCCTTTTTGATGGGGGCTTAGACAAGAGTTAGGACAAGAGGAGTAGACAGATAAAAGAATTGGAGAAAGTTTCAAGGGAAGCCAAAGGATACAGGATGATCACACAAACTTTAGGAAACTGTTGAAGACAAGAGGGAAATATCTAGTGCAAGAATAAGGACAAGAATATAACAATTTATAAGAGGGGCTCACTTTCCTTTGAAACTATTGACGCTTGAGTGAAGGAAAATGAGAGTAGAAAAGAAAATAAAGAAGGAAGAAAAAACAATAAAAGAAGAAATCTGAGTGAGGGCAGGAATGGGAACAGAAAGAGAGATGAAGAATAATATGGGGGAGCAAGAGACTGAGTTGAAAAAGAAAACAGAAAAAAGAATTTGCAGAATGGAATGAGGAAAAGAAAGAAGAAAAAGAATTTGAAGGGCCTCAAAATGAGAGTAGAAAAGAAAATAAAGAAGGAAGAAAAAACAATAAAAGAAGAAATCTGAGTGAGGGCAGGAATGGGAACAGAAAGAGAGATGAAGAATAATATGGGGGAGCAAGAGACTGAGTTGAAAAAGAAAACAGAAAAAAGAATTTGCAGAATGGAATGAGGAAAAGAAAGAAGAAAAAGAATTTGAAGGGCCTCTTTCAGACTAAATTTCTGATGTCACAATAGATAATGTGCACAGCTATGTGCAGAACTAAATCCTTTAGTCTCAGCTAGCTAATGGGTGACCCCTGAGATTCAGGCTGAATTCGGGCTGCAAAGCCCAAATTGAGCTCCCTGACCTCCTGAAGGGTTGAACTCTGCAAGGTTCTACTACAGGTTCCCTCTGCCCTTTGTTTGAAGATATTCAAAGTTCTGATGGAATGTAGTGATCTCTCCAATTTACCAACTATGGAGACCTGATGTGCCTTTACTGCAGTTGTTCCCTTCTGTTGTATCTTCTGGAGCTCAGAAAAAATGAGCTTTTTGACTTCCTTTGCCTTTGCAGAGTGGATCCGAGAACTGGCACAATCAGAAAGCCTGACAGTGGTGGTGGTGGTGGGGTCTATGTGGATATTACAGAGGCCCCAGTGCAGCAAACCACTCCTCACTGGCTTGCTCAAGGCAGGCCTAATGGGGATGGGACCCCTGCAGGGTGGCTCTCCTGGACTTTCACCTTTCACCTTCTGCAGGCTGGGGTGATGGCGGGGCACGGATATGGGTAACCAGTCCTCACTGGTTGGCTTGAGGCAGGCCTAGCAGGTATGGGATCCCTCCACCTTCTGCTGGATGCAGGCCTGGGTGAGGCCATGGCAAGGGCATGGCTAACCAGTCCTCACTGCTTGGCTTCAGGCAGGCCTAGCAGAGACAGGATCCCTGCAGGGAGCTGTCCTGGACCTCCACCTTCCACCATCTCCACTTGATGCAGGTGGGGTGAGGGTGGGGCGAGGGCATGGCTAACCAGTCCTCACTGGTTGGCTTGAGGCAGGCAAAGCAGGGATGGGATCCCTACACTGCAGCTGTCCCGATCAAGTAATATATTTTGATAATTCACTCTCAAGTATGTGAAGCACCACTCTCTCCATCAGCAAGTATGGGCTATGCACTGTGACTTCTTTCCAGCCTAGAAAGGGAGAGGGGAGAATAACTTGCATGATTTTACAGTACAGAAATATGACAAAGACAGCGTCAGCCAAGAGACGAAATTCAACATCAACTGTGATAAGCCATGATGATAGTGCCCCCCCATCTGATGAGGTGAGAATGTCAGTTGTCCTCTGTGATCCTCCCACTAAAATTGATCTTTCCAGTCTAACCATGACAAAACCATCAGACAAACCCTTGTACAGAGAAGTTATCATTATTATTATAATTTACTTTATTTTTTGACCAGGGATCGAACTCTGGCCCTTGAGCTTGCAAGGCTGGCAGCAGAACTACTGAGCCAAATCCCTGGCCCTACAGAGAAATTCTTTAAAATTCCTGATTTGCTCCTCAAATATGTCAAGGTCATAAAAAAAAAAAGAAAAAGAAAAGAAAAAATAAAGTAAGTCTGAAAAACTGTGACAGCTAAGAAGTGTTAAGATATATGATGATTATATATAATGCAGTATCCTGGGTAGAATTCTGAGCAGAAAAAAAGACAAAAGGTAAGAATGAAGGTAATCTGAATAAGGTGTAGACTTTAGTTAGTAATAATGTATTGGAGATCCAGTGGTGCAATCGGTTAGGGTGTGGTACTTACACAGTAATAATGTATGAATATAAATATTAATTAATTAATTGCAACAAATGTATTATATCAAAATAAGATGTCAAGAATTGTAAGAGTCTAATGACATGTATAAGTGGATTCTGCATATTTTACTTGTATTTTTAAATTTTTAGAAACCTAAAGTGTCTCTAAAATACAAAATTTACTTTAAAAAATAAGTGAATACACACCTGTAATCTCAGCAATCATCCCAGCATTAATTAGGGAGCTTTGGCAGGAGGATAATGAGTATTATATGCAAAACACTAAAACCATTTACCACAAAATGAGTGTTGTATAAATAAGTTTTTAGCTCTTATTATATGGAAAGCTGCTGGAGACATAAGGCAGAAGAGTATCAATGCTTCAACTTACTCAGAATCCCTCTCTATGCTCCAGGTGTAACAGATGATAGAGTGGCAAGCATGGGATGAAGAAACTAGTCAGGAAGCCAAGGTCATAGGCCAAGGTCAGGAAGCCAGGAAGACAGTGGCTTAGCCCAAGGTATTCATAATGCAGGTGATAGAAGTTATCATCTTCAGAATGAATTTTGAAAGTAAAATCAATAAGATTTACTTTGGATGTGAAGTGTAAGTGAAGGGGGCAAGTAAGAATATCTCCCAGAATTTTGACTTGGGCAACTGAGGGAGGGTGATGCCATTCTTGATATGGGAACACTGAAAGAGGAGGTTCCTGTTTGTGGGATTGGTCTTTTGCTGCTATTGCTGATGTCAGGAGGAGTACTAGACACATAAAGAGAGGAATTCCAAAATGATCAAAAAAAGAGGATAGCATCTGAAAAAAAAATTATATATACATGTGTGTGTGTGTGTGTGTGTGTATGTATTTTTTTTCTTTTCTTTTTTTTTTTGGTACGGGTGATTGAACTCATACCCTTGTGCTTGCAAGGCAGGTGATGGAAGCAGTGAGCCAAATCCCCAGCATGAAAAAAACTATAATTTAATGAACTCAGATTTATTCTTTTAAATCAGAAATGGGTATGATGGCATAGACCTAAAGTCTCAATGTCGTTGTCCCATTCTGAATACTGCACCTTAATTGAGTAAGATGTGAATTTGGATGAAACTGAGGGACCGATACTCAGGACCTCTTTGTACTTTGTTAAGTCTATCAAATTTTAAGAATAATTTTTTAATTAATCTTGTTCAGGAGAGGGAAATAACAGCAGGTCCTTTAAAGGCTTCAGTTGACCATGAGACAGCATGAATTAAAATGGCTGCAGTTGATAAAATAATGTGGATGTAGCAAGGGCCAATGAAAGTATAAAATTCCAAGAAAGGGCTGGGGAAGCAAAACTTTCTTTTGCACATCTGAAATCGTAAGTTTATTTCTGAATGCCATACTTTCAGATTGACAAGTACATTGAATGACAATTAGACAATCCACTCAGAATTGGGCAGCTCTGTCACAAGAAATCACTAAGGAGGTGAAGATATTCATCCAAGAAAATTATAGGCACCCAAGACATAACAACTGTCTTCAAACACTAGACAAGCTATTATTTGAGAGTCAAATTCAGATGAGTCTTTGCCATCCCTTTAGTTACAATAATATACTTTCTTTTCACAAAATGCCAGAAGTATTTTTAAGTACAATTTCAGAAGCAATTTTAGCTGCATTAAAACTTATGATTTTTTAAACAGGGTTTTGCTATGTAGTTCAGGCTGGCTTTGAACTTCAAATGATCCTTTTACCTCAGCTTCCTGAGTGCTAGGGTTATAGGCATGCACTTCCACATATAGCTAAAACTTCTGATTTAAAAACCTAAAGCAGAATAAACCTGGAACACAAAATGTGGTCCCAATTCAATCTTAGCTCTTTCTTCATTTGGCCTGAAATTAAGTGATTAACTTTAAGGAGAACCCAATTTATTATATCACCTTCAACCATCTCTTCCTACAACTGTCTCAAGACCTTTTAGGGAACCAGGCTTGGTGACACACACTTATCATCCCAGCACTTAGGAGTCTGAGGTAGGAGGATTGCTGCAAGTTCAAGGCCAGCCTAAACTGCATAGGGAGTACAAAGCCAGCCTGGACTATTTAGCAAGACCCTGTCTCAAAAAATAAAACAAAGCAAAACAAAATAAAAGAGCTATTAGGCTAGGTCTGTGACTTACACTTAGGAGCAGATATCTTATCAGCCATTAAGATGAGACTAAGTAGAAGTTTTAATTAAATATTTGCCTTGACTGTTTAGGAGATGAACGCACCTTTCTTATTTTTCTATTTGATACATAGTTGGAAATATTGATGGATTTAATGCTGCAAATTTAATATGGCTACCTTTAATATCAATTTATGTCATGTACTATAATGAAGATCAGAAAAAAATTAAAAAGAAATAAAAGGCTACATAAAACATGATAATAAAACCTAATTAAAAATATCTTGGGTGGGCATTCTACCTTGACTGGCTTAGGAGCAACTTCTGTAGAAAGGTGCTGTTGGCACTTTGAGGGGTACAGGGAACCAGCTATGGTTCTGTTGTTGGTCTCCTTACCCCTGGAATTTAAACTGCTTTACCTGATCAGCTTAGGTCTGGGAGATGCTGAGGACATCACAGTCAAGGGCCTGGAAATTCTAAGATGCTGCAGTCGAGTATCTGGAAGCCTGTACCTCAGTCCTGACTGAGGGGAAAGAAGCCCTGCTGTATAACTTTGGAGAGGCAGTTTCTATTGTATTTTGGACAGGCACTTGGAGACCAGAGAGCTTCTTTGACAAAGTAGAAAAGAACAGACAAAGTGGCATGCATACTTTATGCTTACTAGAAATCATAGTAAAGGAGCAGTCTTTGGAAAATCTAACCAAAGGAAGGAAGATTTATGATCCGCCTTGGTATATGAGTGTAAACCAAGCAGCCCAGAAACTTCTGGAAATTGTCCAAAGCTGAAGTGAAGGAGAATAACTGAGGAAACACTCTGTGTTGGCTTAGCCAGGGTTGGAGCTGAGGACCAGAAAATTGCAGCAGGCACTTTACAGTAGATGTGTACAGTGGACTTGGGAGGACCATTGCATTCCCTGCTTATCACAGGAGGCAGCATGCATCCACTGGAGAAGGAGATGCTAAGTCTGTTTTCCATATCAGAACAGCCTTGATGGGCACTGAACATGGACATATTCTATGGTCACACATTCATTTCAGTCATATATGGATCTATATGTATTTGTATGACAAATGAGACAGGTCTTTTTGGTTTGTCTAAAAGTGATAATAAAAAGTGACTAAGAAGAAAGGAGTTGCCTTGACAGTGCTTGGTTTCCTGCAACACTGATGATTTTCCCTATGATATCATCAGTTGTGCTGTTTTGGCAACTTTTCAGGATGTACAGGCATATACTAGACCAAGCTGGAAAACTTGTGGGTAAATGTCCACAGACAGAATCATTTAAAAGCAATTTTTATTTATGAAACCAGCTAATATAAACTGGTTGGTACAGAGTATAACTTATAGGTAACTAGAATGTGAATCAACTAAATCCTACTTTTAAAGGTTAAGAAATGTAGCAATGGCCACAGAAGCAAATGAAAGATTGGTAACCATTCATATGTTGTTTTTATAACTCTCTTCCATAAAAAGTCAGCCATCCTAACTACAAGGTGAGTTTTCCCAACAGAGCTAGTATTCGGACTTAGAAACAGAATTGAGAACACATTTCCATCTTACCCCACCTGCTTACCTTAAAGCATGAGCAAGTACAAGCTTCAAAATGACTCTCTTCTGAACTAATTGTATTGGTAGCTGACCTCCTACTTATGTGACTCATATTCTGCTGTATTTTGGCAGTTATATACTTACTTAATTGTACATGTTCAGCCAGCCATGTACAGTTGTTACTTTGTTTTAAATAACATCTTTCCACATGCAAGCAGATATATGGAAGCTTGCTGACTACAAAACAAAAATTTTTAAATGTTGGATTGAAGACAATAGATTGATCAAAATTTGTCGTATCACTTAATTCAGTTATTGTGCCAGCATTTATATATGAGTAATCTCACTAATTTTAAATAACATTTATTATAATTCACGACCATAGTTGAATATTTTTTGTCAGTTTGGAATAAAAATAGCTTTGTTACACACTAGTTCAGTTAGTCAAATTCTGAGTATATTGATGGCCTAATCAATTTGGCTTCTTTGCTTAGTAAATTGTTGAAAATTGATGAAAAATTTCTCTACTTCCTGATATTATCAGTGAACTAGACATTATTTTTGCTTTTGGGATAAAAGATTTTTAAATATGCCATTTTCAGTTTTCTGAGCACAAAAGTGGAGAGCACCACATACTTTTCAGTCAGTTCTATATTACTTTCTTCTACGGCATTAAACCAAACATTTAAAAATTGTAAAACAAATAACTTCTGGCTTTGGTAATGTTGTGTAGCTTGTAATGAACAAACCTTTCCAGTTACAAACTCTGAACAGAGTATAATCAGTTACTATCTAACATTCTAGGGAGTCCCCAAAAGCAGGCTGAGGACTTTGCAAACACAACTTTTCCCCCTCAAGACATTCCCAAATTTCTGGAGAAAACTGGTGAGACCTTGAGAGGAAGTTGCAGTCTTACTGGCTTAAGGTTTTAGAGGATACATTGGGAAATTGATGTAAAAGATCTTAGAAATCAAGGGGCCAAAGAAGATGCCAGACCTATATATCCCTCCTTCAACTTTTTGCCAACTCCTAGACTCTGCATATGCAGGGAAGACTTCATGATCCCTCGTGGAAGCCATAGCTGGAAGGCTGAAGAAGCAGAACAGAAATTGCTCTCCATTCCAAGAGAAGATATTTTCCAGTTTGAATTTTGACATGTTAGAAGGGCTTTTTAACAACTTGGATTATCCATCAAAACACCAGAATGGACTTGTTAAGAAAGACTGGGCCTAGGACTAGAGATTTATATTAAAACTCAGGACAAAACCTTTAACATAATATAAAATGAGATCTCCAGAAGGTCAAGGTGATTAGCCAATCAAATTTAAGCCAGTAATGATTTAGCCATTTAGAATAAAGCTTAACACTCTACAGTATGATTTTTTAAAAAATTAGCCTCTATAACATGTCAACAGTAATCAGACACATTAAAATATGATATGCCTTTATGATTAAAAATGGTAATAGAGATCATAATATAACCTAGGTATTAGAATGAGTAGAGCAGGATTTTGAAGCAGCCGTTACAACTGTGTTCTTAGGTTAACAGAAAGGTGCTTTCAACAGATGAGTATAAGCGAGTACTCTCAGCCAAGAAATGGAAACTTGACAAAAATAAAAAAGAATCAAATCATTGCAAATAGTACCAGAGTACAGATGACAGAGAAATTGTCCAATCTGAGGAAGCAAGAAGAAAAGAAAGGAGAGGAAAAAAGCCTGACTACCATGTGGGGCAATGTCAGACAATTTGACATATATGTCATTATAGGGTTCCCAGAAAGTAAAAGGAAATATAACAAAAAATACGAATAGAAGGTAATATTTCCTCAACTTGGTGAAACTATCAACATATATAGATTGAATGAGCTCAGTGAATACCAAGTAGAATAAATACAAAGTAAACCATACCTAACCTGTTCACAACAGGATCATTCTTATGTCTCTCTGCCAGGTGGCTTCATCAGTAGTACATGCATGACTATACCACTGGGTGGCTTTTTATTAATTTTATTAGGAAGAAGATTGATAAGGTGATTAGATCCATTTGTAGCACCTACTGCAACAGTCATGTATGTACCACTCACTGGTGGTTCAGGCTGGCAGGAATGTGTTAAAACTGATGAAAACTAAGACAAAATTGTAAAATCTACTAAGGGCAGTAGTAGGAAACTCACCACAATTTTCTTTGAAACTAAAATCTCAACTAGGTGTCTTTTTTGCAAAATCTGGTAAACTTAATTGTGTATGCAATTTAACCTCTGTATAAATGAAAACTACATTATGGGTTTTGCAGTTAAAGGAGAAATACTAGAAGGCTACATATATTTGTTGAGTAGTTTTTAGTTTTTATTATACTTTGCATTTTTGGTGCTAGAGGTTGAATCCAGTACCTCGTGTATGCTAGATAGTTTCTTTCAACAAGTTATATTTCCAATCCTTCACCTGTATTTTCAACCAGAAGTTTTATAGCTGTGCATTTTATATTTATCTGTAATGCAATTTTAGTTCTATGTATGAAGAGTGAAGTTTAGATTGAGTTTCATTTGTTTCTTTTATGTACTGTGGATATCCAATTACTCGAAAATTATTTGATAAAATGACTATCTTGCTTCAAAGAAATCTTACATTTACTGATTTTCAAATCCTGATTATAATACAGGCTTTCATTGAGCAGCCTTACTCTAATATGCCTATCTGGGGGGCAAGTACAGGGGATTGAAATAGGGTCCTTGTACTTTCAGCACCACTGAGCTAAATCCCTGGCCCTATAATGTGCCCATTCACTTGGCTGTTGAACCTATTTATGACTGCACCAATCAGCTTTCCAGCACTGTGACAAGATACCTGAGAAAATCAGCATAGAAAGGGGAAAGGTTTATTTGGGCTTACTTGCCCATGTCACTTGGTGCTGGAATTTTGGGCCTAGGGTGTCACAGTAATCATTGATGGCAGGAGCACATGACAGAAGAAGCCTACTCAATTCATAATGGCCAGGAAACAGAGACAGAGTCAGACAGAAACAGAGACTGGGGTTTCTATATCCCCTTTAAGGGCACATTCCCCATGGCCTAACTTACTTCCATCAGTCCCTACCTTCATAAAGGCTCTACCACCTTCCCATAGCACCACAAGTTGGGGTCCAAGCATTTAAAACATGGATCTTCAGGGAACTTCAGCAATGACTCAGCAGAAAGCATGAGAAAATGTATTTCTTTGGCCAAAAAAGTTTTAAAAAATGTAGAACATCATGATCTGGAAACAAAATAGAGAATATTATTTTTCCTTCAAATAAGACTCTCACCTATAATGATGACTGTTTAGAGGTCTAAATTTTGGCTCTCCAGAAATATGCATGAGGTTGGAGCTCAAGCTCTAACCTGACAACTTGCTCCCCAACCCTTCTCTTCCCTGCACGTGGATGCTGGTAACTCCCGTCACCCTCGCTTCCAGTGTGGTACTGCCTTTCTCAGGAGTCTTCCATAACAACCCATCTATGCCAAGGCACAGAAGGAGTTCTGGGAGCTGTTCATGTCTTCTACCAGGCACTCAGATGAGAACAAGTTCAGTTAAAAGATGTTGAACTCTGGAGCAGGTCAAGCTTAAACATCTGAGATGGGAAGGAATAAGCCAAAGTGGAAGAAAAAGAACAGGAGTGAGGCAGGAGAAAGAGCAGAAGTCTGTGAGTCAGTCCTCTTTCCCTTTAGTGCCCTTTTTATACTCTTATGTTACTCTTTTGGCTTCATTATACTTCTCTCAGCTTTACTCTTAGGTAGATAAAGACATTTTTCATCAAAGTACATAAGTCAAAATAGATATTCAGAAGGGAAGTGCACACAGATTGTTATTCAATGTATTAGTTACAATAAGTACATCCACCAGAACATCAAGTTACGCAGCTCTGTGGGCTCCTGACTCTGCCTGCCAAGTGGTATCAGAAATATTCTCATTATTGTTGTTATTGTTCAGAGAGTCTTCTAGCCCTCTCTGTGCCCCTCCCTTACCCTCTCTTCCACTCCCACTCCCTCATTCAGACAGCAATGAATGCTCACATCATTTTACTTTGGTCCAGCTGCCAGGCTGGGAAACAGATGTTGTATTGTTAACACAAAGAGAAAACAAACAGCTCCACTCTCCTGGGCTCTCCCACCCTCCTTGCCCACTCCCCCTGACCTCCCTGGTAAAAATGGGCAATAGTTGGGATGGGGACATGCTCCAATGAGTAATGTCCTTCTCCCTGTCCGGGCTGGGCCCGGACCGGACGGGAATGCACGGAGCGTTCTCCCAGGCACTGTTTACACAGGGCACAGGGTCTGTCAGCTGAGCCAGCTTGCTCATGGCTGGTGATGGCAGATGCTCTCACTGAGCTGAGCATTGAAGGGAGAAGACAATGGCCCTCTTCTGCATGTGGCCCGAGGATGTACCTGCATTTTAGGGGCAAAAATGGCGACCAAAAGATAAGCTGGGGCAAAAAGAGGTTTCCTTATTTTGCCTGTGTGTTCAATTATTTCTTTTTTGAAGGTTTTTGAGAGATGAGAAGTGTCTTCATCTGATTTGTGTTGATAATAACAGAATGCTACAGATACAGTGCCTTTCAAAGAAATGATGTTTAGGGCCAGGGTTTACAGCTCATTAGTTCGGCCACCTGCTTCTCAAGCAAGCACAAGGACCCCAGTTCAATCCCTGGTACCAAAAGAAAAAAAAAAGATGTTTACTTGGTTCACAGTTCTGGAGGTCCAAAGTGGAGGGGCCACATCTGTTGATGACCTTCTTGCTGGCAGAGTCCTCAGCCCTGGGCCAGCAGGTTGGTATAGGGCACTTCATGACAGGAGACAAGCAGCACATACACGTGTCCTCAGATCTCTCTCTCTCTCTTCTCACAAACCTACCAGGATTCAATCATGTGGGCTCCACTCTGATCCTAATCACTTCCTAAAGGACCCATGTCTAAACATCACAGATTGCTTCCCTCTTCTTCATACCTTATGATGGCATGCCTTACAATAAAGATTACCTTTGGAGGTGACTAACCATATTCAAATAAAAAGTGGAAGAAGTCATTTCCTTTCTGGAGACCACAGTTTTAGAGTCTTCTGCCTTTTGTTTTACTTCTCATGCAGGCTCCTTCCCTAGCTGGGCTGGGGATGAGGGTGGAGGGTAAGACTTGCAAGAAGTGGGATAGGTTAGGATATTTAGAGTGAAGCTGCATGTGAAACTGAAACAGTGAGTTGAGAAGGTTAAGTTAGGAGAGGCAGGACATGCTGAGTCTTCTCAGCTTGAGCAGACAGTTGGAACTTCCTTGAAGTTACTAAGTGGCAACAAAAAAATTTTAGGAGAGTGACATGTAGGAATTAGGTCACAGCTCTTTGATGGGTGGATGGCAAGGAAGATCTGAAGAGACTGCTAGCTCAATCTTGGCTGGGGATAGCAAAGCCCTGGAATCATACTACAGATGACTTAATAGTTATGAACAGGGCTTCAGAATCAACTGGGCATGGAGAAGGGGTAACTGAGAATTATTGGGCTGTAGTAACAACTTCAATGGGTTTAAACCTTGAAAAAGTTGTATCTACCCACTGTTCTGGAAGTATCATCAAAAATAAAAAAAGAGTAATATCTAATATAACATGGGTGTAAGAAAATCCAACAAGCTTCTATTTTTCCCTTGATGGACCCTTTGATATTTGTATTATTTTAAGCATTAAACGCTTTCAAAATAATTTTTTGGTTTTGTTTTCTTGGTGATCCAAGCTGTGCTTGCTTGTGCTGATTGAGTAATCTGACACCAGGCCAGGTTTGAGGGATTCATAGTTAGGCCACTAGGTGGATGCCCCTTACAGAGAATGGAGGCCTGGAAAAGAGCAGCAGGAGGTGGAGGGGATGGATGAGCTCAGCCTTGGATGTTGAGGATCAATGGAGACAGCCACTGCCAGAAGGCAGCTGATTAGATGAGTCTAGATCCAGAGCAGAGATGGGAACTGAACATCACAGGCACTCACAAGGGGGAAATTCATGGGAGGGGACCAGGTCACCCAGGGTGAGCTTGTGAAGGGGTGAGGAAAAAGCCTTGCATGGCACCAATCTGATGTGTCGGGATGGAGTAGGAAAAAGAGGCTGTCAAGGAGCATCCAAAAAGATTGAAAACAATTCAGGAAGGGGTAGTGACACAAAGATCAAGGAAAGTGAGAATCTCAGAAAAAAGGAATATGTCCAATTCCCCAAGATAAATGCAATCATTATGTATCATAAACATATGAATAAAAAAAGAAACTAAATTTAAAAGGAGGAAATGATCAATGGCATCACACATTATAGTCTGATTCAAGTCATTATAGTAGGATTCAAGTTACTGGTAGGATGGTCAGGGCTGACTAGCACCACAGCATTCACTGGGTCTTACCAAGAGTGACTTCTGTCAAGGAAGATGTGGGAGGATGACTGAAAAGCAAAGGAGATGGTAAAAAGTCATGTATCCACCATTAATAGCAACTATAAAGAATGCAAGGCTGAAAGAGGTTCTCATTTCAGAAAGTAAAAAACATGGTAACAGTTCATCTATACCTGCCAGGCAATGCATTAATGCAACCAACTGTGGGGACAAGAGAAACTTTAATATATACATGAATTTTAGAGGGAGATTTATCTTTACAACACCTATAGGTAGTAATTTTTATTGGTGTGGATAAAGTGTCCCAAGAAGTTGGGAAAGAATTTATCAGGTACCTACTATATATACTGGCTAATGTCTGAGGAGCTGAGTGGAATTAAAAAACAAGGCGTTCAAAAGCCACATCATGAAAAGAGACCTGTGCAAATATATAGTGTGAAATATTCATTGTGTTCGTTCCACATGGTGTTTATATAAAATTGAATCAACATTTTAAAAAGTTGTAAACTTTGCATATCTAGTTTTCTTGAAAACTGGAAGAAAGGCACCTTTTGACTACATTCTCTGAGCAAAAGCTGCATGGAGCAAAGGCACCCATTTTCAAGCTCACACTGGGCCCTAGCACTATTTGTTGTCCAACTCAGAAAGGAGACCTCATCATCTCCTGACTTGTGGTGGGCATGTATGTTTGTGACCATGTCTGAAAACAATCCAAGTTAGGAATTACTGCATGCAGAAATGAGCAAGGCAATGGCCATCTGCAGGCATTCAGAGAAAGAAATCAATAGAGTTAAATATTGTAATATTTTTCTGAAGGAATGGGAAGCGTGAGAGAAGAAATCAGAGTATTTGAGATCTAAAACCTCATCTATGTTAAATAGAAAAAAAGGTCAAATTATTACTCAAGTAACATATTATTTAAAAACATGGAATAAATGTCACAAGAAAGAGCTGCAAGTTTTTGTATGTATTTGTTCTCATAGATAATATTGAAGGCTACTAGACAGTGATAGTAATATTTTTTAGCACATTTGACTTGTTTAAATTTTGACTAAATTTTAAATTGTTTTGGTATCAGAAATAAAAAGCAGCCCCCAAACAGTTTTAGAATAACTCTATGAAGTAGGATAGTTGGAAAGGTAACAACTAAAATGCTTCATTTTGGGGTTGGGCATTTTTTGGTTTGTCACGCAATCATCCATACAAGGACATTCTTTCCTAGTGTACTCAGGCCATAGCCACTTCTGCCTGCTTGGGTCTCAGGATAAAAGAAAATGGACAAGGTATACAAGCATTGAAGTCTGTGTGTGATGGATATATTTTCATTTGTATCCTGAAGCCTATCCTAGGAGAAAGGCCTGAATTGTGGATAACATTAAAACCAAATAACTAGTTAGTCTCACTCAGATATATCTGAACAATGCTCCAGAAAAATAGGATGACATCATTATTGCTAGCAGCAGAAACTGTAAGCTAGTTATGGTGGAGGAAAAAATCCTACCAAGAAGTGCTAAAATACTTTCCACTAAAAGGTTAAGTGTCAGATGAACCTTAGACATCAAGCAATTCAACTGTCTCCTGAGACTTGAAGAAGCAAAAGGACTTGCCTAAGGCTACACAGCCAATTTGAGTCAGAACCAGATCCAGAGTTCTAGCTGGGACCCCATACCGCCTACCTCACAGCTTGACCTGTACCCTTCAGATAGATGACAAAAATAAATGCAGCAAGATCAGGACCTAAAATAAGCTTGCAATCCTCCAAAGGGCCTCACAAAGCTGCCATGATAAAGGGAGACCATAAAATAAGCAAGCCAGAGGCTTATCACTGAGCTGTAAAACTTTGAGATTTAAACACTTCCCTGACAATATCCTTTCTATATAAATTTCTATGTGGTCAAACAAGACTCATTGAGTACCTGTGTGTCTTGAGAGGCTTCAGAGTCAAGGTATGTAATGGACAGGTGTGTGTCAGGATCTGTGAAGAGAGGTTCCAGTCATGGACTTATGGGTGCTTCTCACTATCACACTAAAATGCCCAAGACAAAAATCCTAAGAAAATAAACATCAGCATTAAGACAAAAAGAGTAAAAGAAACTACCAAGGATTCCTGAAACCAACTGAGCCACTTGTGTGCCTGGAGCTGAGAATATGGTCCTCACTGCTTGCTTTCCTGTAGAGTATTAAACGTGTTACAAATATGTGTAGCTAATGCTTGAAGTGACCAAAGGAAAGAAATAGGAGGAATTAAGGGTGGGAAAAAGCATTTAAGGTTAGTATTGGAGCAGCTGTTGAGATCACTACTGGACTTAGTGTGGAGGAGTAGGCTTCTATTCTGCCCCATCCCAGTGCCACTAGAACCCAGGGAGAACAAGAGTTTCCTGAAAGGGTCAGTAGAAGGCCATCTGCTAAGTGGACTTAGTAAAGATTAGAGCATTTGCTGTTCAGATCCTGTAGTATAAAGGCTGGGCAAATATATACTTCCTAACACTGAGGGCAAAGATCAAGGAGATGATAGGTGACCAGAAAGGCAACTGGATTCTAACAGCAAAGAGGAAAGCCCATGTTTTCTCATTAAGTGTATTTCTCAGAGAATGTCATTTTGGAAGAAATAAAAATTGCAAGTAGGAAAGTGATATTAGCCCCAAGGAGGGTGTTGGCTGACAGGTTCAGAATGGCCTAAGACCAAGAGGTTCTATGAGCAATGCTCTCCCATTGCTGGGATTTCATCACCAAAGGAAATAGAGATAGCTAGCAATCTCTGGAGCCCAAAAGAGCACGGAGTGAACATGGGGAATTAGGCTGCTTCCCCACCCTCAGCATCCCAGGCCTTCATCAGAGCATACTAGTGAGGACTGCCCAGCTGTGTGGGTGCCCCTGCAGCATTCCCCCACCATGATCTAGGGCCTCCTGGTTGTACATTACCTGGATCCATGCTGTAGAGGCACAGGTGGTTGGTCATAGAGGCCAGTGTACTAAGTTCCAGAAGATAGGCAGTGAACAACTGCAATAAAGCATACCAGACCTCTGTAGTTGGTAAGTTAAAGGGATCACCACCTTCCATCAGAACTTGGACTATCTTCAGAGGAAGGGCAGCTGGAACCTGTCATAGAAACTTGCAGAATTTAACCCTGCAGGAGGTCAGGAAACTCAACTTGGGTCTTGCAGCCAGAATTCAGCCTGAATCTCATGGGTCTGCTGTTGGCTTGCTGAGACTAATTGACTTAGTTCTACACAATGCTGTCCACATTGTCTATTGTGACAGCAGGGATATACTCTGAAAGAGGCTCTTAGAATTTTTTTCTTGTTTTCCTCTTATTTTAAATTTTAAATTTTTATTTTTAAAGTTTTATTTTTTTCCACTATTCAAAATCTTCTCTTTTTTCTTTTTTCCCACTCAATCTCTTGCTTCTTCATCTCCTTTTTGTTCTTGTTCCTGCCATAATTCTGATTTCTTCTTTCTTTTTCCTTTCTTCTCTCTTTTTCCTTCACTCAAGTGTCATTAGTTTCAAAGGAAAGTGAGTATAATTTATAGCTTCCCTATTACTGTTGTTGTTTTGCTTTTGTTTTTTGAGACAGGGTCTCAGTATGTAGTTGAGACTGTCCTGGAACTCACTATGTAGCCCAGGCTGGTCTCAAACTCACAGTGATCCTCCTGCCTCAGCCTCCTGAGTGCTGGGATTACAGGCATGTGCCACCACACCTGGCCTTCCCTATTACTGTTAAATTGTTCTATTCTTGTCTTTTTTCTTGCACTCTGCCTTTCCATCTTATCTTCAACAGTTTTCTGGAGTTTGCATGATCATCCTTTGTCCTCTGGCTTCACTTGAAACCTTCTCTTATCCCTCTGCCTATTGACTCATTCCCCTCCTGAAGGGTAAATTTGGTATATTGAAGAGTTTATTCACTATAAACATATTTTGGGCTGATCCTTGATTTTGATTTAATTCACTTGGTTAAAGGTGATAGATTAATAACTACCATAAAATTTCCATTTCTAAGCTGTGCTTGATGTTATTGTGTTGTTGATTGTATCAATTGGGCTAAAGGGTTGTGATTGATTTAATGAGTTGTCCTTCCTGCTATTATGAAAATAAGAGTGTCTGAGCCATTAGAAACTCAAAACCTAAAGAGCAGCTATATCAAGAAGATCAAAGTACTAACACAGGAATTAAACCAAGGATAGTACCAACAACAAAAATAAAAATGAGAAAACACTTAAGCAAGGCACAAATATGGACTTCCAGCTCACCAATGGCAAATTCTAGGGGAAATGAGGTGGAAAAGTCTAACAATCAACCACCACAACACCCTGAACTCAGCACAGGAAGTAACAAAACAGATCAATCAGGCTCTAGAAAAATTCAAAACAGAAAAAATTTCCCATATACCTACAGAGCACAATGAAAGACATGACTACAGATTCTAGAACAGAAACAGAAAAAAAAAATAGATGGGTTCAGTTCCATGATAGAAGCCATGAATGCCTCACATAGGAAAGAAATGGAATCCATGAAACAGATTCAAACAGATACCCAGGAGATTAAAAATGCTATTGAAAGTGTTCACAGCAGAATGAATGGATGTGAAGATAGAATTTCAGACATAGAAGAGAGGATTGTGGTCAGTGACCATGAAAAGAGCGATCTCTTAAAAACAGTAAGGGGTCATGAGAAATTGATCCAATAACACCTAAATGATGCAAAGAAGAATAACAGAAGACTGATAGGAATCCATGAAGTAGCAGGAGAAAGTACAAATAACTTAGAAGAGCTGTTCACAAGCTGGGTGTGGTGGTGTACTCCTGTAATCCCAGCACTCAGGAGGCTGAGGCAGGAGGATCGCTGAGAGTTCAAAACCAGCCTGGGCTACATAGTGAGTTCCAGGTCAGTCTCAACTACATATTGAGATCTGTCTCAAAAAACCAAAAAAAAAAAAAAAAAAAAAAAAGCTGTTCACATATTAATGACAGAAAACTTACCAAACAGAGAGGAATAATTCAACATACAGATTAAGTGAGGCATATAGGACTTCAACTAGCCATGATCAAAAAAATCTACACCTAGAGCTATAATAATCAAGATCCCAGAAACCCAACGGAAGAACAAAATACTACAAGCAGTTAGAGAAAAGAAACAAATCACATGCAAAGGAAATCCCATCAGAATCACAGCAGACTTTTCAACACAAACCCTCAAGTCAAGGAGAGCTTGGAGTGAGGTATTTCAAGTCCTAAAACAACCTCCAACCCAGACTGATATATCCTACAAAACTATGTTTTAAGATGTCATTCCATGACAAAGAACACCTGAGAATGAGAAACTTCACAAATACCAAACCAGCATTCCAAACAATTCTAAAAAATATCCTAGAAAAAGACAATGAAGGTTACAACACCATGAGGCCCAACAGAGTGAATTAGGCAAGGCAGGAGTCCAATAGACAGAGCCTAGGCAGTCAAGTTTGAACACTGGCTATACCATTACCATTATTACAATTATGTAAGCTCCATAAATTTTTGTTTATTTATTTTGTAAATGGAAAATGATACTTAAAGAACTGAATGTTTTCCAAAAGGCAGCAGTAGCTACTGAGTAAGTAATACCTCCTACCTCATGCTGCCCATCTTACCCTTGAGAGTCACCCTGAGTGGGAATGATTATGATTACACACCATCATGACTTTTCCTGACTCCTTGAAAATTAGATACATGTCCAAGTTGACAAGGTTTCAGCATATTTCTCTTTCCTCCATTAGTAGGTGGGATTCTGCTTTGATTACTGGGTATAAGCTGACATGATTTTGTTACTCCTTTTACCTTGTACTTGGAGAACACATTACCTTTCTAGGACTCATCAGAGATAGTGAAAACTTGGTGTGGCTTCTGATCTGTCATCTTTAAATTGCCAGGATGGCTCAAGGTCCACAATATGAAGACATCCCTATACTCATACATACACACTGTGATAGACACCCCTACACACACATACACACACACACACACACACACACACACACACACACACGGAGGTAGCTGCAAGTCAGCAGAGGTGAGAGTCCTCTCTTTTGCTGTTTCTCCGGTCTCTCACCCTGGCATCTGAGTGATACCTCATGTGCCCTTTGGCCCTGAAGTTCATGCCCTCAAGCAGCTGGATAAATTTAGCTCTTTCAGAGACCTTTCCTGACTTTGTTCCATGACTGTTGAAAGTTTGGCTGCTCCCCAGAAAGAGCTGTGGGCTGGCTCATCTGGTGCTGGTGAGTGCCGTGCACTTGCATAATTGATCACTTGAGCTATTTCAAGCTACAGTGTGGACTTTGAGAATCGATCTGTTTGTGTTCCTAGATGCTGACATTCTTTGTTCCAGCTTCTGACCCTTTGGATCTTCTTCCTCATTTTTACCCTGCCCTGAAGAGACTGCAGTCTTTGCTCACTGCTGTTATGGTCACTTCCCATTAGGACTGAGAGGATGTAAGTGAGTGGTGACTAATAAAAGTTTTTCTATTATTTTCTCCAGCAGTAGGGCCTCCAATCCTAATGTGAGGATCCAGCACAGAGAGATGCATTTAACAGAGTTTCATTTAATCTTTACTAATGTAAATCATTCAAACTGAATAGGAAGAGCTAAAGTCAGACTCTTTTGGTAGACAATTAAATAAAAAACAAATGTACATTGAGGCCAGTTAATTTTTAGACATGCTTATTTTCAAAGATCCAAAGTAAGCCTCATGGATAATGTTCAGCCTTTGTTGTTTTGTTGTTGCCATTATTGTTGTTGTTGTTTTGTACAACTGAAGAATGATTACAGAATCTTCATGTTGAGCTAAATCCTCATTCTTTTTATTATTTTTTAAATTTTGAAACAGGACCTAAATTAACTTTCCCAGATGAGGTTTGAACTTGTGATCTTCCTGCCTCAGCCTCCCAGAGTGCTGGTATTACATGTGTGCATCACCACACTCAGATTTTTTTTTCTTCTCTTTAAAACAAGCTGTGGAAAAATCAACCAGTCAGCAAGAATTTATTGATCTCCAAATTAATGTAGGTTGCTATGGGCTTTTCAGAATTGCAAATCACAGAGTACATAGTGAGATAGAAAATGAGCAATATTTAGAGAATGTAGAAACTATATGAAAAGAAATGAACTGGGTTTCTGCTCTCCTAGAATTTGAGGCTACAAACTTATATATAAAAAGAAAACAAACTGACTCCTAAACAGGGAGATATGAACCAAAGCCACACCATGAAGAAGATTCTAGAGAGGATTTGTGAAGGAAAGATGAGGATTTGAATGCATACTGGGGGGAACAAAGGACTTGTCAGGAAAGAAGAGCATAAACAAAGACCAGAGGAAAGAATTGGCAGGAGGCATATGTGTATGTATGTCCTGGGGATATCTGTGCATAAGGGAGGAGAGGAATCAGCCAAGGATAGTCAGCATTTGCAGGGCCTTGAAGGGTGGACATGACATAGTCAGCAGAACAGCAGCAGCAGGTTCCTGTTGGGAAGGGGATGATTTGCTCTATTTCCTTGTAGGAACT
Organism: Fukomys damarensis; assembly: GCF_012274545.1. Taxonomy (NCBI): domain Eukaryota; kingdom Metazoa; phylum Chordata; class Mammalia; order Rodentia; family Bathyergidae; genus Fukomys; species Fukomys damarensis. Next base: position 24,607,937 of record NW_022900923.1, read on the forward strand.
GTAATGAATGACCTCTTGCCCATTTTCACCCAGACCCATGTTAGCTGCCCTGGCTTCATGTAAAACCAGATTGAAAGGCATCTGTGAAAGCAAAGTAATCCACTCCAGATCAATAGGACTGTCCATGCACTGCCTAACTATGAGGATCCCTCACTGTATCCAGATACAGAAATATATATGAAGAGTCTACCACTTGGTGGAGGTGGCAGCCACCAAAAGATACAGCTTCAAGAAACAGTGATGTGAAGGGTTGTGCTATAGACACAAAATGAACACAGACACTCCTGAGTGGCATGGGGCAGGGGCCAATGGCCCAGGTGTTACTTTCACCATCCTGGCTGATCCGAAAGAAGAAAGTCAGTCTTTTTTAAGGATTTGTTTGATCAGTCACATAGAACTGTTTTGTTTGTTTGTTTGGTAGTGGGGATTGAACTTGGGTCCTTGCATTTGTAAGTCAGGCAACAGAATCATTGAGCTAAATCCCTGGCCCACATAGAGCTACTTTTAAAGAGAGCTATTTACAGAGAAATCAAAGCTCCCTGCAAAACAAAAGGTGAGTATACTTTCCCCAGTAACTCTTTAAACCAAAGCAAATATGCAGAAAGGCTCCAAAGGTGCACTCTGCTCAGTTCTTACTGCTTTGGCCACCTGATTCCCAAGGTTACTGGTTGATTTCTTCCTGGGGATTAAGGTGAAAAAAGGCAGCTGATGATATTGAAGGACAGAAGACTAAACAAGAAGGGGATTAGGTGCATTCAGTAATTCTCTTGTTAAATGATGAGAACTTTGTTGTTTTAAGAATGTCAAGGAGTTTGGTCGGGCAAAACTCTCAAATCTAAAAAGTCTGGGTCCTTCAGCAAAGATACATCCCTTTACCTATATTTGAGAATTTTATACTAGCAGATGGTAAGTAGCACTAAATAGAAGGCCGGGGATTTAGCTCAGTGGTTCCATCACCTGCTTCACAAGCACAAGGACCTGAGTTCAATCCCTGGTACCAAAAACAAAACAAAACAAACAAGTAGCACTAAATACAGACACTTAGGGATATTGCTGAAACTAGAGGCCAAGCCACTGAGGTAAGTCCAGGAGCACTAAATCAATATCAAGGAGTTTTAAGACCTGTGACAGTGCAAGTGACTGGAACTTATTACAAACTGTCAGAACAGTGAGGTCCCAGCTCCTCCATAGATCATCTCAAGCCTTTCTTACCTTCCAGCCTCTAAGCTATGCCAACCCATTGAGTCATCTGCAGAGCAAAACTTTATGCAACTTGTCCTGTGGAATTTATCATCTTGCTTAGGGCATGTTAGGATATAAAAATGATGTATATATGTATATGTATGCACATATATGTATATATGGGTTTTTTTGTACCAGGGATCCTGGGATTGAACTCGGAACCTTGTGCTTGCAAATCAGGTGGTAGAACCACTGAGCTAAATTCCTGGCCCTGTATATATATATGATTTAAAATACGCATATATATATCAAGCAAATAATACAAGGCAGTATATAAATAGTAGCTTTTTATAATTGCCGACTAAGCTAAATATGGTGGCACATGTCTATAATCCCAGCAGTCAGGAGGCTGAGCCAGGAGAATTACCGTGAGTTCAAAGCCAGTCTGGAATTCATAATGAGTTCAAGGCTAGCCTGGAGTACATAGCAAGACTGTCTCAAAAAAGGAAAAAGTCAATAAATAAACAAAACTCCAGGTAGGTGACAGGCCAGTGTGACCCAGAGCACACAACACATTGCTACAATGGAAATCAAAGCCATGAGTTTAATGTCCAGGGCTTTCCGTAACCAAGCCCCACCTTCCCTTGCAGCCTCACCTTCTGGGACTCTACAATCAGACCAGACTGTCCCTTCAGCTCACCTTTCTCCATGGCTGGTGTTTTTACAACTCAACACAATTGTTCCTTTCTTCTCTGTCTCTCTGAATGCTAACCATGTTTCAAATCTTCTTCCTCTTTCTCCTGTTCCTCCAAAATGTTTCCAACCCTTCCAGCCCCCAGTGACCTCTTGATTTCTGTACTTGCAGCTCTCTTAATCCACCAGCAATCACGTCAGTTTGTTTGTTCAACGGTGGTGTGCAGTCTTGTGATAGCTCTACCAGTGATAGCCCTATTGGCTGAGTGTCTTGGGCTGCTGTGTGCTGTCCCTCCAATCAGATTATTTTCTCTTTCAGATACAGTCTTTAATGTCCTACATCCTGTGGCAGTGGCCCTTACATAAGGCAGATAGTCAGTAACTATTTGTGAAAAATATGACAATATAGAAAGCTTTTTGATGCTTAACTGTGTTTCTGACTTTCTTCCCCCTGAAGGAGTAAGAGACATCATTTACTGAGGGTCTGTCATGTGCGTTTGTCCAGGACTTTTAAATGTAATGTTATTTAAATTTCATCCCTTTTGGAGAGGTAAGTATATCATCTTCTGTTCACATAGTAAGAGAATGAGACTCAAAGAGGGTCAATAACTTGTTCAAAATCAATTGGCAATGATGAGATGGAATGAGAGGTGATCCTGGGTGTGCCTAATCCAGAGCACATGGCTCCTTTGACTGTTCTGCTTCCACCAGAATGTCCACTTGTGGGCAGCTTGCTAAGTCTTCCTGGCAGTCTGTCTCCTGTCCTTTCCATGACTTTCACTCATCTCTCCATGCACTGTCCATCCCTTCAAGCCACCTGTGAAGAGTCAAATTTCCTGGATCCCAATATACATACTTTCATATTTTTATATAATGCTCTTACATTTCCTTAGCCTGAAATTTCCTTCCATCTTTTCTACTTGTAGATTATCTTTCAAATCTCAAACTTAGTGAATATCTCTTCCATGACTTTTTCTGACCTCTCTCTCTCTCTGTGTGTGTGCCAGGGCCTTTAAACTGAGTTCCATCGCTAGCACCCCCTTTTTATTTTTGAGATGAGGTATTGCTGAGTTACCCATTGTGATGAATGATTGTGTCAACTTGAATAAGAGAAGCTCAACTAAAATGGTTTAGCAATTCTACTCCCTAGGGTGCCTCATCCCCTGGATGGTATAAAGGGGGAAATGAAGAAGGATGGATCTGCTCCTGATTCTTCAGAGTAGCTCTGGTTTTTGACTTCACCTTGGATATCATCTCCTGATTTCCGGCATAGACTCTTCAGCCTTCCATTGAAGACCCATTGTCTTTCTGAGATAGACTCACACAGAATACCTCATTGAGCTCCAGACCTCTGACTGGATCCTTCAGATTTCCAGTATGCAGACAGACCTTCTGCACTCTTCCTCATCCGACTCCGTGGGTGGCCATTGTAAGCCAATCTTGTAAATTCTTATGTATTTGTATATTTTGTATTAAATTTATTTCTCTTGTAAACACTGACTGATATACCCAAACTGGCCTTGAAAACAAGATCCTTCTGCCTCAACCTCCCAGAGTGCTGGGATTCCAGGTGTATACCATACCTGGAGAGCTAAACTCTCTCCATTACAGCTTAGAACTCACTTCGTGTGGATGCGCTTTTACATGGCCAGCACTGTGGTGGCTATGCCTACAGGAACACCAATGCCAACAAGTCAGAGCTGCCTGTGCTAACACACTAGGATGGCACATTGCCAGGCAAGAGGAATTTTGATGCTGGTGTAATCTTGTGAGACAACTGTCCTGTACTCAGTCCATCACTTCCATCACTGACTGAAACATCATTCACACCTGAAAATAGAACTACTCTCTATTGAAGAACTACAAGGTGGGCCCAGTTGAGCAAACACAGAAATTGGATGAACTTCAACAGGATACAAGATTAGAATCATCCAGGTCCAGGGTACCAAAAAAAAAAGATTAGAATCATCTGGGTCGTCCAATACAGGTCTTTAGAAGTCACCACGTGGGCAGCAGTCTAAGGAGCAATCCTAAGTGGCATCCTGCTTGAAGAAGGGGCTTGAGAGTTTCAATTCTGTATTCCTAGTTTCTAACTGGGAGCCTAAGACATGATAGACACTGCATGTTTGTAAATATGTACCATGCTCACTTTTCTTTCTCTCTTTTTATCCTGCATCTTTCTCTTTGTTTTACCCCTTTCCTATCTTCTTTGTGCCTGTTCAGGACCTGTTGAGGCCCTTATTATGAAAGGGAAAGAGTTACCTTTTCTTCTATTGTTGTCCTCCACGACATCTGTTCCAAGTACTACATGGATGGCTTTTGTGCAATATCAAATCATAAATTCCATTTGTTAAAAACTGGTGGTTAGGTATGTGTGATGGCACACACCTATAATTCTAGCATGAGGAAGGCTGAGGCAGGAGGATCACCAAAAGTTTGAGGCCAGTCTGGACTACATAATGAGTTCAAAGCCATCCTGAACTACATAGTGAGACCTTGTCTCAAAACACCAATAGAAACTAGTCATTTTCTTGTCTGGATGTCCAGGATAACAGTTACCTCTTGTGTAATCCAGCCATGCTCCTATTCTCTCCTCTTTGCCCTCATTTTTCCTCTCATTTCTTTCTTCATCCCAATGAGTTCAGTCCTTTGTAGTCCAGCTGCCAACCCCAAGCTGAAAATCCTGGCTCTTGGAGCCATCTGTGGGAATTCTCCCCATATCTGGGTCTGGCTCTCTGATGTGCTTCACAGCTGCTACTGGTTGCCCTTCCCACCTGCACCCCACTCTCCTGCTCTGTACTAGCCCAACAACCTAGGAATTCTACCCAAGCTCTGCCCACCCTCTACCCGTGTTGTGGGAAAGTGAGACAGTTCAGCATTACAGCCAAGTGTTACAGCTACAGCAGTTTGAAGGCACACATACCCAAAAGTCACTCAGAGAGGTGGAGAAAAACCAAGTCTTATTAAACCAGCTGGCTCAGAGGAGGAGTTTAAGCACTCCACATCCTGAGCCTCAAGTTATAGTGAGAGTGAGTTCACATACAGCTAGGGAAAGGAAGTTGAGAGGAGACTTTTAGGGTGGAGACACAGCTAGAAATGGGACACTCTGGAGGCAGAGTTAACAGAACATTCACAAAACCTTAGGTAGAAACAAACAGTTACAGTTCTTTTTATATACATATATTTACAAACAGTTTTTTATTAACAAAATCTTTACACCCTTCTTAGAACAAATTTTATAGTGATTTAGCATGTGATGCTCTATAAAAAGTGTAGTATAGAATATTCAAGCTAAAATGGTATCATCATCGAAAAGTATGCCAATTCTACCTTCACATGCAAACTATCTAGAACTAGCATAAGTAACAGTTTCCTTTCTTGAACAGAACATTTTATGGCAAAAACAGGGAGAGGGGAGGGGTAAAGGCCTGCCCGGTTGTCCATTATTTCCTTAACACCTGGGAACTGGACACATGACTCTGTGGTAGCCTTTGGGTGTGCTGGCTACCATCTCCCTGGAAAAGGGTGCATTCTGTCCTGCAGTTGTCAAATTAGGGAAACCCAGAGAATTGGAACAATAAACTATAATGTAGAAGAATAATCTTGGCACCCTCAGGAAAACAGATAAAACAACTGCATTCAATTGTTGTGTTTTGTTTTTGCTTTTGTTTTGCATAGCTCATATTGAATCATTTTATTTTCTTTAGCATAAAAACATACACCCACAAAGTTTTAAGCCTGGTCCCTGTTTTCAGATAAGTTTCATACTCTGTCCCAGAGAAACTTCTCTGATAAAAGGGTGAGGGTTTTCAGAGGGACAATAAACAGCTGCAAATCAATCTTCTTTGTCCACCTCCTACTCCCAGCTTCCTGCCCTACAAATCTCATATGGAGAGCCTGTCCCTCACCAGATGGGTGTTTGATCCACCTGCCTTCCCGATGTGTGTGTGCATATGTGTGTGTGTGTGTGTGTGTGTGTGTGTGGTTGCTGTTGTTGTTCTTGAGTAAGGATGTTAATGTTCTCAATGCTAATTCTATATTAATGATCAGATAAGAGCATAGACTCAGGCAAATGTCTATTCTTAAACTGTTGGTCACTGCTTTGGAAAAATTTTTACTGGGAAATATTCAAAAGAACGTCAGTGGATGAAACAGGATATAAAAGGATAGATATCATATTTTATAAGCAGAGATAGAGACAAGCAATAAACAAAGAGCAAAAAGAAATACATCAAATTACCAAGGTAGATTTTCTCCAGCTGTGGAATTGTGGGTGATCTTTGCCTTCTTTCTTCCTGTCCAAGTCTTTTACTGTGTGCAATTGTGACTCTAGGTAATGATGGGTGGGAGAAATAAATGTTTTAATTTGCTTTTCAAATGGAGATTGCCTTGCCTCACTCATCATCTCAGTGGGAAGCCCAGATGAAAGCTGAGTGACTTGAGTTCAAAAGCCCTCAGATCCTCCTACCCACACCACAAGCTCTTCCTGGAGTCTAGCAGTGTCCAGTGAATGCCATTACCCTTATCTGAGGTCAGAGGTGAAATGAAAGCCCAGGGGAGGTGGCCTTCAGGAACAGAGCTGAAAACAGCCTCAGGGCCACCAGGGTTTTTTCCAAAGAGGCTCAAGGAGTAGGAGGAAAACAAAGCAAAGGAGCTGTCTTAGTTGCTTTTCTCTTTGCTGAGAAAAAAATACCTGATACCTAAAGTTAAAGGTGGAAACCAAGTGTGGTGGCGCCCACCTGTAATACCGGCACTTGGGAAGTTGAGGCAAAAGGATCGCTGCCAAGTTTGAGACTAGCCTGGGCTACATAGTGAGTTCTGAGGCAGTCTGAACTACATAAGTGAGACCCTGTCTCAATACATAAATAAATAAAATAAAGGTGAAAAGGTTTATTTAGCTCACAGTTTGTATAGGTTTCAGGTCGTAGTTGGCTGGCTTCAAGGCAGAGTGACACATGGCAAAGGAAGTTAGCAGAAGAACAATTCAGTGCACACAGAAGACAGCAAAGCAACAAGGGGCAACTTCAGCACTTTCTGTCCCTTACATCTTATCCAGATTACCTCCTTTTGGGCAGGCAGCATTTGAAGCCTTAATCCTAATGCCCTTAATCCTAGCATTGCACCATGAATCAATTCAACATCACACACTCTAGATCCAGCCACCTCTGAAAAAGCCCCACCTATGACTGCATGAGGCTTTGGGGAAACATCTAGACACAAGCCATAACAAGAGCCCAGAAAAGGTTTCTAATAAAGAATGGAAAGTGCTCTATGAAGGGGTGCAAGGAGCTCAGAGAGCAGGAAGAGAATGACTGGAAAAGAACTAAGGACTGGAGGCAAGGTATAGCAGAAGGCCAGCTCCTCCTTAGCTCAGAAGCTGCTACTCTTCCATCAGACATTTTCAGCTGCCTTTGTCTCTCCTATCTCTCTCACCTCCAACCCAATTTAATTGCATCATCCTCAACTGAGCTTGTTTGCCCAGGCCCTGTAGTTATAGTTGCCCTGGTGACAGTCACACACCCCCCCTGCCCAATTTTTGGAGCTAGAACTAGTTTATGAGGTCAGGGAGGAAGTGAGGGGCGCGGTAAGAGAAGCAAAGCTTGGAGCAGACTTTGCAGAACCTCAGAGAAGGTGTTGCATGCCATTCTACCCCTATACTGTCACTGTTCTGCTGGCTTTTGAGCTACTCATGGTACAGGGCTCAGAGAGGGTGAGTGTCTAAGGAGGAAAAAGTGATGAGGCAGACAGTAGGGAAGGGCAGCCACAGAAGTGTTGTAGTGATTCCTACAAGGAGAAATATCTGCTTCTGCATTGATACCTGGACTCTCTCGAAGCAGCAGTTCATTGATATCTGTTCTTTAGACTAGTCAGATAGATTACTTATAGAAGTTTAATATGGACACCTAAGACGTGTGCGTGTGGTTTTGTTGGGGGGGGTGTGGGTGTAGACGGTAGTATAGAGTGGGGATGGGGATGGGAGGAGTCTTCCTAGAAAGTAAGAGGATTAACTACATTACTCTGAATTCCTGGAGAAAAGAATGAGACTCAGGAAAGTATTTTAAGGTTTGGAGGATTTTGATCAGATCTTCCTGTAACTGAATATGACAGCATCTTTTCTTGTCCTCTTTGTCTCTAATTTATCTTTTGGGAAAATTTACTTCTTTTTATAAAAATGTCTGTGTTCTTAAGAAATATAACCTATCACATATAATTTTCACAGCAGTGACACTTGGCCATGGGTGTGGTGCTGTGTGGGGGTAAGAGTACAGAGCTAGGAACCAGATACTGGCAAAAGCCTGACTCCAACAGATACAGTCTGGTAAGGAGTTGATGACCTGTAACGAAGGGATGACCCTAGTTCCTCCTTCACACGGTGGTTCTGAGCAATACTAAGAAGTACATGTCTGGCCCTGAAGCAGAACCTGGCATGTAGCTGACAGAGGACAAGGGCTACTGTGATCAGCTCATAATGTTGGCCCTTGCCATGTGATTCCACTCCAAATACGGCCACTCTGGGTGGAAGAGTGATGACCCACACATTAGAGTGGGGAAGAAAGCAGATGTGACCTTAAAGGCAAGTCCTACCTGTTGCCCTTTAGTCCAAGAGCTGAGATTTTAAAGAGTTGGGGGAAAAATAATTTAGAAGAATGTTTCACGCCATGTGGAAAGTATATGAAATTCAGACTTCAGGGTTCACAAGTTTTTTTGGAATATAGTCATGCTCACCCATTCATGCATCTTCTGTGGCTGCTTTTGTACTCCAGTCACAGAATTAAGTAAGTGTAATGAAGACATAGGACCCACAAAGCCTGAAATACTTCCTGTCTTTACAGGAAATGTTGGTCAGCCTTACACCGGAGGAACCATGGCCCAATACCAGCCTTGCTTCCCTCCCACCACCTAAATAGAGACAATATCTTTCCCACTGTCACCAGAAAGTCCTTGCCAGTGTACCCATCCACCACGTGGCTCATTCCTCTCCACATTAACAGCAGCTGGCCTACTTTTGGAAAGGTAAAGCAAGATTAGGCTATAACGCATGACTGTTATTTTCTGAGCAAGCACTTGGCGGTGGTACAATTCCAGTTACCCCTACTGAAAAAGCTCAATGTGCTCTTTGTTCTCCAGCCCTTGATCTATCATCCTTATTTCTATTTCTCAGGACCTGCTCTGTCATTTTTGATCTGTCTCACCAGGAAAAACAAGAGCTAGATTTTATCTCTACCTTTAATGTGTTGACTGGAAAGGGGTCAGAAAGAGAGCATGAGGAAAAACACTAAAATATATACATATTGAATGCTTCCTATGTGTCAGGCATTTTGGAAATTATAATAACGAGTAAGTGAAAGTCACTAGGGAGGGAGAGGAAAACAAAAAGGCAAATGGTTATGCAACATTGTAGTGGCTGCTGTAATAGAGGAAAGCACAAAACTTCAGGTACCCTGGGATGCTGAAGTAGAAGGATAACAAGTTTTGGGAGGCTAAGGCAGGAGGATAGCTGTGAGTTTGAGACCAGCCTGCGCTACATAGTGAATTCCAGGTCAGTCACAACTACATAGTGAGACCCTATCTCAAAACAAAGAAAGAAAGAAAGAAAGAAAAGATCACAAGTTCAAGTCAAAGCTTTTTTTTTTTGTACTGGGGATTGATGTCATGACCCTGCAGTTACCAGTCAGGCATGGTGCCACTGAGCTAAATCCCTGGCCTAGGGAGGCTTTTAAGAATAGGGCAGCTGGGTGAGTGAGGGCTTCACTCTCTAAGCTCTTATGTTATAGGAAAACAGCAAGAACCAAAACAAAGAGTCAGGCTATGTATGTTCAGGCAGAAGGGGTGTGCAGAAGTAGACTTCTGGAAATAAAGTGGAACCACACTGGGAAGGACCTTCTGTGTATAGCGAGGAGGAAGGATCCTAGCTGGAGACAATGGGAAGTCTGGGTAGGGCTTAGCACAAACAGTCAAACACACTTTCAGAGTGAGCACTGATAGCAACATGGAAGAATGCACAGACAGAGAAAAAATAGACAGAGTAACCATATTTAAAAAATAAAACAAAAAAAGGTCATGGGTGATGGAGAAGGGTAATTGGAAGAATAATCCTGGGTACACAGTTAATAGACTTCACAATATATAAAACTGTTCAGTGAAGAAGAGGAACCAAATCAAGGATGAACTCCAGGTTTCTGGTGTGGTTGTCTGGACAGATGTTGGTGCAATTAATGGAGAAGGAAATCATGGAGGAGTGGGGGTTACATTGAAGATAAAGAAGATGCTTAGGCATGATTAATTTGGCATTCAATTTGTGGACGATGGCATTTTTTGGTCATCCACATGAAGAAATCCAGTAGGCAATTACTGATATTTTGGTATGGTATAGGAGCTAGAAATATATATTTAAGAATTGTCAATATAGGGCTGGGGATTTAGCTCAGTAGTGCCATGTCTGCCTATCAAGCACAAGGTCCTAAGTTTGATCCGTGGTACAAAAAAATCATCAATATAATAAAATAACAGAGTTAGGATCTATTGTTCTGTACTACATTGGAGTGACTAGTTAACAGTAATTCATAGTGTATCTCAAAATAGCTAGTAGGAAGAATATGAGTGTTTCTAATATTAAATAAAATAAATCCAGGTATAATAACATATACTTACAATCCTAGCACTCTGGGAGACTGAGGCAGAAGGAGGATTGTAAACCTGAGCACAACCCAGTCAATTTAGCCACTTGGTAAGATTGTCTCAAAATATTTTGTAAAAGGGGCTAGAGATATAGCTCAGTGTGAAGGCTCTGAATCCAATTCCCAATATGGAGAAAAAAAGGGGAGAGAAGTGAGAAGATGAAAGCAGAGGAGAGGGGAAGAGAAGAGGGTAGAGGGGAGGAGAGGGAAGGAGAGGAGAGGGGGAATGAAAAAAGGAAGAATATTTGAGATGATGAATATACCTCACTTTGATCTTTGTAGATGTATAGATGTGTTAAAATACCACACTATACCCTATGAATATATACATTCATTATATCAAGAAAAAATCATCAGTAAATGATTTACAGGAATAGAGGGAAATACTCAGCAAAAGTGGAAGGAAAAATTACAATTCTATTAGCATTTAATGGGGTACAAAGCAAGCGAAGTCAGCTAAAGATAGAAAGCCCAAAATGAAAAGTATTAACAAAGCCATGGAGAAGAAAATTTTTAAAGTTTTACCTCCACTTGAGAGGAGATCAAAAGAATGAAATCCACAGAGGAAAACCTCCTCCAATCATGGAGGCCCTAAGGACTACTTGGAATTTTGTAAAAGGTCAAATGTTACCTTGGAGAGTTCTAAAACCCATTGGTCTATCTCTAGAACATAGGATCTGTGAATTAGACAGCAGAGTTTAAAGCACAGACAACTGGTATCAGTGAGCACCAAAGAGGCTACTGGGTGTGCAAAAGGGAGTCATGGCCCAGGGAGAAGCAAGATGTGGAGTAGGAGCGGAACAGAAGAGAAATGTGCAAGGTCTGGGAGTCACTGGATTTGCAAAGCTAGAAACAGGGAGCAGAGAGCACTTTCAAGAAGTAGCATTTCTACAACTATATTCTCATTCTCTTTCTCTCCTCTCTCCCCAATTGTGTGTCTGTCCTATAAAACACCTCTGCTTTAAGGTCACTGGGTGCTCTGTTCTTGAAATTAACTGTTTTAAAAATAACTCTCCCTGCTGACATTTGCTTTTTCACAAATTGCCAAGTGGGTCATAAGAGAACCCATGGTTTGCCCAGTTTTTCCTCCTGCAGAAAAAGTGTTTTGGATCTGCCATGGAGGGCTCTGGTGGATCCACATGAGGAGTCAGCTCCCTTCACTCTATATGGCAGGTGCCTGTGAAGACAGCCAAAAGGAAGCTGCACTCTCAGAGTTACTTCTAAGACCACGTTTCCATTTTTGCTTAACTTTAGACAAAGAGCTTAGGGTGATGTGTGCTATTTGCTATGTAGGACCTTATTCTCCCATTTTACCTAGCAATGCTAAACTCATCTCACATTCAGCATTAGGTTCTTCTTGGCAATCCTGCAGGCCACGTTAGCCTCCTGAGTCAAACTGCCCCTTGCCTTGCACTCCTATGCCTACTGTAGATTGCTTGAGGTCCATGTCTCATTCCAGAAGTATAAGGACCCACGAGGGCAGGAAGCTGGGCTGGCTTTTCAATAAAACATGACCTAGCACTGAGCACAGAAAATGACTAGTGTGTTTCTTTATCCACTTATTCATTCATGCACTCAACATGTAAGTAGGAGAAAGTATAATATAAAGAAAAGCTCTTTAGAAAATATAAGGCAAGATAAAATATTTGGAAAGTTTTCTGAAAAAAGGCAAATTCAATGTAAATCTAATCAATTTTTATAAAAAACAAAACTCCAAACATTTTACAAAACATTGCCTTTAATAATAAAATATAACATTGTTATTATACATTATAAAAACTCAAGCAAGTTCTTTTCTCTCTCTCTCTCTCTCTTTTGGCAGTATGCAATTAAACTCAGGGGTGTTCTATCACTAAGCTGTATTCCCAGTCCTTTTTATTTTTAATTTTGACATGGCCTCAAAAAGTTACTCAAGCTGGGCTAGGGGTTTAGTTCAGTGGTTCTGCCACCTGCTTTGCAAGTGCAAAACCTGAATTTGATCCCTGGTACAAAAAAAAAAAAAAAAGATGCTCAAGCTGATTTTGAAACTGATCCTCTGTCTCAGCCTCCTGAGTAGCTGTAATTACAGGTGAGTGCCCCTGCACCTACCTCAAGCAAGTTCTTGTTACATATTATCTCAGTACCTAAATGATCAAATCATTATATTGATACATTAATGATGTTAGATACATCATTATAAAATAACTGCTAGGCTAAATAGGCAGCAACTTCTCATCCCCAATAAATTGAAGAGGTAAGATCTTACAACAGACTCGATACACAAAAGCCAGCTATACCCAAAACATCTCTGAGAAGTAGTCATTTCCTAAAGGTTCTAATACTTGCAATAAAGACAACTGCCATAAGCAATTGACAAGCATCACCCAGTAATTAAACTTTAATAAAATAGAAAATAAGACATTTAAGCAAGATTCAACCTCAGACTTCCACTTCATCAAAGGCAAACCCAGGAAGCAATGAAGTGAAACAATTCAAAATCCACCTAGCTGGACTCTCTGAAGTGGTAACAGAAGTAACATAGAGCTGGGGATTTGGCTCATTGGTTCTGCTGCCTGCCCTGCAAGCACAAAGGCCCAAGTTCGATCTCTGGTACCAAAAGAAAAGAAAGAAACAGTAGAAGTGACGAAACAGATGAATGAGACACTAGAAAAAGTCAAGTCAGAAATAATTTTCCAGATAACTAAAGAGATTGTGACCATAATGAAAGACATGGTTAGTGACTCTAGAGCAGATGCAGATTTAAAATACTAGAGGAGCTTAGGAAAATGTGGGAATCATGAACACCCAACATAGAAAAGAAATGGTATCCATAAAACAAATTCTAACAAATATCCAGGAGATTAAAAATTGCATTAATTCTGCTGTGTATGCAGCAGAATGAGCCAACATGAGGACAGCTATCACTGATAAAGAAAACCAGATTGCAGTTAGTGATCATGAAAGGAAAGATTTCTTACAAATAGCAAGGGACCACAAAAAAATCAATCCAATAGCTGTTAAATGATACAAAAAGAATAACATACATAAGATTGATCAGTCAATGAAAAACAGGAGATAGCACAAACAACATAAAAAAACTATTCACAGAAATAATGACAGCAAACTTCCCTAGCATGGAAAAAAAAATTTTTTTTTTTTGTACTTGGGATCGAACTTGGTCCTTGTGCTTGTGAGGCAGGCAGCAGAACTACTGAGCTAAATCCCTGGCCCATGGAAAAAGAATTTGACATATTGTAGGAAGAAAAGGGCTAAAAGTATAGGGGAAGTGGGAAGAGTAGGGGAAAGGAAATAAGGGAAAAGAAAAGATACAGGAAAAGGAAAAAATGGAAACAAAGTCTTTGTAAATAGGGGACGGGGGAGGAGTGAAGGCAGGGCAGGGGTATGGGGAAAAAATGAGAACCAAGATCTGTTACATAAGGTACAAGATCCCAATGATGAATGTAACCGTACTGTATACTTAAAAAAGTACCAATAAACTCAGTAAAAAAATAAAGAATTTGACATATAGGGCTGGGGATTTAACTCAGTGGTTCCACTGCCTGCCTTGAAAGCACAGGACCTGTTCGATCCCCAGTACCAAAAAAAAAAAAAAAGAATTTGACATACAGATAAGCAAGGCATGTAGAACTCCAATTAGTCATGATTAAAAAAAAAATCTACACCAAGGCATATGATAGTCAAGACTGCAGAAATTCAACACAAGAACAGAATATTAAAAGCTATTAGAGAAAAGAAACAAATCACATACAGAGGAAACCCCATCAGAATCACAGGGAACTTCTCAACACAGACCTTCAAGTCCAGAGGAGCTTGAAGTGAACAATTTCAAGCCCTAAAAGAAAACAATCTCTAACCCAGATTAATGTACCCCACAAAACTATCTTTCAAAATTAATGGAAAAATAAGATACTTCCATGACAAAGAGCACCTGAAGAAACTCATGACCATTAAACCAGCACTCCAAAGTGTTCTGAAGGATATAATGTTCTGAAGGAGATAATGAGGACTACAACTCCATGAACTCCAACAGAATAAATCCACTAAGCAAGGCAAGTAATTAAACGGGGTTGGGGGGGAGAACCAACAACAGGAAAACACGACAAGGGTAAATTAATACATAACTGTTGTAACCATCAGTGGTCTCAATTCACCAATCAAAAGAAACAGATTGGCAGAATGGATCAAGAAGAAAGATCGAACAATATGCTGTATACAAGCAACAATTTAATTCAAAAAGAATACTTGACCAAAAGTCAAAGGATGGAAAACAATAGTCCATGTGACAAGAACTCAGAAAAAAGCAGAGGTAGCTATTCTATTTGCAGACAAAGTGGATTTCAAGCCAAGACTAATTAGATACATCGTTTTATCCTAGGACCAGAAGTGACCCTGGAGTTTCTCTAACTCTGTTCCTTATATTCTTTGGGACTGTATAAAATTACTAGGTCTGATATTTTACAGAAAATTTAATCTTCATACAAAATATCCAAATAAGTCATATCAGTAAACATGCAATGATTTAGAAAGTGCAATTCTTCAAACACAACAATACACTTATCAACTTCTATTGTCAATGAATGATGAAAATTACAACTCAAATGTTCTACTTTTTTCCTGAACTTTTTTACTGAACTGAAGACATGTGATAAATTTTTACAAATATGCACAAGTATAAAGCTCTCCCCAAGAACAATATTACATTGTGTATAACTCAGGTGCCTCCCTCAGCCTCTTTTTAATGAATTTCCACCCCTACCTCTACCAAAAATAACCAGGATTCTGACTTCTTTCTCCATAAATTACTTTTTCCTGTTTTAGCCAGGTGCATTGCTACAATCCCAGCACTCAGGAGGCTGTGGCAAATGAGTTTGAGGCCAGCCTCAGCTACATAGTGAGTTCTAGGATAGGCTGGACTAAATAGTGAGAACTTATCTCAAAAAACAGTAACAAAAAAATTCTTGTTCTTGAATTTCATATAAATGAGATTATATACTTTGTCCTCTTTTGTGTCTATTTTTTAAAATGTGGTACTATGGATTGAACCCAGGCCCTTTGTA
>NW_022900923.1:24623640-24624028 GCF_012274545.1 Fukomys damarensis
TACCCCCAGCCCTTTTGTAACGTGATTTATTCTTTGATTCAGGGCCTCATTAAGTTATTAAGTGGCCAGTTTGGGCTTGACCTTGTGATCCTCCTGCCTCAACCTCCCAGGGTACTAGGATTAGGCCTGCTCTACCAAGTCCAGCTTCTGTCTGGTTATTTTTGTCCAACTTTATGTGGGTGAAATTTATATATGCTTTTGCACACAATGATAGCTTGTTTTTTTCTTCTTTGTTGTACAGTTTCCATTGAGCATATCTGCCACATATACTTATCCATCCTACTTTTGTTGGGGATGTGAATTTCTCCTAGTTTGGGGCTGTTAGGGTCAAACTGCTATGAGGAATTTTTATATATATAATCTAATAATATATAATACATTATATATT
>NW_022900923.1:24624159-24631253 GCF_012274545.1 Fukomys damarensis
AATATATATTTACACATATACATTCTGTTGTGTGAACGTTCTAGGTCATAGGATAAAATGTTTTCCAGTACCATTTGATTGTTTTAATTTACCCACCCACCAAGAGACCGTGAGTTCTAGTTGCTCTCCAACACTTGATGTTGTAAATTTTTGTTGAATTACTTAATTAATTAATTAATTTTTAGCTCTTCTGGTGTAGCAGTACCTTGGTAGAGTTTTCACTTGAATTTTCCTGATGAATAACAAAGTAAATAATCTTTTCACATGTTTATTAACCATCTGAATATTCTCTTTTATGATAGTTTATAGTAGAATATCCAGAAAATCTTCATCACTTTGGAATAGGCAAGGATCACGCATAGAACAATACACAAACATAACTATTTAAAAGAAAAATACTGAAGCTGTGTATTGTGGCACCCACTTATAAACCCAGCTACTCAGAAAGCTGAGCCAGGAAGATTGCCAGACAGGGTAATTTAGGGACATTTTATCTCAAAATAATTTTTTTTGTTTTGTTTTTTGAGACAGGTTGTTGCTATTCAACTTCTGGTTGAATATGAATTTACTATATAGCCCAGGCCAGCCTTGAACTCACTATACTCTTCCTGCCTCAGCTTCCCAAATGCTAGTTCTCCATGCCTGAGCAGACCCAGAATGCTTTAAGAACTCTAAAATCACTGAAAGAGCTGGGTGTGGTGGCACACACCTGTAATCCCAGCACTTGGGAGGCTGAGGCAGGAGGATCACTGAGAGTTTGAGACCAGCCTGGGCTACACAGTGAGTTCCACATCAGTCTCAACTACATAGTGAGACCCTGTCCCAAAACCCACCCCACCCCCACCCCCAAAAAATAATAAAATCACTGAAAGAAGCCACTCATAGTAATGCATGACTATGATCCGAGCACTTGGGAGGCTGAGTTAAAAGCCGTGAAGTCCATTGCCATGAATTCAAGGCTGGCCTGAGCTACATAATGAGTGCAAGGCCAGCCTACACCACATAGTGAGACCCTGACTCAAAACACCAAAAAAAGTCTGTCTCGTGCTTCCCAATAAAGAAAATTCGAGTACTCGTTTGGCAGCACATGTACTAAAATTGGAATGATACAGAGAAGATTAGCATGGCCCCTGCCTCATAAGGAAAATTCGATACAAGTCTTTTGTCCACTATTGAATTGAGTCTTTTTTCTTTTTTGGTACCGGGGATCCAACTTGGGACTTTATGCTTGTGAAGCAGGCAGTGGAATCACTTATCTAAATCCCCCAACCTCTAGAGGCCTTTAAAGAAGAGCTAGGAAAGAAAGCCCAGGCCTTTTCCAGGCCTTTTGGTTATTTTCCTTCCCCCACATCACAAGTTGATTCTCGTTCTAGCAATCCCTTCCCCGCGGCCCTTCCCGCCAAACACACAGAAAGAAGTGTCCAGGGAGCTGGGTCTGAGAGAGACATCCCCCCTGCTCTTCCACTCACCTGGCAGGGAGTCCTGGCCAGCACTGGCTGAGCCCAGGTCTGGCCACTTTCTGCCTTGTACTTACTTGTGATTCACTGCTGGGTCAGGGTGGTGCCAGGGAAAGCTCATGCTGTCGCCTCCTGGGGCTAAGGAGAGGTCTGCTGCTGCAACTGCCTCCTCCCTCCTTCCCACCCAGTCACCCACCTCGCAGGAGGGCTCTGGGGATTTCTTTTACTGATAGTGATGGTGATGGTATTGAGATTTTCTTGTCTTTCTCCTAATTCAAAACAGATGGACCAAGGAAATGAAGAACAGTTTGACAATTCTAGAAGCCACTTATAAGTTTGGGAAATTTCAAAGGGAAAGTAGAAGCAAGGAAAGTATTAATTTGTAAACAAGAATTTAAAATGCAGCTGGAGAGTTATAAGGACTCAGATTAATCCTGGCAAATATAAGGTGAACCATGTATGTAATTTAAAATCTCTAAACCAGGCCTGGTGGTGCTGGTCTGCAATCCCAGCACTCTCCAAGGCTGAAGCAGGAGGACTGCAAATTCCAGCCCTGCCTGGGCAATTTATCAGTTTAGTAGGACTCTCTCAAAAATTTAAAATAATAATAATACTAATAACAAAGGGGTGGATATGTAGCCCAGAGAGAAGGCCCTGGGTTTAATCCTTAGGATTGCAATCAATCTATTAAAATCTTTAGTATCCACATGAAAATTTAACATTTTTATTATTTTTTTATGCTGTGTTGTTTTTTTTTTTCTACTGGGATCCAACTTGGGACCTTTCACTTGCAAGGCAGGTGGCAGCACCACTAAGTTAAATCCCTGGCCTCAAGTGAATTTATTCTTAAAGCACATCTCAGTTCAAACTGGCCACATTTCAAGTTCTCAGTAGCCACATGTAGCTCTAGTAGAGGTCGTACTGGGCAGCACAGATCAACCAAGAAACTTTTCTTATCATCCTACTTGTGGGAATATGCTGATTAGTTAGTGAGCAGGTTAATAAGGTAAGTTTTGGAGACTATATATACTAGAAAAGGTGTAAAATAATGAGGTAGCAACTAGAAGGAGGGACGGGAATATTACTGTTTTTTGGTGTGGCATCCTACAACATGTGGAAACAGCAAGAGGTAGATACCTGTGAAATCAAAGTGGATCAGGTCTGTGAAGAAGCAGAGGAGAGCCTTCCAGGTAAAGGAAGGGTAAGAGTGGAAGCTGGAGGCATTGAAATACCTGGCAGGAGTGAAGTGGAAGCCCTGTGCCTGGAGCCGTAAGGCTGGAGAGTGAAAGGAGAAGATGGGGAAGAGGTCGGAACCTGAAAACCTTGGGCTTCGGCCTTCTAGCAACAATAATAGGGTCTAATTTGTAATTTTGAAAGGGAATCTGTCTTCTGCATGGAGAACCAATCTGAAAGCAGGAAAAGAAAAACCATAAAAACTAGTCAGGTTGGCCATGTGCCGAGAGGACAGAGGCTTGGCTAAGGTGACCATAGTGAAGGTTGAGAGATGTGAATAACATTGAGATCAGCTTTGAAGGTAAAACTGATAGGCCTGCCTGACAGATGATGAGGAAAAATGAGAAATAAATCACAGATGTTACTTTTGCTTTTGGTTTAAGCACATGGATTTCCACATGCTTCTCTATGCCTACCCAGTGCTTGTAGCTTCTGGGCTCCATGAGTCTGTAATCAGAAAACCGGCTTTCCTGGTTTGGGATGAGAATTTGCCTCCAGAATTTCAAGCCAGCAGATGTGTTCCCACTTGCCTGCTGCCTGTGATTATGGTCTCCTGAAGTCTGTAAGGAATTTGCAAGCCCCCTTGCCAATATCACATTCCTGAAAAGAATGTTTCTGTGCATTTTGGCCCACCCCCCAAAAAATGCTGAAAAGTTGGCCTTTCTCAGAGCGATTGCAGCACAGAACAGGTGAATCAACCTAAATTGAGAGGCAAATTTGTACCACTGATGGGAGAAAGAATAGAAATATATTCTAGGATGCACATTGAGGCCATACAAACTCTTAAGTGAAATAAATAGGACAAATATGTAAATACCGAATAGTTTCTCTGGTGTGAAAAAAACTAAAAATCTGAATAAGGATTGAAATGTGTAATTGATAATTGAAATAGGAAGAAAAGGGCTAAAAGAGTAGGGGATGTGGGAGGGATAGGAGAAATGAAAGAAGGGAAAAGAAAAAACATGAAAAAAGGAAAAAATGGAAACAAAGTTTTTGTAAATAGGGAAGGGTGGAGGGGATGAAGGGAGGGCAGGGGAATGGGGAAAACATAAGAACCAAGATACTCATGTAAAGGTACAAGATTCCAATGATGAATGTAACTGTATTGCATACCTAAAATATACCAATGAACAATTTTTTTTTTTTTTTTTTTGGTACCAGGGATTGAACTCGGGACCTCACGCTTGCGAGGCAGGCAACAGAACCACTGAGCTAAATTCCTGGCCCCTCCATTAAACTTAATTAAAAAAGAAATATATTCTAAGTAATGTAAACAGTAAGTTAATTAAATATTTTGTAGGCTGTTAGGGACACTCTCAAGGTGCCAGCCCTCAAGGAGCCAACATGAGAATAATTAAGGCACATTTACTGGCTAATATTATAAAGAAGAAAAGAGGTGCTACTTCCCCTAGAGATATATAACAGTGATTGTTATTCTAAATGGGAAACCCCTTGTATGTGACTTGTATGTTTCCCCATTTGATCCCCATTTAATCAATATTACCTGAGCGATTGTACTTACAATATTATTGGTTGGTCATGGTTTTGTCCAACCTCACGCCCACCATGTAATTTTCCATTGGGTCTTACAGTTTTGTCCCACTTTGCGAATCCCCCCGCTCCCATCAAACTGAATACCTTGGGCTTGGAGGCAGGCACAATGCCACTGAGCTAAATCCCCAGTTTTGTCCCACATTGCACCCACCACACCTCATGGCTCTGCCATATAAACCATCTTTGAAAAATGGGGTGGGCTGACAACCCATTTTCCAGTCCCTCTTCTTTCTCTGTTAGACAAAAGCCATCTTTCAATAAATTTTTCCTTCACAATCCCCTTGTTCTTTCAATTTTAGAGAACATGAACTCAAGTTTTAGATATCTAGCAGGTTTGGAAGTTACTTCTATTCCCCCTATATCATAAGGGTGGGTGTTGAACAACCCTGCATTTAAAATGAGGCACCAGAAATCCAAGGTAATGTGCACATTGTTAGACAAACAACCACCACAACAAAAGGCACCCACAAGTCCAGTTTGAGATGTAAACAAGAGCCTAAGAAAGTTTCCCAACAAAACTTCCTTGTTTCCTTGAGCAAATGTAGAACTTTAGGACACACTTCATACAATGACTGGACTGTATATGAAAACCTGCACAAACATTTACCTTGTGCAAGGGTGTGTATGCATAGGGTGAGAGGTGGTATGAGCTAAAGCAGCCTGGCAGAATCTACAGAAAGAAAGTAAATGCCTGATTTCTGCCCTTTCCCTCCTGCTGCTCAGGGCAAAAAGTAGCAGGAGCCAAGTACTTAGCAACTCCACTAAAATAGAATTATTAGCAGTTTTGCTGCCCAAAAATAATATCCCTGAGAGAGAGAATCTTCCTGAAGACCTGAATGTGAGGCTCAGCAAGCCTGAGTTTAAATCCTAGAATTGGCTGAATCACATTAACTTCAAAGAGAAGTCAGTTCTCCCGTTCGATTTGGCTTTCATCTCTTCCTAGCTCAAGCCAGTCTTCAGGCCAGCCCAGGGACTGCTGTACTCTGGATTTAGGAGATGGGAGGATGTGGGTGGCCTAAGTTGTTTCAGTCTGCGCTGTGAGACCTTCTCAGTAATGAGCATAAAACCTAGGCCTGGCTCTCCATCAGTGTTAACTGGCTCCACTTCAGGCCCAATTCCTCTCCTGACTTTTCTCCATGCCTTCGCTGCTGGACTGTGGTGGGCACATGTCTAAAAGTGAGTCCCAGAAACTCATTTCTAACATTAGAATAGTGTCATCTGACACCCACACCCATAAGGAATTGGGAGGAGAAAGTGTCACTGTCTGAGTCCAGGACAGGAATGGATGGAAAGGGAAACCCAAGGAAAGCATTGAGGTAGGAAGAAAGTTTGTGAAGAAAGCCAACAGCTTCATCCAAACCAATTCAGATATCTTCTGAACAACAAATGGGATTGCAGATACTGACCTGTGAATTTTTTTTTTTTTTTTTTGAGAGAGAGAGAGAGAGAGGCAAGGTCTCACTATGTAGTTCACACTGGCCTTGAACTCACTATGTAGTCCAGGTTAGACTCAAAGACTGTTGAGATCCTCTTGCCTCAGCTTCCCAAGTGCTGGGATTGCAGGTATGCACTACCTCCCCCGACTTTTTTTTAAACCACTATAAGACTCACCCTTCAAGTGATATCCATGGCTTTCACCGACTTTTAAAAAAAATTTTATTTATGTATTTTCACCCAAAATTATTACAGGCACAGATACCCATTTAAGTAATTGGCTGTTTCTGTAAAACAGAACTGGCCTTTCAGTCAATTATGCCTAACATTCCCTCAAATTAACAAAGACAGAAGATATAGAGCAGCTAGAACCCTATAGTAGTCCCATAATATTGTTTGTCTATGCCATAGCTCATCTGAGTGAGGTATTAGAGCTAATCTTGTTCCTAGAAAACGAAGACCCAGAAATCAGGTGTCCTAGGTTGGAATTTCAGTTTTGGTATTGAATTTTAAGATTTTCAACAACTCTCTCCTTTGTATGGCTTACGCCTACAATAAGTAAATTCAATTCAAAAGCAAGAACAATTCTAGTTGTTCCTTTGGCTTTCATTTTTATTGTTGTTATTTTTTTTTTAAGTTTTTTATTAATTTATTTTTTATGGTTTTTTTTGAGACAGGGCCTCAGTATGTATTTCATGCTGGCCTTGAACTCACTATGTAGCCCATGCTGACCTTGAGTTTGTGGTGATCCTGCTGCCCTAGCCTCCTGAGTGCTGGGATTACAGACCTGTGCCATGGTGCCTGGCTTCTCTGGGTGCATAATGTTGCATTGTTCTGTGAAATTCTCAAAGCTTGGAGAAGAAGGATTTGTAAATTGCTTGCGTTTTTTATGCAATAGATAAGCATTTAGGAAAATCTATTCAACAATAAACAAAATTCCAATCTTGGATAAAATTTTGAATATATTTAATGACAATGTACGAATCTTAAAAATTCACCAACACGTCTTGGTGGCCTATCCTCCATCAGCTTTCAGAGCCTACAGCCTTGCATGAGCCAGGACCTCAGTTTGCAGGGAGATTTGCAATAGGACAGCACATTTACCCACACAGACTTGCTTCTCATTTCTAGAGACCTGGAAATTATCCTGCCTCCTAGGAGACAGGAAGGAGAGAAGAAAAGAAGTGTCAGTCTTCTCAACAGCCTGGATATAACAACTCCATTGAAATGGAGGCAGATCTGAGCTGCAGAGGCCATCTGGATACCTCTAAATCACAACTGAGAGCCAGGCCACCCAGTCTGTTTGGGGAGCTTGACATGCTCAGGAGGAGGAGAGCTGGACCTCAGAATCCAGAGAGAAATGCAGTGTGGTTACATCAGTAGTACTTACATGTCTTTTTTTTTTTTTTTTTTTTT
>NW_022900923.1:24631417-24648884 GCF_012274545.1 Fukomys damarensis
GCTTGCGAGGCAGGCCACCGAATGGCTGAGCTAAATCCTCGGCTTTCTGTTGGGTTTTTTTTTTTTTGCTTACATGTCTTTTGTTATTTTTATTTTAATTTTTATTGGTGCATTTTAGATATACATAATGATAACAATCATCATAGGGAATTTGTACTCATATGTGATACATCTTGCTATTTCTTTTTCCCATTTCCCTCCCCTCCCTTCAATTCCTCTTGCTCTCCTTATTTATAAAAGCTTTGTCTCTATTTTTCCTTTTGTTTTCTTTTTCTTGTCCCTTCCTTACTTTTCTCCTTCACCTTGCTTTGTTTTCCTTCTAATTGAACATTCCTTCCCATTTCCCAATATCTATTATAGATTTTCATCCTGGTGTGTTTCTCACACCAGAGAAACAATGTGGTATTTAAAGATGTGTGTCCAATTTATTTCACTTAACAGTATGATCTCAAGGTGCATTCATTTAGCTAGAAATGTTTCAAGCTTGTTTTTGATCAGTCATAGAATGTTATTTTGTGCTATTTGATTATTGTTTACCACTTAACTCTTTCACAAGAATGTAAGTACTATGCAGGTAGAGATCTTGTATGTTTTATTTCCATTATATCCTCTGGTCCTAATACAGTGTCTCTCATTCCATGAGTACTCAAAACAACAACAACTGAACAAAAGAATAATGAATGAGTGATTTAGCCTTTTTTAGATCTTACTCCTTTTTAAAAATCAGATGAAACTTCTTGAGCCAGGCATGGTGGTGCACACCTATGATTCCAGCACTCAGGAGACTAAGGCAGGAGAATCACTGCAAGTTCGAGGCCAGCCTGGGATATCTAGAGAATTCAAGGCCAGCCTGAATTGCATAGTGAGACCCTGTCTTTAAAAAAAAAAGAACTTATTCCTCTCCTTCACCCCAAATATATATTCAATTTAACATATAATTTATAATTTTTGTGACAATGAGGCTTGAACCCTGGGCCTTCTCACAGAGTTACATCCAGCCACATCCTTCTCCCTTTTTTGAGACAGGGTCTTGGTAAGTCTCAAAAAAAGTTGTCCAGACTGGATTTGAACTTCAAATCTCCTGTGTCGCCCTTCCAGAGTGCTGGGATTATAGGCATACACCACCATGATTAGCTCATAAATTAATTTTAAATATAATTATATTTTATCTAAATGTATATTTATTAGTTTATATGATTTTAACATATATAGTATATTATAAGATTTATAAATATATTATTGAATCTTCCTATGCAAAGACCCTAGCTTTCAAAGGACACTCTTGCTTTACCTCAGCCTAGTATCCCTAAAAAGCACATAAACAAAAGCTCTGGTGCCCCTGCATTCTTCAGAGGAGCAGTGAAGAGGATCAAAAATGGGACAAGGACATCTGGCATTGCCCTTGGAGATACCTGAATGCTTCTGAGTTGTGTGACCAATAAAAGGGATCCTCAGTGAAAGAAAACAGGAAAACTCTAAATTTGCCCCTCAGAAAACCGGAGTTTAAATTTAGTTCCCCAATATTATAACTTGTGTACCAGGGAAATGGAGCAGCTGGCAGAGCTTTGACTACAGCAGGAAGCTGTGGAACAGTCCTGATGGCTGTGTCTTAGCAGCCTCCCTCCCTGCTGTGCTGGGAAAGAGACCCAGAGACACAGGAGGGAGGTGCCCTCAACAGTATGAGAACAGACTCTGAGCTATGTGAGGTTGTGTGAGTCTGTGGACTGTCCCTCTGCAGGTGATGGCATGAAGGCTGATGCTCATCTTTCAGCGATGTGTTCTCGCACCGTATGGGTGGCATCACAGTGTTTCAGTCAATGCCAGATATCATCTGTGACAGGGATCCCATAAGATGATGATGAGCCAAAAAAGTCCTATCACCTAGTAATGTTGTTGTAGCCATCCTGGCAGCAGAGCAGCACATCACTCAGGAGTTTGTGAGGTTGCTGGTGTAAACATACCTATTGTACCAACAGTCATGTGAAAGTACAGCACTTTGCTTATGTACAGTATAAAATACTTGATTGCGATAATAAACAACTGTAGCATTGGTCTATGTATTTCCTGTACAGTACTATATAGTACACTTTCTAATCAATGTTTTTTGTTTTGTTCTTGAGATAGCTGGCATCTTGCTATCTATTCAGGTAGGACTTCAAGTCACTAAGTAGCCCAGGTTGGCCCTGAACTTACAGCAGTCCTTCTACCTCAGCTCCCAAGTGCTGGGATTATAAGCATGTGCCACGATGCCTGGCTTTATTGTTATTTTAGAGTATACTCCTACAGATAAAAAGAAAGTTTACCATAGAATGTTATGCCACATTACCCCAGAGGCAGACTCATAATTTCCTGTTTACTATGTCTTCTAATTGCATAATTTTTTCCTGTGCTTTATTGTCATATTGTTTTGTTCATCATGGCAGTGGGAGCAGTAGGTATTATAGCACAAAGTGACAAAGTGTGTTGGGTGCTTGCCACAGTGGTTGGTGTACCGTGGATGTCACATCCAGAGCTTCATCTACTTCCTCTGTTTCTGTCTCAGTGTCTTCCTTAAAAGCATAGACTCAGAACATAATTAGAATAAAGCCAAGAACTACAGAGAGAAGTCATTTTCTGGAACTAGGTAAAAATAACAGGCAATGGGAGAACCTAAAATCTTCCTGTGCCCAAAGAAAAGACTGGGAAAAGCTCCAGGGAGCAAGGAAAGGGAATACCTGGTGGCATGTGTAAAGATTCTACGCTACAAACTGGGTGTGGTGGTGTACACCTGTAATCCCAGCACTTGGGAGGCTGAGGCAGATGGATCATTGTGAGTTCAAGATCAGCCTGGGCTACAAAGTGAGTTCCAGGTCAGTCTCAACTACAGTGAGACCCTGTCTCAAATAAACAACAAAACAAAAAAAAAAGATTCTATGAGCCAGGGATTTAGCTCAGTGGTTCCACCACCTGCCTTGCAAACCCAGGGATCCAAATTTGATCCCCAGTACCAAAAAAACAAAAAAAAGATTCTATGCTACGATTCAAAGATAATTGTGATTCTTAGAGGAGCAAGGCTCTCTGAGCCCCCACACCCATCACTATGAGAGGAGATCATTATCTATCTTTGCCTGGTCCATGTCTTCTCCCCATCTTCCTTCCTTCTTTTTTCTTTTCTTTTTCTTTTCTTCTTTTTTTTTTTTTTTTTTTAATCCATTTTTTTTTTTTTTTTTTTTTTTTTTTTGTTAATCCAGTGACAAAGCGCTTGGTAACTCATGTAGTAAATCAAGTAGCTACTCCAGTAATGCTGTTTATATAATCCAAAAACATCCTATGCCCCTCCATAACTTACATTAACAGATTTTTGCAAGCATGTGCCCAGTGTTAAAGTATATATTTCAAGAAGCTAAGACACACTGGGCATGGAGATGCATGATTATAATCTGAGCTACTCTGGAGGCTGAGATAGGAGGGTCACAAGTCTGCATCCCACCTGGAACCTTTCTCAACACTTAAAAAAATAGGCCTGACATGGTGGTGTGTGTCTATAATCTGAGCATTTGGGAGGCTGAGGCAGGAGGATCATGATGAATTCAAGGCCAAGCTGGAGAATATAGTGATATCCTATCTCAGATAGATAGATAGACAGAAAGACAGACAGACAGACAGAGAGCACTGGGAATGTAGCTCAGTACAAAGGCCCTGAGCTCAATCCTTAGTACCACAAAACAAAAAAGAGCACAGGGGATATGACTCAGTGCTAGAGCACTTATTTGCTTAGCATGTATGAAGCTCTGGGTTCAATCCTCAGAAAAGGAGGGAGGGGAGAAGAGGGCAGTATAGAAGAGAAGGAAAATG
This sequence comes from Fukomys damarensis, assembly GCF_012274545.1. NCBI lineage: Eukaryota > Metazoa > Chordata > Mammalia > Rodentia > Bathyergidae > Fukomys > Fukomys damarensis. The sequence continues at coordinate 24,635,252 of NW_022900923.1, forward strand.
GAAAAAGGAAAAAAAATGAAATAAAGAATACAATGCAATAATCATTGAGCCATCTGTCAGAGACAAATTCTATGTGTTAGACTCTGGTAAGATAGAAAAGGAGCTCCTATTCTAATGATTAGACAGTCGCACAAAGAAAAATGAAAATATTGATCAGCGAGGAAAGATGGACCATAAAAAGTGCAGGGACAACTGGTTATCACTGGTTATCTCCATCAGGAAAAAATGAAATGGAGTACAATACATTGCACTAAAACATAAATTCTAGGTGGGTTTAAGACTTAAATTTTAAAAAAGCCTAAAACTTAAAAATCATTTTAATAAAATTGTAAGAAAACATCTCTGTGCCTTCAGAATAGGGAAGAATTTGTTAAACAAGATACCAAAAGAACTAACAATAAAGGAAAATGTTGATAATTCTGACTATCCTCAAATAAAGAAAATCTGTTTATCAAAGATTTCATGAAGAAAGTGAAAGGACAAGACACAAATGAAAAGAAGATATTTGCCACACAAATAGCTGACCAAAAATTAGCCTCTGGAATCCACAAAGAAATCAGACAGTAAGGGACCATGGGACTGAGGAGATTCATAGACTGCCTTGGAAGAAGAAGCCTCAGGTGTGTCAACCGGCTTTGCACCATTGTGACAAAATGCTTGAGCGAAATCTCTTTTATGGTTTAAAGGTTTATTTTGGCTCACAGTTTCAAAGGATTCAGTCCATGCTGGAATACTGCTTTTGAGCCTAAGGCAAGGCAGAATATCGTTCTTGCTACAAGATAGCAAGGAAGAGATAGAAAAGGGCTTAAGTCCCAATAGCTTTATCAAGGTCACATCAGTGACCTGACTTGCTCCCATAAGGCCCTACCTCCTAGAGATGTCACCATCTCCCATAGCACCAGGGGCTGGGGACTAAGCCTTCAACACATGGTCCTTGAGAGGACAGTCATGATTCAAGTTATACCACGATGACCAGCGAGAGTAGTTTCTCTGGAAGAGAACAGCTCTAAGTGGCTTCCAGAGGGACTAAACTTGCCAACATTGTCTCATTTGTGGTGATTATGGATGCCAGGTAAAATACAGGTTATCTAGTAAATCTGAATTTCAGACAAATAAGTTTTTGGTATTTAATTTTTTTGTTGTTGTGTTTTTTTGAGAGACTCCAGGGTTATGCTTGCTTCAGCAGCACATATACAGTGTAGCCCAGGCTGGCCTTGAACTCATGGCAACTTTCTTGCCACAGCCTTCAGAGTGCATTGATATGCCACAATGCCCGGAAATTTTCTGGTTTTAAATAAGTTGCATGTAATATCTGAGAAACAATTATACTCAAAATATGTGAGACACACTTAAACTAAAAAACTTTTGTACCTGAAATTCTAATGGACCAGATATTCTGTTGTTTTATTTGCTAAATTTGGTAACCTTAATTATACAAGTCTAATTATCTTCAACAGATTGTCTTTTGACTTTCACATCAAAACCAATGATACGGGCCAGGTGTGGTGGTGCATGCCTATAATCCCAGCACTCGGGAGGTTGAGGCAGGAGGATCACTGGGAGCTCCAGACCAGCCTGGGCTACACAGTGAGCTCCAGGTCAGTCTCAACTAAATAGTGAGACCCTGTCTCAAAACCCCCCCTCAAAAAAAAAAGAAAAGAAAAAAGAAACAACAACAACAAAAACCAATGATACAGAAACAAAAGCCAACTATTTTCTAACATAAGGCTTTTTCTTTTTTTCTTGAGATAAGATCTTGCTATGTGACTCTGGCTGGCCTTGAACTCACTCTGTAGTCCAGGATGGCCTCGAGTTTATAGTAATCCTCCTTCCTCAGCCTCCTAAGAACTGGTATTACAGGTATTCACCATCACACCTGTGTCTCTAACATTAGGCTTTCTCTTTTTTTCTTCTTTTTGTTTTTGTCTTTGTTTTTTGTTTGTTTGTTTGTTTGTTTTGGTTTTTTGAGACAAGGTCTCACTGTGTAGTTGAGACTCACCTGGAATTCACTATGTAGCCCAGGCTGGTCTTGAACTCACAGTGATCCTCCTGCCTCAGCTTCCCAAGTGCTGGGATTACAGGAGTGCACCACCATGCCCAGCACATCTTCTTTTTGTTTTTTTGTTTGTTTGTTTGCTTCTTTTGTTTTTTGAGACAGGGTTTCACTATGTAGTTGAGGCTGACCTGGAACTCACTATGTAGCACAGGCTGGTCTCAAACTCATAGAAATCCTCCTGCCTCAGCCTCTGAGTTCCAGGATTACAGGGATGCACCACTATGCCCAGCTACCATAAGGCTTTCTTATAAAAGGGAATAGCAACTTGGATTTGAGCCTTACCTTTGTCTATAACTAACTCTGGTCTAGAAAACATCATTCATCTTTCTATGCACTGGTCTTTCCATCTGTAAAATGAAGTATCTTCCTCACTGAGCTATTACATTAAGTGAAGTAAGATGAGTTACAAGTGCTTGGAACAGTGCCAGATACAATTTATGTGCTCTTGATAATATTGATAATATTAATCACACTCATCCATACACTGGGATCTCAAGAACTAAACACAAAAGTAGACTAATAGCATCTTTGTGATGAGGAACTCATCCTCATGTATGAGACAAAATCGGGAGCACTCTTCTAGATTCACTCATTATTTGAGAACCAGAAAGTGGGAGAAAGGATGAGATGAGCCCTGGGTCCTCCTAACTCCTCCATCTGACAGTCCTTATGTCCTTAGTGGTCTTAGATTCCCAACTATGGCTAGTCTTTGTGGCTGTCATTGAGGGACATTTCCAGCTGTGCTGCACAGGTGTGAATCCAATCCTGGATTCATTTTTGAGGCTCCGGGAAATACATATAGTATTCTGATGCTTTCTTTTATTCATAGGTCAAGTTGTTGCTTAAATTTCAGAGAAAACCGGATTTAGGGATTTAGCTCAGTGGCACCGTGCCTGCCTCACAAGGGCAAAGTCCTGAGTTTGATCTCTGGTACAAAACAAAAACAAAAATAATTCAGAAAAAACAACATATAATTCTATGAAAACTTGGCCAATATTTTAGAGATTCTTCCACCAGCAACGCACTGGAACATGCATGTCTCTTTTTTTTTTTCTTTTTTTCCTCCTGGGCTCTCCATGTAACATTCTGGCCACATCCTCTGCACAATCCAGCAGAGGCTCCAATTTAAAATTGCAAAGAGACCCCAGCATGGAGCTTCACAGAACTCAACCTTAAGTGACAAATAAATGCTCTCCCTTCCAGCCTGGAGGGAGGGAAAGAGGTAGAACTGTGATTAAGGGTCCTGTGCAAGAGATTAACGTCTAGTTTCTCTTAGGGGATAAGGCTCAAGAGCCCTCTTTGTTTCTGTGTTCTGCAGATTGTGCATTGTATATTCTAAAGGAAGCTCTATCCTTACTCTGTGAAACAGATTCTGATGACCTTCTATTGCTACTTCTCTCAAATTTGGTAATAATTTCTGAACTTTCCTTTTTCTTGGGGAAAAAGGGAGGGAGGAAAGGAAAAAGGAAAAGAGAAGGACAGAGAAAAGCCTTTGGAAATAGATGAAATCTAAAAAAACAAAACTGTATTTTTCTTTTAAGAGTTGGTTAGATCCTGGGGGCAGGGGCTAAGCACTCTTCTGTGAGGCCTCACGAGGGTCATTCCCTCTTCTGGACCAGGACTCTGACCTACTTGTTTAGCAGATCTGGTATGTTTATTCAATGTGAAATGTGCGGCTGGACCTAGTGGTGAGGCCCAGAAGACAGCCGCACAGTCTTGCTTGCTTCTATCCTAAGAGGATTTCTTAGCGTCTCAAGACTCTTGTTTTCTAGTCCAAAACACCACCTCTGCAGGATCACTAGGATGATTAATGAAAATATCAACGTTTCCCCAAATATGTGTTGTGCCAAAATAACATAAAAAGTTACTGAGCAGTGTGTAAGAAAAGGCAGAGCAGTCTTCCTGATGCAGTGATGGCTCAGGACCTCCTCTTGCCACTTGTCCGAAGTGGGACAGAGATTTGGCTCAGAGTTAGGGGAGAGGCTTCCTTCTTGTTTCCATCCCCACAGTCATCTCTAAGCTGTGGGCACTGCAGCAATATTAATCATTGCTGGAAATGACAGAAATCACTTAGCCCTGGGACCTTGGTGGCCACAGGTATAACATTCAAACACACTTCAGTTCCAAAGGATTTCCAGGGAAAATTCCACTCTATGCTGCCCAAGAGCTCATTTTCCTGATTGCCTATCACTCCCCGAGCTTCGTCCTCCTTCTCTTCCAACCACCCTCACTGCCCTATTAAAGAGCAGGGCCAGGCAGCAAGGAATGTCACACCTCAGGCAGCTTCCAGCTGGAAGGGATGAGAACTGGGTGTTCACTCTGGGTGCTTTCATCCCTGCCTATCTGGCGGCTGAGTCTGGGGGTGGCCATGTGTGTGCCTGTGTATGTCTGTTTGAGCTAGAACACTGTCAGATACCTACATGAAGTTTGCAACCAGAACAAAACAAAATTCCTCCATTTGATGAGAGAAGGTATCCAAAGGTAAGGCTTCTCTAAATATTTGCTTCCAAATATGTGTTATTAGCAAAACTGCTCTTTAGCCCCATTTCTACTGACTGCACTTAATGATCTTAAACAGATTTCCAGACTATGAGACTTTTCAGGTATGCTCTGAGTCTTGAAAAAGAAATGTGGCTTTCTTTTTTTTTTTGGTGTTTTTGAGACAGGGTCTCACTATGTAGTTGAGGCTGACCTGGAACTTACTATGTAACCCAGGCTGGTCTCGAACTCACAGCAATCCTCTTGCCTCAGCCTCCTGAGTGCTGAGATTACAGGCGTGAGCCACAACGCCCAGCGAGAAATGTGGCTTTCAATGTCTCAAAAATTGAAGAAAGGCTGCCTTTGAATGAAGATAAGAATTTCTCCTTTTCCCACTTCTAACCTCTGATTTAGATCATCTGCAATTGTGGAACATAGAATGGAATTAGAAATACAGAACACCACTGCAAATCAGAAATGTGTTTGTTCAGTTTATGAGCCTAAGAAACATTTTTAGCTCTGCTTATTTTGCAGCCATGAAAGGATAGCTCTGGTGATTCACTATGGCTTCCTCAGGAGAAAGCAGCCTTTCACCTCTGAAGCTCAGGGTCTTCGAAAACAGTGCCTTGAGGTCAATCAATCTTGACTTCTGTCCCTCAACCTGAACCACTTCCCTCAGGCTCCTCTATATGATTTACCTCTGAGCACTGCTTCTAAGAACTTTGTCACTCGATTTCATTGTCGTGAGAATGTGATTGAGTATATACACACACCTAGATGGCATAGCCTACCATACACCTAGGCTGTAGGGACTCTACAGTATACACAAAGGGTCATGATGAACAAAAACACCAGACTAAACTGAGGACACAATCAAGGACACAATCAAGAAACGTAGTACCACAAAATGTATGAGGTTACTGCTGGTGTAACATGACATTCCATCTTACAGTAAACAATTTTTTAAAATTTAAGTTGAATGATTACACTCTAAAATAATGCTAAAAAGCGTAGTACATAAAGCAGTAACAGCCATATATGTATTATTATGATCAAGCCTTATTGCTGGGTTTTATATGACTGGCAGCAAAATAGGTTTATTTACACTGGTATCACCATGAACACAGGAGGGATGCATTTCTGCATAACATTTGGGAGCTGTGATATCACTATGCAATAGGAACTTTGCAGCTTCCGGAACCACTCCTGTATATGCTATCTGTCACTAACCAGAACATCGCTATATGGCACATGGGGGACAGGTGGGGCTCACTCTCATTCAGTGACTTTCAAATCAGCAGCACATGGAGCTTGTTAAATACCCTACCTCCCAATAATTAGAGTGAGAAGCTCTGGGAATAAAGATTGTGCAATCTTGTTTTTTTCCTCTCTCTCTATTTTTTTAGCAGTGCATGTTTGTAGTACATAATGATCACATTCCAGGCTGGGGAGCTAGCTCAGTGGTGCTGTTGCCTGCCTCAAAAGCAAAATGTCCTGGTTCAATCCCTGGTACCCCCCCCAAAAAAATGCTTACTCATAATGATCACATTCCTTATGGGGAGTTTGTATGTGTACATAACACATTTTAATTCTTTTTTTTTTTTTTTTTTCAGTACCAGGGATCAAACTCAGGACCTTGCACTTGTCAGGGATGCATCGCACCACTGAGCTACATCCGTGGCCCCTTAATTCTTTTTTTTAAATTCCCTTCTCCTGTAACCCTGATTTTAAAAGCCTTCCAGGTGATTTCATTGCATGCTAAAATGTGAGAACCCTTGGTCTTGAGAAATTCTCTTTTACACATTCATCCATTATTCATTTATTCATTCTACAAATATTTGCTGAACACTGCTTAGCAGTGTTCAAGGCAAAGTTCTTAACTGCAAGGAACCTACAATAAACAATAAAAAATGTCATTAATGTTAGAGTCATAGGCAAAATAGACAAAGGAGTGCCATTTAGATAAAGCCAGCAAGGGCTTCTCTGAGAAGGTAACATATGAAGTAAGGCCTGAAGGAGAGTGAGCCATGTTCTTAAGGAGCCACAGAAAGAGCTTTCAGACAGCAGGGACACCAAGACCAAAACTCCAGAGGTGCAAATGAGCCTATCAGTGGAGGAGGGAGGTGGGAGAGGCACAAATTCCTGATCCCCTATCTAATGTACTCTACTGCTTGAGCAGGTAGATGAATCTGCAGGTTTTTGGGGTTTTTTGGGGGGATACTGGGGACTGAATTTAGTAGACTGAATCTCCAGCCTGACTTTATGTTTGTTTATTTTGTTTTGTTTTGGGGATTTTTTTTTTTTTAAACAGGGTCTTACTAAATTGTCCTTGAACTTGTAATCCTCCTGTCTCAGCCACCTGAGTAGCTGGGATTATAGGACAAGCTCTTGGAGAATTCTGACAATGGCTGAGATTAGAAAGTCACTGTACAGCTAAAGTCACTCAGCTAGAAAATGTCAGAGGTGTGAAATATCACACCTAAGAGATATAAAACATCTCAGGCTTAGCAAGTGGAAACCCAAAATTGTTGCTTCCTGTACAGTGCTCGTAGCTCTAAGAAAAGGTGCCCAGAGAGAATCTGAAGAAGTGCCTGTCCTTGCTGGTCTCCTCAGTTGCCCAATCAATAAACTCTGCCACTGGGATTCCCCGAAGGTGTGCTGTATGACCACTCCACACACCTCAAGATGACATTTCTCAGGAGAGAACCTGTAAACCACTGTGGTTCTTCTAGTGATCGATCCCACTGGCTTTCTAAAGGGATGAGCCAGCTGGAGAGCAAAATAGCAAGCAAAGTGGTCTGTAGCCAAACAGGACCAAAGTTCAGCAGAATGGGGGAAGTGGCCTTTGCAGAGCCTAGCAAGTGGGAGGACAGGGTGTTACTTCCTGCCTGCTTGGAGGAGGGGAAGGTCCCTCTCTCTTAGTAGATGCTCTGAAAGGCCAATGGAATACTGAAAGAAGGATGATAAAGGACTGAGCATTTGGGGACACAAGACTGTGAGACAGAAATCTAGATGGTTGTGTCCTCAAATCAAACAACAGGCATTTATTTATTTATTTAGGTATCGGCGATCGAACATGGAACCTTGCGATCAAACTCGCAACCTTGAGTTTGAGGCAGGTGGCGGAACCACTGAGCTAAATCCCTGGCCTGCAAATAGCACTCTTAGTCCACTCGTTTTTCCTCCATACCCTTTGACCTCTGCCCCTGACCTCCTCTGTGACTGCCTAACATGCCTTCCACACACCAGAGATCTGTGCCTCCTCTCATCTTAATCAAGGGAATTGGGGGCAAAGCCAGAGACCAGAGGACATTTCACTTCTATCAAACATGTTCTCTATGCTGCACTATATCCTTTCTAAAGCATTTTTATTTTTGTTAGTTCATAACTCTTCCTTCAAAGCTCTTCCATGGCTAGCAGGGCTGGCACCTTCTCAGCATGGAAGTGGAAGCTTTTCAATAAATATCTCCTCCAAGTAACTCTAAATCAGCACTCAAAAATCAATAGCTCATACCACAGTGCTGTATTTGCATCCATGTTCATAGCAGCAGTTTGTGATAGCTAAAGCTCGAAACACACCAACCAGAGAAAGAAAATGTGGTTTGTTTTTCTTTTTAATAAAATGAAGTACTACTCGGCCATAAAGAATGAGAAATTAAAGACATTTATAGCTAAATGGATGCACATGGAGGACATACGCTTAAGTGAAATAAATAGGATGCACATGTGTAAATACTAAATAGTTTCTCTCATGTGAGAAACTGAAAATGTTAATAAGGACTAAAAGGTAAAATAGATACTGTGAAATAGGAAGAAAAAGTGCAAAGGGGAAGGGGAATTGGGAGGAGTAGGTGAAGAGGAATAGTGATGCTCAACAACAAGGCCACACACCCCAGAGGTCTGACAGGAGACTGTTCAGGAGACTTTATTCAGGAGAGCAGATCAGAGAGATAGGGAGAGAGAACACAGAAAGGAAGGTCCTTTTATTGTTTTTGAGCTGGGTTATTGTTTATTTATGAGGAGTGGGCTACTTTTAACCTATCACAGGCCAGGTTGCCTTTTATGGGCTCAGTCCTGCAGAAATTTAGGTTTAACTTCTCTGGACCATTGTGGCCTTGGGGGGAGGGAAACTAAAGATAAGAGCATGAGGTCATTCTAAGAGGCATGAAGAACCAGGAAAATGGTGGCGTCAGGTTCCTAACAGTAGGAGAAAGGAAAGAGGGGAATGGAATTAATATGAGAAAATGGAAACAAAGTCTTTGTAAATAGGGAAGAGCAAGGGCTGGGGATTCAGTGCAGTGGTTCTGCTACCTGCCTCACAAGCACAAAGACCCGAGTTTGATCCCTGGTACCAAAACAAACAAAAAGGGAGGAGCAGAGGGGTTGAAGGGAGGGCAGAGGAATGGGGGAAAAATAAAAACCAAGATAGATTAGGTAAAGGTGCAAATTCCCAATTATGAATGTCATTATAATGTATAATTAAAATGTATCAATAAAATTAATAGCATAAAAACATCAACAGCTTTCCTGTATACCAACAGCAGAGAGAAGTTAGGGAAAAAAATACCTTTCACAATAGCATCAAGAAAAATACTTAGGAATTACAGTAGACCTTTGACTTACAAATTCAATTTGTTTGCAAGGGCTGGTTGTAACTTGAGTTGGTCAACTAAAGGCTCAGGCTCAAGGTCTTTCTCCTATATACAGGCAGACCTCAGTGTCCTTAGAGAGACACTGGCCCAGGATTTCTCAATTAACCCCATACAGGAAAGGATGTTGTAACGCTCCTTCCAGAACTCTATAAGGGTTAAATCTGTATCTGAGACAATCTGGAAGCACAAGTGGCTTGCAATCAGGTTGTAACTCAAGACTTTGTAAATTAAAACTAAAATTCCAGTTGTTCTTGTGGCCCAAGTTGTTCATACATTAGGCCAGTCATAATTTGAGGGCAAATAGTAATTTAACCAAGGAAGTAACAGACCTCTACAATGAAAACTATAGTATGCTGAAAAAAGAGAATGAAGATATTAGATATCTTCTGTTCCTGGACAGACAGAACCAAGTCAAAATGGCCATACTTTCAAAACTGTTATATAGATTTAATGCAATCCCAATCAAAATACCAATAGCATTCCTCACAGAACTAGAGAAAACAATCCTAAATTCATGTGGAACCAGAAAAGACCATGAATAGCAAAAGCAATTTTGTGCAATGAATGCAAGGCACCATATTCTGGACTTCAAATTACACTACAAAGCTACAGTGATAAAATCAGACTTGTGGATCAATGGAACAGAATAGAGAATGCAGAAACAACTCCAGGTATCTTCAGCTATCTCACCTTTGACAAAGTGGCTAAGTCCTTTTGCTGTAAGAAAGATAGCCTCTTTAACAAATGGTGCTGGGAAAACTGGCTAACTACATGCTGAAATTAAACCTAAACCCATATCTCTCACCATGCACTAAACTAAAATCAAAATGGATCAAAGATCTAAATATTTAAAAAGAAACAATCTGCTAGAAAACAAAATAGGTAAAACATTAAAGTCACAGGCATAGGCCAAGACTTTCTGAACAAAACCCTGTTTGCATTAAAGGATAACAAATGGGATCACATTGAATTAAAAAGCTTCCAGGATGGGGATTTAGCTCTGTGGCACCGTGCCTGCCTCACAAGTTGCAAGGTTCTGAGTTTGCTACCTGGTATGGGAAATAAGAAAGGAGACCAAAACCAGCCAGTGCCTGTCCTCTCCATAGCCAGTGTCTCCAACCAATTTCCTACTCCATGATGGGACTTGGGGCTGTGAGTGTTTGAGTACAGACAGAGCAGCAACCCAAGAGGACATCCTCCTATACCAGATCACTTGCTGCCTGAGCCTCACTAGAGCCCGAGTCTGCTCAGGCCTCTATAACAAAATACCTCTGATCTGGCAGCCTGAACACAGACATTTACTTTCCATAGTTTGGGAGGTAGAAGTCCAAGATCATAATGAGGTTCTGCTGAGGATGTGCTCCCTAGTTTGCAGAACAGAACTTCACTCTATTTCTTTTCCTTCCACTTTGTCTCTCATCTTCTTATCAGCCCACTAATGGAGCAGGGTATGGTGGTGCACTCACCTGTAACACCAGCACTCTGGGAGGCAGAGGCATGAGGATCAAATTTGAGCCTACCCTGGGCAATTTAGTGATTTAGTAAGCTATTGTCTCAAAATATAAAGAAAGCGGGGGCTGTGAATGTATGAATGTCCTGGGTTCAATCGCCAGTACAGGAAAAACAAACAAACAAACCAAACAAAAACAAAAACACAGGCGCTAAACTTCTCACAGACACCACCAGCACAACAACATGTGAACCTACTCCCCACCCCAAAGATACCACCTGGTTCAATTGCTTTGGGAACTGGGGCTTCAATGTAAGAACTTGAAGTGGGAGGAAGAAAGCATTCAGTCCATATCAGGCACCCACAAGGCAGCAGCCCCAGGGCAAAGTGGAGTCAAATATGAACCTTCTGTGATCTTCAGCCAAAGGTGCAAAGGGGAGGAAACAGGGAATGAACAGGAGAGATGGAGAATTCCACTGGTGGGGTGGTTTGTAAGCCCCAGAACAGTTCCCATGGGCTCTGTGGGCTCCCCAGACTGCACTGGGAAATGAAGGGTACTCAGCTGGAGCCCATTAGAGAGGCTTGTTTTCCATCCCAGTTGGTTGCCCTGGGCTGGGAAAGAGCACAGCACCACCTCAGTGTTGAGTCACCAGGCTCAGTAACCAGGAAAGTTACATAACCATATTCCTTGCGGCTGTGAATCAGGCTCAGGCTGGCAGGCAGGAAGGGAAGAAGTCAGGAAGGTGAGGCTGGGGACAACAGGAGGGGATGGTCCCAGGGGCCCAGAGGCAGTCTATTCCTGCTAGGAAATCACCGTGGACCTGGAAGACTGAGAGGGCTTGACCTAGCAGAACACCTAAGGATTAAAGAGAGCAACCACATAGAACTGCAGCTTTCAAGCCAAGGTGTACAGCACAATTCTCCTGTACCACATCCTCTAAGGTGTGGGAAATGTTAAACCAGCTCAGAAAGAATGCAGGTGAGTGAGTGAGGGGCCTACTAGAAATATGAACTCCCAGACCCAGATCACTCTTTGGGGTATTTTACTAGTACAGGAGACAGCACTGCGCTGACAACACAGCCAGGATATCTGTTGGGTAGAGTTGGTGAGCTACGAAAACGTGAGCAGTAGCTGTTTGAACTTCTCTGTGAAGCTCCTCACAGTTGTGACCCTTTACAGGTGAAAATGAGAGCAGCTGCAGTCAGAGACTGTCCTGGGATCTACTGGGAAGGATGTAAGAACCTTTCTCCTCCTTCAACAGGTTCTGAGAAAGTCTCCTACTCCACCCCACCCCACCCCAGTAAGGTGTAAGCCCAAGGAGAGCTGTTTATGAGTAAAATGATTCCTTTCCCACTAAAAAGGTTGCTTTAATTTTTTTAGTTCTGTTTTTTTTTCCATGTGCATTTATTTTCTTGGTTATTGGTAGTTAGGTAAAAGAACCAAAAAACTAGGACCATGCCAGGAGTACAGCAAGCCTTTATTATGGGGAGAATCTGCTGGGCTGTCTCCTAACAAAGGAGAAGCAGCATGGTGGAACAGGGAGCTTTTTAGAGGAGCAGGGTGGGGTTTGCCTGAGCTGGGGTGGAGGTGAGTGAGATAGCATTAAGGGATTGGAGAAGCCTGTGACATCACTAGAGGGGGCTTGTGACATCACTCGTTACTCAGAGGTAGCAAGTACCAGGTTACTCTTTTAGAAGAGGGGAGGCATGATGGGAGGAAGAAGGCTGTCCCTTGGTAGGAGACGCCATATTTAACATGGAGGCTGCTATTACACGTGGCAGCCATCTTTTCTTTTTTCTTTTCTCTCTCTCCTTTTCTTTCTTTTTTTTTTTTTTTTTTTTTTTTTTTTTGGTATGGGGAATCAAACTGGGGACCTTGTTGTTTGTTTGGTTGGTTGGTTTTTTGAGACAGGGTCTCAGTATGTAGTTGTGTAAGACCTAAAGTCTCACTTCCTCTCCACAGAGCGTGAACAGCTAAAAGGCCTCCACGATGCTGAGTCCTATCGCCCAATGAGGGCTCCAGATGCAAGACCCAGGGCCTTACTTCTGGGTGCCATGAACAGCCAAAAGGGTCTCCATGATGCTGGAACCTATAGCTCAGTGATGGCTCCAGGAGCTTGATGAGCAGTGAGAATCACCCAAGAAGGAAGACACCGGACTAGTTGGAAAACAGACCTTTATTAGTCTGGCCAGATGGCACTCCCAGAGCCTAGTAGCTCTGAGAGGTCCCAGCTCAGGGGCTGAGGTCCTTTTTGTAAGGGGACAGGCAGGGTGGGGGTCTGTAACAGATGCTTACAGAATGTCCAAGGTTTTCAAAATATTTCTTCTGGCAGACAGAGAGTAAAACAATCTTATCTATTTACCCAGAACTACTAAACTTTAATTTACATTAATCACAGTTGAGACTAGGAATTTAAGATTACAAAGTTATGCAGTCCCGTAGTTGAGGCTGACCTGGAACTCACTATGTAGCCCAGGCTGATCTCAAACTCACAGTGATCCTCCTGCCTCAACCTCCTGAGTGCTGGAACTACAGGCATGCACCACCACACCCAGGTAAACTTGGGACCTTGTGTTTGTGAGGTGTGGCAGCCATTTTAAGGCACATTATGGGAAGGAGGCTACTGTTTTATATAGCAGCCATCTTGAGGCAAGGAAATCTAACAGGTACAAGTGCAAAGAATGCACACTGTACTGCTTCAGCCCTGTATGGAACAGGAAAAGAATGACCTGAGAGAGAGACCTGAATCCAAATCTCAGTCCTCCTTAGTTCATCCACCTCAACTTGCTGCTCTGACCTTCAGTTACCTCCTCTGTAAAATGAAGCCTCACAAGGTCTTTATGAAAGCTAAAGGAAATCAAAAGCCATAGACAAATATTTGCAGTTTATTAGATTTTTTATTTTTTAATTTTGTTACTTATATAGTGATGGAACCTAGGGGCATTCCAACACTAATGTACATCCTCAGCACCTTTTTATCTTTTTTTTTTTTTTAT
>NW_022900923.1:24649007-24655315 GCF_012274545.1 Fukomys damarensis
GTCTGGTTGGGGTTTTGGTTTTTTGAAACAGGGTCTCACTAAGTGTAGAGGTGCAACGATACTCAACAACTAGGCCTCAAACCAAGAGGTCTGAAAGGATATTTTATTAGGAAAGGCAGGTCAGGGAGAGAGGAGAGAGGGAAGAGAGGAAGAGAGAACAAAGAAAGGAAGGTCCTTTTATTGTTTTGGGGCTGAGTTATTGGATATTTATGAGGAGTGGGCTACCTTTAACCTATCATAGGCCAGGTAGCCCTTTATTGGTTCCGTCCTGGAGAAACAGGTTTAACTCCTCTGGACCAGTGTGGCCTTGGGGGGAGGGAAACTATAGATAAGAGCATGAGGTCATTTTAAGAGGCAAGAAGAACCAGGAGAATACAGCCTGTGATGGGATGTCAGGTCCCTAACACTAAGTAGTTCAAGCTGACCTTGAAATCATGGCAGTCCTTCTACCTCAGCCTCCCACATGCTGTTACAGGCATGCACCATCACACCTGAATTTTTTTTTCTTTAATCTTGAGATAGGGTTTTAATAAATTGCCTAGGCTGTCATCTAATTTGTGACCCTCCTGCCTCAGCCTCTTGAGTAGATGTAGTTCATTTACAAAATAGTTATAAGTAACGAGTGAACATTACTTTTTTTTTAAAATCTGAGATAGGATCTTTCCTGAACTCACTATGTAGCCCTGGCTGGCCCCAACTTCCCTCAATCCTGCCTGAGTCTCCTAAGAGCTATGATTACAGGCATGTGCCACCACCAACAGTGAGAAATGAAAATTTTGAGAGAAGGTAGCAGAAAGCAAAAAGGAGAATGTGATTTATCTGATAGGTATAGTACAAGGACAGTCTTATGGTTTTTATTGATCACACACATACTTGATAAAAGTTACAGGCAAATTTTTCAGAAAAAGAATGCATTCATCAAATATTCAGACAATTTTACAAGATTCAGGGATACTCTCAAGGTAATTGGGAATCTTAAATGCAAGTCCTATAATATAACAAGAATTCATACAACTCCCATACCAGTCACTCGGGTATCTTCAGGGAGCAGGGACAAAGAGAGGAAGCCATCTTTGAAAATATTGTGACACAAATACAGTAATGCCCAGGGCACTGGGTCCTAACATCTTCTCTCCTGGTTGATTCTTTTTGTTTCAGAGGTCAGATGACTTTGGAGGAGGGAAACTGATTCATCGCCCAGGGGCCTGTAAGGCTGCAGCTAGATGGGACTGTCCACCATTCCCATTCCACTTGCTGGCTGGAGGAACTTCATGTCTGATGACTGGGGGATGTGTCAGGGCAGATGGGTGCTGAGTAGCTGGGCTCCATGCAGAGTGGCTAAGAGAACTGTGGCTGAATACCGAGAGGGAACAAAAAAAACAGGCAAATTTTTGTCAGCAAATGCCTCTGTACTCCCTTCTTTGGGGAATGATGCAAACATGATGGAGGCAGTGAAATCTCACATACTCATGACTTGAACTCTGGGCCCAGACCTGGGTTGGGTGAGACTGAACAGACCCGTCATGTTAATAAACTGATCCGAAACACAGGAATCTTTACCTCTTTCCTAAACATCCTTTCACAGTTGGACTCTGCCTCTTCTTCCCAAACTGGGGTTGCTTTCTCAGTGCTCAAGCTTTATACATGACTGAAAGCACTTAGATAACTGACTTCAGTGTACTGTAGCCACAAGAAATGGGGAGGGGGCCAGAATGAGTAAGGCTCCATTCGAAGCAGAGCATTGTGGCACATTCCTGCAATTTTTAAAATATTAAATGACTTATTTATGCTCTCTATTCATAAGATCTAATGATTACACTGAGGAGCTAAAAGTAGTTGGGGGTTACTTGTATGTGTTTGACCACATTTTCACATGCATCTGTGCTCACAGGAACACTCTCAGACTCCACACCAGAGAAGCAGCCAGGCCCCTTGGGCTTCCAGCACTGGCAGGTGGATGGAAACTTTGCAGTACACAGGGTGAGTTCCTGACAGCTGGAGAACAAAGAGATGCAGCCCAGGGAGCTCCAGCCCCACCCCAAAGTGCTGCCTTTGTTTGTCCTGCAACAAATCTCTTTGGATTGTAAATATTTAATTCACAGAAACTCTAGGAGGGGTAGGGGTGGAGACTGGGGTGGTATGGTGGCCATCCCCAGTTTCCAGGCCTTTTCCAGCCCCAGTCAGTGGTAATAGCATTTTAAGGCTGCAGTGGTGTGCTAGTACCATACCCACAACACAAACTGGACACAGCTGGCAATGCTGTGGGCTTCTTGGTGCCCTGCTAGCTTCTCCAAGTCTTGGGTTATGCCAAAGCAGGAAAGGGACTGGTCCATACACAGGGTCCACATACCCACTGAATATAGGAGGGACAAGTGCTCAGCTCCTTTAAATAGTAGCTTTCTGGTAGTATAGTAGTAGATGACTTCCGGACAATATCACACTGGGAAGGTTGAGGCAGAAGGATCTTAAGATGGAGACCAGCCTGGGCTAAATAGCGAGTTCAAAGTCCACTTGAAGTACATAGTGAGACCCTGTCTCAAAAAATCAGATAGACAGGCAGATGGACAGACAGATGGACAGATAGGTGATGCAATTAGAGCAAATATGCTGCATTCATCATGAGTTTATTCTTAAGGCAAGAGCCCAGAGAAGTCTTTTGTTTGGCAGAGAACCGAGTTTCTACATTGGCAGTGTGGTCCTTCAGCTTCTACTGAGTGTCAGAATGACTTCTCTGAGTCATGGCTTAAAATGCATTTGTGCAAATATAAGGATTGATCATGTCTAAACAGCTCCTATTAAACCATTACTAACACAAACTGATTTGCTATTGTCTAACAGATAAACTAGCAGGAAAAAGGAGCTGAAGAAAATATGACCCAGGATGGTAAAGCAGGAAAGAAAGAATAAGTAGTGTTGGGGAGTTGTGTATCGGAGGACAGCCAGTTCTCCAACTGCCTAGAAAGGGGGATGGTGAGGGCTAAAGAAAGAAAGACAATAGAGGGGAATTTAGCTCAGTGGTACAGTGCCTGCATAGGTCCTGACTTTAATCCCTGGTATGAGAAAAAAGAAAGACAATAGAGACTTGCATAATTTCAAAGTATATAGTGGGCGAGGGAGGTCAGTGCCTCAGAGTGGGCAAAGACAAAGACACCCCAAGCTTGCCATTATTTATTGGGGTGATACAATAACAAGAGGCAGTATCAGATGACCAGAGGGCAATGGTAATCCTAAATTGATGGGGATCTTATGGTGAAGAGGATTTTAATTTGTGCTGCAGGAGTTTTTGCTGATAAGGAAAGTAAGAAGAGCAAAATGTAGGTGGGACAGTTAACTGATAAGGAAATTGTCCCTCCCCTGGTGAAACCTCTTTCTCTTCTTTTTATTACTTGGTTCTCAAAGAACCAGGATGTCTTCAGCTGATGTAATCTTGCCCTAGAGCATCACAGCATCTTGGAATCATTGAAGCCTCCCTCAGCTGTGCCGGAGGCAAAATGGAGTCATGTTTTCTCATGTCAGAGCCTCCCTCCAGCATGAAGAGGAGGCCTCAGACAGCCTTAACCATAATTTAATTAGGAAATGAATTGTCCCCAAAACTATGTAGAATGTCTCCTCACAGTGGTGTTTGGAAGAGCTGAGCTGGTGATGTTCTTCAGCTCTACTCATGATGGAGCAGGCTGCTTGAAGGTGAACAAGGCGCCCCAAGACTCATGACCACCCGGAGCCCATGGGAACTTCTTTGGAAACAATGTCTTTGCAGATGTTATCAAATTAAAATGAGTCCATACCGGATTCAGGATGGCCACGAATCCACTGTGACTGGTGTTCTGATAAGAAGAGGGATACTCAGGGAGAATGTCACCTGACAACAACACAAAGTGTGGAGGGATGGGTCCATAAGCCAAGGATTGCAAGGATTGTCATAGCCACTAAGGCAAGGAGAAGGGTACAGAACAGATTCTCCTTCAGAGCTTCCAGAAGGAACCAAACATTTTTCTTGGTTTGTTTCTGTTTTTCTGAGCCAAGGTCTCACTTTGTGGCCCAGGCTAGCCTCAGAAGATACCAATCTTATTTCAGTCTTGTTTCAGATTTTTAATCTCCAAAACTGCAAGAGAACAAATTTGTTTTAAGCACCCCAGTTGTGGCTTTATTATGGCAGGCCTAGAGAGTCAATCTAGTCTTTGATGATATTTTTACCACATGGAATGAAAAGGCACTCCTGGGCCATCTTACACATTGTGTTGCCCAGACCTGGAATGTCTCATGGCCAATTTCAGAACTAATGGAAAAATAGACATATGTGAAGGAAAAACACCTCAAGAGTTCATGATGATAATTTCACCTCAAATTCAGGACTGATTTTCCAGTTCAAAGTTTGAGAATCCTGTTTCTCAAAGACCCGGGGATAAGGAATTATAGTCATCTACAATTACTCATTTGCATTATCCTACATCAGAAGTACTACCATCTCAGAATAACCACACCACTAATTATGATTATTAAAAAGTTTTTTAATGTTTTCACTGCTATCCCTATTTTCTATCTATCTATCATCTATCTATCCATCCATGTATCTATTTATATTTTTGGCAGTACTGGGGCTTGTTCATCCCTTCCTTTTTTAATTAATGTACTAAATTTACATTAGCAGAGCATACAGATCTTACATATATTATACTCCCTTCTCTTTTTTTCTCAATACTTGGAATTGAATCCAAGACCTTCACCCTGGGCTACATACCAGCTCTTTATGTTTTACTTTGAGATGGTCTGAAAAATCACTAAGTTGCACAGTCTAGACGTGAATTTACAATCCTCCTGTCTCAGCCTTCCAAAGTGCTAGGATTCTAGACATGCACCACTGTACCCAGCTTACCCTCATTTGACTCTCATGTAATCTAATTCTGCAATTGACAGTATTTAATACCAACCATCACTGTGCTGATTGCTCTCATAGCACTGGGTGTCTGACAGGCACCATCCAGTAAATTCTTTAAGCCAGTCACACAGGAGCAATCTTCCTTCAGCTCCTGCATACTGATGAATTTCTCAGTGGACATTACACTGTAAGGTAAGTTTTTCTGAATTTAAAATCTTTAGTTCAGGATTTAGCTCAGTGGTGCCACTGCCTGCCTCACAAGAACAAGTACCTGAGTTCAATCCCTGGTACCAAAAAACACCATAAATAAATAAAATGAAAGTAAAATCTGTGGTTCAAGGAAGGTGCTCTGGCCCATACCACTAGTCCCAGTTACTCAGAAGGCTAAGGCAGGAGCATCACTTGAGCCCACAAGTTCAAAACCAGCTTGGGTATACAGTGAGACTCTGTCTCAAGAACTTTTTTCTTTTTAGTTTACATTGTCTTTCCTTGAATTTTTTTTTTTTTTTATGGTACCAGGGATTGAACTCGGGTCCTTGCGCTTGCAAGGCAGGCCACCGAACCACTGAGCTAAATCCCCTGCCCTCCTTGAATATTTTTAACATGTTATTCCAGAGCCAGGCCTGATGGCACACACCTATACTCCCAGTACTCAGGAGGCTGAGACAAGAGGATCCCCATGTGTATATATGATGAGAGAGAGAAAGGGAGAGAGAGAGAGAGAGAGAGAGAGAGAGAGAGAAACTGCCAATAAATTGTATACATCAAGATCAGGAAAAGCAGCAACACATTCAGGACCCCCTCTGTCTCTCAGGAGCTATTCCCCATTCTTATTCCTCACTAAATTTTCCTACTCTTAAAACAAACAAAAAGATCAGAAAAAGATAAATGTATATTTTCATAGTAAATTTATTGCGACATCATGAGATTAATATAAGTCGCCTTTGGCCTCTACAATCACAAAAGGTGCTCAGAGTGGTACGAACCATTAGCTCAAGACATTTATTAGTATGGTGAACTGCTGAGGTGTGTATACCATTTCTTTAGTGGCTCTGTATATTCCTTTTTTTTTTTTTTTGTACTAGTGGTTGAACTTGGATCATTGCGCTTGTGAGGCCTGTGTATTACTCTTCATGTTCCTGGTTTGACTAAAGATATATAAAATTTTTTTGACAGGATCTTTTGACTTTATGATAGTGAAAAGCAATATGCATTAGTAGAATCTAGAATCTATACTTCAAATTTTGGTTTTGATCTTTCCCCAGGTTGTTCTTTTGATGCTTGCTGGGCAGCAGCAGCCATTTGCAAGGTCATGAGAATAAACAGCACATATTACAGTGTCCTGTGTTGCTAAGATATGATGTTCAGTAGGTCAAGTGTATTAAATGCATTTTTTACTTAGGATTTTTTTTTTTTTTTTTTTTTTTTTTTT
>NW_022900923.1:24655331-24692918 GCF_012274545.1 Fukomys damarensis
CTTAGGCCCTCAATCTGAGCTACATCCTCTGCCCTTTTTACTTTTTATTTTGAGAAGGGTCTCACTAAGCCCTTAAATTGCTTAGGCTGCACTCTCTAATTTGTGACCCTCCTACCTCAGTTTCCCAGAGTGCTGGATTACAGGCATGCACTATGATACCTGACTATAATTTTTTTTTTTTTGAGACAAGATCTCTCTATGTAGTTCAGACCACTGTTGAACTTACTATGTAGTCCAGGCTGGCCTCAAACTCATGGTGATCCTCCTGCCTCAGCCTCCTGACTGCTGGGATGACAGGCATACACCACCACACCCAGCTGCAAGGATATTTTCCTATGAATTTATGGAGATGGGCTTATCAAGAATAACCATAGGCATCTTCATTTTGCTTGTTCCTATGTACATTATATGCTTTTACAATATATAGTTTCAAATCTAAGTGTTTTTGTTGTTTTGAAATTTAAGAACATTTGCTTGAGTTACTGCATTTATTATTTACTGTGTTTCTTTGTTTTGGTTTTCTTCTTTAGGAGTCCTATTATGTGGATATTGTACTTTTTTGACATCGTACTTTTTGCCTAAATATTTATCACTTTAAGTACTTTTTAAATTTTTTATTGCTTTTGTTGTTTTGTCTTTTTTGGGGGGAACTATGGGGAGAGAACTCAGGACTTTGAGCCTGTGAGGCAGACAGTGGAACCACTGAGCTAAATCCCCAGTCATCTTGGTTTTATTTTGTTTGAGACAGGATCTTGCTGTGCAGTTCAGGTTGGCCTTCAACTCACAGCAATCTTCCTGCCTCAGCCTCCCAGATGCTAGGATTATAGGTGTGCACCACCACACCTGGCTTTCATAACTTTTTGATTTGTAAAATTTTCTGCCTTTTGCTTTCTATTTCTATTATTTATTGTGTATGTTTACTTTTGTATTCATTCTAGTTTGGCCTTAAACATTTTTCCCCTTTATATCTCTATTTCCTTAGTTTTGGCACCTTATTTACCTATTACATTCATCTAATTCTATTATTATTTTGATAAAAGAATGCTACCATTTTTTGTTTTTTATTTTTTTAAGCATTTCTTCCTGGCACAATGTCATGATTTATATGAATACTAAGTTTTTCTTATACAAAATTTTGTTTGGTTTTGAATTCAATACATTTCTGCGGCTCATTCTTTATTTTTATCATTTTGGTACCAGAGATCAAGCTTGGGACCTTGTGCTTGCGAGGCAGGCAGCAGAGCCACTGAGCCAAATCTCCAGCCCATCTGTTGCTCATTTTATGGAATTAAAAACAAAAAACCAAACACTAGAAGGAGCCTTAATTCAGACAGCTTTTCTAATTTCATCGAGCTCCCTCCTGTACTATGTTGTATTAAAAAGTCCAACAAAGCAGAGCTGGGGACATTGCTCCATGGTGGAGTCCTTGCTTACAATATGCAAGGCCAGTTTCAATCTCCAGCACCACGAAAAATCAATACAAAACAAAGTAAAAATCCCACAGTGGCTGGCTTCGGGGGTTTCCTGATTTCTATTCTACCACTTTGCTGCAGAGCTTCTCTTCCTTGTCTCTATTGGGTGCTCTATTGGGTGCTCCTGCACCATTCAGTTTGAATGGACTCCCAGCAGTGTCAGCTGTGGACATGCCCAGGAAAGGATCCTGTGCCTTTAGCTTCCCAAGATGCCAGGGTAAAGTGTGCTACTTGTGGGCCTCACTGCAGGCCACGCCACACACTACCAGCCCCAGCATATGCTTCGCTCCTGACCTCCTGGGCCTGCCAGGGGACAACTATGGACTATATTTTGGTCCTCCCACCCCTGGGCCACAAAACACCCTATCCCTTCCCCTGCCTAGATGCTGGAGCCATGCAGGTCTTGTGGCTGAGGATGGGGGATGGTGTGTTATTGCCCATTTGAGATTTGTGAGAATATCCCATCACCTAGTTTTGTTTTTCCTCATTGAGTTTATTGGTACATTTTAGGTATACAGTGCAGTTACATTCATTACTGGGATCTTGTACCTTTACATGACAGGTCTTGGTTTTCATTTTTTCCCCTTGTCTCTGCCCTCCCTTCACCCCTTCTTCCCCTCTCCCTTTATAAACACTTCATTTCCATTTTTTCATTTTCTCATATTTTTTTATTTTCCCTTATTAGCTTTCCCCTACCCTTCCCACTTTCCCTACACCTTTAGCCCCTTTCTTCTTATTTCACATTGTCAACTATATCATTAGGATATTATGTAGCATTATAGTTTATTCACACCAGAGAAACTATTCAGTATTTACACATGTGCATTACCTAGTTTTGAACTAAATGTTATCCAAGAGTTTTTGGTTCTTCTAGCCTCCCTCTCCCTCTCCCTCTCTGTCTCTCTCTCCCTCTTTTTTTCTCTGTCTCTGTCTTTCTTTTAGACATGGGTCTTGCTATGTAGCTCAGGCTGACTTTGAACTCACTATGTAGCCCAGGCTAGCCTTGAACTTGGAATCCTGCCTCAGCTTCCCAAGTGCTGAGATTACAGGTATTCACTGCCATATCTGGGGAATTCATAGTTTTGGGAATCCAAAAATGATGCTTCCACTGCTGTCTCCATCTCTCCGGGGTAATCTTTTTTAAAAAGCCAGATTGTGCTGTTTCTGTATTCAAAATTCCTAAACTGCCTCCCTGTCTCACTTGAAGTGAAAGCCAAAGTCCTTCAGAAGGCTCATGTGTCACAGCCGGGCCAGAGTCTGCCCCAGCACCATCACTTCTCTGCCTTTTCCTCCTTTACTTCCCACCTGGCTCCCTCATCTGGCTCCTTCCATCCTTACCCTTGCAGGGCTCTCCTCATCTCAGGGCCCCTGCTCCAACCTTTCCGTACCTTGACTGCACTTCTCCCAGATATGAGCAAGGCTCAGTTAACACTTCCTTCATGTCCCTGTAGCCTTCTCCTCAGCGTAATTGAGTCTACCCATCATAATGCTGCCACCCACACCCATACAGCATTTCACCTTTACTCTGATCTTTTTCCTTTTCCCTAAGGCACTTAATAACTTCTAACACACTAAACATTTTACTTGTTATGCTTATTTTTAACTCTGTCTTCCCCTGCTAGAATGTAAAACCCTGAAGACAGAGATGTTAAGTTTGTTTTGGTCCCCTGTGTGTCTCAAGCACACCAAGGATCATCTGTCTGATGCAGCTGTTTCAGAACACAGGGATGGCTAGCGTCTGTGTCCATGTGCAGTGTGCCGTGATCTGGGCCCTGAGGAGCTCTTTCAGGGCTGTGTCACCACCTCTGCCATCGTTGCCCATTCCCTGTGAGGCCATGGACTCACCCCTTGATCTGAGTGGGTACAGCACATGGCAAAACTGTCAGTGTCAGTCTTTGAGCCTCACAGATTCCCAGAAGGCAGAGTGTCAGAATCATTCTTTCTATGACTTCTGGGTTCAGCCCAAGCCAAAACAGTTTCCCAGCCATGTTCCTTCTAGTCTATCTGCTCCTTATCCACTGGACTGCAGAGCCTGGGGGCTAGCAAGAGTGAAGAGAAAAGGAAAATACAGTCCTTTGCCCCCACCAGCCCCTTGTGAGTGCAGGCAGGAAGGGAGGCCTGAACCAGAGTTTGATGCCTTCAGGATTACTGCTTACTTAGCGTGCCCCACTCAGCCTCGGGAACAGATACCACAGTGTCCACCATCTGCTGTAGTATAATTAATACAGTTGAGACTGGCCAGCAGCACCAGGCTCGGCAGCCTCACTTCCTGAGTGAACCTAGCAGGTCTCAGGCAAGGGGAGGGTGTCCTGGCACCTCCTTCTTTCCCTTGGGACAAGGAAGCCACACACGGAGGCTGTTTTAAGAGAAACCTGCACCAAACATTTCCATCTAAATTCTAATTGGCCTTGTATGCTCCCAGAGCTTAGGTGCTTATAGGATCGTCATTTGATTAGAAGGTGGCAAGCTCATTGCTCGTTCCAGAAAAACAAGATAAAAGTCAAAAAAGGTTGTAAGCTTACAGTCTATAGCCCTTTTATTTTTCAGTTCCTTTTCATTAAAGTAGAAACTACAAATGCAGCAACCAAAATTAGCTCCTACCTTCTCCCCATGATGTCATGGTGGGTCTATAGTGGTGCTCTTGGGGATTAAACCCAGGGAGCACTGAGCTATATCCCCATTCTCAACACTGTGTGTGAGTGAGTGAGTGAGTGTGTGTGTGTGTGTGTGTGTGTCTGGGTGTGTGTGTTAATGTCTTGCTAAATTGCCTAGGCTAGACTCTGACTTTCAGCCCGCCTGTCTCAGCTTCCCAGGTAGCTAGGATTATAGGTGTGCATCACCAGATCTAAGAAAAATATTTTGAAGTCCTTCTTTTCTTATTTTTCCTCTCCTTATTCCTAACTAGTAGATGGATATTACTTGAACAGCCAAAATGAATGGGTTCTATTTCCAACTATGAGAATGAAGGCCAAGGATTCCCAAATTCCCAAGGATCTGAAACTCAGATCATCCCTCAAGGTTTGTAGGGTTTTCCTAAACCTAAACTACTTAGTCTTTCTGCCATAAGCAGCCATTTAATTGTGAAGTTCAGCTGCAAAAGTGACTAGTATATACTATATATGGTGCATAATACATCTTGGTTATACCATGTGGACCCTCTGAGATAACTCTGTGATGATTTTACAGATGAGAAAACTGAGTTCAGTAAGGTTGGGTAGCTCATCCAGGGTGATCCAGCTTGGAAAAGACCCCATAAATGTTTTGTGCCTTGTGACATCTTCCCACCAGCCTATGCAGGGGCTCTGTGTTGAAGAAAACAGAGTACGGAAATAAGCCTTTCAAAAAGTCTATGCGTCCTGGGGAGCTCTGGTTGGTACCTACTATCTCAGTGTGATTATTAATAGTGCCATGTTCTCAAAAGTATCTTAGCTTGGACAATAAATTATATAGCCACCCTGCCCAATATTGACCAGAAACAGAAGAATAGAAGAAACTGTAAAAAGCATTGCTCTCAGGCTCATTCAACAGGGCATAAAGAAAGTCTGGGAGGGTTCTGAGATTCTCAGCACTTGCCCCACCCTACCTTCTCCTGGTGGCTCTACCTACCCAGCTCCCTGTCACACTGCTTGGGCCTCTCCTCACCAAATTCCAGATCTGTGACATGCAGGACAAGAGAAAATGAGGTTGAAGGGTGCCAAGAGTTAACACTACTCTAGGTGACCTTCCTAAGTTCTTACATTGCTACAAACAAATGAGTTCTCTGGGTAAGAAGTCAGGCATTTACTCCTGTGGAGAGAAAATCTAAGAGATCACCATCAAGGTCTTCTTCCCAGACGGGAAGAAAATGAAGTGTGGGCAGATCTTTTGCTCCACAGTGGAGCTTTTGATGAGATTCTCTGGTATGACATAGACAAAATGGCAGATATTTAGAAATCAGAGATCAAGCTTGTATTTTAACTTAGCCACTTCTTAGTTGGGTAAGCTTGGGAAAGACTCAAAATCTCTGAGCTCAAACTATCTAACTCAGGTGAGAACTAGGTTTAAGAATGCCTACTTTGTGTGCATGATGGCTCATGCCTATAATTCCAGCACTTGGGAGGCTGAGGCAGAGGATTGCTGTGAGTTTGAGGTCAGTCTGGATTACATAGTGAGTCCACGGCCAGCTAGGGAGACCCTGTCTCCAAAAAGGCAATTAGATCTGTTTGTGCCACCAGTGGTATAAGCCCAGTACGCAGACCCAAGTGATGGCCACACAACAATTTAACTGTGCTAATGCCATGGAATTGTGCACTCAAAAGTGGGTTAAAATGGCAACTTTGGGTTTTTTGTTTGCTTGTTTGTTTTTGTTTTTGTTTTTGTTTTTAGACAAGTTCTCTCCCTGGCTGGCCTTGAACTCTCATAATCTTCCTGCTTCAACTTCCCGAGTTCTGGGATTACAGGAGTGTACCACCATTCATAATGGCAAGTTTTGTGGATGTATAGTTTTTAAAAAATATGAATAAACAGCCCCTGAAATCTCTGAAGCATTTCAGAAATCAGGAAAAAAAATTAACTTTTGTTAAATGTGACACAGCAGTGCTAATCTCTAGATGTAAAAAGGATATTCCAAAGGCATAAACTCCAAAATACAATAAGTACTAATTCTAAAGCAGCCATAGGCTAATAGGTTCAATTATTTACCCAATTCAAACTAAATCAATATTTAATTAGCAATTAATATGTGCCAAGTACCCTAATCATGGACACTGGGGATTACAGATGTAGAAAGAAATGAGTTCAGGCCCATGAAGGTGCTCATAGGATCCAGGTTGAGGGGGATTACTCATCTTCACTTCAAAATTCCAGGCAGAGATGTGAAACACTGTCAGAGGAGAAAGGATGAGAAAGCCTGGCTTTGCGTAGCAGGCAAGAGAGCTGTCCTTAAAAGCTAGGTGGGATTTTAAGGCATATAACAGAGTGTTTTATATCTAGGCTGGGAAATTTCTGTTTTACTTTTCCTTCTGCAAAGAATGGATTGTTTCTCAAAAGAAGAAGAAGGAGGAGGAGGAGGAGAAAGATGAATCCAGTGTTCATTCTAAAACTGAACACCCATTCACAGAGTTACTGACACAAAAACTGAACGTTTGTTTTGTTTGTTTGTTTGTTTGTTTTGGGTACCAGAGATTGAACTTGGGTCTTTGCACTTGCAAGGCAGGCAGTGGAACCACTAACCTAAATCCCTGGCTCTAAACAGAACTTTTGATGCACAAATTAAGTAAGATGTGGGTACAAATTCTTGAACCTACCACTGTTCCAGATCCATGAAGCCAACTTTGAGACATTTAATAGAAAACAGAGCACTGACTCAATACAAAAAAATATGACTTATCAAAGGTAAAAGACAAGCAGTATTTGAGATAAATCCTGGCTAAGAAGTATCAACCAAGGTCATTAGTTGGAAGAGGAAATAGTGCATTCATTCTTTCTCCTTCTGCTGTGCCCTCTATCCTCAAACCTTTGTTTGAACTAGTAATTAGAACTTCTTGATTAAAGAAATGAGTAACTCAGAGGAGTTCCCAAAGCCCAGCAAGTGGATTTCTTTCAAGAACTCAAGTAAGTTTTCCATAGGATTGCCTAGACCTGATGTCAACCCGAGGAGTGGGTGACACAAAAGGACAGTTCACATTGAGTTTTTGCCACTGTGTTCTCTCTTGCATGGCGGCCCACTCTCATGCTGTAGTGTGTACTTCATTTCCTGCTTTTACTTGACCCAAATTCACTCTGCAGAGTCTGTTCGTTTTCCTAGCTTTAATAAACCTTTGCTAACATTCACTTATCTGGACCAGTTCTTTGCTCAGGACAGAAAGAACCTTAGAAACCACCTCCAGAAGGAGACCGCAGCACCCTAAAATCCAGAAACAAAAGGACCAAAAGATAATGTGAAGAAGAAGATAACACTAGATTTAACAGAAAGAATTTTCCAACACATAAGACACTCTAAGCAGGCTTTGGGATTTAGTAAATTGTACATGTAATCTCCAGAGAATAATCTTGGTGAGGTGTGCAGTTTAACAAATATTTATTGAGCTTAAATTGTAGGAGGCTCAAAGGTGAACCTGAGTGAAAGATGAGAAAAACACATTCTTAGATACAGCTATCTCTGAGGGGAAAGGAAGGTCTTTAGCAATGTCTTTAAAAATTTAAAATGTTCACATCCAAAAGCCTAGACATTTTATTTTATGGGTATCTACACATATGTATAAGGGTAGTCTTTCAGGGATTATTTGGAATAGCACAAGTTGGAAATGACCTTTGTGCTAATGAATAAGGGATTGGTCAAATAAACTGTAGTATTATACTGCATCGTGTCCTAGGAAATATCAGGAAGCAGTTTAAAGAATGTAAATTTAGGAAAGCTGTATATTATAATAGAGTAGATGGCCAAGATATATGATTGAATATTTTGAAGGAAGTTAAAGGAATATCCTCATGATGTGGTACAAGTGGCACTTTTAAAAAAAACTTCATAGTTTCCATGGGTATTACATATGTAGTGTGTACAACACACAGGGAAAGGTCTGAAGGAAAATGACATGTTGGTAACAGCTCACTTCCAGAGGGTGAGGGCAGAGAATGTAGGGATAGGATTGTCAAAGAGAACATTAGCCTTCATCATGACATTTGCTTTTTTACAAGACAAGTGAATTTCTGCATCAAAATAGTTGGTTTCAATGAATAAGAGACTAGGAGAAGAGGAGAGGCAGCATGAGTGCTTGGGGAGCTCCTGGTCTTTTACATGAGAATGGTCAAATACAATTCAGTGTAAGCTGTACAGCAGTTGAATATTCACAGCTAACATTTATTTATTATTATGTACCATGGAATCATATAATCATGACCACAACCCTAGGAAGTAGGAAAATAACTATTTTCACATTAAAGGCATGAAAATTGGGGCTCTGCATGACCTGACCAAGCCCACAAAGCTTGAGATTGATTTGAATATGTGTGTTTCTGACTCTCAAACTGCTTGCTGTGCAGGCAGTAGGTTCCATGTAGGGAGACCATGGATGATGCTCTGCATTAAAATTTGTGAACTCGGTGGAGGGTGCTGTGAGGACAACACCAGTTACTGAAGGAAGGTCAAATTACTTACAAAGTACCCATTTTCTCTTTCCCAAGAGAACCCTGACATTAAGTAAGGTGGCCAAGTCCCCATGACAAAATCCTGAGCCTCATTTGCAGCTAGGAGACAAAGCTCTGGCCAAGCAGTTGCAGAAGCTACTTCCGGGAGAGCTTGTTAAAAGCAAGGGTCAGCTGGCAAGTGCTACTTTTGCCTTTGCTCTTCACATTCATCACTCTTTGTTGCCCAGAATACAGGAAGATGCTGGGAGATTCACGCCATCGCTCCACCAGGAGGACAGAAAGCCACTTCCTAAGGATGGTGGATGAAAACATTGAAAGTTTAGTTTGTGGACATCATGTGGGTGCTGCTGGACAGCCCTGGCAGCTACCTCTGATTTCTTGTTATGTGAAAAAAATAAACCTATTTTTTTTTAAACTCATGATTAGGTTCCATTCCATGCTGACAAATGCAACTTAATGAATACACTGGCATCTGCACAGGCTCATAATTGGAACAATTAGAGATTCCTGAAAGGTCTTAGCCTAGCCTGACTTTGAAAATGAAAAGGAGTTGTTGATCCACTTTAGGTGGCCCTGGACTCGTCAGGCTCAGAGCATGTGCTATAGCCCTCAAACACGCAGGGAAATGTGGAGCTGGGCCAGGGAGACCAGGGGGTTTCAGATCTCTCTGAGCAAAAACCCAGCACAGAAGGACATCGTGCTAGAGGATTGTATGTGGGTAACTTAACTGCAGTGATTAGGGCTCTGGACCTCATTCCTTTTTTTTTTTTTGGTACCAGGGATCGACTCTGGACCTCATTCTACTTATAGCACCTGCAAGTGCAGCAGCAAAGCAATGGTGTTCTTGGCAGCCGTTTTCTTTAAACTGTCTCAGCAGTTCTCTAAGCATTTGTATGAAAAAAATAAAAAAAAAATGGAAGCCAAGTCTTTGTCGGCAGGGAGGGAGGGAAGGGTTGAGGGGAGGGCAGGGGTGTGAGGAAAAAATAACCAAGATTGATTATGTAAAGGTGCAGATCTCCAACAATGAATGTCATAGTGTATACTTTAAATGTAACAATAAAATTAATTTTATGAAAAGGTAAGCAAGGAGAGGGGAGAATTGGGGGTGGCTGGCTAGCTAAAAGGAAGAGGATGGCACATACCTTGAAATAGAAGAGCGGCATCTACTCTTGGAGCACCACTCTTCCCCAAGGCATTCCTGATGTTCTCAGATGCATCTGCTTGATGCGAATCCCTCAGGTGGGCCATCTTTTTTGTTTTAATCAATTTTATCTTATTTTATCCCATTCCCCTCAAGCCCCCTTCCTCCCTAAGTACAAAAGCTCTGTTTCTATTTTTTTCCTTCTATTTTCACTTTTTTTTCTTGTCTCTTCCTTCCTTTCTTTCTCCCTCCTCCCTGTTTCCCTTTCCATTTGAGCACTTTCTTCCCATTTCCCAAAATCCATTATACATCTCAGTTATTTCAACATTCAGTTTCTCACATGAGAGAAACAGTGCAGTATTTAAACACTTGTCCAATTTATGTCACTAAAGACTATGGATTTAAGATCCAACCATTTAGCTATAAATGTCTGAAGCACATCCTTCTTTATGGCAGAGTAGTACTCCATTGTATAAAAAACCCAGATCTTCTTGATCCACTAGCATTTGGGCTGTTTCCAAGATTTTTCTATTACAAACTGTGCTGCTGTTAGCTTGGGTGTGCATATATTGCTTTTAATTCTTTTAGGAAGATACCAAGAAGAAGTATACCTGGGTCAAATAGAACCTCTAGTTTTAGTTCTTTGAGAAATCACCATACTGATTTCCACAGTGGTTGCACCAGTCTACACTCCCATCAACAATGGAGAAGGGATCCTTTTTCCTCACTGCCTCTCCAGTGTTTGCTATTGGTTAATTACTTGTTAGCAGCCATTCTTTCTGGAGTGAGATGAAATATCAGCCTTGTTTTTATTTGCAGCTCTCGAATGACCACTGATGTTTAAATTTTTTTCATATATTTATGTGCCATTTTAAATTTTTTATGAGAAGTGTGTTTTTATTTCAGATGCCCATTTTTGTGTTGAATCTTTAAATTTGGGGGGGGTCTGACTCTTTTGAGTTGTTTATATATTCTGGATAATAGCCCTCATCTGACTAGCTGGTAAAAAATATTTTCCAACTCTGGGTTGTATCTTCACTCTGTTGGTGGTTTGTGTCTTCACTCTGGTGGTTTCTTTAGCTGTGCAAAAGCCCAAAGTCCCCACCCCCGCCCCGGTACCAGGGATCAAACTCAGAACCTTGTGCTTGCAAGGCAGGCAGTGGAACCACTGAGCTAAATTCTGGGCCTGCAAAACCTTTTTAATAAGATGAGGTCTAAGTTGTTGATTCTTTGTAGTATTTCCTGTGTGGTCTGGGTTTTGCTCATGAAGTTTTTGCCTACTCCTATGTCCTCAAGCATTCTACCTATTCTCCCAGCAGATTTAGTGTTTCTGGTTTAATATTTAGATCTTTGATCCATTTAGATTTTAGGTTAGTGCATGGTGAAAGATATGGGTCTAGTTTCAGTCTTCAGCATATGGAAAAGCAGTTTTTTTCAGGATCATTTATTAAAGAGCCTATCTTTTTTCCAGTGAAGGTATTGGGCTCCTTTGTCAAAGATAGGATGGTTGAATATGCTTGGAGTTGATTTGCATCCTCTAGTCTGTTTCATCAATGCTCGGGTCTGTTTTTTTGCCAGTACCATGCTGTTGTATTTTTGTTTTTGTTTTTCTTTTTCTTTAGCACCATAGCTTTGTAGTATAATTTAAAGTCAGGAATTATGATACTCCCTGGTTTGCTTTTGTTGCCAAGAATTGCCTTTGCTTTTTTGGTGCCAAGTGAATTTTAGGATTGTTTTTTCTAATTATGTGAGATATTCTGTTGGGCTTTTGATTGGGATTGCATTGGGCCTATAGAACAATTTTAGAAGTATGGCTATTTTCACTATATTGGTTCTTCCTACCCAAGAACAAGGAATATCTTTCCATTTTCTGATATTCTCTTCAATATCCTTTTTTCAGAGTTCTATAGTTTTCAATGTAGAGGTCTTTTAATTCCTTTGTTAGATTGATTCCTAGGTATTTCATTTTTTTGGTACTATTGTGAGAGGAATTGTTTCTCTAATTGCTCTCTCCATGAGTCTGTTACTTGTTTACAGGAAGGCTGTTGACTTTTGAGTGCTTACTTTATATCCAGTTATACCACAGAATGTGGTTATCAAATCTAAAAGTCTTTTGGTGGAGTTTTGGGATCCTTTATATAGAGTATCATGTCATCTGCAAATAATGATTTAACTTCTTCCTTTCCTAGCCTTATCCCCCTCCCCCTTTTTGTACTGGGGATCGAACCTGGGACCTCGTGCTTGTGAGGCAGGTAGGTGATGGCACCAATGAGTTAAATCCCCAGGCATCCTTATTCCTTTTATTTCTTTCACTTGTTTAATTGCTCTGGTTAATGTTTCCAGAACTATATTGAACAAGAGTGGTGATGGTAGACATCCTTGATTTGTTGCTGATTTTACAGTGAAAGCTTTCAGTTTTTGTCCACTTAATATGAGGTTGTCTAGAGGGCTTTTATCAGATTGAGATAGAGACCATCTATACCAATTTCTGTGTGTACTTTTTTAAAATCATGAATGGGTGTTGGACCTTGTCAAATGCTTTTTATGACTCCATTAAAGGGATCATATAAGTTTTGTCCTTGGCTCTGTTAATATAGTATATTACATTTATTAATTTGCATATGTTGAACCATCTCTGCATTCCTGGGATGAATCCAACTTAGTCAGAGTATATAACCTTCTTGATGATTTGCTGCATTCTTTTGGCCAGTATCTTTTTGAGGTTTTTTGCATCTATATTCTTTAGGGAGATTGGCATATAATTCTCCATTTTGGCTGAATTCTTCTCTGGTTTTGGAATCAGGATAATGCTTGCTACCAAGAATGAATTTGGGAGTATTGCTTCCCTTTCAATTTCATTAAAGAGTTTGAGCAGGCTGGGGATTTAGCTCAGTGGCACTGTGCCTGACTCATAAGTGCAAGGTGTTGAGCTCAATCCCTGGTCAAAAAAAAAAAAAAAAAAGAGTTTGAGGAGTAGCAGCATTAAGTCATCTCTAAATTTCTTGTAGAATTTAGCAGTGAACCCATCAGGGCAAGGGTTTTTCTTTGTTGGTAATTTTTAAAAGATTATATATTCAATTTCATTGGCTGATATTGGTTTATATAGAATTTCTATATCGTCTTGATTAAATTTTGGTAGTTCAAATATATCTAGAAATCTGTCCATTTCTTCTGTATTTTCCATCTTATTAGAATACAGGTTCTCAAAGTAGGTATTGATGATCTTCTGGATCTTTGCAGGATCTGTTGTGATTTGACTCTTTTCATTCCTAATTGCATGGATTTGAGTCTTTCCCATTTTTTTTGATAAGGTTGGCTAAGGATTTGTTAGTTTTATTTAATCTTTCAGAGAGCTGACTCTTCAATTTATCAATTCTTTGTATTGCTTTCTTAGTCTCCATTGCATTAATTTCTGCTCTGATTTTTGTAATTTCCTTCCTCATGTGAGCTTTGGGGCTTGACTTGCTCTTCTTTTTCTAGAAGCTTGAAGTTCAACATTATGTTGTTTATTTGAGCCTGCTCTGTCTTCCTGATTTGGAAATTTACACTATAAATTTTCCTCATAGGGCTGCTTTCATCGCATCCATAGGTTCTGGAATGTTGTGTTATCATTTAATTGTAGACATGGTCTGATTTCTTCTTTAGTTTCATCTGTAACCCATTGGTTGTTCAGAAAGATGTTATTTAATTTCCATGTATTTATGAAGTTCTTGTGGTTCCTTTTGCCTTTGATTTCCAATTTCATTGCACTATGGTTTGATAATATGGGCGGGATTATTTAAATTCCTTTGCATTTATTTAAACCTGTTCTATGAGCTAGTATATAATCTATTTTGTGGAGCTAAGAAGAATGTGTATTCTAATGTTGTGGGGTAGAACACTCCGTAGAACACTCTGTAGATATCTACTAAGTCCATTTGTTCAAAAGTTTGGTTCAATTCTAATATTTCATTGTTGATTTTTTTGCCTAGTTGGTTTATATGTGACAGTGGGGTATTGAGGCCCCTCATTTCAACTGTGTTAGTGCTTATATGATTTTTCATGTCTGTTAATATTTGTTTTATATCATTGAATTTGCTGCTATTTGGTGCATAAATATTTAGGATTGTTATTTCTTCCTCTTGGATTGTTCCCTTTACCAAGATATAGAGACCTTCTATGTTTCTCTTAATCAGTCTTGGATTGAAATCCACTTTGTCTATAAATAGAATTGCTACCCCTGAGCTGGACCATCTTTTAGGGTTGGGCTTGGCTGACAGTTAGCTAGACTACAGAGTGAGAAGCTATATGAAAATTGAAAGGGAGAAGAGGAAGGGACAAGAGTGCAAGGTCACTGACATTACAGAAGAGCATTTAGAGAAGACATGAACTAGGAAAGTGTTTTACAGAGGGCAGTGCAGATGGGGATATGGTCAGCTGGCCAGATGGTTGAGGTGGCCAGGGTTGACTACCATTTTTTACAGTCTTGCAATGAACAGAAGGAAAAAATATGGTTTTAACTTGACAAATGGTGGAATTAAGAACTGGAGGAAGGTAGTCTCTCCAGGCAAAGGAAGCAGCAAATAAAACCAAAGGAGCAAACTGAGTGGGGATTTTAGGTTGTGACAGACCAACCTCCTCTGTTTCTTCTTCTCTGGGAGTCTTTTGCTCTTTTTATTTATTTATTTTTGCTCTTAGAGGCTTTAATCATTTTTCTTCTTAGGATCTCAAGAGAATATAAAGTCAGATGGACACTCCTAAAGAATTTGAAACCAGGTGTAATGTGCAGCTATAAAGTTATAATGGTGTATTCCCAGAGACCAGGAATATGTGACCACTTAAATTGCATTACTCAGGCAGCTTAGTTGTGGAACCAGCCCTTTATAGATGGTTAAGAGGCTTTCCAGTGACTAAAAAAGAGATCAGAAGCCTAAAACCTGAAATAGCTTGTGTCACCCAATCCAACCATTTATTTTATAAATGAGAAAATTGAAGGATAGAGACAGGGCATGAGTTACCCAAATCACAGAGCAAGTTTGGAGAAATAAAAGGAAACACTAGTACATACTAGAGACTTTATATTTTGCATCATGGTTCATTTAATCTTTACACCCTCCCCATGAGATAGATCTCTGATAGGCTAGTTTGTGTGTGGTCACATAGTCACAGAGAGTCAGAGCTGGGAGTTGAGCCCACATAAATGTGGCTTCAGAGGCTGAGCTCTTTCCACTACTGTTCACACTCTCAGCAGCTTTCTTCCACTGTCCTAAGCTATCTTCCTGCTACCCCATCACAGCTCACTGCTACATCCTGTCAGGGTCAACAGTCTCCAACCTTGGTCCTTTACCATATTGGCAGCAGGAGAATGAGAGCTAGGGATTGCTGAGACCAGCAGGGAATCAGGAGGTTTGGTGCTGAGGCCTGGACCAGAGGATTAGGGTGTTCATCACTGTTGAGCTCAGGGGTAAAACATTGTCATTTCTCTCAGTCTGAGCAGGAACCATAACCTGAAGTTCACAAATAGTGGGGGAGGTGGAGATGATGAGCCGCAGAAAAGGATATGCAAAATTTGGACCATGTGCATTTTTTTTATATTTCATTCCCTCCAATAAAAACACTGATCTAGAATGAACCAGACACATACATGCACACAAACAGACTTTTGGGGATTGAAACCAGGAAGTGTGAGCCACATTCTAGCTTTTTTAATTTTCTTTTGAGACAGTTTTGCTGATTTCTTCAGGTTGAATGCCCTCAAACTTGTGACCCTCCTGCTTTACTCTCCCAAAGAGCTGGGACTACAGGCATTTGCAACCTGACCCAGTGGCATATGCCCTCTGGATACTGTCCTACCTTGGTTCTCCCAGATTCCTATAGAAAGCAGAATAAGGTAGACACAAGAGTACTGAGGCTAGAGTTAGGAAATTGGGGATCAAATCCCAGTTCAGCCTCTTCCTAGCTGTGTAGTCTTAAACCGTATTACTTGTTGGGACCTCAGTTTTTTTGTTTTGTTTTTTTTTTAAATCTAAGCAAACATAACCTGGCTCTCACGTGCTTTCAGGAATCAGATGGAAACTAGCTCAAGCCAGACTTGTAGCTGGCCCTGGTGGATGTGGGTCACATGGAATCTGGGGAGAGTCACAGCCCTGGCTCCTAAGGAATGCTCTATCACAGAGAGGCCCCTGGATAAAGAAAAGGTCTTAGTGGTAGTAGCCATTGAAAAAGGAAGCCTGGGAATTTGATTTCAAGCTGTATTCTTATAGGAAGTACACTTGAGGGTGTTTCTTATTTACTTTGATATTTAATTTTTTCTATGCTTGTTTTTACTTTGGTAGGATTTTTTTTAAGACTCATGTGGGGTGCAGTGATGCACACCTTATCCCCAGAACTCAGGAGGCTGAGGCACAAGGATCATTGCGAGTTTGAGGCCAGTCTGAACTACATAATGATATCCTATCTCAAAAAGTCATATAATTAAGTTTTATTTGATAGGAGAATAAAATTGTAAGTGCTTTTTTTTGTATTAGTCAGGGCTCTTTAGAGGAAGAGAACCAGCAAAGAGAGATTTTTAAAAACTGGTTCATGTAATTGAGGAGGCTTGAAGAGTCCAAAATCCAATGAGACAGATTTGCAGGCTAGAGACTAAGGGAAGAGCTGCAACTGGTGTCCAAAGGTGGTTTGCTGACAGGCTTCCTTCTTGTTTTGGGGAGGTTAATTTCTTGTACAAGTTTTTCAATTTGATTACATTAGAGAGAGAGAACAGGTTACTCAAAGTCCACCAATTTAACTATTAAATCTCATCTACTCATCCTAAATATACCTTCATAGAAACACACAGAATTATAATAGAGCAAAGGTCTAGGCACCAATGCCTAGCCAAGTTGATAGGTAAAACCTGTCTAACACACTTTAGCAAATGCTCCTTATAAGTAAAAACTAGAAAGATCTAACCTTGATAAAAACAGCCTGGTACTGGCAAAAACAAAAAACAAAAAACAAATAAACAAACAAAAAAACAGACCTGAAGATCAATGGAACAGACTAGAATACACAGAAACAAGCCCAAACACACTCAGCCCCCTAATCTGTAACAAAGGTGCCAAACACATCCACTAGAAGAAGGATAGCCTTTTCAATAAGTGGTGCTAGAAAAACTGGCTTTCGATATGTCAAAAATTAAAATTAGACTCATGTCTTTCACTGTGTACTAAACTAAAATTGAAATGGATCAAAGATCTAAATATTAAAACAGAAACACTAAATCTGCTGGAAGAAAGAATAGGGAGGACTCTTGAGGACATAGGCGTAGGCAAAGACTTCATGAACAAAACCCAGACTGCATGAGAAATAATACAAAGAATCAATAACTGGGACCTCACCTCACCCTATTAAAAAGCTTTTTCACTGCAAAAGAAATCACCAAGAGTGAAGAGACAACCCACAGAGTGAGAAATCTAGAACATACCAAGAATCAAAAAATTCAAACCCCCCAAATTTAAAGATCCAATCCAAAAGAGGGCATCTGAAACAGACACTTCTCAGATGAAGTATAAATGGAAAATAAATATATAAAAAAATGTTCAACATCACTGGTCATCCAAGAGATGTAAATTAAAACATCGCTGAGATACCATCTCACTTCAGAAAGAATAACTAATACCAAGAAATCAATCAACAATAAATGCTGGTGGGGATGTTGGGAAAAAGAAATCCCTCACTGTTGATCAGAGTGCAGACTGGTGCAACCACTGTGGAAATCAGTGTGAAGATTCCTCAAAATACTAGGATTAGAGGTCCCATTTGACCCAATTATTCCTCTTCTGGGTATCTTCCCAAAAGAATTAAATGCATCATACCACAGTGATGTATGTGCACCCATGTTTATAGCAACACAGTTTAATAGCTAAATCTTGGAAACAACCCAAATGCTCTCAACCAATGAATGGATAAAGAAAAAGTGGTTTTTCTATAAAATGAAATACTACTCAGCCATAAAGAAAGATAAACGAGACATTTATAGCTAAATGGATGCACCTTGAAGCTACACTGTTAAGTGAAATAAATCATACACACATGTATAAATATTGCATTGCCTCTCTGGTATAAGAAACTGAAAATGTAAACAGGGACCAAAAATATAACAGACAATATGAAATAAGAAAAAAATCATTGAAGAGGAAGGGGGAACTACATGGGTGGGGGGAGGAAGAAAAATTTAAAAAATGAGAAAAGAAGGAAGAAATGGAAATGAGGCTTTTGTAAATAAGGAAGGGGAAGAGGAGTTGAAGGGAGGGGAAAGGAATGGGAAAATAAAAGGAATCAAGTTACATCATGCAAAGTTACAAATTCCCTATGCTGCATGTGCTCAATATGTAAATTTAAATTATACCAATAAAATTAAAATGATTTAAGAATTTTAAAAGCTATAAAGATCTAATAGAGCCACCGAGATCTAATATGTTGCTTCTCATGCTATGTCTGTGTAAAGATTTGTTACAGGTGAATTTAACTGGGTGTATTTTAGGGTTTTTTTGTGGTATGTATGGTATGGACTTATTTTCTGGACTGAGAAAGTACAGTTTTTGTTAGAATCAATAATAGACATAGGAGTGTCTATGTCTTATAAACTACAGAAGATTATGGTGGTACCCTTCTGTTGGTGGTATCCCTAGGCTTGAGGGAATAAGGTGAGACAAAGACCTCCAGACAATGCCTCTTAAGGAGATGAGGAAGTGTCCTTGTGGTGCTAGATCATGTCCTCTGGAACACCTGCCAGCTTATGGTCCTTCCTCTGATAAGTCTTCATAAGCCTCAGGAGAGGGCTCAAGGCAGCCAAGACTACAAAGGAAACCAAAGTTCCATCAACACTGGAGAAAGACCTTAGGCCAGTGAGAAGAAGGATTTGGATTTAAAAGCCCTGCTATTTCTGTCTTCTACAAGATTACCAGGCAAGCAGGCAGGGATCTCTATCAGAGCCTGACAGCCAATAAGTCATCTGGCTCTGAGGAATGCAGGGCCCCACCCCTGCCCCACCTCCCAACACACCCCTAGCAACCTTAGTCGTCATGGGCCTAAGATAGAGGAGTGCTGAAGCCTTAGCAGGAAAGGTCAGTTGGTTTAAATAGCTGCAGCATCTGCATCAACTTTCCTGGCCTAAGAAAGGAAACACAAGCCACAAGAGGTGACAGACAGTCTCTACCTGCCTCCAAGGGAGGAGAGGGGAGAACAGAAAAGAAGAGAAACAGAAATTCATCACACATCTGTTATATTCGCTGCTGAGCACTCTGGCACGTCCACATGGCAGCCTTACTTGCCCTTCAGGGCTGCATATCACTAGACTCACTTTCTAGGTGAGGAAATGGAATCTCAGCTAGGTGGAGTGAATTACCCAAAGGTGATAGGATCAGATACCTCTCCTTCACCAATTCAGTATGGGCTAATCACTTTTTCTGAAAAGATTATAATTGCACAAACAAACAATTAATTCCTAACCCTGCCTTCATGTTCTCTCCCTAAAATAAGTCACTGTTACCAGTAAATGTAGATTTTCCAAGGTTAATCCACAAATATAAGCATGTATAGTACATGCTTGATGTCTGTAGAAATACATGCATGTACACATATGCACACACACTAACAATAGTTTCCTCTTATTTATCCCTGGTTTCACTTTCTAAGGTTTTGACTATCTGAAGTCAATTTCAGAAAACATTAAATGAAAAATCCAAGAAATAAATAATTAATAAGTTTGGATTTTCATGTCATTGTAAGTAGTGAGAATAGTCATCCTACTGGGTCTGCCTGGGAATATGAATCACCCCTTTTTCCAAGGTATTTCTGTAATAGTTGTTACTCACCGGTTAGTCATTTAGCCAGTCACTTAGTAGCCAATTGTGTTATCAAATCACAGTGCTGTGTGTAATTCTTATTTTATTTTACAATGGCCTCAAAGTACAAGGGTAGTGATGCTGGGGACTCAGATATGCCAAAGAGAAGCCGTAAAGTGCTTGCTTTAAGTGAAAATGTGAAAGTTCTCAAGTTAATAAGAACAGAGAAAATATATTCTGAGATTGCTAAAATCTATGGTAAAAACAAATCTACCTATGAAATTGTGAATAAGGAAGAAGAAAGATGTGCTAGTCTTCCCCACATACTTCAAACTGCAGAAGTCCTGGCTACAGTGTGCAGGTGCTTACCTAAGATGAAAAAGGGCCAGGGGTGGTGGTACACCCTTGTAATCTCAGCCCTCTGGCAGGCTGAGGCATGAGCATCACAAGTTTGAGCCCAGCCTGGACAACTGAGCAACTTAATGAGACTTTGTCACAAAATTAAAGAGGGTGGGGGTGGGCTGGGAATGTAGCTTATTTGTGAAGGTCTTGGATTCAATCCCCAGTACTGCAAAATAAATAAATTAGTTAATAAAAAGGGCTTCCTTATTACAACACATCAACCTAGAGAGTTGGACCACACAGTGTGATGACTACCATAGTGGGTCCTTTAGAAAGGGCTCCAAAGTGCAGGCTGGAGCAGGATAGTTGAAGCTGGCAGCATCAGCTCTGGGGCTTTGGAGTCTGGAGTCCACCACACTTTCCCCCTGCAAGCTGTCAGCCCAGGCCCAGTTCTATCACAAGAAGGTTGTGGATCATTATGAAAATCCTAGAAATATAGAGTCCCTTGACAAGACATCTAAAAATACTGGAATCTCAGCACTCGGGAGGCTGAGGCAGGAGGATCACTGTGAGTTTGAGACCAGCTTGGGCTATATAGTGAGTTCCAGGGCAGTCTCAACAACATAGTGAGACCCTGTCTCCAAAAAAACCCAGAAAAAAATAAAAATATTTTAGGCCAGCCTTGGCTACATACTGAGTTCAAGGTCAGCCTTAAACACATAGAGAACCCCTGTCTCAAAACAAAGAGACAAACGACAAGAAAAAGATTGAAGAGCTATAGGGTTTGGTTGAGTTAGGCTCAGGAGAGATTTAGGGCTGGTGCCCAGAGAACAGAGAAGCCCTCTGCAGCTGATCTTCCTTGTAGATAGTCCAAGATGACCCACAGGTAGCAACCACTGGCACTTTATTTTCTCTCTGTGTCCAGTCTGCCTTGGCAAGCACCAGATTATTTTACTTTCATAAACCATATCATGTAACTAACATTTTGAATGGTGGCCCTGAGCCAACCTAGAGGTCATAGCAGAGGGGAGGGCAGAGAGAATAGTCAAGGAAATATCAAGAATGAGGAAGCTCAGCAAAAAGAAAGAGAAGGAAGAGAGGAAGAAATGGAGGTGAGATGAGATAGGGTAAAACTGTTCAATGTCTACTACATGTTCCTATGTTCTTAGTCTAGTGGCAGGAACGCTACGTGAAAAATTCTCCCCTCATTTTAGCAAATGTTAGGCCTTCCTTAGTTCACACTCTGTATGCGTGAGCTTAGTGCCAGCAGCTCATGGGAATCACCCCACCACCCACTGTTATGCCCATCGGAGTCAGGACCAGGCTCCATGGTGGAAAATAAACAGGCTCTGTACTGTCTCTACCTACCTGGCCTCTACCACCACTTTATGTTGACTCCTAAAGACTGGGGGGTAGGGAATGAGAGGTCCAAAAGGTCTTTCTCTTCTTTTATATTTCATATTATAGCCAATCATTCAATGTCCCAAGAACCTAAGGAATCTTCATTTCTCACCAGTCCATGCTCAATGAAAATTTCATTGGCCTTTTGTGTTAAAAAATGTTGGTGCATGAAAATCAATTCTGGATTCTTGGGCTGAATGAAAGTCAGTCACTCTAAACCTTATTTTGGCCAGTCACGGTGGTGCACACCTATAATCCCAGCACTCAGGAGGCTAGGGCAGGAGGAAACCAGTGAGTTCAAGACCAGCTTGGATCATATAGAAAGACCCTGTCTCAAACACATAAACAAACCCCAAACAAAAACTTTCCAAAAATCACATTTGTTTCTTAAAACCTAGAAGTGTTTCTTGATTTTTCAGTAGTTACTAGACAAAAGGGCAGGGCCTCAGCAATATCTTTAAATTTCCAGAAGTGACTTGTGGTAATCTTATCCCCCAAGGGATGTCCATGGCTCTCGGATCCTGGTTATTCAAACAAATACCCTACTACCTGTAGGGTCGCTCCCGAGAATGCTACAGTAAGAACATAGAAGTATTTTGGAGTTTCTGGGTTTACCTTCCTTGTGCTGTGCACTTGTCTTGGTTTCCCAAGCACCAGAAGCAGGGCTGATATGCAAAGTCATTCTTTAGAATTGAAAAAAACTTGGTGTAGGGTAAGGAGGAAATTGAGAATCAATCACATTACATGTATATGTATTCTCCAAATATTTTAATCCAGATGAATATTAAGAGAGTACTGGATGTAAAGGCATATCTCAGGGAGCAAGCAAGATAGGTTTATAGTGAGTAAATGGGTAATGTGAATATAGAAATTGTGCCTGGCTTTTGAAGGCCTATAGGAACCTGGTCTAGGAATTCCCTTTAATGCATAAATATACTCTTCAGAGATTTTATGCCCCTATAGATATTGCCTCTTTAGTTTCTTCTTCAGTTTCCTCAAAAGGCTCTCGGAGGACCTTCCTAGTGTTTGGGATGAAATAGGGAAAGAAGTAATCAACATGCTTTGCTTTCCCCAGAGAGTGATTAAACTGGAAAAAATATTTTTTTCTGTGCTGAGGGTGGGACCCAGGACCTTCTTCCACTGAGCTACACTCCCAACCCTGAACTGGAAATTTTCAGTCCCACTTTCTGATAGACAAGGATTAAAGGAATTAAAGAAAATCCAAAATCTTAAATAAAAGACTTTCTTCCCAGAGTAACACTTTATCCTTGGCCAGTTTCAAGGTCAACCTGCCTGTTAGAGTAGATGTAAAGAAATGCCCACAAATTCTCTAGTCCTCTTCCTTCCAGAGATGGCATTCTCCCTTCCTCTTAAGAGGACTGGATTTAGTCTCTTTTTCTGGCTCAGGTCACTCTCTGGGTGAATAGCCTGATTATAGAGAGGCACTGCAGAGAGGCGCGCACGGCCAGGAACTGAAACCATCAAATCTGGGGAGACTGCAACCTTCACAGTTTGACTGCATCTTTTTCAGATACACTGAGGTGGAGCCACTCACTTAGGTCACTCCCAGATTCCCCACCTTTTGAAATTGTATGAAACAATATATATTTGTCATGTTATATATTTCGGGGTAACTTATTATACTCTCATGTTTGCTGATGTTACATAACCCTCACAGAAGAAGAATGCTGGCCTGCACTACCTGATCATAGTTGCTATGCAGTGTTAGGACTCCTAAAGTACACGACACCAGGGTTCTCGGCAATGTATCTTCCTGTAAGAAATGGGTTAAATCATTTTCTGGTTAAACATTCCAGTTAGGAAAATATTGCTTTGTAATTTTCCCCCAGAGAAATTCTGTAAGCTTTGTTGCACAAGAACTTATCTTAGGTATGGTAGCACAGGCCTATAATCCCAGCACTTGGGAGGCTGAGGAAGGAAGATCACAAGTACGAATAACTTAAATTGAAAGAGAGTTTTACCTGCCATGACAGCAAATCCAATCCAGGATTGCTTCATTTCTATATCTGGTGTGATGGTTCATGGCATAGGATTCTAACTCTGAAGGAATTTTGGTGATCCCCTAGCTTATCTCAGGCTGATTCTGTAAGGATGATGTCAGTTTCTGTCAATCGTTTAATGCCACACAGTAATATGGTCTCAACTGTCCCCTTCAAGGAAGGGAAGAACCTAAAGGACTCAGCTGCCTCCAAGATACAGCATTTGGGATCAGGGAAAGGAAGGTGTTTCTGGGCCAGGTAATTCAAGATTACTTGTGGGAGTGGGGCAGCTCGTAGCAATCCATCAGTCACTAAGATTAGTACTTGTGAATACATTGCCCCTCTCTTCCCGCTTTAATCCTGTCTTGAATCCATTTCTATTAGCCAGGGAAACTGGCAATGACCTTTCTGACAGTTTAAGTTAAACAAACATTCACTGAAGATTTGCTTTGCTGTTAGACCAGAAATGTATTTATATAAAAATATTAATAGGCTGGCAGTCTCTGAATCCTAAACCCAACTAGGAGTTAGCCTGGGAGTAGCTTCTTTGGAAAAATTCATCTTCTCTTATAAAGGGAAATCTGAGAAGTGGACTGTTCTGCTGTGTTGTCTCTCCAGACTTAGCTCCTAATTAGCACTCAAGTTTCTTGCTAGATAACACAGGTGCTCACTTTTCTTTTTTTGAAGCATTAGTTATTAAAACAATTCACAAAATCATTTGAGAATAAGCTAATATACATATCAGTGGTGGCAAATTTATGGTGCATATGCCACAGCAGGCACATAGAGCCCTCTCTGTTGGCCATAAACCAAGTCACCCAGTCAAGGTTTGACAAATTATCAGAAATATGTACAACAGCAAAGATCACATTCATTGTGCTAAAGCACACCAAAAGCTGTTGGTATCATTGAAAGCTCTGTTATTGAGTTTTTCTTTTAAGAAAAAAGGTGTTAATGTATGAGATGTTTTTCTAAGCTAAAACCTCAGCAT
This sequence comes from Fukomys damarensis, assembly GCF_012274545.1. NCBI lineage: Eukaryota > Metazoa > Chordata > Mammalia > Rodentia > Bathyergidae > Fukomys > Fukomys damarensis. The sequence continues at coordinate 24,679,610 of NW_022900923.1, forward strand.
TCGGGTTTAATTGCAGTATTGGCATTTTGAGAAAAATAAGTGGGTTTTGGGTTGCAGTGTGGGCCCTTGGTCTCTAAGGTTTGCCATCACTGATACATAGCAGCAGTTCCAGAAGTCCCACACTAGTCAGTGATGCCAGTGAAACCCATTAGCTTTAAGGGGAGGGGCATGAAAAAGACTTTCCATTTACTTGGCCTCTTACACGTGCTTGAATCAAAATGCTGTGCCTTTTCTGACTTCCTCATTTATTAAGTGTTCTGAGGTATCTTGAATTCCTCTCCAATTTAATGTCACCAGGGGAGTATAATATTCGCAAAGGAAGAGTTATTCTCAACCTACACAGAAAGGTTTCTTTCCAGGTATGCCTGTAACTAGCACTCAGGAGGCTGAGGCAAGATCACTGAGTTTAAGGCCAGCCTGAACTACATAGCGAGACTCTGTCTCAAAAAGATAAATACAAAATAGTTCTTCTGATGATGCCATACAGTGGAAGAATTGATCAGGCTGAGACCAGCATCAACCTCGAGACAATGCAAATAACTTGCTGAGGTTCAGGGCCCCCCCAAAATTCATCATATGGCACCAAGAAATATGTGGACACTTCCTCTGTAACACAGGACTAGCACACCACTCTATCAGTGGCTGTCTATGCTATGAATCAATTTACTAGATGGCAGACTCTGAGAACCTCCTGTCCTTATATAAAGCACGGGGAGGGGGAAGAAGTTAGTGCTGGCAATACAACTTTACTTTATTTATCATTATTATTCTTACTTCTATTTTCTTTTCTTTTCTTTTTCTTTTTTTGAGACAGGGTCCTGCTACATAGTTCAGGATGGTCTCATACTTAATAGTGATACTCCTGCTTCAGCTTCCTGAGTGCTGGGATTACATGCTTGGCTACGACTTCACTTTAAGAGTGACTGATTATAACTTCAATGTCTTGCTTTCCCATTCCCAGTGACAGCTTTTTCAGTCCAGTAAATTTCTCTTATGCACTTTTCTGGAAGACACATTCATAAGCTCCTGTCTTCTTTTTAAGATGTATCTTGGGGTAAAAAAAAATCCTACACAGGATCAGTATTGTGCATTTGATGCCTGTGTATATATGCACCTTCTCACAGGCATATCTACATTATTTATGTGTATGTGCATATTTCTGCATACTGTGAAGCCTGGTATGAAGTTTTTACACCTTATACTTTTATATACTTTATATTTTTATGGTTAGTGACTCAACTCAAGGCTATAAAATGGCAAGGCTCTAATCAGCTTTGTTTACAGTAGCAATTTGTCTGAAGTCTTTGGAGTTATATGATAAATTGCTATTTTATATTAGGTATATTTCTTAAAGCAACTTGAGATTTTGGCACCCCGATTCCAATCAGAATTACCAAAGCAAAAAGTCACTCATTTCCACAGCACTCTCAGTGGGATCATATTGTTTGTAGTGAAAAATAATTAACATGTTTGATTCTCTTAAAACTCCGTAAGATGTGAACTTTAGTGTCACAATTAGAGTTGAAACAACTGCAAACAATGTCCAGGATCTCACAAGTTTCACATCATTCTGAGTTGTATTCTTAAAGCTCACCAAACTGTTACATTAAAAACAACACACAAAAAAACTCTCATTAAACAAACACTATAGGCAGATGGGTCTGGGGATACAGTGGTGAGCAAGAAAAGCAGGATCCCTGCTTTCATGAAATGCATAATGAAAAATCCTGCTGCATGATGGACATTTGCTTTCTTTGGGACAGCAAGTTACTTTTTAGACTTTGTACCTTATAGTAATAAGGGTAACAGGAGCTGGAGTTATCTATTAAGCTCTGGGTAAATTATTTGGACCCCCTAGTTTAGGAACTCCTTTTATCCATTATTCTACCCAGCAACAGAGATCTAGTTTTGTTTTTATTCTATTTTCCAACTCACAGTGATCCTCCTGCCTCAGCCTCCCTGAGTGCTGGGATTACAGGCATGTGCCACCACACCTAGCTATTTTTAGGCTTTTTGAGACAGGGTTTTGCTGTGTTTATTTAGGCTGGCTTCAAACTTGCCATGTAGCTGGGCATCGTGGCACATACCTGTGATCCCAGCACTCAAGCTAAGGTAGGATAGCTGTGAGTTTGAGGCCAGCCTTGGCTACATAGTAAGTTCAAAGCCAGCCTGAACTACATAGTAAGACAGCCTCAAACAAAGCTAAACAAACAAAACAGTTTCCTAGGTAGCTCAAGATAGCCTTGAACTCTCTTCTACCTTCTCTTCCTACCTCATCCTTTCAGGTGGTGGGATTACAGGCATGCATCACAGCACCCAGCTCAGATGTAGCTGTTTACTTTGTAACACTAAGAATTCAACCCAGGGCCTTCATAATGAGCCACATCTCCAGCCTTTTAAAAATTTATTTTGAAGCAGGGTCAGTTACTAAATTGCCCAGGCTGGGTTTAATTTTGAAATACTCCTGCCTTAGCCTCCCAGAGTGCTGGGATTCAGGGGTCCACCACTATGCTGGGCTAACTGGCCATAGACAGAACCCGTCCATAGCTCCTTGACATCCTTAATTAGCTTGTGCTGCCAATCAGCTTTTACCTAGTAACTGACAGAATGATACTAAGGACACTCCTATTTAAAGAATTCAATGAGAACATTTGAATAGTTTGGTTTTTGGACAGGGTTTCTCTTTGGACTCTAGGATGGCCTGGAACTCATCTTTCTGCCACAGCCTCTTGAGTGCAGGATTTAGAGCAGGAGCCACCACACCCAGCTCTAGAGGGTCTGTCTCTTTAAGGGTAAAGGCTTGGTTCTTATTGTTTAATCTATTCCTTCATTCTGTCTACTCTATCACTGATAACATTATCATGTAACCCAGTGTATGTTAAATGAACTATAAAAAACACCTTAGAAACACAAGGAGTTTTCAGTGTGACCTGCAAGTCAAAGCTAATTCTAAATGACAAGGTGGAGAAGGAACTATGCTGGTTGTTTCCAACCTTTTCATGTCATCTTTTTGTGAGAGAATCGGTTACAATGAACCAGAAACCAAAGTTCTCAGACCATTCTCTTTTCAGTCTATTGCAATAACAGCGTTCAGTAAATGCCAACTTTAGCTAGGGAGGTGGAAGTAGAGACACAGTAAAAATAAGGTGTAATTATACAATTTTAAGATCAAAACCAGAAAATTACTGAGAAAAAAAGACATTCTTGAAGTTGGGCATGGTGCAACATACCTGCAATCCTAGCATTCAGGGGGGCGGGGCACTGAAGTAGGAGGATCACAAGTTCAAGACCAGCCTGGGCTACATAATGAGTTCAAGACCAGTCTGGGTTACAGAAGTTCAAGACTAGTCTGAGCTACATAGCAAGACCTGTTTTAAAACAATAAAAAGAGGGCATTCTTTTGTCCTTGTGCTTGCAAGGCAGGTGGTAGAACCACTGAGCTAAACCCCCACCTCTAGGGCTTTCTTAATATTAGAGCAACAGGTGTAAACTGGGTGGGCCCATGCTCTGCACACTACTAGGTAAGACCACCCTCCTTTGAAAATGAAGCCATTATCAGGCAATTTGCCTAGGAAAAACCATGGATATCCATCTAAGGTTATGGAAGATGAACAAAATTCATACTTGCCCAAACAAAGCAGTCATCTCTAAGAACTGCTATAACACATCCTAGCTATCTCCAAAATTGATATCGCTAACAATCACCGATCACTACAGCCCATAACATTATGTCATATTAATACTCTTAATAGTGTTGCACATTAGAACTCACCTTAGACTGATATCTGTTTTCACTAGAGGTATGTATAGACCATGGAGCAAGAGGGAGCTCCTGCCAGCCTAATACAGATGTACTACATAGCAGGAAGGTCCAAGTGGGAGAACTTCCAGGGATCAAGAACAAGAGCAGAGGTTTCAACGTGGAGTTTTCGGGAGAATCATTAAGTGGGCCACTGGCAACATCCAAGAACAGGCCCGTGCCCATGGCAAGCTGGCCTTGGAAAGCAGACCACAAGCAGGGCAGCAACGCGGTATTTGCTACATAAGTGCATCACTGGCTGCTGGGCAGGGGGTGAATTTGGGAAAAGCAGAGATAGTATAAGCAGTTAATAACATTAAATACTTTGAGCAGTTACAGAATTAAGTCAGGAATCTTGGAAATCATGTTATAGGAAGGCAGGTCAAAAATGCATTCAGCCAGGCGTGGTGGTGCACGCCTGTAATCCCAGCACTCTGGAGGCTGAGGCAGGAAGATCGCTGTGTGTTCGAGACCAGGCTGAGTTACATAGTGAGCTCCAAGTCAGTCTCAACTACATAGTGAGACCCTGTCTCAAAAAACCAAAAAAATAAAATAAAATAAAATTTAAAAAATGCATTCTAGATAACAATGGAAGGGGTAGAGGCTGTTCTCTGCCTAGGAAACAACTATGACCAAGTAGTCCAAATGAAGAAATCAAATCCCAGTTAAGAGCCTGTGCCTAGATGCCACCCCCTCAAAGCCTCATGCAGTCATGGGTAGTGCTTTTTCAGACATGGCTGGGTCTAGAGTGTGACTGACTCATGGTATAATGCTAAGATTAAGGGTGCTAGGATTTAATGGAGTACTATCTCCCCTAGGGGCAGGTACAATGTAAGGGACAGAAAGAGGCTTGCAGCTAGTCAGTTACTTCTTTGTCACTTGCTGGTTCACTGCTTTCTTGCTTTCTGCCTTCTGTCAGCCCTGCTTTGTCATGGACTGTTTGTCTTCTGCAACACCTCTCTGCTATGACACCCTCCCTTCCAGCCAGATGACTATGGACTGAAACCTTTACCAACTGGGAACCAAAACAAAGTTTTCCTCCTTTAACTTTGGGTGTCAGGTATTTTGTCTCAGCAATGAGAAAAGGTAACTAAGACACCAGGGACCACAAACACCCAGTTAGAGGTACAGTTAGAAATTGGTCAGCAATAGGACTTGAATGTTAAAAACTCACAAAGCACTTGCGCCAGGGATTTAGCTCAGTGGTGCTATGCCTGCCTCACATATGCAAAGTCCTGAGTTTCATCCCTGGTATCAGAAAAAAAAAAAAAAATCACAAAGTACAGATAATCTTGAACTTATTTTGCCTGTGTAACAACAGACACCCCCCACCCCCATTTTTTGGGTAGGAAATAAAAGGAAAGAAATGGCACAGAGGTTTCTAAGAAAAACAACAGAACAAGTCAGAAAAGATCTTATAAATGTTAGGCTGATTTATGAGCACTGCTCTGGGCAGTTACAGTTTGTTTACAATGAGGAGTTATCTAACTCTGAACACACTGTACATGGTAATTAGAAGTTGTCATGGCAAGAGAAAACCACAGCTGGCCTGCTGCAGCCAGCACAAAAACAAGAGACCAGGAGAAAATGTAGGAATGGAGGTGGGGTTTATTTTAAAAGAAACAACTCCTTAAGAAACAAGAAAAGAACATTCTATATTGGGAAGACATTAGGATACAAAATTACAAGTGTTTTAACTCTATCTAGTCCTGTCCCCAACTCCAAGAACAGAGTGGAAGGAGACAGTAGAAGCAAACAGGCAATTCTGTAAAAGTATGCTTAAAAACCCTAGAAATTTGATTAAAATCTAAACTTTTGCTTTAAAAAAATTTATATCAAAAGGCCTGTTTTAGTGACATGCTAGCCCCACCAGAAGAGAACTCCTGTACCTGTCAGTGACATGCTCAAGTTGACCAGCCAATGCACACTTCTAAACTCAGCTGTGGACAGGTATGTCTAAACTCAGCCACAAGGCTCAGGTGATGGCCAGGACTGTGTATCCACCTGCTAACTGTCCAGTGTCCTCCTTCTGCATAAGGGTGAGCAGGGTGGAGACAACCTTGTTAAGGAAGGACTAGGAGCCACATTACCCCTATCCAAAAGGAGATCCTTATTTCTGAATCCAACTTGGCACCCAGTGACCAGGATGATTTCCTCCTTTTAGAAAAAACCCCACACATATCCACATACCCATATATACTTTTTTTGTTTTTACATTTAAATATAAAAATACTACTCTGCTTTGTTATAAATGGAGGGCCAAGCGGTTAAGGACTTTTTCTTTGAAGGTAGGGATATCCATCAGTTTACTCAGCTTTGTGTTCATAGGGGTGGGGAGTGGAGCGCTAATAGGGGAGCATTGTAGCAAGAAACCGAGGAAGGGCAATCCTCCCTGATCCTCAACTACATTTCCTTCTCTAATTTCTACTTATACCTTCGAAAATAGAGCTTCCCATCAAGAGAACCTCACTTAACCCATATCAGGTCTTTCCCCTTTCAGCTACCCTGAAGAATAAAAATCTCTTCCTCCCCTCTGCTGCTTCGCAAACACATCTGCTCCATCTGGATAGCTACACCTACTGAACAGGCACACTTGAGGGGGAGAGTGGTTAGTTTCCCTATCCGTGTCCCAACTAATGCATTAGAAAGTTTCCGTGATAGGGACAGAGCGGGTGGGTGAGAACCCGACCCCTCTTATCCTGGCCAAAGAAAGCAAAATTAACTGAGCACGAGGAGTAAAAAGACCTTGATATTACACCCTTTGAGTTACAATGGGGACAAGTACGACAACTGGAAGACGGGGAAGAGCTGGAGGAAGGCAAAGAACTAGGAGGGGCTCGATGGCTGCACGTCTAGTCCACTTAGTTTTTGTATTGGAAGGGCTCATCGCCAGTCTCATTGAGAAGACATGTGCGGATGAGGGCTTCTGTCACAGCAAAGGGGTCACAATTGGCAGAAGGGCGACGGTCTTCAAAGTAACCCTTCTTCTCCTGGCCAACAGTCCGAGGAATGCGGATGCTGGCACCACGGTTGGCTACACCAGCAGAAAAGTCGTTGATGTTGGAGGTCTCATGGAATCCAGTTAGGCGCCGGGCATTGTCCAGGCCCCCCTTGGGATCATAGGCTCGAATGTGGTACTGGTGCCGCTTGCTTAGTTTCTCGATGGCCTCCTCAATGTACCTACAGGAACAGAAAAAAGGGTGTGACCGTGTGACCCTGTTACCAAGAAATCTCTTGCTCTTTAGGGATAGGAACAGGTATGGATTCAAGACAGTTCACTAAATTATGGCCCTAACACCACTAACTATTCCACAAGGAAAATGACTTTGCCTTGTTACCCGTGTGTCCCAGGGCTCAGAATTATGCCCGACATGTGGTCCAAACTCATCATTCATTGACTGAAAAGAGCTGAACAGATCCTGTCAACTTTTCCCTCTCATTGTCTTCCAGTCTATTCCTAGAGAATCATTTGGCACTTTTGGTGGGGGGGTTAAGATAGCGTCTCACTATGTAGTTCAGCCTGGCCTTGAACTTATTATGTAGCCCAGGCTGGCCTCAAACTCATGGTAATTTCCTGACTCAGCCTCCTGAATACTGAGATTACAGGCATATACCACCATGCCCAGTTCTTTAGGCACTTTTCAAAGGGAAACAAAATAGCAGTTTAAGCCAGGCAAGAGCTAAGGCACACTTAGCCTGAGTGGGGGAAAAAAAACCCAGCAAATATCCCCAATAGACATGGCAAGTCATCTTGGAGAGGACACTGTGCAGACTGATGCTCCCTTCCTGAGGTTCCCAGTGGAAGAAAGCTGGCCCTAGTAGCATGTACTCACTTCAGACCATTCTCTTCCCTCATGGCTTTCGTGCTGAAGTTAGTGTGGCAGCCTGCACCATTCCAGTTCCCTGGAATGGGCTTAGGATCAAAGGTTGCTATCACTCCAAAGTCTTCACATACGCGATGCAAGATGAAACGGGCCACCCACAGATGGTCTCCCATGGAGATTCCTTCACAGGGTCCTACTTGGAATTCCCACTAGAAAGAATAATATCAGCCTTTGTAATGAACCACTTACTTCAACCCTTTCTAGTTTGGGGCTGGGGAGCAGTGAATGGGCAGCCTTTGCTAGCCACCGTACCCCATTGTCTACCTATTCCTGAGGTCTTCAGAGGTGAAAAAGGTGGAGATCAGAGCTACTTACCTGGGCAGGCATGACTTCAGCGTTTGTCCCCGTAATCTTGACTCCTGCGTACAAGCAGGCCCGATAATGAGCCTCTACAATATCTCTGCCATAGGCTTTGTCTGCTCCCACACCGCAGTAATATGGACCTGCAGACATATCAAGACAAAGTGGTAAGCTGGGTGTGGTGACAAATGTTTGTAATCTTTGGATATGGGAGGCTGAGGCAGAGAGGTCAGCCTGAGCTACATCAGATCCCGTCTCAAAAAAAGGTAAAGTGGTAAAAGAATAAGGAAATCAGAAAATCCCTAAGCCAGAAGTCAGAAGGTCCTTAAAACTTGCTCTCCTGAGTAACTATCCTGGCTTTCACCTGCAGATGGGAGGATGAAAACTCGGGAGCTCCTCTTTGCCACAGTCTTAATGGAGCCAAAGGCTTCCTCTTCCTCCTTAATCCCTTTTCCTTACTTTTGTAAATGTTAACATTCACTTCTGGCTTTGAGTAATGTGAGGGCATGTTTTTGTTGTTATGATAGCCACTCTCATTTTGATTCTAGAGTTGCTCCCACATCTGGAGACAGCGACTTCCCTGGACAGTAAGACTCGAGGGAAGGGTTATCTTCCTCTCAATAGGACTTACCCTGGGGTCCAGGAAAGCCGTTGGAAGGCCAACCAAAGGGGTGGCCATCAGTCCCCATCAGAGTATATTCTTGCTCCATTCCAAACCAGGGGTGCTGGTTGCACACCATGTCCATTATCCGTTTGCAGGTGTGTCTTAAATTGGTCTCTAAAAAGAGTCAATATGCCATTAGTGTTGTAGAAGGACACATCTCTCACTCTGGGTGCTGATCAAAAATAGTCCTTGGGCTGGGGATTTAGCTCAGTGGTTCGGTGGCCTGCCTTGCAAGCGCAAGGACCCGAGTTCAATCCCTGGTGCCAAAAAAAAAAAAAAAAAAAAAAAAAGTCCCAAACTGACTCAGGGCAAAACTTTGTCCCATCACTTAAGTCAAGAAAACGGGAGGCACTACAACGTAACTGTACATTTACAGAGACTCTCTGAAAGACTTTAGTTATAATTAAACTCAGTTATAAGCAAATCACATGGGAGCTGATTCTGAACAAAGCAAGTGTTCACCTTATCTGCATGTTGGCCATCTCCCAAGTGCCAAATGCCAGGCACTTACACCCTCTATTCATAAGGCAGCTGCTTCTAGTTGTCAAACTTAGTCCCTAGTTTCTAAGCACTTAGAGCCAAATCTAATTTTTTATTGAGAATAATTTGTCCATTAGGATGCTTACATTCCTAGTGAGTCTAAGTGCTAAGTTATATAATATTGGCTGATACTGAGATGAGCTCAGCTAGAAACAATTTCCAACCTAGAAAAGAACTTCAAAAGGAAATTGAGCCTGTAACAACCTTGATGTAGGACTGGAAGTCTTCACTTCTACAGATGAGAAAACAAAGCTTAGAGGTCTTAGATTAAGTGACCTGTCCAGGTTATGGGGCAAGCAGAGCCAGGAAATTGTTGTTTGTCTTGGCTTCAGAGCCGAGGACCTTTAGAATATACCTTTTCAAAACAAAACCAATGAAGGTCCAGAGCCACTAAGTTTCATTGCCAGTATAGCAAGAGACTTACTTCACAGGACTTCTGCTGGGTTTAAGAAGCTAATTGCCGAAAACTGGAAATAGGCATGTCACTGCACAAAAGGAGGAACCCAAAGGTGCAGTTACTGCAAAACTCTGGGCCAACATAATTTCAGCCTACCAAGATGTTCATTCACATTTTAGTTAATGGATAGACAGAGGACCAATCTCCCAGAGTCCTGACAGTTCTGGGACAGTCTAGCCTTCCAATATCAATTTCAGAATACCTTATCCCTTCCTAGAATTCATGGACTGTGGGATCCAGACTCAACCTGTACATACCTGCAGGCTTCCGGTTATACTTGAAAACTTCACAGAACACCAGTTTATTGGGGTCTTTGCGGAAGGGGTCCCGAAACATGGCAACAGGGATAAGGTACATGTCACTGTTGGAGCCTTCAGACTGGAAAGTGCTAGACCCATCAAAATTCCACTCTGGCAACTCTGGGACAAGAAGAGGTGGGAGAATTAAATTAAAAATGTATAGGAACTCCTCAGGCAAGAATATAGTCAGCCCCCCTTACATTTCTATTATTATATACTTCAATGTCTGTACCTACTTGTCCCTACAATCCTTCCTGAATTCGAAGTAAGACCATTACCTAAGTTCCTTAAAGGAATAAATCACAACCACCACCTAAGAACATACTTTTTCTCCCTAGATGAGTCTATTATATTCCAGGTATGGATATCACCAGTGAGTCAGTTATTGCAAATGCTGAGATAAAGGGAAGATTCTGATTTCTTCTTCTCTCATCTCTCACTGCATCTACTGATGTTCTAGGTCAAATGGATGGTCCGATACCACTTAGGCCAGTTTGTCACTCCAGTTTACTGAGTTCTTAAAAGGCAGAGATTACTCTTAACTTGTATGAATGAGGCATGAACAATGTCAGCCACATAGCAAGTGCATGCACAATGCTGTAAATTATGGGCATTCACTCATTCACTCAAATGTGAGCATTACAAGGAAAGTAAGCTATCTGAAAGTAGGTAGGTGATGACATTTTCTCCTTGGGCCCTGGGGAGGTGGGACAACTCTAATATAGCAGCCTCTGAAAGGATACATAACTAGATAATTTAAGAACTTCTTAAAGTAGTCCTAATAAAAAGAAACAAATAGTCCCATTCACAAACCACTTTAAAGCATGTACTTTCATCCAGAATCCCAGTGATATGAATAAGGAACACGTACTTTGAGAATTCTGTAAACTAGAAATAGTATTTTTCCAGTTAGAGCAGTGGTTTTTAAACTGGGTTCCTGAAGCATGTTTTTAGGGCCAGTTGAACAGAGATGGTGAAGTCAGCAAAGACTAGCCCCCAACCCTCTCTACAAATCAGACTCAGACTCCATCTTTTTTTTTCTCAATACATTGGCTCACAGGCAAGATTCCATTTAAATAAAGGGTTCTTTTGTTGTTATGCTTTGAGGCTGTGCAGGAGTTTTACATTGACTGAACAAAGTCTGAAAAATCTTCCTTTAGAAAAGCTTTGCAAACAATGAAAAACGCAAATCTAGTGGCTCTCAGTGCTGGCCCAAAGCTACCCAATGCCTATGTTCAGTGCTGCTCCTACCGGCATATGCACCACTCCTACCCACTCTTACCTTCCACACACTTGGGCTCACAGTCCAGGGTACGGGTCTTGCAGCGCAGTCCTTCTCCAGTACCATCAATCCAGATATACATGGCCTGGACTTTGTCGCCCTGAGGCAGGGACATGTATACCTGCTTGATGCCTTTGTTCAAGTGGGAACTTGCTGAGGTGGCCATGGTGGAAGATGTTCTGAAGAGAAAAAATTAGCTTTATCAATATAGGCTCCAAACTTATGTCCTGTTGTAATGGCTTAAGAGGGACAACAGAATCTAAAAAGTGGGAACAGATCCTTCTCTTGGAAGTCAACACCGTGGTACTTTTATTCAGTCTTCTTTCAGGGGGCTTAAAATCTTGAGAGCAGGCAGTAAAAATCTGATAACCACTTTTTTTGGGGAGTGGGGGTACCCAGGACAGAACTCAGGACCTTGTGCTTGCAAGGAAGGCAAGGCGCCACTGAGCTAAATTCCCCACCTCTGTTATCACCATATTTTGAACAATTAAAGCAGGTAATTGCTAAGTACCAAGGTGCTGGTATAACTCATTTCTTTATAGCCTGAGGCTTAGAGGAAGTTCCTCAGCTACTGCAGAAAGGAAACCTCTCCCAAGCTAGAATACAAGTAAAATCCAGAAAAGATGGCCATAGTTTCTGTACTGAGCCTTCCTCTGGCCTTTTTCATTCTAATGGCGATTCACCTCTACTTCAAAAAGAAAAAGAATGATTTGAGGATGAAAAAAGGGGTTAAGGTAAAGATTTAATCAAAGGCTGACAGTTTCCTATTACCATTACAACGGTGGTAAAAATAGCTGATTCAAGTCAGTTTCAAAGGTCCACTCTGCAGTAATTTTCACTGGTGTGATATGAAGTTCTCACTTCAGAACACAAGATCAGACTCAAGTACCGGAATGACAACATTCTCTTAGGAGTCCATTAGAAAACCTCAAGCGGGAAATTCACACTTCTAATCAATAAGATTGGGATTTCAAAAGCTCTGAAACATGCTAAATAAAGACTGCAAGCAACAGCCAAAAACCTCTGAAAGAAGAGAATCTCTGAAGCCACAAAAACCAGCCTCAACAAAAGAGGAAACATCCCCCACCCTCTGTGGCCCAGCACAGCTGGAAAGGGAACATATTGTTCTCCTCCGATGACTTGGGCAACTTCTGAAGTACAGTGGCAATGTTTCTATGGGCAACCGTCCGTGTTTGCCCAGCTGAAAACAACTGCTTCTCCCAATCGCCTCACCCAAGGGGAAGGGAACCTCGCTGGTCAAATCCTATTACTGAACCCATACTACCTTTGCCTGGTGTCTAGCTACATTTGGTCAACAAAGTCCACCTTCAACCCCGGCCTTTTACAATCCATGAAATCTTCAGTGTCCACTGAAAGCTATCTCAACTACAGTATCAAACCACAGGTTGTGGATCTCTCGTTTTTTTCCCACGAGACATACTGGAAGCAAGCACACTACACCATGCACTGTAATCAACTGGTGCTGCCGCTACCGCGGTGCCTAGTTCATTCAGGTAGGGGAATGGAATTCGGAGTTCCCTGTGCCGGGTCCTCCTCTCAATTCCCTCACTCACCCCAGCCACAGAGAGTGAACCGTATTGCTAGCGTTGCCCTCTCTGGCTCTCCTCTTTTTATAGCCGTGTTCGTGTTCGTGCTTCTCGCTCTCGGGCTCTCGCTGGTCCAAACACTGAAGCTTTCCTGTTGAGCGCTTCGGAGTGGGGGACCCTGAGCGGTCGGACCAGGAGGCGCTGGAATTGGCAGACGGGTGGTTTAAACTCATAACCTTGATTTGCTGTTTCTCCCCGTAGTTGCCTGAGCAGGCTACAAAGGCCACGCAGTTGGGAGACTTCACGGCCCAAGAACTGGTGCAGTCTTCATCTTCGTTAGATGTTTTCTTCTCGGATTTGCGGCTGGGGGAGCATCCCCGCTTTCCGCCCCCGGGGGAGTTGGGAATATCCACCTTGAAAACTGTCCCTTCCCACCCAGTGTACTGAAGCCGGCGCCCCGCCCCTCGGGCCCTCGTGGAGTCTAGGCCTAGCTCAGGGGGCCACGCCCGCACCCCTCACGGCAGGCTGGCGGGGGCT
>NW_022900923.1:24694226-24699307 GCF_012274545.1 Fukomys damarensis
CCTTCGCCGCCTCCAAGGTGCATAGGTTTGCTAGGGGACCTCCCTATTAAATCCAGAACCAGAGAAACCGAATTTGCTTTGTTGTAAGAGAGCCACGCGAGGCGCGAGAGCCGGTGGAGCCCTGGGCTGGGCAAGGGTGGTTGCCTTTGGAGCCTGTAGAGGCCTGGTCTCAAGGCCTGGAAGCGCCCCCTTCTTAGCACCCTCAATGGGCTTGGGAAATGAGCAGAATTCTGGTAATTCTGGAATTCCATAGAAGCTATTCTGGAAGGCAGCAGAAAATCAAAGCTGCCTGATAATGTCTCCACCCCTAGGTCAGATCATAATGTCTTACAGCCGGGTCCAAGTTTTCTTATCTACAAAATAAAGCCCTTTCAAGAATGACCTTCAGAGCCAAACATCACATTTGAAATTTCTGTTTGCAAACTCAGCCCCAAGGGGCTGAGTGGCTTTCTTTGCTTTCCAAGTAATACAACAGTATATTGTGGCTCTTTATTAATTTTGAAAATAAATTTCTCTTCCGTCAGCCTTTTTATAATGGTTGAAAAAATGTGTATGTGGACACCATCTTGAGATAAACTTTTGTCCGCATGCACAAAAATAATACACATATGTTACTATCCATACTGTGTTTTGAGCATTCTATTTTTAGTTCCTGACGTCCACCTGGTGGTGTCTGGCCTTCCTTGTATATTTTCAGAAGTCCCAGTATTTTGAGATTCTGAGATGTTGCTGTTTAAAGACCAAGAATTCATGCTTCCGGTGAATGTCTTTGGAAGTGGAAAGGAAGAAGTTTGTTCTGGTTATGTTTTTTACCACAAATAAGGAAAAGAAATGTTGCCTGTGACCGCACACATATAACTTGACTTCTTTGGTCAATGTGCCTTCTCTTTAAGTGTGTTTAATACTGCAGCACTTTCAAATGACTCAGACAGGTAGTTGGGGTATATTTTGGAGTGGATAAGGCACCTTGCAAATTCATTGTTAGACTTCAGTGCTTCACAATGAAGCATTATAATGTAGCTAAAGGCAGGAGGCTTCAGATCAAGCCAACCTTGATCTACATTTGTAGGGCATTACCTCTACACCACTTGAGTTGGCCAAGTTACATAGCCACATAAAGTCTCACTTTCCTTGCTTGTAAAATAGAGAAAATAAAAAAAGTAGGGAATACAACAGCTACCTTAAATTCCATAGGCATTTATTGTGATAGCATATATAGAAGAGTTTAGTGTGGCATCTGGAGCACAGTAAATGTTTAGAAAATAGTAATTACCACCCCCCCACACGTACATATAGTATTGTATATTGAACCCAGGGCCTTGCACTGAGCTATGTCCCTAGCTCTTCTCATTTTTTATTTTGAGATAAAAGTCTTGCTAAATCATTATGCTGCACAGGCTGGGCTCACTTGTGATCCTCCTATTTCAACCTCCCAGAGTGCTGGGGTTAGGCATGTACCACCACCTGGCTAATAACTATCATTTTGATAGGCCAGAATAATTTGAAAAGATTTGATAATTTCTTTTCCCATAGTGAATTATTAAATATATTTGTCGGCCTCAATATAATACTCTCCATTGACTGACTGAAAGTTGGCTTAGAACTACTAACAAAATAAGCAGTCTTTTGCAAGTGGAAAGGAAAAAGTTTGTTTTTCTGGTTGTGTCTTGTACCTCGAATATGCCAAAGACCTCTTTATAATCTTCAGGTCAGATGGTTGGGAAGGAGAGCAGAGGAGAGAAAAAGTGTTGTTCTTGTTTTAAAATGTCATCTTCAAATGCCTGATTACCAAAGCATAAACCGGAGCCTTCTGCATTCATCACCATCAGCCCTTGAAGATGGGCTTGGTTTTTCAGCGTTTCAGCATTTTCAGGCATGTGCCAATTTCCTTTGCTAGGTATACTAACCTCTCTGAGCAATGTATTCCTTTCCATATCCCCCAGTAGTATCCAAGGTGAGTGTTCAATAACTGTTTGTTTACCACACAGAAATGGCAGCGGCACCATCAAGAGAACACGTGCTTTGAGCGGCTTTTCCGAGAATGGAAATGGATTTGCTTTGATCCTTTTCTGTGACGAAGGGCATGAAGGGCATGCTTTGTGAGGGTTAGGAGGGTAAAACATGACTGCTCACTCTTCAGCAGGAAATAGGAGGCCTTGCCTCCGTGGCCATCCCCTCGTTTACTTAAACCAAATTAGGACCTAGATGTATCCAAGGACTGACCAGGGAAGGGTAAGAGTATACTGTGGGGGGGGGAGCAGAAGAAAATCTTTAACTGGTTTACACCCAGAAAACCAAACTGTACTTTTCAAGAAGTCAGAAGGGCTTGCATCACCCACTCATACTGCGCTGTGTCTCTGACCTGTGCTGTTCTTCCCCTTCTTTCCTACATTACCATTACCTCTTCTACCCCCACCGTAAAAGGAGCAGAAGGACGCTGAAGCCTATTAACTTTTTCAGTCTTTTGGCACACATAGTAGTAAAACCAACAAGGGGTTCAATCGCATGTGCTTTGAAGCCATAGTCTCTCCTTTAAAGTGGAGTTGCTCTGTCCCAGGGGTGGGTGGAGTGGGAGAGCAACATTACAGGGAAAGACTGTGTTCCAAACCTGCAGAAATAGTTGAGCTAAATGCTTATCTCTTCTCTCTTTCCTTCCTTCCTTCTCTCCTTTCCTTCTTCCCTTCCTACTCCTCTTCCCCTTCCCCTTCTTGAAACACTGGCTCACTGTGTTGTCTAGGGTAATGTTAAATTCACAGTCTTCCTTCCCCAACCTCCAAAGTAGCTGGATTACAGACATGCACCGCCATTCCTAGCTAAATGCATTTCTTTTGTTTTTTCTTCTGGTTCTGGGGATTGAACTCCAGGACCTTGCACTTGTGGGACAGGTAGGGTGCCACTGAGCTAAATTCCCAGCTCCTAAATGCATTTCTTTCATTTTGTTCTGCAGCCTGAAATGGCCTTGCCTTGGGTCGGCTTTTTGTGAGCTCTCGCGTTTCTGTCTTTTTGACACCGAACCGCTGAGCTAAATCCCCGGCCCACGTTTCTGTCTTTTGAAGGACATGTTTTCCCTCTGCAGGTGTCAAGCCTTTCCTTGATGTAGTGCTCTGAGAATGCTTTCCCAGGGCCTGCCTATGCTGTGCACTCAGACACAAAATCAGAGTGTGACTCAAATGAACCCAATACTTAAACTATAACATGCCGTTTGGGAAATGGAATTTACCCTATATGTGAGTGATTTCATAGTGAAAATTTTAACTCAGGCTAAAGAGACACAGCTAAGATTCAGGGTTAGGGAATACCCTGGAAAATCAACACATATATAAAACTTATTTTTTTCTAAATAAATCAACATCAGTTCTTTCCAAAAGAATAGACCATAATAGAACCGTAAACTGAACAAATATAAAACAAAAGAATAAGAAGAAAAGGAAGCTGATAGCATTATTCTTAAACTACTTTGGGGAAGGGCTATAGGTGGCCAAGTTTTCAAATTTCACTGCACATAAAGAAGAAAAGACTAAGTTATACTTCAATTCAGTAACCTACCACTGAGCATGAGAGGAATTACTATATTAAGATATCTTGATTGTTTGATACTATAGTTCAGGAGAGGAAATCTGTTTTTTGTTTTTTGTTTTTTGTTTTTTTTTGAGACAGGGTCTCACTATGTAGTTGAGACTTACCTGGAACTCACTTTGTAGCCCAGGCTGGTCTCGAACTCACAGCGATCCTCCTGCCTCAGCCTCCCAAGTGCTGGAATTATAGACCAACACCACTACACCTGGCAGGAGAGGAAATCTGAACTTCAAGTATCAGCTGTATTTCTAAACAGATTTGTATTTTTTGTTTGTTTGTTTTTCTGTTTTGTTTTGCAGTACTGGGAGGTAAACACAAGGCCTCTCACTAAACTACAACCCCAACCGTTTTAATTTTACATTTTGAGACAGGGCCTCACTAAGTTGCTAAGTGGCCCATACTGGGCTTGAACTTGGCAATCCTCCTGCCTTGGACTCTTGAGTAGCCTGGATTATAGTTGTGTGCAACCATATCTGGCTTCTGATTTAATTGTGTTGAACACTCATGGAGATCTTTCAAATATAAGCAATACTCCATTTCCTAAACTCCACATTAGATAGAAGGTTTGGTTCTGTTTAAGCTCTAACCCATGTCTTATCTCTGTAGAAAATTGCTTGGAAAGTTTAGAAGAATCAAGTTTATCTTACAAGGAATTATAAGTTCTATTGGGAAAATTAGAGCTGTATAATTAGAATTGGGTCTTTACATCATTTCATTTTAAAGATGAACTGGAAGCCTGGATAACTTTTAATACGAAGTCCCAATAGGAAGCATTTCACAGCTTACCGTGCTTACCAGTGTCCATTCCTTTGATGGCCTTTACCTAGTCCCTGTTCTTCAGTGTCCTGGGCTGTGAATAGAGTTCCTGGGCCACATTTTCTGAAATTGGAAAATTCCTACCATTCCATTTAGGAAAACACAGAGTGCAGGAGTCAACCAATTTACTTCCGAACTCTATGTTATGGATCACTCAGCGACTGCTGCGTAGTGGACATTCAATATATGCCTTCTTTGTGAATAAATTAGATTGCCACAAAATAAATGCTGTATTACAAACAGGTTCTCTGAAGGCAACTTGGAAGGGGTGAGGATGTAGTTCAGTGGTAAAGTCTGTGCTTAACGTGCTTAAGACTCCAAGTTCAATCCTTAGCTGTCACACCCTCCTCCCCAAATTACCAGGGTGAAAGAATCTTTGGAGATTATTTTACACAGGTAGTCACCTGTGCCTACTTTCTTTGCTTTGAGAATCTGGGTTTATGTTCTTTATTCTTAATGGATCCACAGATCTATCTTGGTTTTCTAGATGGACTTGGACATTATTGACGCTTATTTAAAAGTTCAGCCATGGTGGTGTAATTCCTGTAATTCCCGGATTTGGGGGTGTGGGGTGGGATGATGCTGAATCAGGAGGATCACCAGGAGTTTGAGGCCAGCCTGGGCTACAAAGTGAAATCATGTCACACACAAAGTTTTTTTTTTTTTTTTTTTTTTTTTTTTTTTTTTAA
>NW_022900923.1:24699374-24711306 GCF_012274545.1 Fukomys damarensis
TTTTTTTTTTTTTTTTTACAAATTTAGCATTCTTATCCAAAAATTATCTAGATCAGAATGTGCCCTTAGCTAGTACTTTTCCGAAAGAAATTCTCAACTGGATCCACAGTCTTTCCTTCCTAACTTCTAACCCTGTTAGTTGATTTGGATCCCTGTTTATTCCATGTTCATCTGCCAAATTTTAATGGGAAACAAACAGCCCTAGGATATGCCTTCTGGATACTTGGATAATTTTTATTCTGTTTCTGTATTTTTCCTGTCCTCCATTCCCCCTCCTTTTAAATCCATTCTTGGAAAACTTGTTCATAGGGTTGGAGAAAATCCTTGGCCCTGGTGATGGGAATATAGTGCCCCCTGGTGGAATTTTCTAGGCATTACAAACCACTCAAAATTTGAGAGGGACATCGCTCCTCCCCACATAACACACTGGGAATTGAATTCAGGACTTCATACAGAGCTACATCAACCCCCCACACACACTCTTTTAAATTATAATTTTTCAGGTGGAGTCTCACTAAGTCCTTGAGTTGCCCAGGTTGAGGTGGAATTGGCGATCTTTCTGCCTCAGCCTCCCGGACTTCTGGGATTACAGGTTGCACCATTACACTTCGCTGGTTAAGGTTTTTTCTTTGCCCTTCACGGAGAAGGCCTTTTTATGACGTTATATACGATAAATTAATAATATACAAGTGCATGTCCTATGCCAGACGTTTAAGAGATATTTGGCTGAGAATATTTCCTGATCACCAAAAGTTTATCATTACAAAATTAGGCCTCAAATGCCTAGAAATGGGCATCTGAGAGTGTTTGTGCTTTTTAAAAAAATCACCACCCATTAATATGTAAAAGGGGAGAAGCGAAAAGGAAGCTTCCCAAAGAAAGGCCAATTGAGAAGAATAAAGGGAGAAGGGCAAGGATTAGAAAACTTGGTCACTGTCTTATCCTTAGTCCTCACATAGAACGAAGCCTGAAAGTTTAAAACTGAGCCAAAAATTGAGAGTTCATAGATTCTTATTCCTAGAGAGGATGGGCATTTGCAGGTGAGTCCTAAATGTAGCATAAAGACATCTTTTAGGGGATCCTGGTTATTTACATTGTGCTGCCTCTTTTACTAGGACCTTTTAGCTGGTCTACCTTTCTGTCCCTTTCTTCTTCCCTCCATTCCTGTTTTCATTTTGAGGATCACTTGTTTCTCTTTTGCCGTTAGTGAAGTCACCATGACCTGGAGGAGACAGTCACAGGCTTAAGTCTTACACACTTGTACTTGACTTCCTGTCTTGCCTTATGGATGCTGTGAGACTTGAAGTCAACCTGCAGTTTCCTGGAGGTTCCTCATAGAAATGTGTAAGGATCCAAAGAAATAGCAGAGGAAACTTTTAAGAAATAGGTTGCTGGATTTTAATATCCACCAGAATGAGGACGAGAGAGAGCCCATTACTTAGGAGATGACTCAGGTGTTAGGACTGTTGGTTTTGTGCAGAGGAAACTCTGATCTGTTTTTCAACACATTGAGAAGGAACAGGGCTAGGAGGAGATTCTAGAACCAAAATAAGGCTTCAGTAAGCATCAGCTATGTCATGGAGTACACATAAAAAAATTTGTAATTAGCCAGGCATGGTGGCACACACCTGTAATACCAGCACTTGGGAGGTTGAGGCAGGAGGATCACCTAGAGTTTGAGACCAGCCTGGGCTACGTAGTGAGTTCCAGGTCAGTTTCAACTACATAGTGAGACTCTGTCTCAAAAAAAAAAAAAAAAAAGACCAAATTTTGTAACTTGTATATGGCAAAGTCCTACACTTTAGGAGCCTGTGTTATTAGTGGGTAAGGAAAATATTGTCCAAGATAAATTATTTCAAAAACAAAACAATAAAAGGAGTGACTATATAGGAAAAATAGCAAGGTGGATTTAATGGGAAGAGTGGCCTTGGGATACCCAGGGGCTAGATGTAGAAGTGAGTTCTGGCTGCCAAGTAATATGGTAAAAATCTGATTGTGAGATGGCACAAGGACTGGGGGAGGAGGGGCCTTGGAAAGACCCAAGGATAGTGTCTAATAAATTACATGTACAAGAGTGGGTATGGTTAAATTGGTAAACTTTGGCTGACATAGTAAAGAACATGACATTGAGAAAGTACCAATTGTCTAGATTCTATAAAGCTTGAATTATGCAAATTTGTTACTAAAGTATTTTTTACATTCATTAAGTTTATTGGTAACATTTTAGGTATACAATAAGATGACGTCTATCACTGGGGATTTGTACCATTACATGATACATCTTGATTCTTATTTTTTTCCCCATTTCCCTACCCTTCCTTCAATCCCACCAACCCTTTCTATTTACAAAGACTTTTTTTCTGTTTTTTCCTTTTGTCATATTCCTTTTCCCTACCCCTCCCACTTTCCCTTTCCCTTCCCTTTTGAATAAATTTCTCCAATTTCACATTATATATTATACATTTTGATCCTCATGTACACTTTCAGTTTTTCACACCAGAGAAACTGGTATTTTAACGTGTGTCCTATTTATTTCACTTGAATATGGCCTCAGTGTTCATCCATTTAGCTATAAATGTCTCTAGTTTCTCATTATTTATAGCTGAGTAGTACTCCATTTTATTAAAAAAAAAACACACATCTTGGGGCTGGGGATTTAGCTTAGAGGTGCTGCGCCTGCCTTGCAAGGGCTAGGTCCTGAATTCCATCCCCAGTACCCAAAACAAACAAACAAACCCCCACATCTTTATCCAGTCACCAGTTGATGGGCATTTGGGCTGTTTCCAAGATTTATCTATTACAAACTATGCCACTATAAACATGTGCATATATTGCTGTGGTATAATGCTTTTAATTCTTTTGGGAAGATACACAGCAGGGGAATAGCTGGGTCAAATGGGACCTCTAATTTTAGATTTTTGAGCTATCACCATACTGATTTCCACAGTGGTTGCACCACTCTGCACTCCCACCAACAATGGAGAAGGGTTCCTTTTTCCCCACAACCCCGCCAACATTTATTGTTTGATTTTTAAAGGCACTTTATGTGCATAACTTTGAAGTAAAGCCAGTCTTTAAAAGTTGTGAGTAGGAAAGAAGAGACAAAAAGAACATAATTTTAACCTCTATTGATTATTAAATTCTGTTGTGCTATTTCTACATGGTAACCACTTCTTTAGTGAGCAAATAAAAATGCCTACTTTATCAGGATGAAATTTAAATGATTCCAGTTTTGGATTGTGAGAAATCTTTATTCCTTTAAGTAAAGGCAATCACTGGTACCTGGAGAAGCAGTGGGGACAGCGTAACTGCTGGGCTCTGCCAGGCTCTCAGCAGAGGGGACTCCTCCCTACAAAGCCCTTCTTTTGCATTCTTTTCCCTTGTGCCTTTCCCCACTAATGTCTTCTTGTACTTTTCTCTCCCTCTCCCCAAATCTCATCCATGTCCTTTTCTCAAGCCTCTCTTGTTTCCTTGGCAATGATGAAAGGCTCAGAGACAGAAAATAAACCAGTAGATGAGAACCAGCTGCTGTTCTCCTGGGCCATTACCTTCAGTGGGACCAAAGAGAGTGACATGCACATGGCTGAGGGAACCAACGGGAGCGATGGGGTGCAGTACGTGCCAGGCATTCTCGGCCTCATATCAGTGTGAGCTCTTTGAAAGGAGGGGAGCCTGGTCATCCTTCTCTGGCTGCTCCACTTCCTGAAGCACCCTGTAGAGAGGTTCTGGAGTGCTCTCATGATATGGAGCCTCTTTGGACCCCATAAGTTTCAACCTGGGGCTGTAACAATGGTGCCAAAAGGAAGAGAGGCTGTAGATTACCAGGAGGCACAAAGCATTGATTATCACATGCCAGCAGAAGAAAGTAGTGACAAACATGATGTCACTGATGTCATCATCATCCCATGGGTAGCCAGAGATTGGTCTGTATAGAATAAAGCCTGCCTGCACCAGCCAGGAGCCCATCATCAGGTGCAGAAAAGTTTCAATCAGCCGGAGGTGAAACATGGCAGGAGCCCACATCTCTGCAGTCAGTACCACCATCAACAGGAAAACCACCAAGATGAGCAGAGAATGGAGTTGCAGCTTTACTCCTGATAAGTCCTTAACATGGGACACCAACAGTAGCAGAAGCTCATAGATGCTCAGGGCCTGGGCACCTTTTTCTAGGACTGTGCATCTCTGAGGCAGCACGTTCTTGCTGATGACATCTGCGCAGCCACTGAGGGAAAGGAGGGTGAACATGGTGACACGCTGCCACTCTTTGGGGTACATGAACCTTGGTGGCAGCTCTCTGCTCAACAATCTGAACCCTTCTTCAGTGGTGCTGTTATAAGTTATCAAGAGAATGCCAGTCATTATCTTTGCCCAACCTCCAAAGGATATTTTCCACAGCCTGGCCCATCTTCCCTTATTCTTAGGAGGCCATGAAGGATACAGGAGCGAGTCATTGAATATCACAGCTTTGGAGACCACTAGGGCCTGATACAGTCCATATAAGACCAGAAACAGGCCTGGATATACGTAGCCAAAAAAGTTTCCCATTGAGCTACAGATCTGTCTAACAAAGTAGAAAAGTGCAAACCTCAGGCAACTCTACCTCTGAGCTTTGGATAGAACTGCCTTCCACCTGCTTTTATTATCTCACTCCTCCTACTGCTCCCCCACAGACAGGAAACATTTCTTGAGATAGCCCTACACATTTGGCAGAATAGACTCATTGTTCCATTCCACTGTGCTTTAGGACCTAACTGGCTTTCTTTCAAAGCAAGAAGTTGTAGAATGGCTTTCAGGTCTTCCTCTCTGCAGCCCTTAGAGGAGCTTCTAGTCATGCTTGTCCCTGTCTCCTATGGATTCCTTCCTCTTATTTTGCTTGTCTTTGTCTCAGAAGGAGAGAGGGCAATGGAGTGGAGGAAGGCATTGCTGTGGTATGTGGAGAAATGGATCGTCATAAACTCTTGTGTATCCTTCAGTACTTCTCAGTTGTAACTGGTCCAGCTGTAACGTCAGATGTCTACTTTCTGGACACATTTATAAACATTGTGATCAAACAATGCACATGTAGAACCTGGATTTTCTGTTCTTCTGAGATATCTCTTAAAGATCACCAAGAAAGCTCCCTTCACCTCTTTTCCTTAACTCTCCTATATTACCCCAACTGCTACCAACATTAACATCTCTACTGGCCTGTAGATGACTCAGAAAAGACACCTTTTAAAATTAATTTTAAGGGCTGTGGTCATTTTACAGTGTGCCAGCATAAGTGAATATGAACCACGTTTCCCAGAATTTCTTTCCCTCCATGGCTCCAAGTTGTTGTTGCGTACAAATGGAATTTTCATGAAAATTTGAAGGTATAAGTGAAGCAGCAATCTAAGTTCACTCTGAGGGCATAGGGTGTCAGGCAACACCACAGCTCATGTATGCTGTTACTGATCTGCCAGTCCACCACTAGACCTGCATAGCAGCCAGGCCCAGGGCTATCCTAGCTTCTCATAGTAAAAAGAACACTAGGTTCTTTGGCAGGTTGCCTCCCCCTAAGGTATGAGGTGGTGAGGGGAAGAAAAGGAGTGCAGTTTGTCTTAGCAGGTTTCAGTTTGTCTTTGTTTTTCATTATTTTATGGAATATATTTCTTCCTTACTGCTGCCACATTGATCTGAAATGACATCAGACAATACACAGAACATTGACAACTACTTTCTCTAGACTTCATTCCTAGCTCCTACAAATATATAAAGCTTACTTTTTATGATATAGTCATGACTCTTACTGCTTTTTCCACACTCCTCTGTAATATATCCCTAATACAAAAAATTATGATTGATAGTGTTCTTAAAATGTAGATGACATAAGAGGAGCAACTCCAATAAGCTGGTACTGACCATTTAAATGTTAGCATGAAGAAGCCCATTCATTTCATTTCTCTGTTATTAAGTTAGTGTCTAATGCACTTAGGAGCACATAGTCCTAAATATTGGGTAGCAACCAGTGGCCATAGGTAGAGGGGATAGTGGAGAAAAAGGAGTTGGTGAGCATACAAAAGGGCATATTTGTTTGTTTGTTTTTGTTTTTGTTTGCATGGAATAGGTATTTTTCTGCAGGCAATATGTTTCCCCGAGAGAAGAGCAAATTCATAAATAATCATGGATCATGCACATTTCAGTTTATTACATAATCATCTATCCCCACTACAAGCAATGCCATAGAAAGGCCACACCTCTATGTTTATAATGTTTCAGAGAGGAGAAGTAGGGTTTATACCTAGGTCACAGTACTGCCACTGAGCCTCACTCCTACTCAAATACGTATTATTCTTAACTTATGACTGGATTATGTTTTAATAAACCCATCAGTAAAAATATTATAAGGGCAGGATGATTGCAAGTTCAAAAGCCTAGCCCAGACCATTTAGTGACTTAGTGAGACTGTCTCAAAATAAAAAATAAAAGGACTAGGGAGTGTAGACCTGAGTCAAATCCCCGGTACTGGTAAAATGAAAGGAGTATGGGAGGAAGGAAAATAAGGAAGGAAAGGGAAGGAAGGAAGAAAAATCGTAGGTCTAAACATTGTCAGAGACTATATCTGCTCTTTCTTGTGTGTTTAATGCCAGAAAAATTAAACATCTCTCTCCACCCTAAGTATGGCAATAATTCAGACTGTTTCTTCCAGCTGAGAAATTTTGTGGAGTCAGGGAATTGAGTATGAGGGAAATTGGAAAAGCTTTATTCTACCTTCTGAAGGTATCTACTTTTTTGACTTTTAAATTTAGGTGTTTCATATATGGTCATTGTAGAAAAGCCAGATAAACTATATAAGCAAAAAGAACGTTAAAGGCCAGAGATTTAGCTCAGTGGTTCTGCTGCCTATATGGCAAGTGCAAGGTTCTGCGTTCAGTCCCTGGTACCAAACAAACAAAAAACAAAAACAAAAAGAACATTAAATATCTCCTATAATCCTACAGCCTTGTTGTGGTGATTGGTACCAGGAAGACAGAGTTTTAAGAAGGGAATGAGGAAATGGAAAATATATTGATTAGATGTCAGAGTTTGGATTTTAGGTATAGTTTCTCTGGGTTTGCTGAATGTTTTATGCTTATCTAAAAGAAAAAGAGGGTTTTCCTAGCATGCCTAAGGTCCTTGGTTTGATTCCTACCACCACAAAAGAATAAATAAATAGTACATATTTTCCTTAAACTGAAAACAAGATGACATGGATGTGATTATGCAGAAGAGAACATATTTATCTTGCTGAGCATTTCTCCCTTAGGGGGATTATCAAACTACTTGGAAAGCACTGTAGAGTAAAATCATCAGTAAGAGGAGGTACAAAGAGAAAATTTGAGAGGTAAGTCAATCAGGGAGTATTTGTTGTTCCTCTGTGTCACCAAGGCCAGACCAGGGAGTCCGTGGCCTGCAGGCTTTAAAAAGAGCTGCATTTGTTCACCTCTAAAGTCACTTCACGCCCTTCAGGACTGTGGTCCATGTGAAGTGGGAGCAGCATAGCCTACTCCTCTCCCATACTCAGCTGTTCCTCATAGCTGTGAGCAAGGGTATCAGTGATCCGAGGAAGAGGGACAATAGCATCAACCCAACAGTAATGGGAGGTTGAAAGTAGTACATAGGCAGGGCAGTGTACCACATAACATCCCACATGGGATGCTCCAGCCCCCACCTTGGCCAAGCATCAAGGCTATGTGCTATTCATTAACACATGAGCATCCACGTCTCAGGTCTTTGAAGACAGGAATCACTCATGATAAACCAGACACTTCCCACAGTAGCTGAGAAGGAAACCAAGAATGGTGATTAGCAGAATGGCCAAACAGCTCCTAAGTCTGTGGACACAGAGTGCCTGGAAAACTCAACCTGACCACAGAGGCCTGTGGAAGGTACTCACAGGCTGGCTATTCCACAGAAAGACTGTCTCTAGCCCTGCCTCCCCCTCAGAGTGTCCCCACATTCCTGAGTGTCTGTCTCTAAAATGGCCACTGCCATATTTTCCTGCAAAATGAGATGCCAGAGTGAGCAAGAGGAGCCTCAAAAATTCAGTAAACATAAATTTATTGACCACTGTGGATCCTTCTGATTACCTCACAGCACATAAAGATGGTTGTGATAGCTTTTTTACCCTCAAATTGCTTATACGTTAGTTGAAGACACGCCTCTACATAAACACCCATCTTAGAAAAACATTTAGACTACCCAATAAAAATTAAATGTTAGCTACATATTTGAATTTTCTGAATCATATTAAATAAATAGTTTAAATTAATAATTTAGATGGACTCCACTATAAGCTAAAATAGTATTTCAGCAATCCATGTATATAAAATCATTAATTTCCTTATTTCAGACTAAGTTTTCAAACTCCAATGTATATTTTACAATTATGGTATATCTGAGTTAAGACAAGTTAGATTGCATGTTCTCAGTTGCCATGTGATTAGGGACACCATATTAGACTGCACAGATTTAGACAATGTAGAATGACATATTGAGTGAAATATATGTTTTAAAGCTTTAGTGAAAGGAACAGTTCATTGGAGGGGTAGAAGTTTGGTGTTGAATGGTATCATGAGTGCTGCACTATAAACTTAATAACTAGGATTTTAAAATGACATTTTCCCAAAGCTTATTTTAACTACTTTCTGTCTTTTTTTTTCTTTATTGGTACATTTTAGGTATACAATACATTTACATTCATCATTGGGATCTTGTACCTTTACACGATATATCTTGGTTCTTATTTTTTCCCCATTCCCCTGCCCTCCCTTCACTCCCTCCACCCTTCCCTATTTAGAGAGAATTTGTTTCCACTTCACTTTTCCTTTGTAAGGGCACCCACCCTTTGTTTGTTCTGTGCCATCAGACAAGGGAATACCAAGTGATCATAGAAATGCAAATATTAAACCAACTGTTCTTGAATGTATGATTCAAAATTTTGGTAAAGGCTTTATGGGGGGCTATGGGGTAAAATTAAAACCAAAGATGCTCAGGAAGCTTTGTGAGTTATCATGGCCTCAGCTAAGCCAGTCTTGGCCCCCAGAGGGAAATCTAGACAAAAGAAAAGTTAGGCTGATTTGGAACAAGGTTAGCACCTGAGGCAAACTAATGAATACTGTTTTTGTAACTCAATCGACTGCAGATAGCAGAAAGAAGTACGGAAGCAGGAAACTTGAAAAAAATATAACTCCATTGTTGCAACTGATTAGGAAAATATATGTGAATAGCCCAAAGGCCAGCACTTATGTTAGCCTGTTGCCATAATAAAGCCAGAGAAACTGCAACTGTGCTTTACCAGACATCAAGAGAAATTATGAGAAATCAAGTTATAAATTTTACCTTTTTGATAAATGTATCTTTGTTTCAATTTGAGTTGATATTTAATTGATATGCCTAAAAATATTTTCTTTTACATTGCAAATTCTTAATTGTGATTATAGTGTCAACTTGGTCTTTTCTATACTTTGTGGAACTCAAGATTAATACTGTTCTATTGATAGCCAGTCAAATTTTAAGATGTAACAATCTGAGAACAGAAAAAAAAGACACTTTAAAATCTTAACAGCTGAAGTTTGTTATAGAAGGTTAACAGTAAATGAGGCAGAAAAAATATTAAGAAAGCTATAAGTAAGAGATATACTTTTGATATGAAAGGATTTTGTATGTTTATATTGTTAGAAAGATAGATATAAAAGACTAGAAAACCTAAGTATGTCAGAAGGTGTGTGGAAATGATTTATCCAGGAAATATATATGTTTGCTTGTTGGTTTCAACTTTGTTATAAAGGGTTTACATTTAGAGTCATAAAGAGATTTCATTCCTTCTGATTCTAACACCACAAGTGATCTCTGTTAATTGACCTGCACATGTTTTGTCTTGTCTTAATTAAAAGAGATGTTATAATTCAACGGGCCAAGTCTATGTTTGAGTGCACTCTAGTTTCATAAATTGTCTTATATGTTTGTCTGTGTCTGTCCAATTGTTTGACTGTTTTTGTCTAATTACATTTTTTGATTAAAATGATGTCAAGGATACAAATAATTCATTAATTCCTATGACCTGGTTTTATAAGTTAAACATTTGTCAAGATAATTAAATGTAAACTCTTAGGTCTAGATAGACTCCTGTTGGTGAATAAAAAAGGCAGCTGCTCAGAAAAATTTATTCTGATTTTTATTCACTAATGGGAGCCCCAATAATTTTTGTAGCCTTCTGAGAGGATATGCCCCCAATAAACATCACTAAACATGTTACAAAATGTTTACCTTGGTTAACATAAAAGAGTTGAATTCTAAATATGTTATTGTGATATGCTTAGAATGGTCATTTTCAAAATATGCTCTTTTCTGTGGAAAAATGAGTTATTAAGAGGTTTTGTTGAAAAATGCTTTCAATACCAAATTAAACTAAAGGGCATAAAATTTCATACATATAATTATGATTATTATTTTTAATATTCTGATGTATTAAATGAATAGAAACTTCACAGGGTACTAAGAAACTGTTAATGCCTTCAAGAGGCAGGATATAAAGTTTTATGGAAAAGGCTCAAATTTGTGTACAGCCAGTGAAATATTTAAGATTCCAAATTTCCAAAGGAATGCATTGCTTGGGAGATGAAAGGAAATAAGTAATCAGCACTATACCTGAACCAAAAATATGAAAGCAGCTGAGAGAAATTTTTTGGTGGCAGGTTTTTGAAGTATCTGGATTCCAGGGCTTGCAGACATAGCTAAATCTCTATATGAAGCTTTAGAGGGCCCAGGAGGATACCACTTATTATGGGGTGAAGAGCAAGAGTCAGCATTTAAACAGGTAAAACTAACTTTCTGTCCTGCTCCTGCATTGGGGAATCCCAGATATGACCCAGCATTTTACTTTGTACATGACTGAAATAAATTGTACTGCTTTAGGGGTTCTCACTCAAAGTGGCCCATGGAATCAGCCAGTAGCATATTCATCTAAGAATTTGGATCCAGTTGAGAGGGGATGGCCCCCTTATTTATGAGCTCTGGCAGCTGCAGTTTTACTAATTAAGGAAGCTGACAAGCTAACTTTAGGACAGGAATTGACTATTCAGTTTCCCCATGCCATCCTGGAACTGTTAAATAATAGAGGATATCAGTGGCTCTTGAATAATAGAGTCACACAATATCAGGCCCTCATCTGTGAGAATCCCCACCTACATTTTGTTCTAGTTAAAACCTTGAATCCTGCTACCTTTTGTCCTCAGAATCTGGACACCGACCACAACTGCCTCAGCATCACCAATGAGTTGTTCTCAAGTCATCCAGATCTGCAGAAAACTCCTCTACCTGATGCTGATTTCATCCTGTTCACAGATGGGAGCAGCTTCATGGAAAATGGGGTACACTACTCTGGCTATACAGTGATGACTCAAGATGAAATGGTCCAAGTGGGACCCCTCCCCACTGGATGGTCAGCTCAGTGAGCAGAGCTATGGGCACTCATACAGGCTCTCTGATGGGCAAAAGGAAAGAGGGTACATGTTTATAAAAATTCCTGTTTGCTACTTTGCATATCTATGGCACAATCTACAAAGACTGTGATCTCACAACAGAAGGCAAACAGATTAAGAATAAACATAGGGCTGCCTGCCTGTCTGCGATCACCCGGCGGCGTGCGTGCGAGCTCCCGGCCTGCGCAGGAGCCCCGGGCCTGCGCGACAACAGACCAGGAAGGACCCAAAGACCCCAGAGGGGGTTTTTTTTCAGCTGCCAAACAGAAGGCACAGATTAAGAATAACCATAGGGCTGCCTGCCTGTCTGCGATCACCCGGCGGCGTGCGTGCGAGCTCCCGGCCTGCGCAGGAGCCCCGGGCCTGCGCGACAACAGACCAGGAAGGACCCAAAGACCCCAGAGGGGGGGTTTTTTCAGCTGCCTGCCTGCCTGCCTGCGATCACCCGG
>NW_022900923.1:24716083-24720583 GCF_012274545.1 Fukomys damarensis
ATTCATAGGAAAATGGATACATATTGAAGATATACTCCTAAGTGAAATAAATAAGTCCCACATGTGTAAATACCAAATAGTTTCCCTGGTGTGAATATTCTGCAACAATGCATAAGATTCTAATAAGATTACTGACATTTAGAAATGGGAGGAAAGGAGCTAAAGGTGTAGGGAAGGTGTGATACGTAGGGGAAGAACAAAAAGGGAAAAGAAAAAAATGTGAGAGAATGAAAAGATGAAAATAAAGTGTTTGTAGATGGGGAGGGGAGGAGGGGGTGAAGGGAGGGCAGAGGTAAGGGGAAAAAAATGAGAATCAAGACTTGCCATGTAAAGGTACATGATTCCAACAATGAATGTAACTGTACTGTATCCCTAAATGTACCAATAAACTCAATTAAAAAAAAAAAGAATAAACATAGGAGATAAAACAGTTGTTGGAGGCAATGTGGGAACATGATAAAGTACTAGTAGTGCATTCCTCTGGACACCAAGAAGGAAAAGACGCAATGCTAAGGCAGACAAAGAAGTCAAAATGGCAACTAAACAAAAAACTCAGATGACTATACCCACCCCTTGCAAAGGTTATAAATACTTGTTGGTATGTGTTTGTACTTACTCTGGATGGCCTGAGGCTTTCCCTATAAAACAGAGAAGGTTTCAGAGGTATGCAAGGTTTTACTAAAGGAGATAATTCCAAGGTTTGGTCTGCCTCTTTCCATAGGCAGTGATGATGGACCAATATTTGTAGCAGAAGTTGTACAAGATCTAGCTAAACTATTACATATAAAATGATACTTCCATAATGCTTATCAACCTCAGAGCTTTGGCAAGGTTGAAAGAATGAATCACACTATTAAGAGTGTATTAACTAAATATTGTCAGACAGTGCACTCAAAGCCCTGCTCTCATCACAGTGGAAGCTGGTGAGTACATGCATAGCTGAAGAATGAGGACTGCAATCAAGATATTATGGACTCTTTTATTGTGTCAAATTGTTATGAGCTATTTTGTTTTTGAATTCAGAGTTTATAAGCCTAAAGATGATAAGTTTGATAAAAATATGTGACCATTAAAACTTTTAAATGGGAACTGGAGGAACATCCCCTCATGCTTCTTTTTGATGCCTGTCCAAAAGAACATTATGGAAACCCTGACACCATACTTGACTGTGGGGAATATACACAAAAGATGTATTGGGTCAGATAGGGCTCAAATATGGTTAAACAGTCCTGTTGTAACCCCAGAGTGTTGGCAATTGTGATAATTGTAAACAGGGACAATGTAAAATGTATATAGCCTTTAAAAATGTATATAGCTTGGCCTTGAGAAACAAGCTGGCTACAAGGAATAGTTTTTTCATGTTTATATTGGGTATCTCTCAACTGCTAGGCGTGGGCTTCAGAAGTTAAAAGGATAGATTCTACAGATTAAAAAGGTTGGGAAAGACCCCCCTCCCAAAATAAGGAAAATTCCTGAACTGCAGGAAATACAGGATATTTTAAAAGGGCATCCCAAATTATACCAAAATAGATATAGATATGATGGATTTAATTGATGGTACTCATTCACTGCTGCTACAGGGAGACCAGGAATTGCCTCTGATTGCTAGATTTGAGCACCACTAACTGTGATAACTTATCAAACAATAGGCATCAAGAATGGCCTGCCTTTAGAGCCAGCAAAGCTTACTATGTATCCTTTGCTCAGCTACCCATTAGATGTAATTGAGAATGGAACTTGCTTTCTTAGTATCTGAAAGTCACACGTCTCAGCTATCTGCACTAATATTATTGATTTGTCTTCTACCACTAGTAATTGCTCTGCTCCAAATGGAACTTTGTGAAAATAATGTTTTTAAGGTGATTTCAAAACATTTTACTGGTCCATATGCTCTGGGGATCCTAATCCTCAACTTGTCTGTCTAAACTCCTTCAGCTATGAGAAAGATGCCTTTACAAATTACTACAATAAATGGTTTGGTAAGAGAAAAGGAACCCAATTGTCCTCCCTTTATTAACAGGATTAGCTATAGCAGGGAGCCTTACTCTAAGTGGTGCCACAGCTCTCAGATTAGGACAGCAACAGTTCATGGGTTTAGGACAGGAGATTAGAAAAGATTTAGAAGAAATTTGAGATGTAATTCAAGCTTTAGAAACTCAGATTCATTAGCTGATGTAGTGTTACAGAATAAGATTTGCTCACTGTGCAAATAGGAGAAACTTCTCTGTTTCTAGGACAGGAATGTTGTTACTATGCAACCTAATCTGAAATAGTTAAAAATCATTAGGTAAACTAAGAGCTAATATTAAATTTCTAGGAAAATTGATATGAACATAGTGAGGGGTAAGAAGTTACCCCCAAAACAAAAGAATGATAGAGAAAACTTTTTAGTGAAAAAAGAACCTATGAAATGTCACAATCTAAAATGACTTCTGCCATGCCTAACAGCAGTTTGTTTAGTTCAGAATCCACAGACTTGGGAGGCATCTAGTCTCCCTCAGAAGTCTTGTAAACCACATGATTGTAAAGAACCATTGTTAATGCTGCTGACACGCACCCTTCCCCTGGACTAGAATAGATAACCAGATGACTCTTAAGGGCAAACTCCTCTAATAATGAAGTGCTACATCTGATAGCTTGACTAATCTTAAAGGTAAACTCCCCTAACAACAAAGGAGCACTACATCTGGATTAAAATGCAGCCATGATTTATATATCAACAATGTGGATTGTGAGAATGAAATGTAACCACCTGAATGAGATCATGGCTGGAAAACCCTATAAAAGAAGGAGTTGTAGCCCAGTACCTGGTCCATCTGAATATTATGATTAAGTGGGATTGACCCCTATTGACAAATAAAACCTTTTGTTGTTTTACTTCTGTTCTGCTGCCTCTCTGTGTGTCACTTGCCAATGCCTTCTGTAACACTATGAGCTAGTATGTGGTTTACTTTGGAAAATAACCCATGTGCAGCCAAAAAGAATGTATATTCTGATTTTGTGGGGTTGAACACTCTGTAGATGTCTATTAAGTCCATTTGTGCAAAAGCTAGGTTCATTTCTAGGTTCTAGGTTCATTGTTGATTTTTTTGTCTAGATGATGTGTCTATTTGTGACAATGGAGTATTGAGGCCCCCCCCACAATACAATTTTATTAGTGCTTGTTTGGTTTTTTCATGTCCCTTAATATTTGTTTTATATAGTTGGGGCTATTTGGTGCTTAAATATTTATTGTTGTTATTTCTTCCTCTTGGATCATTCCCTTTACAAAGATGTAGTGAACTTCTTTGTCTCTCTTAATTAATTTTGGCTTTAAATTTACTTTGTCTGCAAGTAAGATAGCTACCCCTACTTTTTTCCAGGTTCCTGTCACATGAAGAACTGTTTTCCATCCTTCCACTTTCAGTCTATGAGTTTATTTTTGAACTAGGTGCATTTCTTATATACAGCATATTGTTGGATTTTGCTTCTGAATTCATTTTTCCAGCCTATTTCTTTTGATTTGTGAATTGAGGCCATTAACATTGATGGTTATAACTGATAGGTATTGACTTATCATATTCATGTTATTTTCCTGTTGTTGGTGCTTTTTAAATTTTCCTCCCTCTCTCTTTCATTTATTGCCTTGCCTGCTGGATTTGCTCTGTTGGGCCTCATGGAGTTGTGATCATCATTGCATTTTTCTAGAATATTATCTAGAATTGTTTGGAGTGCTGGTTTGGTACTCATGAAGTTTCTCAGGTGTTCTGTCATGGAAGTATATTATATCAATTTTGAAAGAGAGATACATCAGTCTAGGTTGGAGGTTCTTTTCTTGTAGGGTTTGAAATACTTCACTCCTGGTTCTCCTTGTCTTGAGGGTTTGTATTGAAAAGTCTGCTGTGATTCTGATGGGCTTTCCTTTGCATGTCATTTGCTTCTTTTCTGTAATTGCTTATAGTATTTTCTCCTGTTGTGTTTCTGGGATCTTTATTATTATATGTCTAGGTGTAGATCTTTTGTAATCATGGCTAACTGGAGCCCTACAAGCCTCACTTATATGTATGTGAAATACTTTTGCTCTGCTTGGGAAGTTTTCTGTCATTAATTCTGTGAATAGTTTTTTATGTCAATTGTACTTTCTCCTGCTTTTTCATTAATATCAGTCTTATGTTATTGTTCTTTGCATTGTCTAGGAGCTGTTGGATTGATTTCTCATGTTCCTTTACTTTTTAAAAGAGATACCTCTTGGGACCGTGCTTTATCAGAGCTACATTTAATGATATTAGAATGTTCTCTTTCCAGATGATGATTAAGATGCTAATAAAAAAAAAAAACGGTCCCAGGTACCACAACAGCAACAGAACTTTGCTGTTTTCTGGATATTATTCTCTTCTTTGTTTTTTTGTTTTGTTGTTGTTGTTGTTTTGTTTTGTTTTTAATGGAATGTGCTGAATGGCTATAATTTTGTTCAGATGACTGCAGAACCTGGAAAAGCTGTTGCTGCTATCGATGTATAAC
>NW_022900923.1:24720713-24787584 GCF_012274545.1 Fukomys damarensis
TTTACTGTGTTGAGTTGGCATTGTACAGAAATGGACAGCCATATTGGTCTAGAAATGTTAATTTATTTATTTTTTCCATGTGTACAGGGGTAACAAATCGTACTAAACATGTAAGGTCATATCTATGTGGGTTTGATTACAGAAACTAATAAAGTATTCTCTAAATAATGAAAAAAAGAATAAGGTAAGACTGTAAGAGCAAGAAACAATTTAAATTTGTTTGGGGACCATTTTCATCTCCAGAATTAAAGATTATTTTAATGTTACATCATTGCCTTTTCTCTTTTACTTTCCTTTTTAGGATTCCCTATTTTTAATGTTCATACAGAGATTTCTTTAACTGAAATACCGAATAGTTTCTTTGGTGTGAAAAACTATAATAGTACACAGGATCCTAACGAGATAATTAATAATGTGAAATAGGAAGTAAAGGGCTAAAGGTGTAGGGCAAGTGGGGAGGGTGGAGGAAAGGTAATAAGGGAGAGGAAAAAAATATAAGAAACTGAAAAAATGGAAACAAAGTGTTTGTAAATGGGGAGGGGAGGAGGGGGTGAAGGGAGGGCAGGGACAAGGGGAAAAATGAGAATCAAGACCTATTATGTAAAGGTACAGAATCCCAATGATGAATGTAACTGTATTGTATACCTAGATTGTACCAATAAACTCAATTAAAAAAATAAAAGAGATACCTCTTTTCATGGTCATGGACCATCATCCTGTGTTCTATATCTGATATCCTGTCTTCAGATTGGCTCAGTGTGTTATGTATACTATCAATAGAGTTTTTAGTTTCCTGGATATCTGTTTGAATCTGTTGCATGGATCCCATTTCTTTCCTATGTTGGGCATTCATGGTTTCATTTATTTCCTATGCTGGGCATTCATGGCTTCTATCATGGTCCCGAGCTCATGTATTTTTTAAAAAATCAGTTTCTGTTCTAGAGTCTCTAATCATGTCTTTCATTCTGCTCAACATCTCTGTACTTATCTTGGAATTTTTTTCTGTTTTGAATTTTTCTAGAGCCTCATTCATCTGCTTTGTTATTTCTTGTGCTAACAGTTCAGGATGTCCAGGTGGTTGATTATCAGACTTTCCCACCTCATTTCCTTTCAAATTTGCCTTTGATGAGCAGGAAGCCTTTGTTTGTGCTTGTGTTTTACTTGAATGTCTTCTCATTTCTATTTTTGTTGTTGGTATTGTCCTTAGTTTAATTTCTGGGTTAATACTTCAATCTTCCTGTTATAGCTTGTGGTTAGGTTTTGAGTCTCTAATGACTCTGAGGCAATCTCATTTTCATTATACCAGGAAAGACAGCTGATTAAATCAATCACAACACCTTTGCCCAAGTAATACAATCAGCAACACAGTAGTATCATGAACAGTTTAGAAAATGACATTTTGTAGTAGTTATTAATCTATCACCTTTAACTGTGTGAATTAAATAAAAATCAAGGCTAGAGCTCAGAACAATAGCCTTTACCATCCCCTGTGACTCTGTGGTATGTATCCAGGTAGCAACTCAGCCAGGAGGCCAGAGGCACATGTGTATGTGGGGGGCTTCAGGGGCCCACACAGCTGTGCCTTTCACCATTTCTCTGCCAAAGGCTGGAGAGGTGAGACTGTGGTCCCAGGCAAGCTCCACGCATCTGTGCCACTCACCATTCCTCTGCCAAGTCCCAGAAGGGTGGGACCTTAACTGCTTTCTCTTTAAGAGGGACATCACCATCATCAAAAAATGAGTGTATTTTCCCATGGTGAAAGGCAGAAATATATACTAAGAAAGAGAAGGCCAGAAGATGGAGGCTTGAGAAGGTCACATAGATTCATGAAATCTGCACTAAGTCAGAGACAGCTCACCTATGTTATGAAGTCTCATTTTATTTCAAGTAAGGGTTTGTAAGCCTTGAGTTTTATTACTGACTTACTGAAATGAGGCTCACAAGACATGGAAAACAACATTCTGATTTTCCAGCTCAAAAGGACTGTATTCTTGATTTTTCCTCACACACCATCTCATAATTCTCCTCTTCAAAATTTTCTATAATGCAAGCTTTATACCCCATTGCATAAACATAACTTAGTTTCCATCACTTACAGCATTGATCTCAGGTGCTTTTAAACTATCATATTTCAACAGCTGCAAATTTCTTTTCTTTTGGAAGCTTTGGCAAGGTAGAAGCACCTTCTCATTCTCCTGTTATTCCTATATCTTCCCTACAACTATGCTAACCCATGGCTGAAGGCCAAGTCTGAGCTTTCTGAGTGTTTTTTCTAGATAATTTCTCTTCCAAATCAGCATAAATATCTCCATATTAAGACTTAAAATTTATTTCTTTTTGTTCAGAATTCCTTCATTCTTTAAATTTGAAATTATTTTAATTTAGAAACAAAATATCTTACATGGAAAAAAGAAATAAAATATATAGGCAAACTTTTACCCTATGAGCTTCTCAAATCCTCACTTGTCAGTAATCACCAAGATAAAACACATGCTTCCTAAAAGTATTCAGTCACCAAGAATGAATTATTAATAGGGATACTGATGAATTACATAAAGAAGCCAGTGAATCCCATTGTAGCAAATCCTATTGTTGGTGTTATGGTACTCTTCTGGAAGTTTTTTCAATCAGGTTTGATGCATCTTTTGACTAGCTGAATTGAGTCCTTTACAGTCTGCTGATTTATTTCAACAAACAGCATCACCAGGTCCATGATTGTCCCTGTACCGCTTAAGAGGCCAGCACCCCTACTCAGGACCCTTAATTCTGCAATTTGGGAACTCCACTCAACTTAAAATTCATTGTGAGAAATACAGCTACCTGGCCACCAAAGATCCTTGCCCCCATCCCACAGTGTAGTGTTGTTGCTAGGATTTGCCCAGGAAGGGATTATGTTTCCCAACCTTCTAGTGACTGAGTTTGGGCCACTAATACGTGTGGAAATGATTCAATTACCTCAAGGTATGACCCATCACCCCCTCTTCTGCATCCTTTCTTTTTATATCAGCTGGCTGATTATGAAGAACTGGGAGACCTTACAGAACAGCAAAGCCACAAGGGAGATAGGAGCCTGTCTTCTAAAAACCCATGTGGAAGGTTACCTGTCAAGTAGGGAAGCTGACATTTAATTTTAAGTGTGCGAGAGAAACAACTTTCTGCTGTGCTAAAACAGTAGGATTGAGGGTTTATCTGTTTTAAAGAAATTCATATATGTTGCCTACCATGACTTCATATAGTAAGAATATTAAATTCTCCTGTGAATTGAACCCCTGGACATCAGCTTTGAAGTCACAAAAAGCCTAATTAATCCCACCCAGTCCTCTCCTCTGTCTTCAGCATCTTAAGTCTAGAATATTTGTGTCTAAGCCAGAGGCTTTCTGGGGCTCAGGAAACAAACAAAAAAAATTTCCTCCTCTGTTGTTTCAAGGAGTTCAATGGAAAATATATGCAAACCTGATAGGGATGGTTAAAAAGGATTTAACAAAGATACCTCTTAACATAAATGTAAGTAGAGTATAAGGACACCATAGGATAGCAGAGTAACTACTTCTGGGCCTCAAAGGTCTTAAGATATGTGATGGGAGAAATTCCTGGGCATGTGTGAGGATGATGTAGCGAGTTCAGTGGTGACTTCTAAAAAGATTGATCTACATTCCAACCCCAAGAACCTGTGAATATGACTTTATTTGGAAAAATGGTTTTTGTGAGTATAATTAAGGATCCCAAAATGAGCTCATCCTGGATTTAGGATGGACTCAAAATCCAAAGGGAGATGTCCTTATAAGAGATAGGCAGAGGGAGATTTAGGACACAGAGACACACATAGGTAAAGGTAATGTGAAGATGGAGGCAGAGATAAGACACATTTACAAGGCAAAAATGCCAATGATTGGCAGTATCCATGAGAAGCTAGGAGAGAAGCATGAAGTAGATTCTATCTCAGAGCCTCAGGGAGAACCAACCCTGCCGCACCTTAATTTCAAACTCCTGGCATCCAGAGCTATGAAAATTTTGGATTTCTATTATTAGGCCATCACATTTGTCATTGTTGGCTTTAGTACCCCAGGAAACCAATTAAGATGTCATGGTGGCAGGATAGTATATTGCCACACTGTGGCAACCCCAGTGGCAGGAACTAAGAGTAGAACTCTAACCACACTCTTTTTTTTTTAAAAAAAAATTAAGTTTATTGGTACATTTTAGGTATACAATATAGTTATATTCATCACTGGGAACTTGTACATTTACATGATGTATCTTGGTTCTTATTTTTTACCCCTTCCCATGCCTAACCACACTCTTCTTCCCAATTCTAGCCTTCTGCTATGGCTCAGCCTAGCCAACCTTTGTCAAAAGCCAATGGGGCTGGAAGTGGTGGCACATGCCTGTGATCCCAGCATTCAGGAGGCTGAGGAAGGAGTATCACTGTGAGTTTGAGACCTGCCTGGGCTACACAGTGAGTTCCAGGTCAGTCTCAACTACATAGTGAGACCCTGTCTCAGAAGAAAAATAAAAAGCCAGAGGGGATTGGGTAACTCAATGATATGAGAGATCAGGGCAGCCTTCTGAGAATGACAGCAGGTTGGAGAAGTGCAGAAGATAGTTTGGAGGGGCAACAGAAGGTAGATGGCACACCTCTTTTTAGGTTGTAGGAAAGGTAACCATAAATCATCTGTCTGGAGAAGTTTGGCTTTTGCCTGTTATCCTTGTTCCCAAAGTAAAAAGAGTAAGTTTTCCCCCCTTCCATTATTAACTGTCCAGGCTTGAAAGGTAAATTATTCATCAGTTTAGTTATAGGTTAAGATTCAATTAGACCATAATTCAAAAGGAGGTAGTTTGCTTTTGGATATGATGAGATAACTCATCCAAATCTTCAAAATGCCTTCCCTTCTGATTGCCCCTTTCTTCTCACCATTCTCAACAGGTCTAAGCCAACTTCTTTGTTGGTGGGGATTAAACACAGCCCCTTGCTTAGGCAAGCACTCTGCCACTGAATTACCCACACTTAGTCCTTTTCATTTTAAGACAGGGTTTCAATTGCCCAGGCTGACATCAAATTTGAGATCCTCTTGCTTTGGCATCCTGAGTACTCCAGAGTAGCTGGGATTATAGGCATGTGCCACCATATTTAGCTAAAACATCTTTGAATCTTCTGGAAACAAGAATAGCCCTGAATCATATGTTCCATATTTTCTGCATTTAGCTACTTTCACTTCATTTTGGATACCCTTTCTTATCAGGACATGTTGATCCACCCCCCTTTTTCAACTCCAACTTAATATTCTATATATATTTAAGCATTCCCCAGTTGGTAAATACTTACCTTCATATGGAAAAATGCTTCAGTGGTTATTCTAGTATACAGCTCTTTGTATATATGTGTATTTCTAGAGTAGATATTTTATTAGTTTTCTTAGCTGAAAGCAACAAGAATCCATTCTGGCTACATTTAGAGAAAAGCAATTTATTAAAATAGACAAGTTGTTCCCAGAATCATTACAAGGGCTGGGTAAAGAGGTTCCTGGCTAAGTCTGAGCACCTTTGCTCAGAATCTCTCTTGTGGAATGCACTTAGGATGTAGCCTTTGTTGGATTGGACTCCAACATGGTGGCAAGCCAGCTTGGCAATAAAGAACAGAGGTTTCCATCTTTACCACCACTTACATTGTGCAACAGAAGCCCTGCACAGATTGGCTTTCTCACATTCTTCACTTCTGAGTTGAAATCTTAAGTGCATTGTGTAACAGATCATATGCCTGTACCCCACCTACATACAAAGGTGTCCAGCACATACAAATAAAAATCTACCAGGGAAGGCAGGCTTGATGATGTGAAGATGATAAAAATGTTGGGAAAGTGGTTTTCAAAGATTTTTTAGGCTCACATGACAGATGTCCGCAGATAGAAGGAAGTGGAATTGTTTTCTTAAAGGGCATTGTACTTACATTTTTTTATTGATTAACTTTATAGGTACATTTAAGGAATATAATGTAGTGACATTTATCATTGGCAATTTGCACCTTTACATATCTTGGTTTTTATTTTTCCCCATTCCTCTACCCTCCCTTCAACCCCTCCACCCCTCTCTATCTACAAAGACTTTGATTGCATTTTTCTTTTTCTCATGTTAATTCCATTCCCATCTTTCTTTCCCTCTACCCCTCCCATTTCTCCTTCCTCTTTGCACCTTTTCTTTTTGTTTCACATTAGGGCTGGGGGTTTACCTCAGTGGTGCTGCCACCTTCCTCACAAGTGCACGGTCCTGAGTTCAATCCCTGGTACCAAAAAGCACATAAAATAGTTCGTACTAAAATTTTGACATATTGTCAAACTGACTTCAAGATAATGGAGATCAATTTATATTGCTACCTACAGTGTACACTTCTCTTTCCATTTCATCTTTTTCCATAATAAATATAACCTATGTAATAATTTAGAGAATTTTTGGCAATCTGAAGGGGAAAATAATCTCACATTTTTGATGTCTGCTTTTCTGCAAAATAGATTAGCTTCTTAAGATTACTGTTCTTAAGACTTGCTTGTTCTAAGTCCTATTTATATATTTTGTCTTTGTTAATATTAAGTTGTTTTTATGTTCATCTGTTAAAGTTTGAACAGGTATATATATATTTTTTTTGCCTCTTATATAAGGAGAAAACATAACTTCACAGTGCACTATCTTTTGTTATAATTTTAATTATAGCACATTAAAATAAAATGTGCATTCTTTTCAGAGCTTTTTTCTTGTTTAAGAAAGCTTATCATGCCTCTTATTATAAAACACGTTTTTTAAAAAATATTTTAGTCTTATTTTTCATTTTATCTATTATTAATTTTGTTCATTGTATGAGACAGAAACTAAGATTTTGTTTTGTTTTTCTCCCAAGTGTAAAGCCAATTATCCCTCACACTGCTTAAAGAGTTCATCCTTAACATGATGAAGGTAAGTTCATCCTTAATTTTCTGGCTGCTCCACTTCCTGCAGCAGCTTGTGGAGAGGTCCTGAAGTTCTCTCATGAGATGGAGCTTCTTTTTAACTGATCAGTGTCAAGCTAGGTCAGCAACAATGGTATCAAAAGGAGGAGGAGTCATAGATTCCCAGCAGGCACAAAGCATTGATCATCACACACCAACAGAAGAAGGTCCTGACATATATGATGTTGCCCATGTCATCATCATCCCATGAGTAGCCAGAAATTGATCTATATAGAATAAAGTCTGCCTGCACCAGCCAGGAGCCCATCATCAGGAACAGAAAAGTCTCAGTCAGCCGGAGGTAAAATATCTCAGAAGCCCACAGCTCTGTGATCAGCACCATCATTAACATTTAAAATATGTTTTGAAAAAATTTAATCAGCACATAGTAACATTTATTTTGTACAGTGTGACATTTCAATACATTTATTCAATGAGTAATTATAAAATCAGAGTATTTGGCAGTTCACCTCAGATATTTATTATTTCTTTGTGTTGGGAATATACAAAATCTCTACTAGTTATTTTAAAACATTCAATTAATTGCTGTCAATCATAGTTATCCTGTTGTGCTATAGGACATTAGAAGTTACTTCTATAATCTAACTGTATCCCTGTAGCAAGCAACCATTGTCTGTCCATCTCTCCCTTCCCTGTGCCCTTTTCTGGCTCTGTTATATTCTTTACTTCTTTGAGATCAGCCTTTTAAGTACTGAATACAACAGAACATACAGTATTTGTCTTTCAGTGTGTGACATTTCACATAACATAATCTCCAGTTCTATCCATGTTGTTACGAATAATAGATTTTGTTCTTTTCTATGGCTAAATAACATTCTATTATATATTGATTCTATATATTGTCTATTGGGACTAGTGCTCCAACAAACATAGGAGTGCAAAATCTTTTTGGCATATAAATTCCATTGCCATTGCATATATGTCCCATAGTGGAGAAGCTAGATCATAAGGGAATTCTGTTTCTGGCTTTTTGAGACACTCCATACTTCTTTTGCAATGATTGTACTAATCTACATTCTCACCAACAGTGTAAGAGAGAGCTCCCTATTCTCTACATCCTCACCAGCTTTTGTTAATTTTCTGTCTTTTTGATAATAAAAATTCTAACTGGAGAGTGGTGATATTGTGGTTTTGATTTGCATTTTCTTGATGATTAATGATATTAAAGCTTTTTTTCATAATTGTTGTCCATTTATATATTTTCTATTTTATATATTGCCAATATATATATTTATATATCATTTTTTAAACAAATGTTTGTTCAACCCATTTGCTATTTTTTTTATTGATTGTCAGTAACTTTATTTTCAGTAATGAAGGGCATTTTTACTTTTCTTAGAATTTTTAGTTTGGCCAGTGTTCATATCAACTTACAGAAAGTACTATTCTTTTTTTTTCCCCCTCACTGAGTTTATTGGTACATTTTAGGTATACAGTACAGTTACTTTCATCATTGGGAACTTGTACCTTTACATGACAGATCTTGGTTCTCATTTTTCCCCATACCTTGCCCTCCCTTCACCCCCTCCTCCCTTCCCTATTTACAAATACTTTATTTCCATTTTTTCATTTTCTCATATTTTTTCTTTTCCCTTATTTCACTTCCTCTACCCTTCCCACTTCCCTTACACCTTTAGCTTTTTTTTTTCCAATTTCACATTGTCAGTTATACCATTAGGATTTTATTTACAATTATAGTTTT
The DNA here is from genome assembly GCF_012274545.1 of Fukomys damarensis. Lineage (NCBI taxonomy): Eukaryota > Metazoa > Chordata > Mammalia > Rodentia > Bathyergidae > Fukomys > Fukomys damarensis. The sequence goes on from NW_022900923.1 coordinate 24,729,411, forward strand.
TCATACCAGAGAAACTATTTGGTATTTACACGTATGACATTTATTTCACTTGAGTATGACCTCAATATGCATCCATTTTCCTATGAATGACTCTAGTTTCCCACTTTTTAGGGCTGAGTAGTACTCCATTTTATAGAAAAAAACACATATTTATCCAGTCTCCAACTGATGGGAAAATAGGCTGTTTCAAAGTTTTAGCTATTACAAACTGTGCCAGTAAATTTTTAGTTTTTTTTTACTGCTGAGTTCTTTTAGTTTCTTATATATATAAAATCCCTTGTCAAATGAATTAATTTTCAAATATTTTTCTCCCATTCTGTAGGTTGTCTATTCACTCTGTTGATTGTTTACAATACAGAAGTGTTTTAGTTGTAATTATTTTTGTTTCTGAGATCATATCTAAAAATTACTTCCCCAGATCAATATCCCAAGTCATTTCCTCTGCATTTTCTTCTGGTAGTTTCATAGTTGCAGGTCTTGGATCCATTTTTAGTTGAGTTTTGCATATGGTGAGAGAGAACAATCCAGTTTTTTTCTTTTATATATAGAGATCCAGTTGTCCCAGCACCTTTCATTAAAGAGTTTACTTTCTCCACTATGTATTCTTGTTGCTTTGTCAAAATTCATTTGACTCTAAATATGTGGATTTATTCTCAATTTTCTATTTCCATTTGTGTCTATTGCTATTCCAGTATCATGTTGTTTTGGTTTCTGTATTTTGATATCAGGTATTATAATGCTTCCAGCTTTGGTCTTTTTGTTCAGGATTTCCTTGGCTATTCAGGATTTTTTGTGATTCCATAGAAATTTTATGAGTTTTTTTTTCTATTTCCATAAAGAATATCATTGTTATTTTGGTAGGAATTTCATTGAATCTGTAGTTTTATTTGGGAATTATGGAAATGTTAGTGATTAATTCTTCCAATCCATGAACATGGGTTGCCTTTCCATTTTGTGTGCATGTGTGTGTGTGTGTGTGTGTGTGTGTGTGTGTGTGTTTGTGTATGTGTGTTTGTGTGTGCTTCCTCTTAAATTTCTTTCACAGTGTTTTGTAGTTTTCATTTCAGAGATCATTCACTTTCTTAGTTAAATTTATCCCTAAGCATTTTACTAATTTTTTGCAGCCATTGTGAGTTTGATTGCTTTTTTGATTTCCTTCTCAGCAATCTCAACTTACTGTATAGGAAAAATAGTGATTTTTTGCAGCTTTAATTGAGTTTATTGGTACATTTTAGGGATATAGTACAGTTACATTCATTGTTGGGAGAGATCATTCACTTTCTTAGTTAAATTTATCCCTAAGCATTTTACTAATTTTTTGCAGCCATTGTGAGTTTGATTGCTTTTTTGATTTCCTTCTCAGCAATCTCAACTTACTGTATAGGAAAAATAGTGATTTTTTGCAGCTTTAATTGAGTTTATTGGTACATTTTAGGGATATAGTACAGTTACATTCATTGTTGGGATCTTGTACCTCTACACGACAAGTCTTGATTCTCATTTTTTCTTCTTACCCCTGCCCTCCCTTCACCCCCTCCTCCCCTCCCCATCTACAAACACTTTATTTCCATTTTTTCATTATCTCACATTTTTTTCTTTTCCCTTATTACCCTTCCCCTACCCATCTCACCTTCCCTACACCTTTAGCTCCTTTCTTCCCATTTCTAAATGTCAGTAATCTTATTAGGATCTTATGTATTATTGCAGATTATTCACACCAGGGAAACTATTCGGTATTTACACATGTGTGCCTTATTTATTTCACTTAGGAGTATATCTTCAATATGTATCCATTTTCCTATGAATGAATCTGTATCCTGAAACCTTTCTGAATTTGTTTATCAGCTCTTTCTTTTTTGGTGAAGTCTTCGAGTTTTTCTACATATAAAATTATATCATCTGAAAACAGTGATAATTTGACCTCTTTCTTTCCTATTGGGATGCCATTTATTTATATATCTTATCTTACTGATCAAAGTAAGACTTCTAATATTATATTAAATTAGAATGAATTCTTGTCTTGTTCCTGACCTTACAGGAAACAATTTCAGCCTCTTTCATTCAGAAGAATATAGGTTATAGATTTGTCATATGCATACCACATTATATCAAGGTATATTCTATCTATACCTATTTTTGAAGCTTCTATATTATGAAAGGAATGTATAATTTTATTGAATGTTTCTTCTGCATCCATTGAGATGATCAGGTAGTGTTTATCTTTCATCTTATTGATGAGATATATTTTATCAATTTGCATATGTTGAAACATTCTTACATCCCTGGAATAAATCCCAAATTAAAGAAATGGTACTGGGGGTCCAAGCCCTGTGCCTTCATTGGAGCAGACCTGTGAGGAATGCCCAGCTGCACGGGGAGCTCACTAGTTCCCCAGGCCTTCATTGGAACAGACCAGAAATGACCACCCAGCCATGTGGGTGCCTGTGCAGCATCCCAACCCCCATGCTTTCAGGCCTCCTGGTTGTGCCAGAATCCAGATCCACACTGCAGAGGAACAGGTGCTCATAAAGGCCATTTTACAGAGCTCCAGAAGATAGAACAGACATGAACAACTGTAATAAAGGCACATCAGACTCCTGTAGTTGACAAATGGGAGGGCTCACCACCTTCCATCAGAACTTGGGCTATCTTTAGGGGTAGGGCAGCAGAAACCTGAGTGAGAACCTTGCAGAGTTCAATCCTGTAGGAGGTCATGGAGCACATCTTGGCCCTTGCAGACAGAATCCAGCCTGAATCTCAGGAGTTTGCCATTGGCTTGCTGAGACTAATTGACTTAGTTCTGCATATTGCTGCCTTTCCTTTCCACATATTTTAAATTTTTATTTAAAAATTTTTATTTTTCCCATTATGCATATACTTCCTTTTTTCTTTTTCTTTTTTCCACTCAGTCTCTTGCTCCCCATGTGCTTCTTCATCTCCATTTTTGTTCTTATTCCTGCCCTAATTGATTTTTTTCTTTCTTTTTCTTTTCTTCTCTCTTTTTCCTTCACTTGAGTGTGATTTGTTTCAAAGAAAAGTTAGTAAAATTTACAGCTTCCCTACTACTGTTAAGTTGTTCTATTCTTGTCTTTGTTCTTGCACCTTGTCTTTCCCTCTTGCTTTTTTTTTTCTTCATTCAGTTTATTGGTACATTTTAGGTATGTAGTACAGTTATATTCATTATTGGGATTTTGTACCTTTATATGACAGGTCTTGGTTCTCATTTTTTCCCCTTGTCCCTGCCCTCCCTTCATTCCCTCCTCTCCTCCCCCTTTACAAACACTTCATTTCCATTTCTTCTTTTTCTCATATTTTTTCTTTTCCCTTATTAGATTTCCCTTACCCTTCCCACTTTCCCTACAACTTTAGCCCCTTTCTTTCTATTTTGCATTGTCAATTATATCATTAGAATCTTATGTACTGTTATAGTTTATCACACCAGAGAAACTATTCAGTATTTACACATGTGTGACTTATATATTTCACTTAGGAGTATATCCTCAATATGTATCCATTTTCCTATGAATGAATCTAATTTCTCATTCTTTATGGCTAAGTAATATTCCATTTTATAGAAAAACTACATCTTTATCCAGTTTCTAACTGATGGGCAAATGGTTTCCCTCTTGTATTAAACAGTCTCCTAGAGTTTGTGTGATCATTCTGTGTCCTCTGGCTTCACTTGAAACCTTCTCCTATTCTTCTACCTATCTATTCTCCTCCTGACTCCTTGTAAGTCCCCATCATGAAGGGTAAAGTTGCTATATTGAAGAGTTTGTTCACTTTAAACATATTTTGTCCTGGTCCTCAATTTTGATTTAATTCCCATGGTTAAAGAGGATAGATTAATAACAACCACAACTGGTGAATTTCTAAGCTGGGCTTGATGCTATAGTGTTGCTGAGTGTATCAATTGGGCTACAGGGTTGTGGTTTATTTATTTTGTTTTGTTTTTTGAGACAGGGTCTCACTATGTAGTTGAGACTGACCTGCAACTCACTATGTAGTCCAGACTGGTCTCAAACTCACAGCAATACTCCTGCCTCAGCCTCCCGAGTGCTGGGATTAAAGGTATGCACTACCACACCCGGTTTAGGGTTGTGGTTTATTTTGTCCTTTCTGTTATGAAGAAAATGAGAGTGTCTATGACTCAAAAATTAAAGAGCAGCTATATTGGGAAGATCAAAGTACTAACCAAGGAATTAAACCAAGGACAGCCCAACAACAAAAATAAAAAGGAGAAAACACTTAAGCAAGGCACAAAGATAGACTTCCACTTCACCAATGGTAAATTTTAGGGGTAACAAGGTGGGAAAGTCTGGCAATCAACCACCAGGAAACCCTGAACTCCTAGCACAGGAAGTAACAAAACAGATCAATCAGGCTCTAGCAAAATTCAAAGCAGAAATAATTTTCCAGATAACTACAGAGATGGTGAGCACAATGAAAGACATGATTACAGACTCTAGAATGGAAACTGACAAAAAAATAGATGAACTTAGGCTGACGATAGAAGCCATGAATGCAGGAAAGAAATGGAATCCATAAAACAGACTTAAACAGATATTCAGGTGAATAAAAACTTATTGAAGCTGGGTGTGATGCATGCCTGTAATTCCAGCACTCAGCAGCTGAGGTAGCAGGATTGCTGTGAGTTCGAGACCAGCCTGGGCTATACAGTGAATTCTAGGGCAGTCTGAACTACATATGAGACCCTGTCTCAAAAGACCAAAAGAAAAAAAGGGGTGGGGAACTGGGGATTTAGCTCAGTGGTTCCACTGCCTGCATTGCAAACACAAGGACCCAAGTTGGATCCTGGATAAAAAATATAAAAACAAAAACAAAACAAAACAAACAAAATACTCTACTGAAAGCATTTGCAGCAGTATGAGTGAATGTGAAGATAGAATTCAGATACAAAAGGTGGGATTGCACTCAGTGACTATGAAAAGAGAGATTTCTTAAAAACAGTAAGGGACCATGAGAAATCAATACAACAACTCCTAGATGATGCAAAGAAGAATAACATAAGACTGATAGAAATCCATGAATTACCAGGATAAAATACAAATGACTTTAAAAAGCTGTTCACAGAATTAATGACAGATAACTTCCCAAACAGAGGGGAAGAACTTGACATACAGATAAGTGAGACATATAGGACTCCAACTAGCCATGATCAAAAGAAATCTACACCTAGACATATAATAGTCAAGATCCCAGAAACCCAACAGAAAAAGAAAATATTACAAGCAGTTAGAGAAAAAAACAAGAAAAAAAAAACAAAAAAACAAATCACATGCAAAGGAAAACCCATCAGAATCATGGCAGACCTTTCAACACAAACCCTCCAGTCAAGGAGAGCCTGGAGTGAGGTATTTCAAGTCTTAAGAGAAAACAACCTCCAACCTAGACTGATGTATTCTGTAAAACTCTCTTTCAAAATTGATGTGGAAATAATATACTTCCATGACAAAGAACACCTGAGAACCTTCATGAATACCAAACCAGCATTACAAACAATTCTAAATCATATTCTAGAAAAAGACAATGAAGATCACAACACCATGAGGCCCTTCAGAGGAAATCAATTAGGCAAGGCAAGAAACTAAAGGGGAGGGGATTTATAAGAGCCAAGAACATGACAATAACATCACAATGATAAGTCAATAAATATCAGTTATAACCATCAATATTAATGGCCTCAATTCATCAACCAAAAGAAATAATTATAACCATCAATGTCAATGGCCTCAATTCACCAATCAAATGAAATAGGCTGACAGAATGTATTAAGAAGATAAATCTAACAATATGTTGTGCTCAAGAAGTACACCTAGTTCTAAAACAGTCTCATAGACTGAAAGTGAAAGGATGGAAAACAGTTCTCCATGTGACAGTGTCCAAGAAAAAAGGAGGGGTAGCTATCTTATTTGCACACAAAATAAATTTCTCTTTTTTGTTGGTTTTTTTTTTATTGAGTTTAGTGGTACAATCTAGGTATACAATATAGTTACATTCATTATTGGGATCCTGTACCTTTACGTGATAGGTCTTAATTTTCATTTTTTCCCCTTGTCCCTGCCCTCGCTTCACTCCCTCCTCCCCTCCCCATTTACAAACACTTTTTTTCCATTTTTTCACTTTCTCATGTTTTTTCCCTCTCCCTTATTACCTCTCCGCCACCCTTCCCATTTTCCCTACACCTTTAGCCCTTTACTTCCTATTTCACATTATTAATTATCTCATTAGGATCTTGTGTACTATTATAGTTTTTCACACCAGAGAAACTATTCGGTATTTCAGTTAAAGAAATATCTGTATGAACATTAAAAATAGGGAATCCCAAAAAGGAAAGTAAAAGAGAAAAGGCAGTTATGTAAAATTAAAATAATCCTTAATTCTGAAGATGAAAATGGTCCCTGAACATATTTAAATTGCTTCTTGCTCTTGTAGTCTCATATTCTTTTTTTTCATTATTTAGAGAATACTTTATTAGTTTCTGTAATCAAACCCACGTAGATATGACTTTACATATTTAATACAGTGCATTACCCCTGTACAAATGGAAAAAAATTAACATTTCTAGATCAACATGGCTGTTAATTTCTGTACAATGCCACCTCAACACAGCAAATTGGGATAACTTTTTCCAAAATTGACAGCACCATTAAAGTTTCCCAAAATTCAAATTATATATCTGTGTATATATATTTATATTTATATAAAAAGACCAATAATAGCAGTATGTTATGCATCAATAGCAGCAACAGCTTTTCCAGTTCTGCAGTCATCTGAACAAAATTATAGACATTCAGCATACTCCATTAAAAAAATAAAAACAAAAAAATGAAGAAAAGAATAATACCCAGAAAACAGCAAAGTTCTGTTGCTGTTGTGGTACCTGGCACCATTTTTTTTATTAGCATCTTAATCATCATCTGGAAAGAGAACATTCTAGAGTAACATCATTAAAAATAGCTCTAATAAAGCACGGTCACTACTATGTATCATAAAGCAGGTACAAGATATTTTACATTCACAGAGGTATGATACAGTACTGCCCTACATCTATAATACTAGAATCAGTTTTGGTTTGAAATTTACTTTGCAGACAAAATAAATTTCAAATCAAAATTGATTAAGAGAGACAAAGAAGGCCACTACATCCTTGTTAATGGAAGAGATGACAATCATAAATGTCTATGCACCAAATATTAATGTCCCCAATATATAAGACAAATCTTAAGGGACATGAAAAACCAAATAAGCACTAATACTATTGTGGGGGGGGGGGACCTCAGTACACCACTGTCACAAATAGACAGCTCATCTAGACAAAAAACCCACAACAAAATACTAGAACTGAACCAATCTTTTGAACAAATGGGATTAATAAATGTGTAGAGTGTTCAACCCCACAAAATCAGAATATACATTGTTTTTGGCTGCACATGGGTCATTCTCCAAAACAGATCAATACTAACTCATAAAATAGGTTTAAATAAATGCAAAGGAATCAAAATTATCCAATGTATACTATCAGACCATAGTTCAATTAAGCTGGAGATCAATAGCATAAGAAACTGTAAGAACTTCACAAACACATCAAATAGAACAACACTGTCCTGAACAAGCAATGGCCACAGAGGAAAGTAAAGATGAAATTAGTCAGTTTTTAAGAATAAATGATAATGTCAATACAACATACAGGAATCTATAGGACAAAAGGAAAGCAGTTCTATGTGGAAAATTTATAGCACTGAATGCCCAAACTAGGAAAGCAGAGCGAGCTTAAATAAAAAACCTAATGAGGAATCTTAGGCTCCTAGAAGAAGAAGAAGAAGAAGGAGAGGAAGAAAAACCTAAAGCTCATTCAAGGGAGGACATTATAACTATCAGAGCAGAAATCAATGCAATGGAAGCTAACAAAATGATACCAAAAAAATTAATGAATCAGAGTTGGTTTTTTGAAAGAATAAATGAAATTGATAAACCTTTAGCCAGTCTTGTCAAAAAAAGGAAAGAAAAGGATGAGATCCATGGAATTAGGAATAAAAAAGGTGAAATCACAACAGATCCAGCAGAAATCCAGAGGAATATCAATGCCTACTTTGAGAACCTGTAATCTAATAAAATGGAAAACACAGAAGAAATAGACAGATTCCTTGGTACTTAAGAATTACCAAAGTTGAAGGAAGAAGAAAAAAAATTCTAAACACTCTAATTACCATCAGTGAGATCGAAAATATAATTAAAAGTCTACCAATGAAGAAAAGCTCAGGTCCTGATGGATTCACCGCTAAATTTTACAAGACATTTAGAGAACCACTGCCACTACTCTTTAAACTTTTCAGTGAAATTGAAAGGGAAGCAATACTTCCAAATTCATTCCTGGAAGCAAGTGTTACTTTGATTCCCAAACCAGGGAAAGACCCAACTAAAAAAGAGAACTACAGGCCAATCTCCTTAATGAACATAGATGCAAACAAGATACTGACAAAAAGAATACAGAGGGTCATCAAGAAGATCATACACCCTGATCAAGTTGAATTTATTCCAAGGATAGTTCAACATATGTAAATCAATAAATGTAATATACTATATTAACAGAGTCAAGAACTAAAACCATATGATCATCACAATAGATGCAGAAAAAGCATTTGAGAAAATTCAATGCCCATTCATGATAAAAATCCTGCAGATAATTGGAAGAGATAGACTTTATCTCAATTTGATAAAAGCTATCTATGAAAAACCAACAGCCAACATCATATTAAATGGCAAAAACTGAAAGCCATCACATTAAAATCAGGAACAAGATAAGGATGCCCACTATGACTACTCCTGCTCGATATAGTTCTGGAAATATTAGCCACAGCAATTAGACAAGAGAAAGAAATCAAAGCAATAAAGACATGAGAGGAAGAAGTTAAATTGTCATTATTTGCTGACAATATGATACTCTACATAGAAGACCCAAAAAAACTCTGCCAAAAGGCTTCTAGACTTAGTTGACATTTTCAGCAGAGTAGCTGGATACAATATCAACACTCAAAAATCAATAGCCTTCTCATACACAAATAACAAACTCACTGAGAGAGAAATTAGGGAAACAATTCTTTTGACAATAACACCCCCCCCAAAAAAAGAAGAAGAAGTATCTAGGAATCAATCTAATGAAAGAACCAAAAGATCTCTACAGTGAAAACTACAGCACTTTGAAAAAAATATATTGAAGAGGATATAAGAAAATGGAAAGATATCCCCTGCTCCTGGGTAGGAAGAATCAAAATAGTGAAAATGGCCATACTACCAATACTCTTAAACAGATTCAATGCAATCCCTATTGAAATTCCAACCATATACTTCAGAGAACTAGATAAAATAATCCAAAAATTCATTTGGAACCAGGAGAGACCTAGAATTGCAAAAGCCATCCTAGGCAACAGAGACATAGAAGGGTGTATCACAATCCTCAACTTGAAATTATACTACAAAGCACTGTGATAAAAACAGGATGGTACTGGCAAAGAAAAAGACCTGATGATCAGTGGAATAGATTGAAAGATAACAACTTTAGATGTACTCAGCTACCTCATCTTTGACAAAGGAGCCAACCATCCTCACTGGAGGAAAGATAGTCTCTTTAATAAATTATGCTGGAAAAACTGGATTTCAACCTGCCAAAGTTTAAAACTAGACCCTTATCTTTCACCATGAACTAATCTAAAATCCAAGTGGATTAAAGACGTAAATAGTAAAAAAAAAAAAAGCAACACTCAACTTTTTGGAAGATGTTAGGCACCACTCTCCAGATATTGGCATAGGAAAAGACTTTCTGAACAAATACTCAGTAGCATGGGAACTAGCACAAAGAATCGCCAACTTGGATCTCATTAAAAAGCTTCTGCATTGCAAAAGAAACCACCAACAGGGCTAAGAGTCAACCTACAATGTGGGAAAAAATTTTTACCAGCTGCTCCTAGGACAAAAGACTATTATCTAGAATATATAAAGAACTAAAATAAAAAAAATCCAGCCCCCCAAATATAAAGACCGAATTCAAAAATGGGCATCTGAAATTAACAGACATTTCTCAGACAAAGAAATAAAAGCAGCAAATAAATATAGGAAAATGTGTCAACATTACTGGTCATTCAAGAGATGCAGATAAAAACAACATTGAGATTCCACCTCACCCCAGAAAGAATGGCTTCTATCAATAAATCAACCAATATCAAATGTTGGTGGTGTTGTGGGGAGGAAGGAACCCTTCTCCATTGTTGGTGGGAGTGCAGAATGGTGCAACTACTATGGAAATCAATATGGAGATACCTCATAGAACTAGGACTAGTGGTTCCATTTGGCCCAGCTATCCCCCTGCTGAGTATCTTTCCAAAAGAATTAAAAGAATCATACCCAGTTATATATGCACTCTCATGTTTATAGTGGCATAATTAGTAATAGCTAAAACTTGGAAACAGCCCAATTGCCTGTCAGTTGGAGAATGGATAAAGATGTGTTTTTTTTCTATAAAATGGAGTACTACTCAGCCATAAATCACAAGAAACTAGAGTAATTCATAGGAAAATGGATGCATTTGAGGACATACTCAAGTGAAATAAACAAGTCACACATGTGTAAATACTGAATATTTTCTCTGCTGTGAAAAACTAAAAGTGTAAATAAGATGCAAATTGTTTGACAATATGAAATGGGAAGAAAAAGGCTAAAGATCTAGGGGAAGTTGGAAGGGTATTGGAAAGGAAAAAAGGGAAAAGAAAAAAATGTTAGAAAAGGAAAAAATGGAAACAAAGTCTTTGTAAACAGGGAAGGCTTGAGGGGGTGAATGGAGGGCAGGGGTATAGGGAAAAATGAGAAGCAAATCAGTCATGTAAAGGTGGAAGACACCAAAGATATATGTAACTGTACTACATACTTTAAAAGTACCAGTAAACTAAATGAAAAAAAAAAAGTGAAACAGGACTGGGGCAGTGGAATTATCTCAGTGGTTTTGCCACCTGCTTTGCAAGCTAAAGGTCCTGAGTTTGGTCCCAGTACCGCCCCCCACCAAAAAAAAAAGCTACTGGGACTTGAGCCAAGGGGATTCAAGGAGCTATATCCTTAGCACTTTTTATTTAATCTTAATTTTTTTTAAGAGAAGATCTCACAAAGTCATGAATTTGCCCAGGTTCAGATTGAGCTTGTGAACCTCCTTCCTTAGCCTCCCAGAGGTCTGGGATTATAGTCATGCACCAGCATGCCAGTCATAAATCTTACTTGAATATATATAGATTCACTTTGTTAGATTTTATTGAGAATTTTTTTCTCTGTGTTCGTCAAACATATTGGTTTGTATGTTTTCACTTTTTTGTAATGTTATTGCCTGGTTTGAATATCAGAGTACTGCTAGCATCATAGAAAGAATTCAGATGTGTTTTTTCCCTTTAAATTCTTTGGAATGGTTTCAGAAGATTTAGTTGTAGTACGCTAAAATTTTGGTAAAATTCAAGAGTGTAGGCATGCAATCCTGAGCTTCACTTTGTTGGGAAAGTATTCATTACTGATTTAATTTCATGCTTGTTATGGTCTACTATGTTTTCTATATCCTCATGGTTAAATTTTGGTAGAGTCTCTCTCCAGGAGTTTATAATTTTCTTCCATATTTTCCAATTTCATGTATAATTATCCATGAAAGTCCCTAATAGTGGTTTGTATTTTTGTGGTATCAATTGTAAATGTCTATTTGCATATTTGATTTTACTTATTTGAGTCTTGTCTTTTTTTTCTTGGCCCCTCATAATCATTTATCTGCTCTGTATAGAAAATCTCTACATATCTGTGAGCCATCCCTATGTGATAGCACTCTCAGTGTACAAGAGGAAATATTAGAGAGTCACAGCAGTACCACTGAGCCCTCACTTTCACCCAAGTATCCACTCATCTCATCCAGATATTTCCCACACCTACATTAATACAGTAGTCTTCCTTAATGTTCTAGACTACTAGAAGTTCAAGGTTGCAAGTGGCAGTTGTGTCCCACGTAGCATCCCATCTGGGAGGCTCAGACCCCCTTTGGATTAGTATCAAGGCTATTTATTGGTAATTAGAACATGAGCATCCGGATCTCAAGACTTTGAAGATAGAAATCATCCATTAAAAACTAGACTGCCCACAATAGCTGAGAAGGAAGCCAAGTATGGTGAATGATTAGCAGAATGGCCAGACAGCTCCAGACATGAGGTAAGTTGTTTCAGCGGGGAAAATTCAGATTGACCATGAAAGCCTATGGAGGTCTTTCATACTCCTTTGAACTGTGTGCTGCACCCATGACCCTCTCATTCCTGGGGGTCCCCAGCCACAGTCAATATTTGTGCTACATTAGGAGATACTAAAGTGAACAAGAAGGTCCTCTAGAATTCACTCAGTATGAATTTACTAAATGCAATGGTGTACTCTTGTCTCATGGAGCCTATAATATAGCTAAAAGTATATACACTCAAGATATACAAATATGATTTAACAATCAAAGAACTCTTTGGAATTTGAGTATATATGATTTATATATAGAGTGATTTTAGAGGATTGTAATAGCAGTAGTTGTACATGGGAGAGAAAGCTAGTCAGAATCATCCCTACAGGTCATATAAAACTTCAGGGGGAAAATTTTAGTGTCAGTTTCTTTCAAAAGATCTGTTTTTGTTTGGTTGCTTAAGTGGTGATGATTGTCATCATCATCATCATCATCTCCACCAATGTTTCTCCATCTCCAGAAGAGGGAATACTAGCTATATGACCAGGGACTTAAAGAGTCAGAGGTGGAGTTTGTATGATTTAGATTAAAGTCTAAGCTTCAACTGGCCAGACTTTTCTTAGTAGTTCAAATAGGTATATAAGAGATATTTTTGGTTGGAAGTCTAGAACTCCATCCTCCTATACATATCAGGAGGCTGTGCTGTATGGATGGCAATAGTGACCTTTTTCATGCTGTAGCTCATGATTGGGGTTACTAATGGAGGCTGGTAAGCAGGAAGAAAGTGAAAAAAGTGATGTTTCCTGGGTTCCCTTGCTACTGGGTAGGTTGGTTCCAGCATGTACAGAAAGTCATACCTCTGCTCTGAAACTGCCTTTCTGTGCTTGATAAATACATTCCTGTCAGGGGGAATGGGTGCAGTTAGTAGCCCTCAGGTCTGGGAGGTTAGTAGCTCTTCACTGGTATTAAATTTTCAGTGCCTTTAACACTATTGCCAGCATTGCTTTAAATGGTTCCTTTAGTTAACACTCTTAATAATTTTACCACATATGAATATATAACTTTGAACTAATAAATGATATTGTAACATATCAAGAATGGTCTCAACCACTCCTCTTCGATATAGTTCTGGAAACATTAGGCATAGCAATTAGACAAGAGAAAGAAATTAAAGCAATAAAGATAGGAAAGGAAGAAGTTAAACTGTCATTATTTGCTGATAATATGATACTCTACATTGAAGACTCAAAAAACTCCACCAAAAGACTTTTTGACTTAATAGACACTTTTAGCAGAGTAGCTGGATACAAGGTCAACACCCAAAAATCTTGTACACAAATAACAGACTCATTGAACGAGAAATTAGGGAAACAATTACTTTCACAATAGCACCCCAAAAAATGAAGTATCTGGGAATCAATCTAACAAAAGAGCAAAAGACCTCTACACTGAAAACTACAGCACTCTGATAAAAGAGATCACAGAGGATATAAGAAAATGGAAAGATATCCCCTGTTCCTGGGTAGGAAGAATCAACATAGTGAAAATGACCATACTACTAAAACTGCTATACAGATTCAATGCAATACCAATTGAAATCCCAACACTATACTTCACAGAACTAGAAAGAAGAATCCAAAAATTCATTTGGAACCAGAAGAGACCTAGAATAGCAAAAGCCATCCTAGGCCACAGACACATGGCAGCAGGTATAACAATTCCCAATTTGAAACTATACTGTGAAGCCACTGTGATAAAAACAGCATGGTACTGGGCAAAGAAACAGACCTGAGGATCAGTGGAACACATTGGAAGACACAGAAACAATTCCAGATGTACTCAGCTACCTCATTTTTGACAAAGGAGCTGACCATTCTCAGTGGAGGAAAGATAGCCTCTTCAATAAATGGTGTTGGAAAAACTGGATTTCAACTTGCCAAAGACTAAAATTGGACCCTTATCTTTTACCATACACTAAATTAAAATCTAAGTGGATTAAAGATCTAAAGATTAAAACAGAAACACTAAACTTGCTGGAAGATAAGTTAGGCAGAACTCTGGAAGACATTGTCATAGGAAAAGATTTTATGAAAAAAATCCTCAGGAGCACAGGAATTACCAGAAAGAATCAACAAGTGGGATCTCATCTTATTAAAAAGCTTCTGCACTGTAAAAGAAGCCATCAACAGAACTAAGAGATGACCTACAATGTGGGACAAAAATTGTACCAGCTGCTCCTCAGGCAAAAGACTATTAATTAGAATATATAAAGAACTCAAAACAATCAGCCCCCCCCCAAATATAAAGACCCAATTCAAAAATGGACATCTGAAATGAACAGACACTTCTCAGACAAAGAAGTAAAAGCAGCAAGTAAACATATGAAAAAATGCTCCATATCACTGGTCATTCGAGAGATGTAGATGAAAACAACACTGAGATTCCACCTCACCCCACAAAGAATGGCTGCTATTAAGAAATCACACAATAACAAGTGTTGGTAGGGTTGTGGGGAGAAAGGAACCCTTCTCCCTTTTTGGTGGGAGTGCAGATTGGTGCAACCACTATGGAAATCAATATGGAGATACCTCAAAAAGCTAGGTCTAGAGGTTCCATTTGACCCAGCCATCCCTGTGTTGGATATGTTTCCAAAAGATTTAAAAGAATCATACCACAGTGATATATGTGCACCCATGTTTATAGCAGCATAGTTTGTAATAGCTAAAACTTGGAAACAGCCCATCTGCCCACCTGTTGGAAACTGGATAAAGACGATGTGGTTTTTCTATAAAATGGAATACTACTCAGCCATAAAGAATGAGAAATTAGAGTCATTCATAGGAAAATGGACACATATTGAGGATATACTCTTAAGTGAAATAAATAAGTCACACGTGTAAATACTGAATAGTTCCTCTGGTGTGAAAAACTATAATAGTACACAAGATCCTAATGGGATAATTAAGAGTGTGAAATAGAAATAAAAGGGCTAGAGGTGTAGGGAAAGGGGGAAGGGTAGGGGCAAGGAAATAAAGGAAAAGAAAAAATATGAGAAAATGAAAAAATGGAAATAAAGAGTTTGTTAATGGGAAGAGAAGGAGGGGTGTGAAAGGAGGGCAAGGACAAGGGGAAAATATGAGAACCAAGACCTGTCATATAAAGGTACAGGATCCCAGTAATGAATGTAACTGTATTGTAGACCTAGATTTTACCAATAAACTCAATAAAAAAAAAAGAATGGTCTCAGAAGTAACCTTCAAGATGAAATCAGGGAATAGATTGCTCATATAGTTGAGAAATGCATGGATAGCCTCCTTGCCAGAGAAAATGGAGTGTTTAATTTTTGGCATACATTTTCATACACGTGGAAGTTAGAGATGGAAGAAGTTACTTTTGTGAATTGATGATACGGTGGCAATAGTGATTATAAAAAATTGGGGATGCTGGGAATGGTGATGTGTGCCTGAAATCCAAGTACTCAGCAGGCTGAGGCAGGAAGATTGCCATGAGTTCAAGGCCAGCCTGGGTTACATGGTGAGTTCAAGGTCTGCAAGGTCTGCCTGAATTGCATAGTGAGAGCCTATCAAAAAAAAAAAAAAAAGAAGATAACAACAAAAAACAAATTAGAGGGTCTGCTGACGCTTTATGATTGTCCTAGAGCAATGCTGCCCATTATATTTGCCACTAACCATGTGAGGCTGTTTACATCAAAATGAAATATTTAAAAAGATAAATTCAAGCCAGGAGTGATGACACATACCTGTAACCAGAACAATTTGGGAGGCTGAAGCAGGAAGATCATGTGTTTGAGCCCAGCTTAGGCAATTAACTACCAAGCAAGACAGTCTCAGAGAGAGAGAGAGAGAGAGAGAGAGAGAGAGAGAGGGTGGGGGGACTGGGAGAATTTCTCAGTGTTAAAGCCCTTGGTTCAATCTTCATTACTGGAACAATAACAATTTGATTCTTTAGTTATAGTTAATTGCTCATTAGCCACATGTGGTTACTGTATTTTAGTACAATACAGATGTGAATATTTTCATCATTGTTGAGTTGTATTGAAGAATGCTGTCTAAGATGGTGGTGTACACATTGAAAAGAAAAACAGTGAAGGCCTTTAAATGCTCAATTCAAAACAAGTGTGGAAGAGTGGTCCAAACCAGTATGGCTGCAGGCAGATCCCAGCCAGGGATCCGCCCATGCCGCAGAGGCTTGGGCAAACCTGCCCAGCCTAGGCCCACCCAGGAAAGAGCTGCAGAGGAGCAAAAGCTGCAATCATAGGCCTGCCCATAGCATTGGTGAGTGTGCACTTATTCCAGGGAACAGAGGTGTGGTCCAGACCTTTGTGGTTGCAGGCAGATCCCAGCCAGGGTTCTGCTCTGATCCCAGAGGCTGGGGCAAACCTGCCCAGCTAAGGACCACCCAGGAAAGAGCTACACAGGTGCACAAGCTTTGGTCAGAGACCAGCCTCATAAAATCGGTGGTTTGAACCCATGAATAGGTGTACTGGTGAGCAGTAGAGAAAAGGCATTTTGGTGGCTTGGCAAGAATTGAAGACCACTGAGTAAGCAAAAAATTGTCTCAATAAAAGCACAGCAGACTGCATCTATTGAAATGAGTCTCAACCAAGTCCCCAAACCAGATTTCCAGATCACCTAAGGCAACTCCAAAGGGAAACAAGATAGAAAAATCTGATATTCAACCACCTGGACTCCCTGAACTGGCAACAAAAGAGGATCTGGAAAAATGAAGTCACAAATAATTTCTCAGATAACAGCAGAGATTGTGCCCACAGTACAAGACATGATTAATAAATCTAAAGCAGACACAGGTAAAAAAATAGAGATGAGAAACATGATGGAAGATGGAATCCCAACATAAGAAACAAATGGAATGCATAAAAGAGATGCAAACAGATTTCCAGGAAATTAAAAAGTCCATTGAAAGTTTACACAGCAGAACAAGCTAATCCAAGGACAGAATTTCAGATATAGAAGAAAGGATTGCAATTAGTCACCAGGAAAAGAAAAATCTCTTAAAAATAGTAAGGGACCATGACGGATCAATCCAACAGCTGCTAGGTGATTCAAAGAATAACATAAAACTTATTGGCTTCAGTGAAGAAATAGGAGAGAGTTCAGATAAAAAATTGCTCACCAAAGTAGTGGCAGAAAACTTCCCAAATAGGGGAAAAGAACCTGATGTACAGATAAGTGAGGCTTTATAGGTCTCCAAATAGCCATGATGGAAATCTACACATAGGCATATAATACTTAAGATTCCAGAAACCCAATAGAAGAACAAAATTCTACAAGCAATTAGTGAAAAGAAACAAATGAAGTTAAAAGGAAAGCCCATCAGAATCACAGCTGACTTCTCAACACAAACCCATAAGGTACGAAGAGCATGGAATGATGTATCTCCAGTCCTAAAAGTAAACAACCTGCAACTCAGATTGTTGTACCCTGAAAAACTATCTTTCAAAATTGATGGAAAAATAAGATACTTTTATGACAAAGAGCACCTTAGGAACTTCATGAATACAAAACCAGTACTCCAAAAAATTTGAAAAAATATCCTAGGAAAAGACAATGAGGATCACAACCCCAGGAAGCCCAGAAGGATGAATCCATCAGGTACAACAAGAAATTAAATGCAAAGGGGAGAGTCCAACAAAAAGAAAAACTCATGACAAGAATAATTCAATACATATCAGTTATAACCATCAATGTTAATGTTCTCAATTCACCAATCAAAAGAAACAGACTGGTAGAATGGGTCAAGAAGCAAGATCCAGCAATATGCTATATACAAGAAACACACTTAATTCAAAAAAGAAACTCTGAGACTGAAAGTTGAAGGTGGAAAACAATACTCCATGAGACAGGACCACCCCCCTGACAAAAAGCAGGAGTAACTATCCTCTTTTTAGATCAAGTTCATTTCAAATCAACATTGATTGAGAGAGATAAAGAAGGACACTAAATCCTTGTAAAGGGAACAATCCAAAAGGAAGAGATAACAATCATAAATATATATGCACCAAAGTTCACCCAGCTATATAAAACAAATAGTAAATGACATGAAAAATCATATAAGCACTAAAACAATAGCAGGAGGAGACCTTAGTACTCCACTGTCACAAATAGATAGATAAATCAGACAAAAAATAAACATTGAAATAGTATAACTCAATCAAATTCTTGAACAACTGTACTTAACAGATGTTTACAGAATATTCCACCCCCAAAGTCAGAATACACATTCTTTTCAGTTACACAGGGATCATTCTCCAAATTAGAACACGTACTCTAACATAGAACATGTCTAAGTAAGTGAAAAGGAATTGAAATTATCCCCTGTATATTATCAGACCATAGTGCAATGAAATGAGATCAATAACAAAAGAAACTGAAGAAATTTCATAACCACATAGAAATTGAACAACAGACTTCTGAATAACCAATAGGTAACAGAAAATTAAAGAAGTTAGACATTTCCTACAATTAAATGACAATGACAACACAACATATTGGAATATATGGGACACAATGGATGCAGTCTTATGAGGGAAATTCATAGCAGTGAATAGTCATATTAGGAAAACAGGGCAAGCTCAATTATACAACCTGATGCTGAACCTCAAGCTTCTAGAAGAAGAGCAGATCAAACCTAAAGCTCATACAAGGGAGGAAATTATAAAGATCAGGGAAGAAATTAATGCAACGAAGACTAAGAGAACAATACAAAAAAATCAATGAAGCCGAGAGTTGGTTCTTTAAAAGGATAAACAAAACTAACAAACCCTTAGACAACCTTATTAGAAAAAGGAAAGATAGGGCCCAAATCTAGGAAATTAGGAATGAAAAGGGTGAAATTACGATGGACTCAGCACAAATCCAGAGGGTCATCAATACCTACTTTGAGAACCTATATGCCAATAAGATGGGAAATACAGAAGAAATGGGATAGATTCCTTGATTTGTATGAATTACCAAAGTTAGATGAAGATTACCTAAAAATTCTAAACCACCCAATATCAATCAATGGAATTGAAAATGTAATAAAAAGCTTATCAAGAAAAGTCTGACAGCTGATGCTTCCCTGCTGAATTCTCCAAGACATTTAGAGAGGAACTACTGCCACTCCTGTTTAAAATCTTCAGTGAAATTGAAAAGGAAGCAATACTCCCAAATTCATTCCTGGAAGTAAGCATCACCTTGATCCCCAAAGCAGATAAAGACCCAATGGAAAAGGAGAACTATAGGCCAATATCACCAATGAACACAGATGCAAAAATCTTTAATAAGATACTCACAAATAGAATGCAGGAGATCATTAAGAAGATCAGACATCCTGACCAATTCATCATTTATTCTGCTGTGGAAACTTTCAATGAAATCTTTAATTTCTTAGACATTTGCTTGGATGTGTTTTATCTTTTCCAATTCTTTCCTGTGTTGGGTATTTATGGATTTTTATCATTTTCTTCAGCTCCTCTTTTTTTAATCTATATCTGCTGTAGAATTATTAATCATGTCTTTAATTATGGTACCATTTCTGCTGTTATCTGTGAAATATTTTTGATTTCATTTTTTCCAGAGCCCCTTTCATTACCTCTCTTGGTACCGATTCAGGCAGTCCAGGTTGTTGCCTTTTGGATTGTTCCATTTGTTACCCTTTGGATTTGCTTTTGGTGATCTGGAAGTCTGGGTTTGCATCATTAGATATCTTTTCATTTCTATTTTTGTTTTTCCTGTTGTTAATGCTTTTGGTTTAATTCCTGGCTTGATGCTTATATATTTATTGTGAGTATTGTTATTGCCAGTATTTAGAACACTCAGGGAATGACTGCTTCTTAAAGGTGTCTTTTAGGTATAGCTGGTTTTGGGGTTTTCAGTTTATCATGATGCTTAGGCAATCTCAGTCTTAGTATACCAGGAAGAAAAATTGACTACAGCAATCACATCACCTTGGCTAAAGTAATACAATCAGCATCAACCATGGCATGAAACACAGCTTAGAAAGTGACAAATGGTGGTAACTATTTATCTGTCACCCTCAACCACATGAACTAGGCCTTAGGTTATGTATCAAAATCTAGGACCAACCAGAAATAAATTTTCAGTAAATAATCTCTTCAGTAAGCAAGTTTACCTTTCAGGAAGTATACTTGAGGGGTTTGGGGGGTGGAATAGAGAAACAGAAAGAGAGGGAAAGGTTAGAAGTAGGGCTAGAGGGCACAGGAGGATCATGTAAACTTGGGGAACTGGTGAAGACAGGAGGAAAGGAGACAAGGAAGGAGCAGAAGCAAGAACAGAAGAAACTAATGACAACAGGTGCAGTAGAAACTATTCATGCTTTATAGAAATAAGAACAGGAAAAGCAGGATCAAGACTGGAGCGAAATGAAGGAGAGGAAGGAAGGAGCAGAAAAGAAAAGAGGGAAAAGAAAAGACAGGGAAAGGAAAAAAAATCCCTTTCAAGATATGTCTCTACTGTCACTGGTAGATAATGTGCAGATCTGAGTCATTTAGTCTCAGCAAGCCCGCCATACTCCACTGAGACTCAGGCTAGTTTCTGATTGCAAGGGTGGAATTGGGCTCCCTGACCTTCTGTGGGTTTGAACTCTGTAGGGTTCTGCTGCAGGTTTAAGCTGCCCATCTCTCACAGCAAGTCTGAGTTCCAGTAGAAGGTGCTGGCCCAAACCACTCACCAACAGCTGTAGCCTGCTGTGCCTTTTATTACAATGGCTCTCTTTGCTCTCCTGGTGGGATTCAATTCTCAGCCACAAGCCTTGGAGAGGCTCTCTTTCTGCTACTAACCACTCCTCTATCTTCTCGAGCTCAGAATGATGGCGTTCTGGACCATCTGGATCTGGCCATTGTTCTTGTGGGCAGCCCTAGCTACTGAATGGCACAAAGACCCAGACAGCCCTGGCTGCTGAATCTCCTGTTTTTTGTTTTTGTTTTTGTTTTGTTTTGTTTTGTTTTTGTATCAGGGATCGAAATCAGGACCTTGTGTTTGTGAGACAGGTGCTGGAACCACTAAGCTAAATTCCCGGCCCTATCTTCTATAGGTTTCAATATGTAGTTATTTTATTTCTCTTTTGAATAGTTTTTCCATTTAGTTATTTTCTCTTTAACCCAAAAGTCATCTAGAAGAACGTCTTTTAATTTTTAAATAGTGTACTTTTTGAGGGGGTGTTTAAAAATAGATTTATTTAACATATCAAAAACACAGAAGGGCTGGGGATTTGGCTCAATTGTTCCTCCGCCTGTCTTGCAAGCGCAAAGATCAGAGTTCGATCCCTGATCCTAAAAAAAATTAAATAAATAAAAAATACCTCCCCCAGAAATAAGAAAAGCCCTACCTAGTATAACATAAAAATAGTTAAATAACATAATTTAATATAAACCCAGCATTTAAAAATGTGATTATAATAAAACACATGCTATTTATAAAGAAGCAAATTATCTCAACAATTATTGGATCAGATCAATCTTCAAGAAGTCATTAGCAATAAAACAAGCACAAAATCTCTATTTGTATTGGTCAATAGGAAAATAAAAAGTCATTTTATTTACTTTAAACAAATACAACTTATTTTGACATTTAAAACAGGGAATCAAGAAGCGCCAGTTCTAGTGTTCCAGACAATCACTTCATGTGGAGATTTGTAAATCATTCTACTGAAAAGCCATTGAACCCATTCTTTCATTTAAACACAAATTAATAGAGTATTTTCTTTTCTAGTTTTTTATGTTTTTTTGTTTTTTGAAAATGTCTATATTGTTTACTTCATAGATATTCCTTGAGCAGTATCTTCCTATTAATTTTTTCTATGCCATCATTATGTCTGAGGTGAGTGTGGTATGTTCTTTGACAGTGGTTCTGTTTTTCAAAATTTTATTTTTATTATAACATGTTTGCAGTAAATAATTATTACATTCATAATGCAGAGTTGGTACACGTACATAACACATCTTAACTCTTTTTACATCTTCTTCCCCTCTACTCCCTCCCCCTCTTGACAAAGGTTCTGGATTGTTAATTTCTTTTTTTATTATCAATTTCTCATTTCTACTAATTTTTACTTTATGTGTATATTTGAATATGAAAAACATATAATGCAACATTATTAGCGAATTATGGGTCATAACTGATATCTTTTTAGTAAATTGAATATAATATAAAGAAGATAATGCCTTTGTCCTCATTAATGCTTCTTGCCTTAATTTTCTTTTGTCTGATGTAACCATTTTAGCATTTATATACTTTAAAATTTCTTTTTTAGTACAAATACCTATGTTTCAACCTTTTTGTGACCCATTGTTTTAAGTATATGTCTTGCAAATAGTGTAAAGTTTGAATTCATATTTTAAGACATTCTGAATATCTGTGTTACCTTAACAGAGGAATTTAAGATATTTAAATTTATTGTAACCAGTTTTGCATTTGGACTTAACTGTTGTATATTGTACCCTAGTTCTTCCTTTAATGAAAAGTTCTATACTAATTAATAACTTGAATTTACTAGAATAAATTTTTTCCTCAAAAGATAGTTTTGTTAGAATACAAGTTTTTGAAATTAATTAAATTAATTAATTTAGTACTTGAAATTAATTACATTACTACATTTTTACATTCTCCAACTTTTCTCATCATTTCAGCTCTAGCTATGTAAAACCTTACAAATAAACAATTCCACTGTATTTTAAGATTATGTAACATTTGACACAGGCAAAGTTGCCCTTGACTTCTCAGAACACCAATAATTTGTGTCATTATTCTTTTATTCCACAAATAAGCAAACTTTTATGTATTAGATTTAATAAAAACAAAGGCCTGCCCTCATTGGTACCTCACTGGGAGCAGGACCATCTAGTGCAGTGTAACTATTTTAGTATCTTTTCTGCCACTAACAAAGACTAGGAAACTTTGAGATATTCCAAGAAGCAGTAAGGTAAGGTGGTTAGTAGTATAGATTATGGGAAGACCTGACATTATTGGAATCTCAGCTTTATCACAGTTATGAGACTTTAGCCTAATCAAAAACTTCTCTAAGTCTCATTTCCTTATATGTAATATAGAATCAACAAGCATCACTTCAGGGTTTGCTGTGAGGAATAGAAGAGATAATCTATATTTAAAAATTAGCAGATCCTTTATTTGAGCTTGCTCTTTTTTTCCCAGTGTGGGCATTCATTGCTATGGATTTCCCTCTTAGAACTGCTTTCATTGTGTCCCATAGATTCCTGTATGTTTTACTGGCATTATCATTTATTGGAGAAAACTGTCTAATTTCTTCTTTAATTTCCTCTGTGATCCATTGGTTGTTCAGGAGAGTGTTGTTCAATTTCCATATTCTTGCATTTTTTGAATTTTTGATCTCCAATTTAATAGCACTATGGTCCTATAATATACATGGGATAACAATCAAGATACATCATGTGATGGTACAAGATACCAATGACTAATGTAATGTATTGTATACCTAAAAAGTACCAATTTAATGAAAAAAATTAGCAGATTCTTGGCACATAGTACAAATCCTGAAAATGGTAGCTGATATTGTTAATAATATCATACAAGACTCTAGACATGGCTGTTTTCACACAAATATAATTTCCTTATTCCCAAATGAAACAGCTGTGGAAAAGCTTGAAGATACATGTTTCTGTGAGAAGACATGCCTACTGCCCTCCATAGCCTCAGCATCCCTGGCGTGGATTGAAGATGTCATCCTTGAATGGAGAGCCTGAGGTACCACATTTGTTGGCCACATGCTTGTAACCTTTGCTCTATTTTACTTGTTCTGTCTGCAGTTGCTGCATTAGGAAGTCCTGGCCTTAATGAAATATTTAGCCCTGGATTTTCCATGTCCAAAATTAACTTTAATGAGCAAACATGGAAAGATCAAGAGGACTGCGGCTGGGACTTGGGGGAACTTTGAAGCAGAAGCCAGGATGGGGTAGATGCCCTCTGGCAGTTGGCCAGCGTTTACTTTTGATGACAGCAAAGCCTCAGATCTTGTTCTCAAAAGCTGCAAACAAGGGGCTGTGGTACCAGGATACCCGAGATTCCATCTTTTGCAATGCCCATGTACCTGGTTTAATAAGCATGTGATGAACACCTGCTGTGAGTGACATACTTACTCTAATGCTTGTCTTAAATGCTTTGGGAAATATCTTGTGCATAATACACTCTCTCTCTGTCTTCAAGAATTAACATACTGGGGAGGAAACAGGGTGTGCAAAATAGCCATATTAGGAAGGGGGCATATTTTAAAAGAAACAAAGTTCTGTTGGCTAGAGGAAGGGATGGCTGCTCCCACTTTGGAGGGAAGGGGACAGTGTATGCAGGAAGTTAGACAGAAGCCACTCTTTAAGAACGGCAGAATCATAGAAAGAAAAGGGGCAGAGGGGAAGGGGAAATAGGAGGGGTAGGGGAAAGGAAGGAAGTGAATGGAGTTAATATGAGAAACTGAAAAAATGGAAACAGTCTTTATAAATAGGGAGGGATGGAGGGGTTAAAGGGAGGGAAGGGGAGTGGGGGGTGGATAAGAACCAAGATGGATTATGTAAAGGTACAAATTTCCAATGATTAATGTCATTATATTGTATACCTTAAATGTACTAATAAAATTATTTCCAAATAAAGGAATGGTGTACAGGTATGCAGAGGCTTTTAGATGGAGCACTTAGTAAAAGCATCAGTAGAAAAGCTCAGAGAGTGTTCTCAGAACAAGAAGTTATGCTATCTTGTTCTTCTGTGTTTTTATGGGGGGAAAAAAATCTCAATCAGTTTGAGTCTTCATTTTCCCATAAGTAAAATGCAGCTAGGTCTATCTTTATCAATCGTAGAAATCAAGTGATTCATATCATAGTAGGCATGGTATGGAGACCATTGCATGTGCTTAAATAAAGATAATATTCCCTACACTTGTTTTTGTTTTTCCCCTGTATTCCATTATCTAAGCTGGCAGAAAGCAGATTCCCAAGAATTCTACTGGAATGTGGAGTTTGGGGGCAAAGTTTAGCATTGCAACAGGTAGTTCTCTAGCAGGGTGACACCCTCTTCTCATGAAAGGACCCCAAGGTCCAGCATAGAATGAGCTCTGGGTTGAATAGTCAGGCTGACTGCTCTTACTTGTTACCTTCCTTATTACAAATGCTGGTGTGGTATGGTCATCTTTTCCATGTGTCCTGCCACATCTACTTCTCTAATCAGCTGTGTTTTCAGACATTTAATGCCCTGCTGACCCAACCTTCAGGGTGAAGACTTTCCCAGCAAAAAGCACTAAGAATTCATCAGGCACTCTGTTTTTGCAGCACTGATCTTCTGGACAGATCTTAGGAGTAGTAGATTTCCTCTGGGGCCATATCTTCTTATTTTCCCATTTTTGGAATTCACTTCCACAAACACTAGGACAGTATCTTAACAACAGCTCTCCTCTTGTGTCAACAGAAGCTTCACAGGGTAACAATAAAACTGTGTAAGGGACGCACCACCATCATTCTTGGGGGAAGCACTACAGTGTCTAGAATTGCAGGACTTTCAGAGTGGAAGTATCATATCAATGGTTTTGCTTTTGCTCATCATTCAGCTCCTGCAGAGAAGTTGAGGCTGTCCAGAGATAGGAAGTAGGGATTTCTCTGAAGACAGTTGTCAGTGTCCCATGCATTTCTTCTACCCCACTCCCCACCAGATAGTGGGCAAGATAAGGGATGCTTTCCTGTCCCTTTCAGCCATGTGCGTGGGGCTTTGAGAGTGTTATGTGGAAAGTGGGTACATGCGCTCCAGAGTTGGAAGATCAGGGCCAGTTCTGATGTTTATCTGAGAGTCCAGCAGCAATGGATCATTCTGGGGCTATAGATGACTGGACAGAGCAGAAAAGGATCATGCCCACTGATGGAAGGGCCATGGGCCACTATGTGCAGGGTCTACACATGAACCTGTGGCTGCCAGGAGAACTGGAATATTCTTCAAGAGACCTGCAGAGGCCCCAGAGTGGGTGAAAGGGGTCTTCATGTGGAGAAGGAGGAGTTGAGGATGGCTATTTGAAGGAGGGCAGGTTGTCTCTATGCATGATCCTTGGTCTCTGAGGAAGCCACAGAGGTGAGTCTGGAGAAAGGTCACATCATAGCAGACAAACATCATAGCTTTGCAAGACTATTTTTCTTCCCAATCCCCTGTTCCCTGGGCCCAGACAAAGGAGGTCAGAAATGGCAGCCAGAAAGACTGGGCAGGAGGTGAAGAGGGGGAGAAGAAGGGGACTTCTAAGGAGAGATAGGGGAAGTTTTAAGTTAGAAGCTGCAAATTTTGATATTGCATTAAACTAGGATGAATTATTTGACAACTATACTGGACTGAGTCTTTGTTTTTGTGTGGGGATTGAACTTGGGACCTTGTGCTTGTGAGGCAGGTGGTGGCACCACTGAGCTAAAGCCCTGGCCCCTGGACTTTACTATCTGTGTGGCTAAGATTTTAGTCAAGGAGTGAAGTAAATCAGTGATTGATAGCTTCTAGAGCTCTTTTTTTGGAGACAGGGATTGAGATGGGGTCTCATTACGTAGTTCAGGTTGGCCTTGAACTATGTAGCCCAGGAGGGTCTTGGATTTGTAGTGGTCCTCCTGCCTCAGCCTCCTGAGTGTTGAGATTAATGTATGTGCAATCACACTCAGCTTTCTTTTGGACTGTTTCACTTGTTAATCCACAATCCACAGAATGGGTAGGGAATTGCCTCTTGAAACTTGATTGATAAATGAAATGACTGATTCAATGTTATAACATTATCCAACAGTACTGGACTAACAAACAGCATAATTATGATCTGAAAGTAGATTTCCTAGTTTTGGGCTTTTTCCATTAATCTTTTCATGACATCTAAACAGATCCCTCCCAACATGTTATGAGCAGTTCAGTGATGAAGCTTATATAAAATTTTACTTGTAGAATTCTGGGGATATGCTGTGAAGATTATGTTGATTGATATATTTGTTCAATACATAATTACATTTCAGTGGGAAGAGATAGATGATTAAAAAATAAGAAAGTAATGTGTACACATAATATTAGATACCAGTAAAGGAGAGGGAGAGGGAGGGGGTGGAAGGAAAGGGAAGAAGAAAAGAGGAGAGGAGAGGAGAGGAGAGGAGAGGAGAGGAGAGGAGAGGAGAAGATGGTATGTCAAGCATATGGGGCTAGGGAATGTTAATCTGAAGTAGGGTCATCTGTGAAGGTGTATGTGATAATGGTGACATTTACTCAGGGACTGATAAATGTGAGCTAGAGCCATCTGGGATGAGCTGTTCAGAAGGATGGAATAGCGGATACCAGGACCCCGAGCCAGGTGAATTCTTATCATGGTTTAGGGAAATGATCAGGAGTCATCTGAAATGCATATTAAACATCTAAATGGAGGCATTGTTGACAGATGGGTGCACATCTCTGGATTCAGAAAGAAGCCAATGTGTTGGGGTTGAGTGAGCCAGGCAGAGACAGTTGGGAGAGCAAGACAGAGAGGAGCAGAGGAGCTCCTTACGTAGGGATTTTCAGGTCATTACATTTCAGGCCTGTGCATTTTGCTCTGAGTGGAATGGGAAGTCACGAGGGACTTTTCAGCCAAGAAGTGACTTACATAGACCCAAGTTTAAATAAGACTGTTTGGGCTGTTATGTTGAAATTGGACTTTAAGGAGTCAGGAAGGAAACAGGGAGACGAAATGGGAGCTAATAGTGGCAAAGACTAGGAAGAGTAGGATGAAGATGCTGAGAAGAAGGCAGATTATGTATGTTGTATAAAGGTACTGTCAAGAGGATTTCTTGGTCAATTAGATGTGTGATATAGGGAAAAAAGTAACATCAAAGGTGATGTCAAGGTTTTTTAATATATGTGGAATCAGATTAATTCACATGTTCCTGGGACGGCAAAAGCCTTAGGGAGAATAAGAATTTAGGGAAGGACTAGGAGTTTATTTAGGGAATTTTAAGTTTCAGATGTCTGATGTTTAGTTATTAATGGCAATTGGATAAAAATATCTGGAGTTTGGGGAGAGATCAAGGGAGAGAAAATAGATTTGGGAGCTAGCATGTAGTTCTGGTAACAAATTAGCCTCCCAGAGTTTCATGTTTGTTGGCGGAAGATTTAAGGCTCTTAGTTCACAAAGGGCTTTATTATAGCAATAGCAGTAGTCAGAGCATCTGCATTTCCCCGCCCCAGCTCTCAGTTTTTCAAGGCAGTGTGAAAAGCACTGGGAGAGGCCTCTACACACAGTGGGCTGCAGTACAGGAAAGGAACACTAGGCTTAGCAAGACTGCCTCTTTTGTAATGGATAAGAATCATGCCTACCTTTTGCTCAGAGGAGTCCATTATGGCCATCATCCCAAACTGTACAAATATCCTCTGAAAAAAGATAGCCCAGAATAAAGCTAGTCAGTGTCTGTGCTCACCAGCCATGAAGAAATGAGCAGGGTCCATGTAGAATTGTCTCCGTCATGGTGTCTACCTCCTAAGGAGCACTGTGGTAACTCGGAGGGGCATTTTCGGTTTACAATGATTGGGGATGTTACTGTCATTTCATGGGTCAGGGCCAGGGATATTAGATATTCTGAAGTGTAGGAGATGGTATCAAGCAAAAAGAATGGCCTGTGTCCCACACAGACATTCACTTAAGTGAAAACCAAAACTGACTATAATTATTTAAGCCTAGACCTTATCCTACCTTTAGTATGCCTTACTATGCACTTTAATATTAAATCTTTTTTAAACATTAAATCATTTTGAACCAATAATCTTTGTATGGTTCAGAGTTACATCAAAAGTTAGTCACCACTTGGAGGGTAGGGGCATATTACTAGCAGAAATACCAGTTGTTTGAATCATCACCCTTGTATAAGATTTCTTTTGTGGCTGACACAATTACAATGTTTCATGTGTGTGTGTGTGTGTGTGTGTGTGTGTGTGTGTGTGTGTGTATGCATATGTATCTTAGTTTTATTTCTTTTCTTTTTGGTTTTTTGAGATAGGGTCTCACTACATAGTTAAGACTGAGCTGGGACTCACTATGTAGCCTAGCCCAGGCTGGTCTCAAACTCACAGTGCTTCAGCCTCCTGAGTGCTGGGATTACAGGAGTGAGCCACCACACCTGGCTCTTAGTTTTATTTCATAAGGTCAAACATGAAGAAAAATATTTTTATTATCTTACCTCCTTTCAATATAACTTTGTTAAAAGAAGTTGCAGTCAGATGCTCACATTAAATATCATTGAGGTAAATGAGGAGGACTGAAAATTGACTTTTGGATTTAGCAGCATGGAAATCATTATCTACCATGAAAAGAACAATTTCAGAGGAGAGGTGGGGTCAGGAGTCTCTTTGAAGTTAGTTCAAAAGAGCATGGGAGGACAGGAATTGAGACAGAAGTATAAACAACTCCTTTGTGGAGATATTCCATACAGGGAGCAGAGGCATAGGGTGGTGTGCTGAGCACCCAGTGCCAAGCATGTAGAAGTGGTTCAGTAAAGGTGGCCAGGGAGAGGCTTGATGACCCTAAGGGAGGAGCTCAGTAACTGTTGGCTTACTGAAAAAGTGCTGATAAGTTTGTATGTGTAGGGACTAGTCAGGAAAACCTCTTAGAATTTTTTCTTTTGAATTTAAAAAGAAATGATAGTTTTAGAAGAACCCAGAGGTAAGAGGGTATTTCAAGCACTAGCCAGGCTGAAAGATTGATGTGGAAGAATTTGTGAGGGATGGGCAACCTCTTGCTAAGTTGGAAGGAGAAGAAGAGGGTTGGGAAAACCATAAGGCTTGAATAGAGAGACCTGGAGAGACAGTGTACAGAAGACCTTGGCATTTATGTCGAGGCTGATGTCAATGGGGGCTGGGGGTCTTGAGGAGCCGGGGGTATTGAGCAGGAATATAACATCTGTTACACTTTTCAGATTCAGTGCTGTGCTTATTTTCTAAGTGTCGAAGTTGGATAACCAGGTTATAGCTCATACTCTAGACAATCAGGTGAAAATCACCCATTGTCATGCTAACTCCAACCTCCAATCCTGGGAATAAAATTCCACAGATAAAGATTAATGAGAAATAGAAACTTTCTTTGGACATTTACTTGTGGAATGGGACTGGGTCCTCCTGAATGAGTGCACTTGGGGTTGTCATTTGAATACACTTCTGCAGAAAACCAGCACTGTACTCTCATCTGGCTATGCTCTGGTTTACCAGGCAAGAGATGTACAACTTGATGACCCCTTTTTCCTTTTGCATAGACCACAGGGAGAAAACAGTGACCTAACTTGATGTTTTAGAGCCAGAGCAACTCATCTTGCCACACAAAGTACCAAGAGTCTTGCAGGCATGGTTGGCGAAGTCCATTTACTTGGGACTGAGAGAGCCCAGGCTTTGCTTCAATTGGACTTGAATTTGAATTCCAATTTTCCTTTTTTTTCTTTTTATTGAGTTTATTGGTACAATCTAGGACTATAATACAGTTACATTCATTACTGGGATCTTGTGCCTTCACAAGACAGGTCTTAGTTCTCATTTTTTCCCCTTGTTCCTGCCCTCCCTTCACCCCCTCCTCCCCTTCCCATTAACAAACTCTTTATTTCCATTTTTTCATTTTCTCATATTTTTCTTTTCCCTTATTTCCTTGCCTCTACCCTTCCCCCTTTCCCTATACCTTTAGCCATTTTCTTCCTATTTCACACTCTTAATTATCCCATTAGGATCATGTGTACTATTATAGTTTTTCCAATTTTCATCTTTTGCCTCTGTGGCCTTTGACAAGTCCCCAAATGTCAGTGACTTTATCAGTGGGAGTGATACTTATTTTATTTTGAGGATTAGCTATTTATAATGTTTGTTGCACAAGAATATTTATTAGTGGCATTAATTTTTGAGTGTCATCCAGGTCTGGCCAGTCAGTAAACGATGACACTGGTGAGAGCTGTGGTGAGAAGCAGCAAACGTGATCATTCTTCCTAGAGAAGCCCCTTTGGTCCTAGATAAGAGCCCACTTCTTGGTGATTCTATTTAGCTCATGTGGTCCAGGCTATCAGAACAGCTATAACAGGAGGTTACAGTATTTTCTAGATGGATTATGACTCAGCATTCTTTTTGATCCTGGGCTTTTTGATATAAAGAGGTTAAGCACATGTGTAGATAGAGGGAACAAGTGAGCAAAACATTTATACCCTGGTGTATCAGGCTCTATGAGCAACTCATAAATACAGCTTTTTATTAGATTAACAACTGCTTTTTTTTCCCCAAATAAACTTGTTTGGCTTGGAATGAAATATTTAAAGCATTAATTGTTACTAAGAGTGAAAATTTTGAAAGCTTTTCTGGGTAGCTGAGGTATGATGGGGCCATAGGCCTTGGCTTGGGTAATCTAGACTCCCATATCTGCTTCCATGTGCTATGGATTTGCTTTCTGCTCTCCACCCACCTTGTAGAAGTTTCAGTGCCAGCTACATGAAGCAGATGTGAGGTCCACCACAGCCCATTAGGTACTGGATCTGACACCTTCCAGGCAGTTAAAGTCTGAAGATAGGTAATGTGTGCCCAGAGGCCCATGCTATCTGCTGAGGCCTTACCTATGCAGCCTTGTTCTTCTCTTACACTAAATTACTGTTCCCCTTTCCCTGCCCTCCATCATCACTCCTGGCCAAAGTATCTGAATTCTGTCATCAAGTGGACTCAAGGCTGAGGTCTAGAATCATGAGCTTAAACTCCCATTCTACCATTCACTACCTACATGAACTTGGGCAAATTACTTATGCTTGTTAAATTCCAGTTCCCTAATTCTCAAATTTAGCATTATTATTAAATAGTGAAAAGAAAAACAAAACCAAGCACCTCACTGTCCACAGAGTCACTCTCAATATAATATCAGCAATGTAGTACAAAAAGATTTTTCTCTAGGGACATGTACACATATTACACTGGGTAATGGTAATAGTGCCCTCCACTTTAACTCCATGCTCCCTATTCATGCAGTTCAGGAACAGGGTCTGGGCTGAGGTGTGCATGGGGTAAATTCTCTCTATCTCCTCTTCCTGTGCACCAGAATTATGAACACAGCCTGTAGTAAACATCAGCTAATGACAATATTTTTTAGAAAATGATTTTATAAGCAACATCTTCTTCCATTTTCACAATACCCTCATTAGCTAAGAAGTGTTACTCTTTTAAAATAGATGGTGCCTTTGAGGTTCAGATCAGCTATACAACTTTTCCAAATTTATGAAAAATTAGGAATTCAGCTGGGTGGTCTAACTTAGAAAAGCCCATTTCACTTCATTATAATATTCTGCCAGTGTGAATGCTTAGAGAGAGGGGGAGGGTATGTCAGAGGAAGATGAAGTACACACAGAAAGGAAAAATGAAAGGTTTCCCAGATTCATATTTTTATGCATGGAATTCATGTTAAGCAGTAGAATGTTTTGAGAATAATGTACAGATACACTCCACTAGCCTTTAAAGATCATATACAGGAAACTCTGAAAGTAGAACAAAACCTAAAAGTTCATAACAGCTTGGGGTTAAGTATGGATAATCACAGTCCTCACCCTCCCTCTTATGCCCACCATACCTAGTGTTCCAAGATAACAGAACAGGATAAGTCCAGTGATCTATAAAAAATGAAGATAACTAAGCTCAAAATACTTTATAGCAGATGGCAGAGATGTCTTAATACATTTTAGTAACATTCATGTATAAAGTGGTTTAAAAACTGAAAAAAAAAAAACAATCTCCACACCTTATTTTCACTCCAGTTTTCTGAAAAGTTTGATGGCAGATAAACAAGTTTCATTGCCACTGAGAAGCAATCCACGTTTCTGAAAAGTATTGGATTAATGGGAAGGTCAGATCTTAACATCATGGTTCACTATCTGGTATAGTCACTCACCACTTGCTTTGAATTTTATGTTTCTTTGTATCAAAACACCTCCTGGAACTCTGAACTTGTGTGTGTGTGTGTGTGTGTGTGTGTGTGTGTGTGTGTGTGTGTGTGTGTGTGTGTGTGTCCCAGATATAGTAAAAGCACCTCTTTCATGACTTAGAAAAGAGACAGAAATTTGTCAGGAAGGAATGAAAAATACTACCCAGCTATGCTCCAACAGCGGCAAATAGGTCTTTCCTTCTCTGAAGCCTGGATTCTCCTATTCTCCCAGGAGGGTAAGCAACTCTTTTCATATCTAAAATGAGAGTGCTTCCTGGGAAGCAGTACTCAAACTATTGAAAGAGAGGAGTCAAATGGACTTTGGGGGCTTATGGAGTTAAAAAGTGTCTGGTAGGCCAACCCTGGAAGAAATTTCAGGAGTCAGGAAGAGTATGCGATTACAGGTTTGGCCCAGAGGAGATGCGTTCACTCATACTGGGCAGGACCTCAGAGGGGACAGCAAGCGCCTGATGGGATTGGGTGTGGGAGACAAGGCCTGAAACCCTGAGAGGGACACTGTGTCTACCGCTGCACAGAATACACATGGCTGCTCAAAGAGCCAATATCCTTCACAAGGTTCTGCTGGCTTGAGCAGGGACGGACTAGGCTGTGGGATCAGAGAAACATGGAAGGGAAAATGGAAATGGGGGTTGACTGGTGGGGGGAGGGGAGGTGGAGGTTCATCTCTATAGCAACAGTAACCATTCAACAGATTTTGTGGGACTGCAATACCTATTAGCTATGGGGTTCTTAGAGGAAGCAAGGTGATGGGTCATAGCAGATGAGAAAAGGTCCACTTCCTATCTGGGACCTAAAGATGGTTCTATTTTCATTTCAGAAGTAAGTGACATTACTTCCCTTCAAGCTCATGAGTTGATTCTGTGGCAAAGTGTGTGGGACTTTTATGATTTTAGAGAACTAAAACAAAATTCCTGCATTAAGGCTGTATGGAAGTTTGGAAGTATGGCCCTTTAGGTATGAGGAGACTAGAAAAAGTCCTCCAGTCACCTCAGCAAAGAGCAAGGAAGTTGCTCTCTGCTTAGAGCTCAGGGTAGAAAATGAGGCAAGCTTCTGTGAGAATCTGAAACCTCTCCAAATTAACAGTGCAGGAACTAGGGTGTTAAAGTAAAATCTGACATTGAATTAGGGAAACTCTTAGCATACCTAGCAGAAGCAAAGGAAGCTTCCAAAGGAAAAATGAAACTCAGGTGAAGTAAACCTTAATCCAATTTTTAGCCTTTGCTTAAGCAAAGTTTACTAAGGCTGCTGTGACACAGTACACAAACTAAGGGGCTTTACTAACAGAAACTTATTGTTCATGGTTCTAGAGACTAAGATTCTGAGAACAAGTTGTCAGCTGGGTTGGCTCCTTTTGAAGAACATAGGCAGAATTTGTTCCATGTTTCTCTCCCCACTTCCAGTAGTTTTCTGGAAATCTTATGACAACTGAGGAAAAAGTCTGAGAGAATTTAAAGGCCTTGATTCTTTATGGTTGTTTAAGTACATTTTTGGAGAGCTAGTCCCCTCTCATGTGTTTCCATTAGCTGACCCAGCTTCTCGATGATCTCTGATAACCATTCAATTGTAGCTTCCCTCCAGATTCATAAAATGATGTCTGTGGTAGCTCACAATATAACCATATTGGAAAAGGACTCATTACAGATATAATTATCTAAGTTAAAAATGGAGAGGGTGGGTCACTCATCCAATATGACTGGTATTTTTATAAAAAGAAAATTTGGACACAAATTCAACAGAATCCAATGGTCATGCAAAAATGAAAGCAGATATCTGGGTGAGATATGTGAAAGATTTCCTAAATTTGTAAAGTCACATAGCTGATCTGAACCTCAAAGTCACCATCTATTTTAAAAGAATAATACTTCTTCTTAGCTAACGAGGGTATTGTGAAAATGGAAAAAGACGTTGCTTATAAAATCATTTTCTAAAAGTATTGTCATTAGCTGATGTTTACTGCAGGCTGTGTTCATAATTCTGGTGCACAGGAAGAGGAGATAGTGAGAACTTACCCCATGCACACCTTAGCCCAGACCCTGTTCCTGATCTGCATGAATAGGGAGCATGGAGTTAAAGTGGAGGGCACTATTACCATTACCCAGTGTAATATGTGTACATGTCCCTAGAAATCTTTTTGTACTACATTGCTGACATATTGAGAGTGACTCTGTGATGGACAGTGAGGTGTTTTTGTTTTTTTTTCACTATTTAATAATAATGCTAAATTTGAGAATTAGGCCATTGAAGTTTAGAAAGGGCAAGTAATTGTTCCATAAGTAATGTATCTAGTACCTACAATACTTGTGAAGATCAGACCAGAAGATGTACAAGCAAGCACCTTGTAAACTCTAATACACTATAACATTCATTTTTCATTTTAATTTTAGTTAATTAAAAATAATACTTCCCATTTATTCGGGGCCATGCTAACCCAACATATCTTATTCAATTCTCCACCATAACCCAATGTGGTAAATATCTTCATTTTGTAGATGAAAAGATTATATCTTAGGAGAATTAAGTCATCTGTCTGAAGCCACATGGCTAGAAAGTGGCAAAGGTAGAACTTCAGGAAAACTTGGTGTGTCGGGGTCTAAAGTTTGAGCCCTTACTTATTCTTAATATTTCCTATGTCTTATGCCTGTGGCTACATCCTGGGTAAAGTGAGGCTTATGAAACAAAGAAAAGGAGATACACTCTATCCTGAGGAGAAAAGTTCAGTCCAATGAGGAGAAGAGATGGAGACTCATCTAAAAAGCAA
This sequence comes from Fukomys damarensis, assembly GCF_012274545.1. Taxonomy (NCBI): domain Eukaryota; kingdom Metazoa; phylum Chordata; class Mammalia; order Rodentia; family Bathyergidae; genus Fukomys; species Fukomys damarensis. Next base: position 24,765,398 of record NW_022900923.1, read on the forward strand.
ATAAGCACAATGTAGGAGATAGGGCACTGATGGAGAACTCAGAGCTTTCAATGATAACATGCAGCCCACTGGAATGTGTTCCATAGGTTCACCACCACTGGTAGAGGGAAAAAATAGAACCATGAATGAGAGGTAGTCCCCACCCTGTAGGAGGCTCGAGGTGTAAATAACAAGTGTGCATTATAGGATTCAAGAGTGTAGAGGAAACTGTGACCACAGAATGAGGAACAGCTGGGAGATTGGGGACAGGAAAGCAGGCAGGGCTGCAGTGTGAGGAGGTTATTAAGCCTGTCTGGAATGTGCCAGGTTCTTCCTTGAATCCCAGCTCTCCTACCATTACACAGAACTTGTAGGCAGCCTTCAGTGTGACCTGTATTAGGCTCCTGCATGAGGCCCACCAGATCAAACAATGGACTGCATAATCTCAGTGGCTGAGCTTTAGCTAATTGCAAGAAGTCCAATAATCAATTAGCCAAGTAAGCTGTAGCCAGTTAAGTTGCTTCTATTCCATTTTCTATAAATGCTGTTAGATTATGTTGTGGGTTTCAAATTCTGAGAGCCTATTTGGATTCCAGGGGCTGACAGATTGGTGACTTGTTTTTGTTTTGTTTTTCTTTGTTCAAGTAAACTCAAAGATTTTTTCATTAAAACAATTTTATTGATACATTTTAGGTATACAATATGATGACATTCATCATTGGTGATCTGTATCTTTACATAATATATCTTTTTTTTCTTTTTATTGAGTGTGTTGGTACAATCTAGGTATACAATTACATTCATCATTGGGATTCTGTACCTTTACATAATAGGTCTTGATTCTCATTTTTCCCCTTGTCCCTGCCCTCCCTTCATCCCCTCCTCCCCTCCCCATTTACAAACACTTTATTTCCATTTTTCAGTTTCTCATATATTTTTCCTCTCCCTTATTACCTTTCCCCCACCCTTCCCACTTTCCCTACACCTTTAGCCCTTTCCTTCCTATTTCACATTATTAATTATCTCATTAGGATCCTGTGTACTATTGTAATTTTTCACACCAGAGAAACTATTCGGTATTTCAGTTAAAGAAATCTCTATATGAACATTAAAAATAGGGAATCCTAAAAAGGAAAGTAAAAGAGAAAAGGCAATGGTGTAACATTAAAATAATCCTTAATTCTGGAGATGAAAATGGTCCCCGAATATGTTTAAATTGCTTCTCGCTCTTATAGTCTTAACTTATAATTTTTTTCATTATTTAGAGAATACTTTATTAGTTTCTGTAATCAAACCCACATAGATATGACCTTACATATTTAGTACGATGTGTTACCCCTGTATACATGGAAAAAATAAAAAATAAAAAATAAAAATAAAAATAAAAATAAATTAACATTTCTAGACCAATATGGTTGTCCATTTCTGTACAATGCCAATTCAACACAGTAAATTGGGATGACTTTTTCCAAAGTTGGCAGCACCGTTATAGTTTCCCAAAATTATATGTTAGGCATTGATAGCAGCAACAGCTTTTCCAGGTTCTGCAGTCATCTGAACAAAATTATAGACATTCAGCACATTCCATTAAAAAAAAAACAAAGAAAAGAATAATATCCAGACAATAGCAAAGTTCTGTTGCTGTTGTGGTACCTGGCACCATTTTTTCTATTAGCCTCTTAATCATCATCTGGAAAGAGAACGTTCTAGAGTAATATCATTAAATGTAGCTCTGATCAAGCACGGTCCCTACTATGTATCATAAAGCAGGTACTAGATATTTTACATTCATAGAGGTATGATACAGTACCATCCTACATCAATAATACTAGATTCAGTTTTGGTTTGAAATTTACTTTGTCTGCAGATAAGATTGCTACCCCTGTTTGTTTCTGGGCTCCTCTCACATGGAGAATTGTTTTCTATTTCTAATTGTTTCAGTCTATGGGCTTCTTTTTGCACTAGGTGTGTTTCTTGTATACAATATATTGTTGGATTTTGCTTCTTATTCCATTTTGCCAGTCTATTTCTCTTGATTGATGAGTTGAGGACATTGACATTGCTGGTTATAACTGATATGTACTGATTTATTATTGACATGCTATTGGCCTTTTGTTGACTCTTTTTACTTTTTCACCTTCTCCTTTTAATTTCTTGCTTTGCCTATTTGATTTGCTCTGTTGGGCCTCATGGTGTTGTTGCCTTCATTGTCTTTTTCTAGGATATTGTTTAGAATTGCTTGTAGTGCTGGTTTGGTATTCATATAGTTTCTCAGGTGTTCTTTGTCATGGAAGTGTCTTATTTCCCCATCCATTTTGAAAGAGAGTTTTGCTGGATGCATCAGTCTAGGTTGGAGGCTGTTCTCTTTTAGTACTTGAAATATCTCATTCCAGGCTCTGCTTACCCCAAGGGTTTGTGTTGAGAAGTCTGCTGTGATTCTGATGGGCTTTCCTTTGTATGTGATTTGTTTCTTTTCTCTTACTGCTTGTAGTATTTTGTTCTTCTGTTGGGTTTCTGGGATCTTGATTATTATATGTCTAGGTGTAGATTTTTTTTTTTTATTGTAGCTAGTTGGGGTCCTATATGCCTCAGTTATCTGAGTGTCAAATTCTTCCCCTCTGTTTAGGAAGTTTTCTGTCATTAATTCTGTGAACAGCTTTTTTAAGTCATTTGTATTTTCTCTTGCTACTTCATGGATTCCTATCAGTCCTATGTTATTCTTCTTTGTATCATCTAGGAGTTGTTGGATCAATTTCTCATGATCTCTTACTGTTTTTAAGACACCTCTCTTTTCATGGTCACTGACTGCAATCTTATCTTCTATATCTGAGAGCCAGCTTCACATTCTTTTATTCTGTTGTGTACACTTTCAATAGAGTGTTTAATCTCCTGGATATCTGTTTGAATCTGTTTTATGAATTCCATTTCTTTCCTATGTTTGGCGTTTATTGTTTCCATTTCTTTCTTATGCTGGGCCTTCATGGCTTCTATCATGGTCCTGAGCTCATCTATTTTTTTGTCAGTTTCTGCTCTAGAGTCTCAAATCGTGACTTCCATTTTGCTCACTATCTCTATGGTTATCTGGGAAATTATTTCTGTTTTGAATTTTTCTAGAGCCTGATTGATCTGTTTTGTTACTTCCTGTGCTTTGAGTTCAGGGTGGCCTGGTGGTTCACTGTCGGCCTTTTCATCCTCATTTGCCCTACTGTTTGCTATTGGCAAACTGGAAGTCTGTCCTTGTGTCTTGCTTAAGTGTTTTCTCATTTTAATTTTTGTTGTCAGACTGTCCTTGGTTTAATCTCTGGGTTATCACCCAAATCTTCCTTATATAGTTGCACCCTAGCTTCTGTGTCTCTAACGACCCACAGACATTCTCATCTTCATAACATCAGAGAAAACAGCTCATCAAATCAACAGCAATGCTTTACCCCAACTGATACAATCAGCAACACATTAAGATCAAGCACAACTTGGACACTGACCACCTGTGGTAGTCACTAGTCTATCACCCTTAAATCATTTGAATTAAATTGAAATCAAGAAGCAGTCCAGCACATGTCTGCAGTCAACAAAATTTCAATATAGTGTATTTACCATTTAATGGCTCAGACAGAGAGAGGATGCAAGACCCCTGATCTCAGTTAGCTGATGGCTGAACCCCCTGACACTGACTGACCTCAGGCTGCAAGGCCCAGATTGAGTTCCCCATCCATCTGAATGGTTGAACTCTGCAACGTTCTATTACAGGTTTCCCATGCCCTTTCTTTAAAGATGTTCAAAGTTGGGAACTGAGAAAAATACCCTTGATGACCACCTCTGTCTTTGCAGAGTGAGTCCAAAGACTGGCACAGTCAGGAGGTCTGAGAGTGTGTGGGGGGGCTTATGGGAGTTCAGGGGCACCCTTGCGGCTACCTTTCCGGTGCTTGAGTGATGGCTGCTGGGTCAGGAGCAGGCGTGATTCTCCTTCCCATGGTGGATTGGGGCCCAGGTTACATAATATATCTTTATTCATATTATTTCCCCATTCTCCTGCCCTCCCTTCAACCCCTCCACCCCTCTCTATTTACAAAAACTGTTTCCATTTTTTCATGTTAATTCCATTCCCTTCATTCCTTTGTCCTGCCTTTCCTTCTTCCCCTTCCCCTTGGCACCTTTTCTTCCTATTTCATATTTCCTACTATACCTTTTGTTCCTTTTTTAAACTTCCAAACTCTACTAAGTTTAATTAGTCTAAATAAATTTCCCTTTAACACTGTTTACAAGTTATGTGACCTTGAACAAGTTACTTACATTCTCTAAATCTCAGTTTCTTAAACTCAAAAGAGGAAATGTGTGCTTATGCTGAGCCATATGCCTTTTATTTTTTTATAGAGTTTCATTTTAAATTAATTACCTCATTTTGTTTCTATTCTCCTTCCTTTCATGCATTAGGGGGCATGGGACTGATCCACAACTGTGGCTGCAGGGGTTGCGGCCAGTCTTGTGATGCTCCTTGCTGGTGACAGGCTGAGGTGTCCAAGCATGGAAATGCCAAGGGGTAATCTGCTGAAGGGTCTCTAGGTGAGGCTTTCCCCTGTTAGACATGAGAAGAATATGAAAAAAATATGCTGTTTATCTCTATAGATACAGCTAGAGATATATAAAAAGAAGATGTCATTTCTATCTCTGGGCACATGAGGATGTGGCATCTGGAAGTGTGGCAGCCCCTGGAATGTGGCTGCAGTCTGAGGACAAAGTCAATGGCAATGGCAGAGAGAAAAACTAGAGACAACCTAGATCCTTAAAGACTTTATTCCACCACTATATTAGTTCAGGTGCTATGGTAAGAGTTCTTATTGAATGAGAGAACGATGTTTTTTCTATTTATGCCAGTGAAACCAGGTTTAAAAAAATTATTTACAGCCAAAATGTCCTAGATGATTTATTACCCCATAGATTTGTGTGGAATAAGTGAAACAACTCCTATAAAATGCTTAGCACTTTATGTTAAAAAACTATTAATAGAACACTTTACTGTGGAATTATACCAATATACTGCCTTCCTCTTTACAAATATGTAATATTTCTCCAAATATATATCTTAGAATATTTTTTGACCAGAACTCAAGCTTCTTCTTTGCCAAAAAATACATAGCAGATGTGTAATAATTATGCCTTTGTTAACTTTTTTTTCCATAAATGTAATTCTGATGGACTAACCCAGATTCTGCTTTTGTGATCTGCTGGATATTATATCTCCAAGAAGAATGTTTTATTTTGTCATTAGGAAGTGAATTACAAAAAAGCCTAGGTTGTATGAAAGAGGGGGAAGTGGCATACCTTTCTAAAGCTGTTTAGAAAGTGCCAAAAATCACAAGTTATAAGAGCTGGAAAGGGTACACAGTGAGGGGCCAGGCCAGGATTCCTGCTCCAATTCTTTCCACCTATTTTTTGCTACTTTTCAACTTTTTCTAGCGTCTCCTTGCCTTACAATTGGAAAGGGATAAACCTTCTCCCCAGAGGCTCTTTGGGCTGCCAGGAATCCATGTGAATTGGCACATCCACTTCTTGTCAAGGTCACTCTGTAGAGTTCTTGCCAGGGACCAGATGGCCTGGCACAAGATCTGAGACTCAGCATCCTTTGCTGACTGCAAACATCAGCCCCTCATCCCTGAAGGGTCACTGAGGATGGGGAGATGGAAAGAGCCCTCTTCCTGTCTCTGCTTTTATCAGCTTCTGCCAAAGAGGTCAGATGACAAAGCTTGTGAGGGCCTTGTCATCTGGGTCAGTGCCCAGGAATATGGAACTCACATTTGGGTGGGGCTGCTCATCCCAGGATGAGCTTTGGGAGCTCTTGAAAGACTTTTGTTCTGGTCTGTCTGTTTGGCTTACTCCCTACCTGCAACTGGAATGCTCCCACCAGCATCCACTCCATATTCCCCAAGCTATTGGCCTGTTCAACTTAAGTTTTTGGGTTTTTTTTTTCTTGGTATTGGGATTGAACTTGGGACCTTGTGCTTGAGAGGCAGGTGGCAGCACCATTGACCTAAGTCCCCAGCCCTACAATTTAAATTTCAATGTAAATGTGTACTGCTTTTACTCTTCATCAGAAATAACCACACCCTCTTCTGTGTTCCCACTGACTTTATTTATACCACCATCATCAAATTTAATTTAAGATGACTTCAGTTGAGTCTTTTTTCTAGATCAGTGCTTTTCAAACAGTATGTATACGAATGAGCTGAGAATCTTGGTAAAATATAGATTCAGATTTGATAGCTTTGTGATTCTAAATTTCTCACACATTCCCAGGTGCTACTGACAGTGGTGGCCTAGGGACCACACTTTGAGTGGCAAGGTACTGCTTTTAAGTTACTTAGGCATGGGCATCATGTCTTTTACCTTTGTAATATCAGCTTTTAGCGTAGTGCCTGGCTGATTATGAGTAGCTAAAACACATTTTCTAAACTGTGATGGAGTGGGTTGTTTCCTGGGATATGTAACTTGGGCAATATTAGAATACACTTATAGCTAAGATGGCAGAAAATGGGGTGAGAGATACTGTGGGCTCACTCACAGGGCACAGATAAATCCCAAGAAGAACCAAGATGGCAGATCTACAGATCCAGAAACTCAACTGTATTAGTCTATTGAGATTCCAAAGGACTAAAAAATAGAATATAAACCAGAAGGCAAATTTATTTATTAATATAAAGGATGCATCTTTCCAGTGGCTGAAATATTCATGTCTGCTTAGGAGAATCCTTGTCTCCCACCCACCTGACCACCACACAGGCCCATCCATATTTTTGTCTTCTTTGTACCTGGGATCAGGGTTGCTACAGTTAAATAAAATTTGTAGGAAGCCATTGGATTGGACTGAGTTCCTGCACTAAGCCCAGCAGACTAAACCAAAATAGATCACTCACATCAAAGTTATATACCTAGTAAACTGAACCTCATTCATTATCTGACCTTCCAAGAAATCACAAATAAGAGAAGATAGCTAAATCCCTAAACAGGTTAGTTTTAGTTGACATGATAAAGAAGCCACTTCTACTTTAATGTTTATAAGGAAAATAACTTTAAAATGATGAATCTCCTTTTTTTCTCCTTTTTTGTTATCTTCAGCCCTTTTCTATCAAGCCACACCCTTCTGTGATCCAAAGGGGAACCCTCATGCTATTCTATAGAATGAAACGTTACCTGATTCTAGAATCACAAGTAAAATAAGATCTTAAACTTTGTTGTAATTTTGTCTCTTGAAACTAGGAATAACATAATTACTGTCTCTTACTGAACACTGACACAGAATATGGACAAATGGATGACTTCATGGGAAAAATTCAGCGGGTAAAGGAACAGTTGGGCTAATTGTCCCTTCTTAGAAAGCTTTCATTTCTGTGATAGGGTACTTATTTTCTCCCAAGTACTGTAGTATTTTTCCTTGGGCAACTCTTGATAAAATCTGCTAAATTTTCCCTTTTAATTTTGTGTGTTTCTGGACTCCATATTAACCAGCTCTTCCCTTCAGCTTTCAAAATAATGGAATCGCTTATAGCTTTTCTGGTTGTGTTCTACCATTGAGATAACTGCGGTGGCATTGTTGTTGTTATTGTTGTTTGGAGACAATATTTCCTTTTGTGGTTCAGGTTGGCCTGGAACTCACAACTTTCTTGCCTCAGCTCCCCAGTGCTGGGATTACAGTCATGCATGTCATTTTAATGGCATGCATATGTTTCCTTGTCCCTTAGTTCTGGCTTCTTCTCCTGAAAGGACCTCTGAGGGGTAGATAGGGTGGCACAGAAAATCAAGATATCAAAATCCAGCCCATGGGGCTGCCCAATCTTGGAGTACTTACACTTTTGCCCTGGTCAAGCAGGGGGTGTTCTTGTATTTCTTGCTGCCAGCTGGCTTGTGAGAATGTATCAGTATACACTTTGTTACCAATGAGCTCAGCAAACATGGAATGTTCTGTGAGTTTCAGATTCTTCATCTGAAAAAAAGGGATTTCAAAGAAATGAGTATCATAGTCTCATCAACCCTAAGATTAATAAGTTAGAGAGTATTATTTAATTTTTTATATTTATTAAAATATATTTAACTTAATATAACAGTAATTATATTTATAACTTACTTTAAAATACAATATTCCGTGGAATGCCCATAATTCCAGATTTATATATGAGGATATTGGTCTTACAGAAGATAATCGATTTATCTTAAAAACATCCACCTAGCAAAGAGCCATATTAGGTCCCAAACACAGATCAGATCCCTCCTTTTTCACTTGCTGACACTGACTCTGAGGTTGACTAGGAGCACTTTTAGCTCCTATCCTTTAAAGAGAAAGTATAGCCCCTGCTTCCTTCCGTTCCCTCTTCTGCTTTTACCTTCTTGGAGTCTGGGCTGCTTTCACCCTCTTTGAGTTCCTTTTGAATTCTCCATGGTTTTCTCTTTCTCTCTATCTCTTTCTGTCTGTGTCTATGTCTCCTTGAGCTTACTCCCTTGCTGCTTCCCTCTCCAGTTTGCCAGTCCCTCTTAAACATTTCTAGGTCTTCTCTTTTTGAAGTTGTCCACATTCTTGGGTGATTCTGTGGGTTGTTAAGGATAGGAAGAAGGCATCCAGATGTGGCTTAATGACCAGGCTGTGGTTTCCAATTTAGTACCATGGTTTCCAAGCTTCAGGTAAAGGAAGACCTATACTGGAATCAAATCAACAGTGTTGGGAGAAGGTATGACTCAAAAGAGACTGTGAGATGACACTTGTCATTTGTATTTTTTAAAAATGTTTCTCCAAGATAATTCTGATATGTAGAACTGTTCATATCTTACTGTAAGGACTGCGCCCACTAGGGTCTATTCCTGAGGCTGAGCTGGAAAGTAGTTAGGTACCTATAGGGCCACCAGGAGAGCCACTTCAGTGGAAAGTAGACATGTAGTCTGTGAATGTCATTTAGTGAGTCGGACACTTGCTCCTTTCCCATCTCAAGTATCAGTGGTACATTTAGGTAGAACTCTTTGCTTTTGATACATATGGGCAAATAAAGTGATATTAAATTTTCATAGGGGGAGGATGATAAGAACAACCTGCTGAATAAATTGACTTAGGGGAAGCAAAAATGAAAAAGAAAGTTGAGAAACCCTGGGTTATGCAAGGATGACTGTGTCTCTGAGAATTATGCCAAATCATCCTCTCCCTTTCATTCCACATCTCTGGGTAGGAGCACAGAACATTCAAAGATAAGACTGAAACTCACATGCTATAGTTCTTCTGCTACTAACTGACAGTGATTAGATTTGCCGTGACTTTTATAGTTCAGGTGATTTTTTTTTTCATTTCATTTGTCACTTTGCACTTAGCATTAGTCAACTGGCATCACTCATACCTATCTTTTCTGCCTCATAATTAGATTATAAGGTATTTTGTGGCAGAGACATTAACTTTATTTATTTTTAATTTTTTTCCTGTTAAGTTTGTTGGTACATTTAAAGCAAACAATACAGTTACATTTATCATTGGGATCTTGTACCTTTACATGATATGTCTTAGTTCTTATTTTTTCCTCATACCCCTGACCTCCCTTCACCCCCTTCACCCTTCCCTATGAAAGATTAACTTTATCCTTCAAACATTCAGTGAGCATTTTCAGGCATGAGCTAGAGTCCAACAAAACAAAACAACCCACAAAGCCATAAGACACAGTTTCTGACTTTAAAGATTTTCTGGTAAATAGTTATGAAACTGTGTGACAAGCATAATGATAGATACGTACAATTTGCACAGAGAAGTATCCTGTGTAAGTGGGAGGAGTTGAGCTGAGCCTTGTAGAAGAAATGAAGAGGAATTTCCTGGGTAAACAATGGGTAGGGGACAGGCTGAACTGGAAATGAGACCAGGCCAAAGGATGAGGGTCCTTGAGGCTTATTCTAAGGTCCTGGATCTTATCTGTGAAGCAATAAGAAGATGCTAGAGAATTTAGCCAGTGGCACGATTAGCTCACTTTTTTCAGAGCTCTCCTTGCTGAAATGTGGACAGGAACAGAGGAGTCTGGAACTTTATTGGGAGATGTTTTAGTAATACAAAGTCAGTGATGCCTGGATAAGGAAAGTATGTTGGGGTAAAGTGGAAGGAACTAGCTAAAGTTCACATGAGAAAGACAATCCAGGGAACCTGTTCATTTAAAGGATGTGAGTGTGAGTGAAAATTACTATCATCAGTACTGTGAGGGAAGATTTGTCACTATCTCTTAAAACATAAAAGGGAATAGTCTGTGCTATAGTTTGGACTTGGAATACTTCCCAAAGGCCCATTGTCCTCATTAGAGTACTACTGGAAGATGGTGAGACTCTAAGAGGTGAGGTCCAATGAGAGGACTTAGGTCATTATGGTTTTGCCCTCCAAGAGACTGTGAATTTTAGTCTCTTCTCCTCTTTGTTTCTTACACTTCTTGGTCATGAGGTAAGGGTTTTTGCCTGACCTGTGCTACTGCCATGATGTGCTGCCTCTCAACCTACAACAGAGACCAAAAACCCACGGGCCCACCTGATCATGTACTTGAAACTCCAATACATTAGTCAAAATAGACCTTTTCTATTTACAAGTTGTTTATCTAAGATATCTTCTATAGTGATGAATACTGACTAACATAATCTATGACCCATCTATGGTTATCTACCCTAAGAAGAAAATTACTCACCACAGTTCATTAAAAATAAGCAAAAAAAGAAACCCAGATAGACACCACATGTCTATCAATAAAGAACTGGATAAAGAAACAACATTTAAAAATGAGAAGCACCTCTGTACACCAGCTCATTATATGACTGGGAAGAAAATCCCATTGTAGAATGTCTCATACACTAAGAAAAACAAAACAAAACAAAACAAAAAACCTCATCTTGGTATTTGAAAGTGCTCCTTTAGTTGTCTCTTACCGTTTCACCTCAGATTTTTTACCTATCCAGTCTCTCTCACCCACATAGTGCTACTTAGTTTTCTTGTTTCTTTAAAAATTTTAGTATTGGGAGAATATGAAATAAGATTTATAGAATATATATAAATCATATAATTTTGATGTAGTCAACACTTCTGTGCTTACCACTAACTCTAAGAACAGAAAACACTGTCATACTTTTCAATGTTTTTTCTGTCCGTCTCAAGTCTTTTATTCTCTCCTCTCCAATGTGAATATTTTCCTGAATTTTGATTATAGTTTTGCATAATTTTCATGCTTAGTTTTGTGTGTTTTTGAACTTTATATGTGGAATAATATGGAAGGTACATAATAAACACAAAATAGGTCTAAAAGGAGATTATTTTTCTTTTTTCATTGATAAAATAATTATATAAAATCATTTAAAATTTAGAATAATATGACAGTGTAGCCAATTAGTACGATCAACATAAAATTATAGTTTCTTCTATCAATAATAATTATAAAACAAAATAGATCCACTCATAGTAACAACAAATTAACCTAAATTCAAATCTACATGTTTCACCTACAATGTGGGAAAAAATTGCTATTAGCTATTCCTCAGACAAAGGTCTCCTATCTAGAATATATAAAGAACTAAAAAAAATCAGACCCCCCAAATACAAAGACCCAATTCAACAATGGGCATCTGAAATGAATAGATATTCCTTCGACAAAGAAGTAAAAGCAGCAAATAGACATATGAAAAAATGTTCATCATCACTGGCCACTTGAGAGATGCAAATAATGACAATGCTGAGATTCTGCCTCACCCCAGAAATAATCGCTGGTATCATGAAATGAACCAATAACAAAGGCTGGTGGGGTTGTGGAGAGAAAGGAACCTTTCTTCATTTTTGGTGGGACTGTTGCAGACTGGTGCAACCACTGTGGAAATCAATATGGAAATACCTCAAACAACTAGGGTTAGAAGTCTCATTTGACCCAGTTACTCCTCTGTTAAGTATCTTCTCAAAAGAATTACAATAATTAGACCATAGTGATATATGTGCACCCATGTACATAGTTTCACAGTTGATAATAATTAAAACTTGGAAATAGTCCAAGTGCCCATCAACTGAAGACTGGATAAAGAAGACATTTTTGTTGTTATTGTTATTTTGAGACAGGGTTTCACTATGCAGTTGAGACTGACCTGGAACTCACTATGTAGCCTAGGCTGGTCTTGAATTCACAGTGCTCCTCCTGCCTCAACCTCTTGAGTGCTGGGACTATAGGCATGTGCCACCACACCCAGCTAAGAAGATTTAAAAAAATGGAATACTACTCAACCATAAAGAATGAGAAACTAGAGAACTTTATAGCTAAGTGGATGCCCATTGAGGCCATACTCTTAAGTGAAAGAAGACACGTGTAAATACCAAATAGTTTCTCTGGTGTGAAAAACTAAAAGTGTAAATAAGGGTCAAAATGTATAATTGGTAATGCGAAATAGGAAGAAGAGGTCTAAAGGAGTTGGTGAAGTGGGATGGATAGGACAAAGGAAAAAAAGGAAAATAAAAAAATATGAGAAAAGGAAAAAAGTCTGTAAATACAGAAGGGTGGAGGGAGTGAAGGGAAGTCAGAAGAATGATGAAAAAACAAGAACCAAGATACATTAAGTAAAGGTACAAGATCCTAATGATGAATGTAACTGTATTGTATACCTAAAATGGACCAAAAAACAATGGAAAAAAAATCTAGGTGTTGCATGTGGAACAAAATTTGAAACATCCCTTGTATTTGGTTGGCATCATGAAGGTAATATGACCATTTGATCCTCAATTAATTTGTATTTCCTGAGACTAAATATTTGATGGCAAATTCCACTAAGTTACTAGCTTAATGTGCATTCTTTCTCAACATCACACTTGAATGTTTAGGTATTCCAGTGGTGTCTCACACATAGGACATGGTGCCTACCTAAGAATTACTTGGAGGTATTTGTTGAAATACTTGCTGCAAAACAGTACCCACAAGAGGTTTCACATCAGTACTTCTGGATAGATCCAATTTACCTGTATTTTTACTTGGAAAAACTCTGCATCAGCCCAAAAGGAGGAATCTCACATGGTGGCATCCCAGTTTTGTTCTGATGATCAGAAGAGATTTCTCAGGTGTGAAAACTTTTCTGGCAATCCTCAGGCCACATCAGGATCATTATGCACTCTCTATTTTTACTTGGGGCCCTTAAGATGATCTCTATCTAGCTAGGGGATTACATTTGCACCTGGCACTAGTTTAAGGGACATACCGTACATTGTATGCCCTTTATGCTTTTCACATCCTTATGTTTTGTGAGTTTGGAGCTGTCATGATCAGAAGTTTGTATTCCCCAAAATGTTTGTATTAGAATCCTCACTCCTAAGTTGGTGATATCAGGAGGTGAGAACAGTGAAAAAATGCCAGGTATGAGAAAGCAAGGTCTCCCAGACATGGAGTTGCTGTCCTCTTGGTGTTGGACTTGTAGCTTCCAGAAAGATGAGAAATGAAGTTCTACTGTGCCTTAAATACTAGTTTATGATATTTTGTTACCGGTAGTATTTGTGGTATTTTGTAGTCTGAATAGACAAAGATAGGAAGGAAGGAAGGCTTGAGAGTGGGCAGGGAGACAAGGGGGCCCAATAGCATAGGATCTGAGAATGGCATGACTATTTTATTGTCAGTGGTTAGTTGGCCATGATGAAGCAGAGCAGAAGACTAGAACGGAAACCATGACACCCACCCACTGTAAGTTTGGGCTTCTTCCAAAACCATTTTACTCTCATATGTAGATGCAGTAGGTGGGGTGGAAGCTATAAGTAAGCTGCAGGAATCTCTCTCCACACTCTAGAGCCTGGGTGGCCATTCCTGAACTTCTGCATCTACCTGTGATTTCACCTACCTTCAGCTCCATGGGAGGCTTTGAAGGTCATCTGTTCCCAGGGCTGCTTTTTTTCTTCTGTGGACTTTATAATGCACAACTCGTCTCTAGGGCTTTGATATGCAATTCCATTGTCCAGTATCCACCACGTCGTCCTTGGGACAAAGGAAGATGGGCATGGCTACAGCAAATACACTGTATTGGCTTACTGAAGATATTGAGTGCCTGCATTTTAATAGCCCAAGAGTTCTACAGCATTCCTGGACAGTTAGTACTTATCAGCAAGTTATATCATCAGAGAAACTTTATGTATCGCAAACAGTGGCAACATCTTACTCTCTATATGTCTTTCTTTCTGAGTGGATGTTTAGACATGGTGAGCCAGAACTTGCTGTCTCAGAGGTGTGCAGCTCTGGAGCAAAGTACCCAAGCTGTGGGCACATTTATATATCTGCCCCTGATGGTGTCTCACATGCAGGATACAGAAGGAGTGGAGCTGCAGTCTCACATGCTGCTCACTCAGGCCATGTTCCTGCTGACCCTGGTGGTGTTTGCAGAGTTGTGGGCTTCCAGTGAGCCACTAATTTGGATGATGAAGGCCTTTTTTAATATAGTTATAGGCTCTTGGCTGATGCAAATAGGCTTTATGCTGTACAAACCCATCTCTGGCTACAAATGGATGGATGATGACAACAATGACATAGAGTTCACCACCACTTTCTTCTGTTGGCATGTATTGTTCAGTGCTTTTTTGATGATCTGGATCTACGGCTTCTCTTTTGTTTGGTACCGCTACATTTTTGTTAATGTTTGAATCAGGATGTATGCAAGTTGTTCCCTGTTTTCTCACACTTCAGGACATCTGGTTGCGAGGCCATGGGAGGTGAGCAGTCAGAAAGAAGGATCAGGCATACTGCCTTCTGAGGTCCTGCCCTGTGACAGCAAGCTCTACTGGGAGGGGCATAGCCCTTCTCCCTTATGGCTTCTCTCAGTCTTGCTTGCTGACTGATGTGTTGAGGGAAGACGAAAAACCAAGAGTGACAAGCAACTATGACCTTCACACTCAGCTCTCTAAGTGCATCCTTCCCGACCTTTCCTGTCCTCAACTCCAGCCACAGCATCTACTTATCCTGTGCCTCTCTCTTCATCCCTCACTCCCCTCCCAGGAGAATATTAAAATCAATTGCCCTACTTTGTCTCTGGGCCTTTTTATAACTATCCCTCACTCCACCACATAGAATACATGCTGCTTATCATGTTTAGTACATGATAATGTATCCATCATAGAATCCACTAATCAAACTGTTATTTTTCACTTTATAGCGTTCAAGGAACTCTTCTCCAGTTCTCCCCTTTGATCACTCCTTGATCTGTCAAATGTGAAGCCAGAGCTTTGGAGACAGTTTCTTCTTCTGCAGGACCTAGTAGAATAGAGTGACCCCTGCACATAGTGAGGCCTTCCAGCGTTCATTTACCTTCAGACCTTTCCCAAATTCAGGTTCTCCTCCCAGGCATGCAGCCCATTGAGCTTCATGGTTCAGAATTAAATTTCACATAGCAGACTTCCCTGGATTCATTCTTTCTGGTTTTCATGTATGATAAAGTGTGACAGCTTATGTATTCCACAGACTTCTCTTTGTAATCCTCACAACTATCCTTTAATGGTGAATAAAACTAAAAAAAGGTAAAGAAAGTGGCTTTGGTAGCCAGATATTTTTCTTTGCCACATAATATTATAGCTGGGTATCAAGGGGTGGAAATCTGAGTAGGGTCAAATTATTAGGGATTCTAGAGTAGGAAGAGTCTATCAAAATTTTCTCTCTAATTTTAGAATAAAACATCTTATTAGGATACAGAGGGCCTGGGGCAGGGATTCTAGAGGGTCATCATCTTTCTGGTTTCCTTTTTTCTTCTAGTTCCTAGGGGAAATAGATGTAATCTTTGGTTCTGGACCCATTTCTCCTTTCTAATTTTCTTGTTCCAAAGGTAAGAGCTGGGCATGGTGGCATACATCTGTAATCCTGCAACTCTAGGAAACTGAGACAGGAGATTCACAAGTTGGAATGACTTTATGAGACCCTGTCTCAAGATAACAAAGGGGGGCGGCTAGGTTTAAACCCCTGTACTGAGAAAAAGTTAAGGTACTTTTCTGGTTGTCTAGGACCTTTGCCTCTGGCTTGGAGGTAGGGGTGGTATGAGCTTTCTGAGTTTTGTAGAGAGGGCAGGTGTGTTTCCCTGAGTCAATTTGATGGGAACTCAATCAAATCTTACTGTGAGCTCCACCCAACAGTTGATCAGCTTCTATGGAGAGCTCACACCTACACCAGTTGGATCACTAGACTGGAGATGGACAGGGATCCCTTGTAAGGAAGTAAAATAAGCTCAGCCTCCTTGTGCTCCTTGGTCTTGGGGACCAGACTGATTGAGCTCCACAGTGTTCCCTGTAAGCTCTGCCTGTTTCTTAGTTACTCCTGTGGATTCTACCAGCATTTCTCTTCCATGCCTTAGATATTGTTTCTGGCCTTGGTACAGCCTTGTAGTTCCTCCTTCCTTAGCCTCGTTGAACTTCCTTTGGAGCCTTGACTTTGGCATGGTAGAGAATCTGCTTTTCCTCTGTCTTCTTTCCTGTTGATATGGGAACACTTTTCTATTTCACTCAATTTTCCCTTTTTTATTTTAAGAGTATATTTTGGACCTTTCTTAAACATAAAAATGGCTTTTTTGTTGGTGTTACAATCTAACCTCATATGAGGCAGTATCTTTGACTAAGTATAAGAACAGTCATCTATAAGGGTTGAAAGATAAGGCCCTGGTATGAATATTGCAAGACATTATTTTTGCATAAATTATATCAGAAAGTAAGATACTTGTTTTTCCTGAAATGTGTGTCATTTTAAGTACGTGTGTGTGTGTGTGTGTGTGTGCACACACGTGCACTTGGGTGTGTGTGTTACTGGGGAATGAATCCAGGGTCTTTGCCCTGAGCGACATCTCCAAACTTTAAAAAAAAATTCAGAGAGGGCATCACCAAGTCACTAAATTGCCGACAATGGGCTTGAACTTGCAATCCTCCTGCTTCAAAAGTTCTGGGATGGGGCCGGGGATTTAGCTCAGTGGTTCTGCCACCTGCCTCACAAGCACAAGGTTCTGAGTTCAATCTCTGATACCAAAAATAAATAAAAAAGGTGTTGGGATTACACATGTGTGCCACTATGCTTGGCCATTTGGGGGTACTTATGAAGTTCCATTAAATACTGACAAATGCATCTCTTTAGAGAATTCATGTCTTCAAATGTTGTTATGTGTTACATCACATATCTTCTGTGTGAAATAATAAATAGTGGGAGAGACCTATATGGAATTAGAGTGTGATATAGTGGTAGAAGAGGTGAGCCTGCTGTTTGGATAATGAGTTTTTCTTTCCTCCTTCTGTAATATATATAGGAACTGTATAGGTAATCCTGATCATCTTGTAAAGTACATAAAACCAATTCAAAATAAATCTGGGGGAAAACAAAAACTAAGGGCAGCTTTGTGAAGGAGGGTGTAATCTTCAACATCATGCACCAGAGGGCACCATTTCATGTAAGCCTGGCAAGGACCCTCCTTCTCCGTTTGGAATTGAACTACGCATTTAAAAGAAGTAAAGGAGGGCCAGGGAGGAGAGCAAGAGAAAAATGAACACAGGTGTCATCCAAACAGCCAGTAAGTATCGTGTGGATCTGTTTGCTGTTACGTTTAGATGTATGGACAAGAGCAAACACAGAATCCAACTGAATATACCGAAATGTTTGTGTGTGTGTGTGTGTGTGTGTGTGTGTGTGTGTGTGTATACCTCAAAAATCTTTTGGTCACTCAGTATCTGGCAACCATCCTGTGTGGGATGAAAAATCATTATGTGAGACTTGGAAATACCATCTCCTGCTATGGAAGTCAGTGAGAGTGACAGTTCCTCTCCTGGCCCTGGCAGTAAGGCTTTGGACATGAACACCTGCCTCAGACTTAGCAATCAGACCCTCTGCCCAGAACTTTTTATGTTGAAGTGGTAGCATGGAAGCTGAGGGCCAATGAGATTATATATCTTGGTGCCTATGATGACAAATACTCAGATACAGTGAGCTAACAACAATGGCACAGCAAGGAAAACCACTTTGATTTCTATGGGAGGTGGCACAAACCACCACAAACAAAGTGTGGTCATCATAATAAGACAGTATGGATATCTGAGTGATCCTACACACAGATTACTGTGGTAGCCATTGATCACAGAGTCTTGGGAAAAATGTGTGGGCAGTCTAGGTAGATTAAATATATGCTCTGCAGTGGTAGGATTTTTTACCCTTTGATGCACTTAAAATAGCTAGAAAAGTTTCTGTCACATGGAAGTACTCACTAAATATTTGCTGTTTAAGGAATTAACAAATAGGAAACTCAAACCATCATGGTGGAAAATCTGGACCCTCATCCAATTTGCAGCCTTTTTTTCTCTGAGCTGTCAGTGAACCCAAGGTCTCCCATATGTAGGCGAACACTCTACCACTGAACTACATTCCTAGACCCCAGGAGATCTTAAATAAAAAATAATAGTTTTCCCATAGAAAGAAGCTTGTAATATTTTTGCAAGTGTTTATTGTGAACCTTCTTAACATTTACCAAAAAGATTTGCTGCTATTTCCATCATAACTATACACTAGGGTAAAGGATATGCTCAGAGCTTTGGGGAATTATTTCATCCTGGTTTTACTCTACCACACCTCTAGTAAATCTTAGAGCTGAGATGTGAAGTCCAGTCTAATTTATAAACCAGTATTTCCTACATTTTCCTAATGACAATAATTATCAAGGGTACTTGCAAAATATACAAACTCCTGAACCCCACTGTAGCTTTCTAAATGAGAATCAGCAAGGAAATGATTGGTAAATTTTGCACTATGGATGGTTATCATACAAGTTTAGGAGACATCTGGTACTGTTCTTTGGGGAGCTAGAAGGTCTTGAAAAGGTCATGTATGCAATCATCATGCATTTCAAGTGTCTAATCAGTGGTGCTTGCTTCTCATCCCACCATTGCTAGCATGACCCACATTGTTTGAGGGATCCCACACGCAGCCTTTTCGAGCTGTGAAGAAGGTGGGGCAGCAGATAGGGCTGGAGCAGAGATTTGCAAAGCTTCGTCGAAGACTGCTCCGA
Organism: Fukomys damarensis; assembly: GCF_012274545.1. Lineage (NCBI taxonomy): Eukaryota > Metazoa > Chordata > Mammalia > Rodentia > Bathyergidae > Fukomys > Fukomys damarensis. The sequence goes on from NW_022900923.1 coordinate 24,784,388, forward strand.
AAACATAGTTTTAATAAATTAAGCATATATCACTACTGCATGTGGCAGAAGAGCCCACAGCCTTATTTATTTTGCTCAGGTTGTGTTAGCCCTTTCCTAATGAGTTGATATTCCAAGGATTAAAATGACACAGAACCATCCAGACCTTTATCCTGAATTCTCTTAAAATATGTGTGTTGCATTGAGTGGTGAATAGGAAATTGATAAGAGATTGAAGATATGCATCAGGCTACAAGCTCATCTTGGGACACAAAATATAAAAAATTAAAGAATTTCTTCTCATTATCTGGTCTTCAATATACCAAATAAAACAACATTTTTCAAAGGTAAGTACTATTTTATTTGCAATTCATTATTTTTTCATTGAGTTTATTGGTACTTTTTAAGTATACAGTACAGTTGCATTCATCATTTGGACCTTGTACCTGTACAAGAAAGATCTTGGTTTTCATTTTTACCCCATACTCCTGCCCTCCATTCACCCCCTCCTCCCTTCCCTATTTATAAAGACTTTGTTTCCATTTTTTCCTCTTCTCATTTTTTTCCTTTTCTTTTATTTCCTTTCCCCTACCCTTCCTACTTCCCCTACACCTTTAGCCCTTTTCTTCCTATTTCACATTAGCAGTTATAGAATTTGGATCTTATTTAGTTTTTCACACCAGACAAACTATTTGGTATTTACATGAGTGTCTTATTTATTTCACTTAAGAGTATGGCCTCAATATGCATCCATTTTCTTATGACTCTAGTTTCTCATTCTTTATAGCTAAGTAGTACTCCATTTTATAGAAAAACCATATCTTCTTTGCAATTCATTATTAACAACATTCCTTCAAACTTCCAAAGTTATATCTTTCCATGGGACAAAGTTTTGCTAGGCATTATAAGCTCCCCAACAATCCTAGGATTTAAAAATTTTCTAAATCCTCTCATAGGTGTGACACTGAATTAATCTTTTCTCACAAGTTTGGAGAACATTTGTGTTAGTCACTTTTCCAACTCTGTTACAAAAAACCTGAGAACAACTTAAAGGAAAAATGGTTTATTTTGCCTCCCTGTTTAAAGTCTCAGTTCATGCTCAGCTAATTCCATTGCTTGTAGGCCTGTAGTGAGACAGAAATATCATGGCAGAAAAGTGTGGTGGAGAAAAAATGCTTACCTCATGGTGGCCAGGAAGGAGAGAAATGGGGAGAGGGGGAGAAGAGAGAATACATTGAGGATTCTAGGGCAGGTCTGCCCATCAGATTGCTGATCCACAGGCCAATTGTCTCTGGAAACACCCTCACAGACACACCAAGAAGTGTGCTTTACTAATTTCCTAGGCATTTCTCAAATCAATCAAATTGATGAACAATACCACTTGGGATGTTCTAAGCTAAATTTTAAGATTTACAAGGAAGGTGCTCTTTCATCTTTAATATAAATTTCCTATCAGAAGAGGACAAGAGAAATGAAGAATTCATGAAAAAACAAGTGCCTGATGAGAAAGGGAAATCAATTCATTTGATGTTGATGTCTTAAGTGGACAGAATACCCAAGACACAATGCTTATTAGCATTACATCAAGCTTAGCTGTGGTGGAGCACATCTGTAATCTCAGCTACTTGGGAGGCTGAGGTGGGATGATTGTGAGTTTGAGGCCAGCCTAGCCAATTTAGTGAGACCTTGTCTCAAAAAAATCACATCAAATGTAATAGTTTATAAGTGCCTTGTAAGCTGAGTTTAAGTATGAAAAGTTAAAGTCTTCAGAGGGAATGAAAGGTTGGAGTAATGAAGAGATCTTAGATATGTTTAGAAAGTATGAATTAAGTATGGAGCAAGTCTGGTACATTGAAGAAGTCCCAGGAGTACAGATAAGGTATCTCTATTATGAGATATATGCCAGAGATAAATAGATATTGCCTGTGGAATCTGGAATCCTTCACAGAGGTCACTATGTGTTCACAAGGGGTGGATTTCTATTGACTAGAGCTTAATTCTACTCCTAACAATCACAGTGGCAGGAAAAGCATGCCAATATGAGCAACGCTGGTGAGTCTCTGAGAGGGATTTATCTAATGTTTTGAGGCCTCAAGGGAAACCACATGCCTTCCCAAATATTAAATTGTAGTGAGCCATTCAGGGAGACCACATGTGACTTTCTGTCATCAATGTACCTTGCTTTCTGATTTTCTTACTTCCTCTTCCTAGTTTCTGCTGCCAGATCTTTAAGGCCAGAACAAGGCCTCATTCATAAAGCTACTCAGGCAAGAGAGAGGAAGTCAAACATAGGCTGAGCCATCAAGAGCCTTTCCTCCTCCCAGCGGAAGGCTAACATGGGGTTTGAGACTACCCAGTGATTTCTTTTGTTGACAATTCAACATTATTATGGCATGGAATGAGTGCTGAAGACCTTCCCAAATTATTAGAAAGTTTAAGGCAGAAAATGTAGGAATTGGAAACATAGGAATGAAGAAATGATAAAATGAGGGCCTAGGATTTAGCTCAGTGGCTCAGCTGCCTGCTTAAGCAAGGTACCAAGTTCTATCCCCAGTAGCAAAACAAACAAATAAACAAAAACCCTAAAGAAATGGAGGACCTTGCTCACACACCTCATTATGACTGTCTTGTCAATGGCAAATTCTATCATAATCAACCCCCCTTGCTTCCAGTCGAATATATATAAAAGGGAAATAATCCATGGGGAAATTTCTGCTAAGCCCATTTCCTACACTCAGATGGTTTCAATAATCACATTCATTTAAGAAATCCATGTTAGTTTCTATAAATGACAAAGCTCCCAAAGATTAAAGATAATTGAAAACAAAGTTTTGTGATAATATCTGTTTCTTCTTTGTAAGAATCTTTTTACTCTGGAAGACATTGGTATAGGAAAAGACTTTATGAACAAATCCTCAGTAGCACGGGAACTAGCAGAAAGAATCAACAACTGGGATCTCATCTTACTAAAAAGCTTCTGTACTTCAAAAGAAACCATTAGCAGAACTAAGAGACAATCTACAATGTGGGAAAAAATTTTTACCAGCTGTACCTCAGACAAAGGACTATTATCAAGGATATATAAAGAACTCAAAACAATCAGTCCCCCCAAATATAAAGACCCGATCCAAAAATGGGCATCCGAAATGAACAGACATTTCTCATACAAAGAAGTGAAAGCAGCAAGAAAATATATGAAAAAATGTTCCACATCACTG
>NW_022900923.1:24788338-24954407 GCF_012274545.1 Fukomys damarensis
AAAAAAAGAATCTTTTTTATCAATGTCTTGTACTCTTAGTAAATACTTTGAAGATAATTATACTCAATATATTAACTTTTGTTATTCTCTTATTATTTCATTATGAAAGTTTGTTTTATTTTTTCATAAAATAAAAAGGTAATCTCCTGAAAGAAAAATTCATCTAGCTTATACAGATCTTAGACAATGTACAAATACTTTGCAAGTTTAGGAGGAAAAAGACGAAAAAACAATGCCTCCTCTCATAGAGTTCAGTCCGGGGGGGAGGTACATAATTAATGAAGGAAAACAATAAAATGTGTTAATTGTGTTATGAAATATGATCAGGCTGCTTACAAGGAAGTAGTGAGCTATCTGCTATGGTGGTAGATTCAACCATTCTGGGTTCTCCAGGAAGGTAATACATAAACCAGCTCTCCAATTTTTTTTTCTTTTTTTTTTTTTTGTACTGGTGATCAAACTTAGGACCTTACACTTGTGCAGTAGGAGACGTGCCACTGAACTAAATCCCCAGATGAGATAACTAATAATTTGTGAAGCCACTTGCAGTTGAGAGGTATGGAGTTGAGAGGCAATGGTATGGAAATAACATGAGATTGAATTGAGAATACATTGTAATGTTCCTGAAACTGAAATGCCTTAGTTTTGGCTTGGAAACTTGAAACATCATGACACAAAGTGACAGAAAGCCTAGAAGGCAAAACTAGGTAGTGTGAATCTTCTATACTAAGAAGGTTGGACTTTACCTTGTAAGACATTAAGGCAGTTGTTGAAGAGTTTTAACAATGACAATACCAACATATTGTGATGGTAATGTATAGGGTATTTGGAAGGGGTAAGAGATTGGAACTAGGGAGACCTTTTAAGAAACTGATGCAGTGGTCTAGAAGAGAGTTGATAGGGATCTGAAATAAAAGAGTAACTATCACTTCTTGGGCTTTTAGCTAAGATCAAGTGCAATAAGAAAGTAACAAGGCATGGGCAGGGAGGAGAAGACAGAATCCAGAAATATATACTGGGGGAAATTACACAGCATAGACCATCATTGCATGTAAGAGTCAGAGAAGGAAGAGAAATTAAGAGAGAGAGAGAGTTGAATCTAAGTATTCTGGATAATATAATTGAATGAGTGATATTTCTAGTAACTGAGATTTGGAGTAAGAAAAAGAGCATGTTGGGGGGCCTGAATGTGTTAAACACATTGGTGTGTGTGCACAGAGATGCTTAAAACTAAAGCCAAACAAGAAGTTTAGTCTGAAAAAAGAGATTTGAGACTCTCATTGTCACAGGTTAATTGGGTAAGGAAGTGCTTGTAAAAAGAGCAGAGGGCTGTGAGGGACACAGCATGTGCATGCACGCACGTGCACACACACACACACACACACACACAAATTTGCAACACTAGACTAGAAGAAAAATAATATATGTGGAATAGAAGGCAAGAATGACACTAGCTCTGCTTCCACAATAGTGTTTGTGCTTCTGTTTCTGTGTCTATTATTAAAGAAAAATAACTACCTGGTGTCACCAGGAAACATGATAAAAATGATTGTTTAGTTTCTTATTTTATAAAAACTGTACTCTAGTGATTGTGAGTGGCAGTAACTATCCTTATCAGGCACTTGACTAGACTGACAGTTCTAGTAAATTAATTTTAGGTTCATTTTATAGTCATTCAATGTAAACTTTGGGCATCATGGAGAAATGTTGGGTAATTAGGTAATTAGCTTTTTCACTAGTTGAACATTGTGTTTTAAACAGCATAGGATGTGAATTGCAGTAAATTGAGATGGGTCACCTGGATACCTGAGGCTCTATATTTGGCTTTCTGACTTGCCACATTTATGTCCTCCAATTAATTTGGGTAAAACACTGATCAAACCCTAGAGGAATAAATACATTGCAGGACCAGGTCAATATACAAGAAAGCTCTTGTCAGTCTGTAATGTAGGGCCCAAACTAAACAGTTAAAATTTTGCTGGAGTACATAAAAAATCCTGCCCTTGTTTCCTGAAAGGTAAAATATAAAGTATGGTGGAGTTAATGATGTGATGTGAGAGCCTCCAAAGCTAACTTCATTTCAAGTTACACTAATAGAGTACAGTTTTGATAGCATAAGAAAACTAAACAATTTCCTTCATCAGTTTTCTTGAAGACACCAGATAGTGTATTTTAATAATAGAACATACAATATAGGCAATAGTTCTCTGATGCTCTGCCCTGGAAAGCATTTACAATGCTTGGGTTGTGAGTACCTCTCCAGCTAATGAAATAGGAAGCAGATGGAAAAGAGGCCATATAAAGAGTGGTTGAAGAGTTGCTTAGAGACTAGTCAGAGAGTTCAGAGAGAAGCAGAAAGCTGTGTTATCTTTGTAAATATTGTAAGCACTCTCTTATATAAGAGGACTTAGAAGAAGCCTGTCAAACTTCATAGTGAAGAATTTTGAAAAATAAAAAAGGTAGAGCATGCATTCATAGGAAGAAAAACATCTTTCTATTCATTTTATCTCTTCATAAATGGAATAGGCAATCATGTGAGATAGTGAGCTCCCCATACTTGGGAGTGTTCAACTACAGTGGTATTGAAAAAAGGCCAGAGAAGGGGAAGTTGATTGAGTTGGATGATCCTAAAGGTCATCATCATACTATAGAAAATGATCTGTTAAATTGCTTCATTTTCTCAATCTGAATGCAATTCTACTCATAGGTGTTTTTATTTTGTTTTGTGTTTTCCTCCCCATATAGAGATCATTGGTTCAACAAATCTTATAATTCTGCTAGAGAATGAGATCTTTGCTGATTTTTTCAACACATTTCTTTCTCTTCCGGTAAGCATTCTTAAAATTAAATCCAAATGCTTTATCAACAACTGAATAATAAGGGCCAGGGATTTAGCTCAGTGGTACCACGCATGCCTTGCAAGTGCAAGTTCAAGAGTTTTATCCCCTGAACATAAAAAAAACCCAAAAAGCCAAAACCACACACACACACACAAAAGCAACTAAATGATAAATCCCACTGAGCTCAGGGCCCTTCTCTGTTTTTTTAAAAATTACCAAATTCTTTATTAAAACCAAAAATTGTATCAATTTGGGCAAATAAATGTGAACCAGAACCACCTCTAAAATCTTCAGGAGCTTCCTATTGTTAATACAAGCAAGCCCTAAATCTCTACCTTCTTTAACTGCTTTTGACTCTCCAGTTATTTCCAGTGACACTGTCTGTTGATGATACCCGGTGCTGTGGTGACTACAACTGTACCTTCACTGACACACCTGCCATTTCTGTTCCCTAACTCCTAGACAGCTCCTTAGGCTCTTTGTTTTCTGCCTGGCTTGCCTTCCCCACAATTCCACCTATCAGTTTTAACCATTCTTTAAATTTCTGCTCAAAATTCTTTTCTTCTTAAGCAATTCTTAAGTCTTATAATTGGAACCTTCTGATTGGAACTTCCTGCCTTTGTCTGTGTCTCTGGGCAATTTGCCCTCCTCTCGTGTGTGTGTGTGTGTGTGTGTGTGTGTGTGTGTGTGTGTGTCTAGATTGCAAATTCTTGTGGAGCATGGACTTTGACTATTCATTTTGTTCTACTGACTGTTTAAGCACACAGCAATTATTAAGCTGCTAGATGGAACAAAATCTATGTATTTTCTTAATCTGTGAAACTAACACAAATCTCAAACATCACAATGTATTTAAATCAAAGCCTAGGCTAAGCCTACATCTTTTTATGTTTAAGTATTTGCTAACATTTTAAATGTTGATGCCTTACAAACCATAGCTCACCTCAGTGCTTCTACACATTACTCCTCTCCCATGGGATGGCACCTATTAAAAGGTGAAATTTCAGCAAGGGAGAAAACCTAGTGTATCACCTCACAATCACCTGTCAGATCCTCGCTTTGCATCAGCCCTGGGCTCAGTGCTGGGGATATACATATTACTAATACCAAATGGGAGACTAATAATTAATGAACAACATGGTGGAAGTTTCTAGGAAGCAATGGGAGTGCAGTACAGAGGAGGAAGAGGTCATTCCTGCCAGGAAGTGTCAAGAGAAGTTTACAGGAGCCTAATCTTCAAAGTACATTTCAGATAACTGTCTAAGGAAAAAGTATGGAAGGAAGGGTAAGGAGGAGGAAAAGGCTAGGGTTTAAATAGCAAGAAAAGCAAAACCCTTATATACAGATAGTCTAGAGAAAGTAAAGTATTGCTAGCCAATGTTATTTTAAAAAGAAACATCAATTTTTGATACTTTTAAATTTTCCACATGTAATTTGTACTCAGGTCCTCGTTATCTTAGTGCTCATTACTTTCAAAGGTTATAGAAATCCAAAACAATTTCTTATTAGGGAAAGGTTTTAGGCCTTTGCTTTAACTCTATATTCATTGGGAAAGTGAATAATGCAATATACAAAGTAAATGCATTATAATATAAAAGGCTTTATCTTTTGCACACAGGGTAGCTTCCAGGTGTAGGCAGAGTGGAGCCAAAATTTAAATAAGTCTTGTAGTTCAATATATTTGGACTATTTTGTCACAGAAAATTTATTTGGTGGAATAAATTCTTATTAGTAAATGTTTGCAATGCAATAATTACATTGACAGAATAAATTTAAGAATGTTCCTTGAAACAGAGAAGCAGTGGAACCCCTCTTTGTGGTTGCAGATGTACTATGACATGTACATGAAGAGCAACTCTTCCTCTGCTGTTTCCTTGTTTTCTTTTGCAGGTCTTTGGTCAGACACCATCCTATACTGTTGAAAACTCACAGTGGAGCTTGTGGCCAGAGATACCTTATCACTTGGTGAGTAAGAGTTTTCAATGGCAGATGGCTTGGGGAAGAGGAAGAGGGAGTTGAATTTCAGGAACTATAAAGCAATTGACTAGAACAAACAGCATCAAACTAGGTAGGCATTTTTTTTTTTTTTACATTTCTTGGGTAAGAAATTGTTATTGAATAATTTCCTTTATATTGTAGTCATAGCACAAGGAATTCATTCCTCATGTCTATTGTGCTTATTAGATAGTAGATATATACTTGAAGTACATTGCTGAGAAGAACTTTGAGACCATATCTAAGCAGGAAAGAGTCTGGAATCTGATTTACAGTGTCTGCCATGGGTGTAGCATAGGAAGTGGCAGCCCATAGGCAACATAGTTATGATCAGATATGTATTATAAGATACAGATTAAGATAAGATGCCACTCTGCTATTTCTGTTGACAAATTTACCTTTCTCTTTCAGGGACATGTATTTTTAAATCTCCTTCTATATTTCATTTCCTTTTATCTTTCTTTTTCTCTTTTTCCCCCTATGCTGTTTGTCTTACTTTTCTCATTGCTGAGACAAAATACAAGACACCCAAAGTTAAACCAAGAAAAGTTTATTTCCACTTTCAGTTTGTAGAGGTTTCAGTCCATAGTTGGCTGAAGGCAGGGTGGCAGGGCAGAGGGGCAGTGTGGGGAGAAACAGTCCATGACATGGTGGGCAGATGGCAGTGGGCAGCAAAGCAGCAGAAGTCTGCCTTTCCCTGCTATCCCATCTAGGCTAGCTACTCAGCTTTTGGGTGGTGCAACCCAACCCACAATTATGGTAATTCCAATCAGTGCACTAATTCAATACCACACATTCTCAATCCCAGTATCACAAACCTATATCCAGCCAGCTCCGAAAAGTCCCACCTATGACTGCATGAAGTTGGGGGGGGTGATATCTAGATCAAGCCATAACATTGTCCTCACTTTTCCCTTAAGTGGTATCATAATGATCACTCTAAGCCATGATCACAATAAGATAACTTTTTGTGAGTTTTACAGAGCTAACAAGTGATACCATACTCTAATTCTTATATTTAGATTCCCTAAGGTAACTTTGAAACTACAAGTTTTAAATTTTTTTCTCCCTTCTCCAGTGGCTTGATTCCTCTGATACAACCTATTCTCTCAACAATAGTATGTGTGAGGGGCCTGAGAGAATTTATATGTATTTGAAAAGAAGCAAGTTAAATAAAGTTATTACCTGATACCATAGACCATAAATTTTTCTTTTTCTCTTCTGTCAAATAAAACTTTAATCTTTTCTTAAACAAATTTACCCAGCAATAAAGAAATTTTGAAAAATGATCAAGCTTTTACTTCCTACCAATCTATTTACTTCTTTATTTGTTTGCTTTTTGGTACTGGGGATTGAACTCAGGACCTTGGGCTTGCAAGTCAGGCAGTGGAACCACTGAGCTAAATCCCTGGCACTTTACTTCTTTATGAGTCCCATTTAAAATCTCTACTCTCCTTACGTACTATTTTTAATCAACACACTTCTCCTTCCAACCAAACAACACAAGCATAAGATTATGTAATGGCCATAACTAAGTTGTTTTTTTAACAGTTCAGTTCAATTTATCTCTGTGTTGCGATGTTTTTGAATTCTAGATTTCCAAGTACAAAGGATTACTGACCTGGTTGGAAAAATACCGACTACCTTTCTTCTGTAAAACAAATTTGTGTTTCCACTATATCCTTTGTCAGGAACTCATCAGCTTTGTTAGGTCTCCAGAAGGAGGTAAACATGTGTGTGTGTATGTGTGTGTGTGTGTGTGTGTGTGTGTGTTATATAGAAAAATGGAAAACCATATCACATAATGATCCTATCAGTCCTACAGGAAGACACAAATAACTGCATCTGGAAATATCTAAGTGGCTCAATCCATGCTGCAGCAATTTCTTTTAAGCTGAAAATTGGTAGAAGGAGTCAGGTTAGGTAGGCCATTTATCTCACTATAACTAGAAATTATGGAATTAATGGTAGTCACAAAGCATGGTAAAAACTGCCTAAAATATACTAAGAATCAAGCACATTTACAACCTTTATTATTACTATTTGGTCTCAGCCCCCATTACTTAGCTGGGTGCTGAAATTTCTTAATTGGTCTCCTTGTTCTGCTTTTGCTTTCCTGCTCAGAGCAGTTAGAGAGAGCCTTCAAATTATAGTTGGGACATTGGATCATATTAAATCAAAAAGCTTCTGCATAGCAAAGGCAACAGCCACCATGGTGAAGAGATAGCTTACAGAGCATGAAAAAATATTTGCCAGACATTCCTCAGACAGAAGACTAATAGCAGGAATATATAAAGAGTTCAAAAAATTAGTCTCTCCAAAATAAAAAATCTGATTAAAAAATGAGGAACTGGGGCTGGGGATTTGGCTCAGTGGTTCTGCTGCCTACTCACAAGCACAAGGTCCTGAGTTTGATCCCCAGTGCCAAAAAAAAAAAAAAAAAAAAAAAAGAACTGAAAAAGAAATACAAATGACCAATAAATACATGAAAAAGTGTATGAAATCTCTGGCCATTAAAGAAATGAAAGTACACATTACAGCAACACAGATTCTATCTTACTCCAGAAAGAATGGCTGTCATCAAGAAATCAAATACTAAATGCTGATGAGGCTTCTGGGAAAAGGAAACACAGCTGCATTGTTGGTGGAAATGTAAAGTAGTATAATTACTATGAACATCAGTGTGGAGATTCCTAAAAAAAAAAAAAAAAAAAAAAACTAAACTAAAAATAGAATCTATTTTACCTGCTATTCCCTTTCTAGGTATTTCCCTAAAAGAGTTAAAGACATCATACATGCATACTTATGTTTATAGCAACACAACTCATAACAGCTAAATCTTGAAAGCAGCCTATATGTCCATCAATAGGTGAATACATAAAGAAAATGTGGCATTTATTTAACAGTGAAGTACTACTCTCTCAAAAAAGAAGGATAAACTTGAGTCATTTGTAGGAAAATGTACATGAGACCATAACACTAAGCAAAATAAATCAGACGCACAAGCTTAAATATTGCATAAATTCTCTTATATGAGAAATCCAAAATATAAGTAAAGAGCAAAATAAAAGACAAACAATAGGAAACAGGCAGATTGATCTTTTGAAAAAGTAAGAAGAACAAAGTGGGGAGAGGGAGATGAAAAAATAATTAAGATATGTTATGTAAGAATTCCCCATGAGGAATGTAATCATGATGTACTGCAAATATGTAGTAATAAATACAAAACATTTTAAATAGTCAGAATAAAAACAAAAATATAATTGGGAGAGGAATTCTAGGAATATGGCAGAATAGGAAGCACCAGGAATTTGTTTCAAATCTAGGTAGCAATTGCATTAACAGAATATATATCCTGTAACTGTTTTTGGAATTCTGGAGTCTCTTGAGGTTTATAACTTTGGGAAAGGCTTAGACAGTAAGTTATAGTTGTTTTAATATAACTTTAGCTTTTTGCACAATTGTAGCTGCCTATCCTCCAATCTTACCCCTATGGCAGGCAACTGTCACAACCCTAGACCAGGGAACAGCTTGCACACAGCTTGTGGGAAATAGAGTGATCAAAGAGGATCTTGTTCTCCAAATACTGGGGACCTGTGCTCTAATTTCTGGTTGCTGTTTCTGATGACAGAAGCACAGACAAGAAATAGGTAGCCATTTTTGTAGTATCTTCCCATTGGTGTAAGTATTAAAAAATCTGGCATCCTCTCCCCTTTACTTTATACATTTTTTCCCTTTTAAGAGGAAGAGATTAAGGATTAAGGTACTCAAATGCAAATGCACATACAGGTAAACTTAGTAGGTGACTATCTTTACATAGGGAAAGGCACAAGCTGGGAAAACCCTGAAAAGACAGAAGTTTATACCTCAGGCTGATCCCTGGCACTGGGCAGCATGCAACAACAAAATGAACAACAATAATCAGAAAATTCTGGGTAATAGCAAGAATCTGATTTTTAAAGTTACCATATTATTAAATTCAAATATCTAGTTTTTAACGAAAAGTCACAAGGCATATGAAGAAACAGGAAAGTTTGCCTGTTTAAGGGAAAAAAAACTGTCCCTGAAAAAGACTGACAGTAGGTCTACCAGATAAAACAATTGTCTTTAAGCTATTCCAAGAAATAAAAGACAATGGGGTTAAAGGGAGGGGTGGGGAATGGGAAAAAAAAGAAGCAAGATACATCATGTACAAGTACAAATTTTCAATGATGAATGTTATCATTATGTATACCTAAAATGTACCAATATAAAAGAAGAAAAAAGTCAATGGGGAAAATTTAAGACTATTATATGCAAATAAAATGGAAATATCAACAAGAAGATAGAAATCCAAAAAAGAAATTCTGGAGTTGAAAATTACAGTAACAGAAATGAAAATGGAAGAATTCAGAGGTAAATTAGAGCAGCCAGAAGATAGGTGAGAGGAGATTATCAAGTCCAAGGAAGAGAAAGAAAAAAAGGTTTTAAAAAATGAACAGAGTCTAAGAAACCTGTGTGATACAATCTATCAAACTAACATATTCACTGGGAGTGTTCTGAAAGACAGAAGAGAGAGAAATGGACAGTACAAATTTTACTTCCTCAATAAAACTGCTCTGATGATTCTATTTAATACCACATCTCCCCATTCATTTACTCTGTTCCCACAGCACTCCCAATATTCTTTACCCAGCTTTCCTTTTCTATGTAGTGCTTATAACCTTCAATCTTACTAGATAATGTACTTATTTATTGTGCTTATTCTTACTGTTTGTATCTCACAAGAATATAAGCTCCTTAGGACAGGAACTTTTGTTCTGTTTGTTGATGTGTGGCAAGAACATAGAATGGTACCTGGCACTTAATAGGAATGTAATACATATTTGTTGAAAGATAAGTAAAATTTCTATCTGGGGTTGAGTTGGTAAATTTTAGCTCGTTAGCCACATGAAACTAAGTGTGTTCTACCTGGAACAAAATTAAGGTTTGGAAACAACCACGATATATGGAGTGAAATGTAACAAATCCTCCTACTATATTATTCTAAACTACCCCATTGATATATCATATATTGATAAAATTGGATTAAAATACACTCTAAGGACAAAATAATTGTCAAGTGAGGACTATAGAGGGGAAAGCACTTTGGTTGGAGGGTATATTTGAGCTGCAGATTGTCGCATATCATTGGATGGCTCAGTGCCTAACTCCAAAAGCACCACGTGGTCAGGACCCACTCATCTAACTGGCCAACATTTTCCCTCACTCACACTGAGCAAATCAAGGTCTAGCTGTGTGTAAGGCTGAGAGACAGATAGGAGGAAGAGCTAATTATCTCTCTGATCACGGCAGCCAAGATGATGAGATGGAAAAAGGCAGATGAGTGGCTACTGGAGAAATGCATTGGCGGGGTCAGAGGAATGTGGCGCTTCTGTTCCTACCTCAAGGGCAGTGCAGGTGGGTTCTTGAAGTTCTTCCTGGGGCCTTTGCAAGTTTCTAGGTTGCATGGAGCCCCATGGAGAGCTCAATGATATGTTTTCTTTGAAGACAGGTTCAGGTTTTAGGGGTGAAACCCTGGGTCTCAAGGGAGCCGGTAAAAGGGTGCTGGACAGTCTATGACTTTCAGTTTGTCACTCAAAGGTGTGGTCCCAGGACAACTGTAAGATAGGGAATGTAGCCTTTGGCATGTTTTGGCTCCAGAGCCCTACAGTCTCCTCAAGGTCTTTGATCTTTCTACCACTCTTCATTTTTTTGAACAAAGCTCAAATATCTCATAATCCACACTCACAATGGTCTTCTCCTCCTCCTCCTCTTCCTGCTCCTCCTCCTCCTCCTCCTCCCTCTTCCTCTTCCTCCTCCTTCTCGTTCTTTCTTCTTCTTTTTTTTGGTACCAGGATTGAACTCTGGACCTTGTACTTTTACGGCAGGTGACAGCACCACTGAGCTGAATCCCTGGCCCTTCACAGTCTTGCATGTTTCCCTAAAATGAGTTTTCTAACACCACCAACACTACCACCAAAAACAACAGCAACAAAAAGCCACAAAGGGCCCTTATTCATTAAGTCCCTTCATCCAATGCTTCTCATCCTCCCCTGCATTACAACTCTCCTAGAAATGATATCTTAATCCAAACACATGACTAATAATGATGTTTGATATCATAGGGAAGACTGGCAGGAGATATGAGTAGCTTCATACATACACAATCACCAAAGGGGCAAGATAAGTGTGCAACTCTGTGCCTATCTTGTCTGATATGTAGGTGAAGAATTGGTGGATTTCTGGATCCTTGCTGAGAAGATCCTGAGCATAGATGAGATGGACCTGGAAGTAAGAAACTACTACCTGTCCCTCCTTCTCATGCTGAAGGCCACCTACCTGCAGGAGGGGTCCAGGGTGGTAACTCTCTGCAACATGAACATCAGTAAGGATTATAAAGTAAATTTGAAGCAAAATTTTTAGTGACCAAAAAGTCAAAGTAGTATCCTATATTCTCCAGTCTTTTGCTTTTCAAACTATTGCCTATTCCATCTAGTAGTTATTAGGGATACCAGTGGGACTTTCAGCCCTTAACTGGAGAAAGGTTGTAAGAGACCAGATTTTAGGCTGTTACTTATCTCCTTCTGAGATGTTACCTGCCAATGAAGATTGGCTGGAATGGGTAAAGAGGAATTAAACAAGACAATAAAAAATCTCTGAACTTACACAACTTTGTCATTTATTACAAAATTAGGATTCTATAGAATAAATTACAGCCCATTGGTAAAATGCAGCACATTTAACCTATAAACAAATAACTTTTTAATTTTTAAAGATTACAAAAGGAAGAAAACTATGCAACAGAAATTATATGTGATTCACAACACCCAAGATATATACTTACACAAAAATTTGCTGACCTCTTCTCTAGAATATTAAATTCATTCCCGTTTGTTTGATAAATGATGTGGCATTCCATAGCTAAATTCAATTTTTTTCCAGAAGATCTGCTTTTTGGGATCAGACACATTCCTCTCTATTCATATAAATAATTGAGAACTGATAACTTTAAAATCTGAGCTAGTAAGGACTATTATTTAAAAGATTTGACTTCTTCAAATTATTTAGTACAAATCCCATTCTTTGGTCATTTATAATTCTGAAGAATCTTATTCCTGTGTATGTCTCTCTTGTTTTTTTTATGTCTGCATTAATTAAAGAAATTTTATTATTAGCTAGAGTTTCTATTTTGAGTTTTATATATGTCATATCAGAAGAAGTTACAATTAAATTCAAGGAGTGAGGGAATCAGTACCCATACAGGAAGTAGAAAAAGAGACTGACATGAAGAAATGGCTGGTTAAATAAAAGGCCAAATTTGATTCCACTGATCAAGGTCAGTTAATATTTGAAACAATAAAGCTTTATACCTCTGTTGACTAAAGCTAAACTGATTTAGAAACTCCAAGGGAGCAATGTGGGAGAGTAATACTTTACCAGTTCTTCCATAAATTTTGCTATGCTGTAAAACCAAACTATCACTGAACCTTCTGGACACTAATTTAGATTCCTCAGGAAACCTGGATCTTGGATATGAGGTTGTTTACTCAGTGAGCCTTCTAAAAACAATTTTCCACATAGTTTGGTTTAAAGCCTTCTTGCTGTCATCTCAAGTCCTCCTGTTCTGTGTCTGATCATTTCTTCCTCATAACAATGATGTTGTCATGTCTACTTTGCATTGGCTTCCATTTATGCAGCTTTTGGTTTCTGAGTTCTTCCTGACATCTCATTAGATCTTGCCTTATTAGCATTAACTGGTGCTCATGCTTAGCTGATTCCATCCTGACTCCAGTTTCTCTTTGGCTTCTCTGATGTTTCTATCAACCTGCTCATGTTACTGCTTTCCCATTTCATCAAGCGCCTTACATCAAGATGTATACTCAAATTTAAATGTCCCAGGTTAAGCAAATCATGGTGCCTGTTCTCTTTCCTTATGATATTGCAGAGTTTTCCTTTTATTTTTTATTTTATTATTTTTTTCAGCTTTAATTGAGTTTATTGGTACATTTTAGGGATACAGTACAGTTGCATTCATTGTTGGGATCATGTACCTCTACATGACAAGTCTTGATTATCATTTTTTCCCCTTACCTCTGCCCTCCCTTCACCCCCCTCCTCCCCTCCCCATCTACAAACACTTTATTTTCATCTTTTCATTCTCTCACATTTTGTTCTTTTCCCTTTTTACTCTTCCCCTATCCATCCCACCTTCCCTACACCGTTAGCTCCTTTCTTCCCATTTCTAAATGTCAGTAATCTTATTAGAATCTTATGCATTGTTGCAGATTATTCACACCAGGGAAACTATTCGGTATTTACACATGTGTGACTTATTTATTTCACTTAGGAGTATATCTTCAATATGTATCCATTTTCCTATGAATGAATCTATTTTCTCGTTCTTTATGGCTGAGTAATATTCCATTTTATAGAAAAACTACAACTTCTTTATCCAGTTTCCAACGGATGGGCAAATGATATTGCAGAGTTTTCTGCATTAGCTTCTCTGGCAAGCCATCTTCATCCACAAACTGCTCCATAGGCTCCACAGTGACAGGACAAGGGGTCCTCTTGCTACAGACTGAATGTTTGCATCCCTTCATAATTCATATTTTGAGCACTCAGGAGGCTGAGGTGGGAAGATCCACATGCATTCCAGTGCAGCCTCGGCTACATAGTGAGTTCAACGGCAGCCAGAACTACATAGTCATGTCTCTCTTGTGCTTAGGCACCTTTTCTTGTATTTTTTGCTTTCCTTTTTACCATAACATTCAATAGCCTCAAAAGTATTCAAGGAATCACATCAAGTTCTTTATTTCTATAGGGAAGAAGGAATATAATCAGAGAAAAGGATCACTGTATACTAAGCAAACTGCAGAACATTGTCCTTATATTTTTACCTGTTCACTTCCCATAATTTTTTGAGGAACTAATTAAATTACACACTAAAACAATTGGGAAGGTTTGAAAGTCTGTCTCATTATCATTGCAATCATCACATAATTTGTATTCTTCTCATATATTTTCTAGAGTCCCTCCTGAACCTCTGTAGCTGGCATCCCAACCAGTCAACCACCAGGAGGGAGACTCTAAGTCACATGCAGAAAGTAGCTCTGTTCAAACTCCAGAGCTATTGGCTCCCCAACTTTTATACCCATGCTAAGATGGCAATGGCCAGTGAGGGAGCATGCTATGGTCTGATGCAAGAATATGAGACTCGCCTATGCAGTTTTTGCTATACCCATATGGGAGGGCTCCCTCTGAACATGAGCATCAAGAAATCCCTCCATTTCCAAAACAAGTACTCAAGCAAGAAAGCCAAGAGGAAGATATGGCAACTCACAGATCACACTTCTTGGTCTCTGGAATTGGACCTCATGCCAGATATCAGCACCTCACAGGAGGCAAGTTCTCAGGAGAAGATGGTTATACAAATGCCTTCCCTAGAAGTACCTTCTTCTAAAGAGAGAACAATCAGTTCCCTGGAAAAGGATAGTCATTGTGTCAAGAAGTCTAGTGTGAAGAAGAAGTATAAGTGCCATGTCCATATGGAGGACCTTTTTGAGACAAAGTTTTCCACCCACCTGAGAACTTCCACCTCCATCATTCATCACCCCTCTCGCATAATAATCAAGAAGGCCATCAATCAAAGCTTCTCCCTGGTGTATACCCACTGGGCCTTGTGTGCTGATGCTTGTGCAGGGTGTCCTTTCCGGGATTACCTGAAGAAGCTTAATTTGAAGGTAGAAACTCAACTCCTGGACCTTTGGCAGGATCTACAACATTTTCTCAGGGTTCTGATGAATAACAAGAAGAGTGGGAAGGCACTCTTTCTTCGCCTGCTGGGTGATAGAATCTGTGAGCTCTACTTGAATGAGAAGATTGGGCTACGCTTACCCCTCAAATCTCAAATCATTCAGGGCCTGAAGGACATGCTGCCTTCCGGGGATGTAAACCCTTGGATTCCCAAAGCCCAAAAGGAGATCTGCAAGGTAGGCCATGTCTTAAATGTGATAGTATCTTGCAGACTTGGTCAAAATTGACCAAAAATCTATCTAGATATAAGGAAAAATCCCATCTGGTTGGCTATACTTCTAAGTTGATTATATAATTGTCCACATAAATCTTCATATACCAGAGCACTAGTCTCTTGAGGCACAAGTTTTGTAATTTCCCATGAATGAGCCAAAACTCCAAAGTAGAATGGAGTGAGGAGTGATCAGTTTCCACCTTCTTTACTTCTTATTTATGGTCTCCCAAAATCACAAAATTCAGAATATTTTATTGAGGGAAGTTTCAAGAATTTTGCTATAAGCAGTATGTACTGAAAAGTAAAGTCCCCTTTCCTAGACCTAGCCACCACAGAAATGGCCAGTAGGGAAGAATTTACTATTATCTCAAAACATTAATTAAAAGCAAGATAATACCCTGAATACAAAAGGTAAGGCCCAAACTATGACTATTGTGTCATAAACTTGGCAGAAAACAAATAGCAGAGTTAGGT
Organism: Fukomys damarensis; assembly: GCF_012274545.1. NCBI lineage: Eukaryota > Metazoa > Chordata > Mammalia > Rodentia > Bathyergidae > Fukomys > Fukomys damarensis. The sequence goes on from NW_022900923.1 coordinate 24,803,699, forward strand.
TAGAAAACAAATGAGAGTGAAATAGAAGGCACTATTTACCAAAAAGGGACAGGGATCTCACTGGAATAGTGTAACACCTATCATAAAGCTATTAACAGTAGGATAACTTTATCATCCTTAGGCCTGAAGAATTGAAAAGAGGGACCAGTTACTAGAATCAGCAGAGAAAGAAAAGTATAGAGTGAAACACTTAGCTGGAAGTATAATCAATAAGAGATATAGCCAGCTCACAGTGATTTAGATAACAGAGATAAGGGGAATAGACATACTGGCTCATTTTTCTTCTGCCTTCCCATTTCCTGCTAGGACACCTCATTTGATGAACCTATCAAGAAAAAGATAACCTTTTGATGTAGTCTATATAGGTTAATTTTCCAAGACATAGCAAGGTAAACAAAGGTAGAGAGTAGATATGGAGGAGCAAAAATGATTGCAAACAGCAAATCATTTAGTGCATTTTCATGCATTTACCTTAGAAATAACATCCATACATATTGTCTCATTTATGCTTCTTAGAAACTCCAAAAGTCAGAGTTGTATTTCTGTCTTTGTTGTGCAAATGAGGAAAATGAGACCAGAAATTGTAAATAAATTGGCCCAAAGGGGCACAGAGCCAGTTGGTAGAGTCAAGATCAGAACCTAGGACTTCTTAGCTCTAAGTTCTGAATGATTTTCAATGCATCATAATTATCCAGAGACATACATTGAATAGTGTTAGACCACATCAGTCCAATGAGTCTACAGCCCTGACTTTTCTTTGCATAATTCTTGATTAATGAAAACCTAGAGGCTTTCTTTTATGGAAGCTTTCGGAGGTCTGGACTGGATTTGTACTTCCTGCATCAGCAGGTTTTCACAGTAAAGCTCGCCACCTGGAGCTTGGGCTTTGGCAAAAATAGTGAAGATATTGGTATCACAGATAAGGCTGGTCTAACACAGCTTCTTAGACTAAAGATCTTGTTCTCATCCTGATCCACCTCTTTATCTCACATTCATGTATAATATATTGGTGAATCCTCTTGGCTCAATTTTATAAATCTATTGAGAATACAAGCACTCATTCCTTCCATTTACAGCCCCTCTCATCTAAACACCACCCTCTCTTTTAGATTATTGCAATGACCTTAAAATTTATGCCTTTGTGTATGCCCTTTTCTGATCATCAGGCTCATTTCTACATCAACCACAGTGATGCTCCCAAGACATTAATTATGTAATTTAATTGAAAATACTAAAAGGAAAGGAAGGAGGGTCTTGAGAACAAATGATGATCCATTACAGTAAAGCCATTTTACTTTCAATAAAATCCTTGCAAAAATTAATCTATATGATCTGTGTGTCACCTCTACTCTCTGGCTTCATCTACTATTCCTCCACCATCACCATGCACATAACTCAGGCACAGCACAAGCTTGGCTCTGCTGCAATTGCTCAGTGTTACATACATATGCATGCATGGTTTAGGCTTCAACTGCATTAGGTCTCTGCTCAACAGTCACCTTCTCATTGAGGTGTTCCTTATCCACTTAGATAAAATTTCAACCCTACCCCCATTTTACTTTTTCCTTAGCACTTACCACTATCATGTTATACATACTACAGTAACATCAGCAACGTGGTAGGATAACAGAGTTCAGTCTCATTTATCCATAGAAATATTAATTTGGCAACCACCCATGGACAAAAATGGCTTCAAAGAGACTCTGAAGCCTAGGCAAGAAGTTGGGATGCCCTAATGGAACTCAAGACTGAAAAAAGATGCTTTGAAAAGGCTGGTAGCAAGCCTGCTAATTATACTTTCAGGTGTAGATCTAAAATTAGTTCTACTTCTCTGCAGACTTAGCTCTTCTCCAATTTGTCCATGGTCCTGCCATCACCTCCCACACAGAAGGTCCCAAGAGAAATCATGCCTGTGAACTATGTACGTACTGTCTACAAGACTAGATTTAAGAACACACATAGGCTGAAAGTAAAGACTTTAGAAAAATATCTGATAACAATTGTCATATTCTCTCTCTCTCTCTCTCTCTCTCTCATCTCTTTGTGGTACTGGGGATTGAGCTAAGTACCTTTTAATTGAGCTATATCCTTGCCTCTGCCTTGTTTTGAGACAGGGTTTCAGTCTCTAAGTTGCCAATAGTCTTTTTTTTAAAAAAGCAGTTTGTATCTTTACTTCAGATAAAATAGACTTTAAGGCACAAACTATCAAGAAATAAAAGTTTTAATACAATAATAAAAATAAATGTATATAGTCTCTACATCAAATCATCTAAATATATAAAGCAAACATTGATAATCTGAAGGGGGAAATAGAAAGTGGTATAATAATAGTAAAAGATTTCAATACTCTCATTTGCTTGAGGTCTTTCCATTCCCTGGAACTCTTTACTCCACTTCCCTCTGTTGGGCTCCTACTTACTCTTCCAGGTTCACATTCTAATTTAGATCTTATTGCCTGTATGAATTCTTCCTGGATTTCCTTGACTCCCTCAGAAATAATTGTTACCATTTCTCTGTTGCCACAGAACTTTGTTATGCCTGCCACAGAATGTTATATAGTTTCTTATCCTTCAGTAGACTTTTAGAGTCCCTTAGAATTAAGCTAGTTGGATACCAATCTCTACATTCTCAGCAATTTGTCTAGTGCCTGGCACATAGGAGAATTCAGAAAATGATTGTCAAATAAATAAGTAAAATAAAGTGAGAATACAAATAAATAAATGAGGTTAAGCCCTAACTCTTGTTTGTTTCCTGTATTATTTACAAATGTGTTGGGCCTTCCAGTGGGATATTTGGGTGGAGACACCAAAAGGTATTGCCTTACATTCAGAGCCATTTTGAGAATCAAATAAGACAGTACTTGAAAAGGAACCAAGTAGTATGTAGAAGTTATGTAATTGTTCCATAAGTTATTTTTGTATCTTTTAAATATACACATATATATTTATTACTGTTTTCTGAGACACAGCTGTGTGAGCAGCTATCTTCAGAAAAATAGAAGAATGCCTACAGGTTGGTGTTAGTTGATGTCTGTGGTTCTATTAGATCTCCAATTTAGAGAATCTAGGCCTTCTGCTCCAAGGTGGATGCAAGCTGAGAGATGCAGCAGGCTGAGCACCCACCTCATGATGTTTATGTTGTGTCTTGATTGCAGATGCTCAGCCCCTGGTATGATAAATTCCTGGATGAAGAGGACTACTGGTTTCTCATTTTTACAGTAAGAGAGATATTGGGCTGCAGCAGGGCCATAGAGTTTAGGGAAGAAGAGAGAGTACTGTTATTTTAGAAGACATGCTTGTTCATGTAAATGAAACAGTGACTTTTTCCTGGAAAAAAACTGGAGATTAGCTTGGTCCCTCATGTTCTAAAGATAAATCTCTTAAGGAAAAAACTCATTGTATGAACTGACTTTGAATAATCACATTCATCTAGAAATCCATCCTTAGAAAAAATGGGTTTGGTTAGAAGAGCAGGGTAGGGGGTAGAGTTTGCAAAGGAGAACAACACTTAGATTGAGAAAATCAGCATAAGTCTAATAAAAGGGGTGTGTGTGGAAGGCTCAGTTATTATAAAACTAATTTTTGATCTAATCTCTGTAGCAAATACTGTTTTACTCCACACTCTTCTCTTAGACTCAGACCCGGTTCATCAAAAGCCGGTGGCACAGAAAAGAATCTACAGACAAAAAAGACAACATTCTTCTTTATAAGAGAGTTCAGGAATCTCTGAAATTAAGCCAGGCTTTGGCTAACATGGAAGAAATGGAGTCTATGGAGTGGCAAAAGATAGCTACTAAGGACTTGAGACAGGGTGGATCTCTCCAGGTAGAACTGACATCTCCAGTGTTTCTAGAAGGTAAGACCAGTCATTAACTGTAAGTTTTTTTTACTCAACACAGGAGTAGCTAGGAAATATAAATAGGAAATATAAATTGACACTTAGAGATAATTTACTATATGTCAGTACTGTGCAACACAGAGATAACCTCATTTGATTCTTCAAAATAACCAGTGAAGTAAGTACTAAGTAACTGGGCCAAAGTAACTTTTGCCACATTGTAAGTGGTGAAACCAGATTGTGAATCCAGACAGATTGATTGCAGCACCCTCAATTGGCTCTGAGAGAGCCAGAACACTAAAGTTAGGGCAGACTCCTGCCCACCAAAACACAGCCACAGTTAACAATGCACACTCCATTTTGTGCATCTTTTATTCCACTCACCACACCTCTTCTCGAGTCTTTTACAAGGGCATTTCTGTGAAAACTTTTTAACATCAACCTTCTTCTCCTAACACCAGCTCATCCATGAGTGGAGTGAAGTGGTTAGGAGTACAAGGCTCTTCTGTCTCAGACAGCTGTGGTTACATCCTACCTCTGCTGTTGAATGTGTATACTTCAACAATATACTTAACATTTGTGTGAGCCCCATTTTCTAATCTGTAAAATGGGGACAATAACAGCCTTGTTATAAAAGTAACCCAGGGGCCAGGGATTTAGCTCAGTGGTTTGGTGGCCTGCCTTGCAAGCGCAAGGACCTGAGTTCAATCCCTGGTACCAAAAAAATAAAAAATAAATAAATAAAAGTAACCCAAGGTCACCTATAAAAACTTTTGTCAGTGTTTGGCAATAGTAAGAGTCTATAGTAAATGTTATAAAATAAATGATAATCACTATTATTAAAATTCAAATAAATTTTATTATTTAATTATTTGTGGTAAGAAGAATTATTTGTAGTTGAAGACCTGGAATATTTGTCCAACTTAAATACCAAAAACATTTGGCCTCATGATTACTTAAATTTGCTTGTGTATATGTTTGCACATACATTCTAAATGAACACTTGCCATTCTTAAATAAAATAATATGCTCTAACATTCTGTATTCTTTACAATCTTGTGTTGTATAAGATAACAATGTCTCAACTTACCTTTTGCCATAATAAGTCATGATTTATACTTTTTGAATTTTAAAATAATTTTTTTAAAGTTAATATGTGCATTACAGGAAACAAAAACACAAGAAGTAAAGAACAAAGTCATTCTCATTCATAAACAGCTTAGCTGGATGTGTTTTTCTAGGTCCTGTGTGTACACTTATGCTATGCTATTTTGTGTGATTGAGTTTGTACAGTGTGTGTTGTACTTTTCCACACATCATGAATATTCATCAATTCAAAATCCCAAAGTACAAGAGTATTTTTGATAACTAAGAGCACACTACACCAACTCAATTTGTTAGAAAGAAATTGTAATCCTGCCTTTCTTGGGAACAAAAATTTCACTGCAGATAAAAATGGCAACAGGCCACCAAATAGAAGTATTGACAGTTACAATCACAGTACTTAATTTCCTTACTGCTCAGTTTAAAAAGAGACATAAAGCAACAGACATAAAGCAACCATGCCATGTGTCTGAGAGTTATCAGATGTTTCTATTAAAATATTAGCAAGGAGGAATATTCCCACTAAATTATTAAGGTATTTCCACAGTGTAACTAGAAGACACTTTGATTCCTCTCATCAAAATGTAAATCTGAACACTTTGCTCACATCTCTCCCTGTGTGCTTATTTCTGCCCCTCTGCTGCCAGCCTAGTGACAAGTGCTGATACACACAATTCCAAGTCCAAGATGCATTTTTTCTATCAATTACAACAAAAAGATACTTAAATGTTGTCTAACTCACTACTTCCAGTTTTTATGGTACACTGTTACCCCTGACAATGTCATGACTTATACATCTATCTATCTATCTATCTATCTATCTATCTATCTATCTATCTATCTATCTATCTCTATCTATCTATCTATCTATCTATCTAATCTATTGGTACTGGGGATCAAACTCAGGACGTTGTGCTTGTGAGGCAGGCTGTGGCACTACTGAGCTAAATCTCTGGCTTGATTTATACTTTTAAAAACTATGTTAAAGAGGATATAAACAAAAGCTTTGAAAACCTCACTCACTATGTGAGCAATTACTTCATCTCTCTTGTGCTTCTTTCCTATTCTGTAGTATGGAGATAATGGCTTGTGCATTGCAGGATCACTGAGAAGACTAGAAGTAGTACACTTACCAGCAAACAGATACTCAATAAACGGTATTTGTTAGATTACCAAAAGATGTAACATCCAACTCTTTAAAAAAGTTTTGATGTACACTTTGGTACAAAAGATGTCCTACATGACTGCAACTTGGAGCCATTCTTATGCCTGAGATGTTTAACTGAACATGAGCAGGGTTTCTTTTCTATTTTAATTAATTATTGGTATATTTTAGGTATACAATATAATGACATTCATCACTGGAAACTTGTACCTTCATGTAATCTATCTTGGTTATTATTTTTTCCCCATACCCCTGTCCTCCCTTCAACCCCTCACTCCTCCCTATTTACAAAGACTTTGTTTCCATTTTTAAATTTTATATTAATTAATTCCTTTTCCCTACCCCTCCCATGTCCCCTTACTCTTTGTGCCTTTTCTTCTTATTTCACCTTATCTACTAGACTTTTTAGTCCTTATTTACATTTTTAGGTTCTCACACCAAAGAAACTATTCAACATTTACACGAGTGTCCTATTATTTATTTTTATGCTTTTTTTTCTTCATTGAGTTTATTGGTACCTTTTAAGTACAGTTATATTTATCACTGGGATCTTGTACTTTTATATGACATATCTTGGTTTTCATTTTTTCCCTATACCCCTGTTTTCCCTTTACCCTCTCACCGTCCCCTATTTACAAAGATATTTTAATTCTTTTTTCCATTTAGTTTATTGATACTTTTAAGGTATACAGCACAGTTATATTCATCATTGGGATCATTGTACCTTTTCATGATATATCTTGGCACTTATTTTTTCCCTATACTTGTGCCCTCCCTTCAACCTCTTCACCCTTCTCTATTTACAAAGACTTTGTTTCTAGTTTTTTCTTTTCTCATATTTTTTCTTTTCTCTTCTTTCCTTTCCACTACCCTTCCTACTTCCCCTACTCCTTTAGCCTTATTATCCCTATTACACGTTATCAATTATACAATTTGAACCTTATTTTTTAAAATTGAGTTTATTGGTACATTTTAGGTATACAGTACAGTTACATTCATTATTGGGATCTTGTACCTTTACATGACAGGTCTTGATTATCATTTTTCCCCCTTGTTCCTGCCCTCCCTTCACCCCCTCCTCCCCTCCCCATTTACAGACACTTTATTTCCATTTTTTCATTTTATCATTTTTTTTCTTTTCCCTTATTACCTTCCCCTATCCTTCTCACTTTTCCTACACCTTTAGCCCTTTTCTTCCTATTTCACATGGTCAATTATCTCATTAGGATCTTATGCACCATTATAGTTTTTCACACCAGAGAAACTATTCAGCGTTTACACATGTGAGACTTATTTATTTAATTTGAACCTTATTTACACTTTTAGTTTTTTACACCAAAGGAGCTATTCGATATTTAAATGTGTGTCCTATTTACTTTGCTTAGGAGTATCACCTCAATGTGCATCCATTTAACTATAAATGTCTTTAGATTCTCATTCTTTATGGCTGAGTAATACTCCAGTTTATTTAAAGAAATCAGCACATTTTCTTTTTTCTTTTTTTTTTTCAGTCTTCAGTTGAGGGAAACTAGGACTGTTTCCAAGTTTTAGCTATCACTAAACTGTGTAACTATAAGCATTGGTGCACATATATTGCTGTGGTATGATTCTTTTTATTCTTTTGTGAAGATACCCAGCAAGGGAATAGCTGGGACAATTGGGATTTCCAATCCTACTTCCTTTGAGATATTTCCATACTGAATTTCACCATGGTTGAGTCAGTCTACACTCCCACCAGCAATGGAGAAGGGTTCTTTTTTCCCCACAGCCCTGCCAGAATTTGTTATTGATTGATTTCATGATGGCAGTCATTCTTTCTGGGGTGAGGTGAAACCTCAGCACTGTGGTCTTCATTTGCATTTTTGAATGACCAGTGATGTTGAACATTTTTTCATATGTTTATTTGCTATTGTACAACTTTGTCTGAGAAATGTTTGCTCATTTCAGATGCCCATTTTTGTTGTGTCTTTAAATTTATATTCTAATAGTAGACCTTTGTCTGATGAACAGCTGGTAAAATTTTTTTCCCACATTGTGGGTTGCCTGTTCACACTGTTAATGGTATCTCTTTCTGTGTAGAAACTTTTTAATAAGAAGGCATCCCATTTGTTGACTGTGCTAGTTCATGTGCATCTGAGATTTTTTTCATGAAACATTTCCTATACCAATGTCTTCAGTAGTTCTACCTAACATCTCTTATAGCAGGTTTAGTGTTTCTGTTTTAATAATTAGATCTTTAATCCATTTCAATTTTAGTTTAGTGCATAGTGACAGTTATAGGTCTAGTTTTTTAAAAAATTAATTTTATTGGTACATTTAAGGTATTCAATATGAAATTCATAATTGGAACTTTGCACCCTTACATAATCCATCTTGATTCTTATTTTCCCCATTCCCCTGCACTCCCTTCAACCCTTCCATCCCTCACTATCTACAGGTTTTGTTTCCATTTTTTCTTTTTCTCATATTAATTCCATTCCCTTCTTTCTTTTCCCCTACCCCTCTCACTGCCCCTTCCTCTTTGAACCTTTTTTTTCCTATTTCACATTATGTATTATACCTTTTACTCCTCATTTATACTTTCAGTTCCTCACACTAGAGAAACTATTCAGTATTTACACATAAACGTCCTATTTATTTCACTTAAGATTATTGCCTCCATGTGCTTCCATTTAGCTATAAATGTCTCTAGTTTCTCATTCTTTATCACTGAGTAGTACTCCATTTTATATACATATATTAAAAAACACATTTTCTTTATCCAGTCTCCTGCTGATGGGCAATTGGGCTACTTTCAAGTCTTAGCAATCACAAATTGTGCTGCTATGAATTTTCCTCTTAGAACTGCTTTCATTGAGTCCCACAGATTCCTATATGTTGTATTGGCATTATCATTTATTTGCAAAAACTGCCTAATTTCTTATTTAATTTTCTCTTTGATCCATTGGTTGTTAAAGAGAGTATTACTCAATTTTCATGTGTTTGTGAAGTTCTTGTGGTTTCTTATGCTATTGATCTTGTTTAATTGCACTATGGTCTGAATTAATAACATGTTAAGATATCCAGCAGGGGAATAGCTGGGTCAGATGGGACCTCCAATCCTAGTTTTTTAGGTATCTCTATACTGATTTCCACAGTGGCTGCGCCAGTATACACTCTCACCAGCAGTGGAGCAATGCTTCTCTTTCTTCACTGTCCCACCAGAATTTGTTATTGGTTCATTTCATGGTAGCAGCCATTCCTTCTGGGATAAGGTGGAATCTCTATGTTGTTTTCATTTGCAACTCTCAAATGATCAGTGATATTGAACATTTTTTCATAGGTTTATTTGCTAATTCTACTTCTTTGTCTGAGAAATGTCTGTTCATTTCAGATGCCTATTTTTGGATTGGGTCTTTAGATTGTGTAGGTCTGCCCCTCTGCAGTGTGCATGCAGTTGCTGGTATGTGCCAGTGGTCAGAGGCAAGCGGGGGGTGGGGGACAGTGGCCAGGCTGAACTGGAACCTGCACAGCTGTGCTCCTCTGCTCCTCTGGGATGAAGGGGCAGGTGTCCAGATGTCCACACACTGCTGGGCTCCTCCACTCCTCTGATGCTTTAGGTCTTCCCTTTCTTTCTTTCTTTTGATGAAGTTGGCTATGGGTTTGTCAATTTTGTTTATTCTTTTGAAGAACCAACTCTGTGATTCATTGATTTTTTTATATCATTCTCTTAGTCTTGATTGCATTGATTTCTGCTCTGATCTTTCTAGTTTCCTCTCCTGTATGAGCTTTGGGTTTGTTCTGCTCTTCTTTTTCTAAAAGTTTGAGTTTCAGCATCAGATTATTTACTTGAGCTTGCTCTGTTTTCCTAACATGAAAAATCACTGAATTTCCCATATAAGACTGCTTTCATTGCATCCCATAGATTTTGATATGCTATATTCATATTGTCATTTAATTGCAGAAACTGTCTGATTTCTTCTTTAATTTTCTCCGTTACCCATTGGTTATTCAGAAGTGTGTTGTTCAATTTCCACATTTTTATGAAATTCTTGTGGTTTCTTTTGCTGTTGATCCCCTATTTCATCCCACTATAGTCTGATAATATACAGAGGATAACTTCAATTCCTTTGCACTTAAACACATTCTGTGAGTATGTGGTCTATTTTGAAGAACAACCCATGAGCAGTGGAGAAGAATGTGTATTCTGATTTTGTGTGGTGAAAAACTTTGTAAACATCTATTATGTTCATTTGTTGAAGAGTTTCACTGAGTTGTAGTATTTTGTTATTTTGTGCATAGTCAATGTATCTATTTGTGACAGTGGGATATGAGGTCTCCCACTACTGTAGCATTAGTGCTTATATGATTTTTGCTGTCTGTTACTATTTGTTTCATATAGGTGGGAGTACTAGTGTTTGGTGCATATATATTTATGATTATCAATGATTATCATCACTTCTTCTTGGGTTGTTCTCTTTATAAAGATGTAATGTCCTTCTTTGTCCTTCTTAATCAGTGTTGGTTTGAAATCCATTTCTTTCTCCAAAGAGAATAGCTACTTTTGCTTTTTTTCCAGGTTCGTGTCACATAGATATTGTTTTTCACCCTTTAACTTTCAGTTCATACATTTCTTTTTGAATTAAGTGGGTTTCTTGTATGCAGCACATTGTTGGATCTTTCTTCTTGACTCATCTGCCAGTCTATTTCTTTTGACTGTTGAATTGAGACCATTAAAATGGATGGTTATAATTGATATGTATTGACATATCTTTTTCATGACTTTTTTCTTTTTGTTGGATTCTCCCCCTTTGTGTTTAATTTCTTGTTGTGCCTGATGGATTCATTCTGCTGGGCTTCCTGGCATTCTTTTCCTAGTATCTTATTTAAAAATTTTTGGAGTAATGGTTTGGTATTCATGAAGTTCATCAGTTGCTCTTTGTCATAAAAAGAGTTGCTCTTTGTCATTGTTTCTCCATCAATTTTGAAAGATCGTTTTGCAGGGTACATCAGTCTAGGCTGGAGGTTGTTTTTCTTTAGGGCTTGAAATATTTCACTTGAAGCTCTTCTTGCTTTGAGAATTTGTGTGGAGAAGTCTGCCATGATTTTGATGGGCTTCCCTTTGTTTCCTTTCTTTAATTTCTTGTAGAATTTTCTTCTTCTGTTGTGTTTCTGGACTTTTATCTATTAAATGCCTATGTGTAGATTTTTTTTATCATAGCTAGTTGGAGTCCTATACGCCTCATTTATCTATATGTCAAGGTCTTTTCCTCTGCTTGGGAAATTTTCTGCCATTACTTCTATAGACAGTTTTTTTGTGTGGGCCAAATGCTCTTTGCTTTCTTCATTGATTTTAATGAGTCTTATGTTATTCTTCTTTGCATCCTCTAGCACTTGCTGGATTGATTTCTCATGGTCCCTTGCTATTTTTAAGAAATCTTTCTTTTCCTGATCACTAATTGCAATCCTGTCTTCTATATCTGAAATTTTGTCCTCTGATTTTCTCATTCTGTCACTTATAGTTTCATTGTTGTTTTTAATCTCCTGGATATTGATTTGCATCTGTTTTATGGATTTCATTTGTTTCCTAAGCTGGGATTCTATCATGTTTCTCAGCTCCTCTATTTTCTAAATTTGTGTCTGCCCTAGATTTATTAATCATGTCTTGCACTATGAGTACAATCTCTGTTGTTGTCTGATAAATTATTTCTGATTTCATTTTCTTCTAGATCCCATTTCAACAGATGCAGTCTGCTGTGCCTTTTTTGAGGCAACTTTTGCTCAGCCAGTGGTTTTAAATTATCAGCAAGCCACCAAGTAGCCTTTTTTCTGCTGCTCACCAGTGTACAATTCCTGGGTTCAGAGTGGTGGCCTTTTGGATCCCTGCACTGTACTGTTGTCCAGGTGGGATTTTTGCTGGGTTCTATGTGCACTTGTGGTGGTATCTGGGCATGCCTCTGGCTAGGGCCTGCCCCACTCTGTAGCTGTTGTCTGGGAGGGCCTTTGGCTGGGTTCTGTGCTCCCCAGTTGCTGGTGTTGGGGCAGGCTTCTGGCTAGACCCCAGTTACCAATAGTATCAGGGTGGGCCGCTGGCTATTACTTTTGTACTTGTGCAGCTGTATTCCTGGTGGGCCTTTGGCTTGGGCCTATGTGCCCAAGGGCCTAGAGTTTGGGTGGGACCCTGGCTAGACCTTCTTGAAGCTGCACCCCTCTAGCCCACACTGCTGATCACTGGCATCTGTGAACACTTACATATGGTATTGGGGTGGGCCTTTGATTGTTGCTTGTACACCTTTAGAGCTCATATCTAGGTTGGATTTTGGCTCAGGTCTGTGTGCCCAAGCAGCTAGGTCAGGTTGGAGCCCTGGCCATGCCTGCCTAAAGCCCTGCTGCTCTGGCCCACACTGCTGCCAGCTGAGATCTGCATATATTTAGTAATAGTATCAGGGTAAGCTTCTGGCTCTTTCTCTTTTTTTAACCCAGGAGGTTCTACTTTCTCCCTAAAACCTTAATATTCTTAAATTTCTCCCAAGAATCATAAAGAAATTAAAAGAATGAAATAAGGAAGTAAGAAAGAAAGGAAATAAAGAAAAGAAATAAAGAGAAGGAAAGAAAGGAAACACAAGCTAGTGAATTTTGTCATACATGCCGCACAATGGACATTACTTTGGTGGCTATGGAGTGTCAGGCTTAGCCAGGAAAAGTGAAAAACCATCCTCCACAAACTCCCCTTCCCTCCCTTCTTTCCTCTATACACACATTACTTCCTTCACCACTATTCTTTGGGAGCACAAATTTAGACAGAGCCTCCTTTGAATTTGCTGAAAGTGGGTACTTAACTCTCAGACAGTCTGATGCCTCCATTTAGGCTGCAGCATAAACTCAGTGAGCACCAGAGCTAAGATTTTTAATACTCTCATCTTTGTTATAGAAACTTTTTTTCTTTCTTTCTTTTTCTGGTACAGGGGATCAATCTCGGGTCCTTGCGCTTGCAAGGCAGGCAGCAGAACCACTGAGCTAAATCCCCGGCCCACTCTCATCTTTTTTTGTTGAGAAAGTGAGTCTCAGAATGGTGAAAAGGGGGATTTCTCAAGTCTTCTCAGTAAGGAAGGGATAGATTCAGCACTGTCAACTTGGATTCATGGCAGAAGCAATTTACTGCTCTTAATAGTTACAGCTGGAATCTCCTGGCCATTCTCCTGGCAGTTGAGCTTGGATTCCCTCACAATTTTCCTAGAAGATGAAGAAGAAGGAGGAAGAGGAGGAGGAAGGGAAAGGAGGAGGAGGAGAAAGAGGAGGAGGATGAGAAAAGAAGAAAAATATGATGATGATGATGATGATGATGATGATGATGATGATGATGATGATGATGATCAGCTTTCCCATCTCTGGAACAAAATACTGAACACCCACAATTTAAAAGAGGAGAGGTTTATTTTGGCTCACATTTCAGAGGATTCAGTCCATGGTTGGTTGACTTCTAGGTAGAAACAGCATGGCAGAGGGGGATGGTAGAGGGAAAGGACTCAACCCACTGGCAGTCAGGAAGAAGAGAGAAAGAGAGGGAGGCAAGACAGGTTACATCAATTGATGAATCCACTGAAGAGTATAGTTCCCCCAAGATCTAATAACCACATAATAAACACATATGACTTTGATTAGACATTTTAGATTTAAACCATAACAATAATGATAGTGCTAACATAAGAATAGCTGACTTTTATGGGTCTCCACTCCAGAACTCCTTCTAGACACCAAAATTATTCTTGAAAGCAATGAACTGCATAGAGAGATTCAGGAGACTTCCTTGCAATTAGTTGGACTCCAAGTGCCACAACTTAGCATAAATGAGTATTTTCCTTTTGCTAATAGGCCAAGAACATTGCCAAGAACATCACTAAATCTCCACTTGCTAGCTCAGCTTTATCAACCCATAACATTTTTAATATAAAAAGATATTCCCTGTCAATTCACCACCCATTACTAGAAATGTTGCTTGACTGTTTCTTGAAAGAATAAACCCATGCTCAAAGAACAATGATTTGTAATTATTGACAGTATGGTGGAGCACTGGGCAGAGTGGGTGAGGGCTGGGGCGCGGACTCAAGGGCCCCTGGCCGAGTGGTGGCAAACAGGGCTACAGAATCCACTGGGCTGCATCAGGGCAGTGCACAATGTACTGCTGAGAGTGTTTATTCGACTGCTGCCATCTATGCTGGACTCGACCAAGGTACAGAGCCTGGTGGACAGGATCCCGGATGACCCAGACAACATACCACCCATCGATGTTCTCAGGATCAAAAGGGCACAGGGTGGTGAGTACTACTACTCTTTTAGGGGCTGCCACTATTATGCAACCTACCAGCAGCTGCAGCAAGAGACCATACTTGCCAAGTTTGTGCAGTCCACCATTTCAGAACTCTGAGTATATCTGGGCTCATCCACACCAGATTTTCAGTAGCAGTTTCCTTGCCCTCTGACACTGTCATGTCCAGGGAGATACCTGACCACTTTGGGCAGGCCAGCAGGGGCACCCCTCTTTGCACATGGGAAGTGAGGTTCTGACTCTCAGCACCCCCTTTACTAGCTGCCAGACTTATGCTAAGTAGTGTGAGAGCCCCTTTTCCACCTCTGTGAGAGTGGGATTGGGCCTCATACCTGAGCAAGGAGATGGATTTGGAGATTCTGAAGGAATTATCATTATGGCATCCTATTAAGTGGACTGTTCTGCAAGTAAAGACAAGCATAGGTAACAAGGACTTGAAGAAAAAGTCTGAATTCTGGAGGCAAATAGCCAAAATGGTATTGTTTCAATGGCAGGGAGAAGGGGAAAAAATGAGAGCCAAGACCTGTCATGTAAAGGTACAAGATCCCAATAATGAATGTAATTGTACTGTATGCCTAAAGTGTACCAATAAACTCAATGAGGAAAAAAATAACTCAGCAAAGATAAAGTTTATGCCTCTGAGATCCTTTTGCCCTAATTGCTTGTTACTTCATGGTCACAAGATGACTGTGATATCTCCAGGAATCATGTCCGTGTTCAAGGAAGAAAGGAGGGGGTCAGAGGAAGGGCCAAGCCTGCTGGGCCTGTCAACTTCCATCAGAAAGTATAATTTGTCCTACTCTTTCCCCTGCATATTTCCACTCCGGTCTCCTTGTCCCTAGCCAGCTACCTTTGCCCTAGGGAACAGAATTGTCATGGCTGAGCACACCAGTCATATTCCATCTCCTGGGACTGGCACTGTCCCTTTTGAAATAAGCTTTTCTTACCAGGAAAGAAGAGGAATTGTGTATCAGCTTTGCTGTATACAAACCACTTCCAAATGTAAGCAGCTAGAAGTTACTCCTCTACCCACAATTTCTGGGTTGGCAATTTGGGCTGGAATCACCTGGGCAGCTCTGCTGGCTTGTCCAAGGTCACAATGGGGCTACAGACAGCTGTCACCTCAGCCACGATTGAACTGGTTAGAATAACCTCATGTGCTTTTCTGAGGCTGTTGGCTAGGTGGCATGGTTCTCTTCCATGTGGCACCTTTACTAAGTTCGGTCTTATTACATAGTGGCATCACGGTTCTCAGAGATTAGAAGTGACAAGAACTCTAGACTAGGGACCAGGACAGTCTCACTTATAAGTTATTTTGGTCAGTGAAAATAGTAACACAGATTGCCCAGATGCAAGGGTTGAACAACAGATTGCACCACTAGACAGAAGAAACTACAGAGAACTTGGGGCCATTCTTGGCACTCAGAATTACTCTGCCTCCTTAATGTATAAGTTTAGATGGGCAGATTGCAGTATTACACACAACCCTCCTTGCCCTGCCCAGTCTAAGTCACCGAGAGACATGCCCTGGGGGTCTAGGAGAGGAGGAGATGGATGGGGCTGGATCCAGTAGGAGCATCATTGTCCACCCTGGTGTGACACAGGCAGCAGGGTGACATTCCAGAGGGGCTTTTGGAAACCACAAGTCCTGGGAAAAGGTGCAGGGTGAGGTAGGCCTTGGTGTCACTGCCCCTGGGAACTCAATCACCACATTTTCAAGCCTCAGTCTTGCAAGCTCAAGAGCAAGGGCAACAGCTCTTCCACCCATTGGAAATATGATTAAAAGGGATACAGTATAGTGTCTTAAATGCAAAATGGTATCTTGCATTGGATCTCAGGGGGAAAAGCCAGGCATTAGCAGGACAACTGGAAATGTAACATGGTCTAGATTGCAGTTAATAATTTTATACTAGTGTTGATCTCTTGGTTTTGACCAGTGTAATATGATGATGTAAGAAGGTGATTTGAAAGCTGTTGGGGTGAAGGGAGGGGCTGGGTGGAGATTAGATGGGAACTCTTTGTACTACCTCTGCAAATTTTCTGTGAATCTAAAGTTATTATAAAATAAAAGCTTATTTAGTTGAAAATTTGTTTGCATCTCCTCTTTGCAAAAGAAAAGATGATTGTTTTTTTTTAAACCAGGAATTTAACTCAGGACCATGCAGGTACAGCACCACTGAGCTAAATCCCTGGCCCCTAAGGATGATTACTTTGAAGAAATCACAATTAATTTTAATGAATTACTTCTTGTATGTGCATTAATAATTACCAACTCTTTCAACATAATATCTCAATACACTGGCATCCTTCAGGCAGAAAATTGCCATAGGTCAGGCTTCCCAGAGAAAGGAATAATCCTCACATTCTGTAGCAGAGGTGAGGCTGTGTTTTGTACTTCTAAATTGGCTTAGAAATCTCTATGTAAAGAATTCCATTAAAAGTCTATTGTTCTATTTTAAATAACATTTTTAAGATAAGTCAATGAATCTTTGAATGTAGATTGGATAACTGGACTCATCTATGTCTTCTTATTTTGTAGACATCAACAAAATGCCCTTTGAAGAACTCTGCTACAAGAATCCAAAGGTGGCCGTAGAAAAGATCAGCGAGGACTACAAAATATATTGTGAGAAAGCACCTAAAGTAGGCAAGTGTTTAAACTTAAGACTAGATTTGAGGCAAAATCTGAGGATTTTCTGATGCAAGGGGCATCAGCCAAAAAAGAAACCAAACTTTGTTTGCAGTGGAGATATAGTCAAGAGGTAATAACTATTTATTTTTTTCCTCCTAAAAGCCATAGAAAGGTATCACAAGAATTAGATGCAATTATAAATAATCAAAACAATGATGATTAAAATAGTTCATTTTGTTATCTAGTAGGGATTTTAAACAATACAGGTTAATCTTCTGCCCAGTTTTCTGGAATCAGAGACTTGTGGAGGGATGTTTTTTAGGGATTGTTCTTGGGATAACATCTAGGAAGGAGTGAGGAAGGCAGCACTGGACAGAGGTAGGTGCTGAACTATGATGCAGTCACACCAGGCTTTGGTGGGTACTATAGGACATTTTGAAGCTAAAATGTTTCTGCAGAGTTGACCTTCTTTAAATCAAGGGACTTGACCTTTTGCACTTCCACAATGACCCAGATTTGATGTGGAAACCCCTGCAGAGGATATAACCTCTCAGGCAATTTCTTTTAGTCAAGGCAAGTCCAGGGGGACCCTCAGCTGTGAGCTGTCAGCAGCCAACAGTCAGAAAGCTAGGGAAATGAGTGCTTTGGTCCTAAAAAGAGGATCTAGGTAGCAGAACAACTCTCCATTTGCTTTGTAAAAAATCTTACCCGTTTTTTGAGTAGCTTCTCCAGGGATCAGTTTAGTTTTATTTTTTCTCCTGGGGAACTTATTCTAAAAAGGCTTCAACTTCTGTGGGACCCAAACTGAGAGGTCTGGAGATCTTTTATCACTCCTCTGCTTGCCATCCTTGCTCAGTTGGGATCCACTGGTTTTGTCAGGGCTTACCAGGAAGGATGACTTAGACTCCCAGCCCTGATTTCTCTGAGCTTCTGGTCGTAATTATTCAGGCTGTTGCTACTTACTAGTAAATTTATCATCAGAATTGGGTTAGGGAGTATCAAGAATGACGAGAAAATTCTCTCCTTCCACTATTACTTTCAGTTCAGTCCAATACCATTGGGTTCATTCCAGTTTTCTCCCTTTCAATGTTTCTAGCTCTTGTCCATAGCGGTGAGAAATCTGACTCCCATTGTCTTACATTTATCTACTTATTTGATTAATCCTCTCTGTGCAACTCAGCATTGTATCTCATAGATACCTTTCTCTCCTTACCTGGGCTCCATTTCCCTGCAACAGCACCTCCAGTCACTCTCCTAGCATTGCTTGAACTCCACCACCTCTATCCAGGCTGTTCCTTTTTGTGGAAACCTTACTTGCTCTGATCCCTTTGGTAACTTATGCCAGGCCACCACTGCATATGGTAGTCTTCATGTCACTCAGGCTCTGACTCCCCATACCTGACCATCTTTTCGTGGGCACATCTTCCTCACCATTTTCAGGTCCTAACTCTCCACACCACGCAATATTTATTCGGTTTTTGGGTTCTTTTCTTTTCTTGCTTGGACCCTATTCCCATACCAGGCAACCTCTTAACATAGATATCTTTGACCTAACTGGACTCTGAAACCCCATGTTGGGCTATACCTAGTGAGATTGTACTTCCTATCTGCCTAAGTTCCAAAACTCCATTGGCTTTCTACCCTGTCCTCTAACCTAGATTTTCTTTTCCCTTGACTTGAGCTACACACACTGGACCAGCCTTTGTCATGTCTTTTTCATCCTGCTGCAGGTCTGAATTCTGTGAGCTAGGTTGCCCAGTGCACCTTGGTTAGGCTTCAGAATACAGTGCAGGAAGTCCTGTGGGGGATTTCTTCTTACACTACCTAGGGTCTGACATCCTATTAGGTCACTACTTTTTAATTTTTCCCTTTAGTGCTGTCACTTAGCTTGTTCTCCCCTAACTTATGATTTTAGAACTTAATTGTTTAGAATAGAAATCCATCATGTAAGTTTTTTAAAGAGTGGCAGTGAGAGATCTGAGCTGCATACTGTATAATTACTACAGGGTCCATAGCTGCACGATAGCATGGTTAACTCAGTGTAGCCATTTGGAGAAACTTCTATGTCTTCACTGAGTGTTTCTCCAAGCCCTACTCCTACATACCTGGTTTATATAATTTTAGTTCTGTTCACAGCTGAACATCCTCTTAGTATGACTTTTTGACCTGAGTCAATTAGCACCTCCACCCCTTATCTCAAACCATCCTCCCCAATAAAAGGAAATAAAATGCTAAGACCTCATAATTGCTTTCCCAATCAGAACTTAGAAACTCTTTTACTGCAAATCATCCAGAATCTGTTCTTCTTTCTCTTTTTAACCACTATTGATCTCTTTTCCTAATAATTATTTATAATTATGGGAAGAAGTAAAAAGAATATGCTTGATCTACTGCCCTATCAAACAAATATAACTTTTATTCTACTTCTAAATTATAAATATTTTCTTCCTTTCCAAAGGTAATGGTAGGTTAGTTCTATCTGGGTTTGATTAATTTGCTTAATATTTTTGAAACATATAACTTGAATGAAACATCACGCATTAGTGTTTGGCTTGTGTAACTCACCACTATGTTTGTGAGTTCAGCCAAGTTGTTGAATTCAGCAATTGTTGACTTATTTTCAGTAATGCAGAGTGGTTGCACAAGCATGACTTAAATTTGCTATTGCCTGCCTTTAGGGAGCCTCTTGTGGCATAAACTTTTAATATAAAAATATAATATGTATCTGTATGCATACCTATGATATATACAAAAGGAAATATTGGTTATGAAGCCCAATAAACAATTGTCAACTCAATGGGACAATAACATCCTTTTTGAGAATGCACATATGAGTATCTAAAGTATAAATATACTGTATTTTTAATTCATTCAAAGTTGACAAGCATTTGAATTTTCTAGTTTTTTGAGATTCTGTACAGTCATGAACTACATAACATCAGTGGACTATATACAGAAACTATGGTTAGTATCATATAGTGTGTGGTACTGTATACTTTCTAGGTTTGTGTAAATACACTCTGATGTTTGCACAATGCCTGCAGCACCTAACATGTATTTCTCCAAAGATATTGAACCATAACAATATAAAGTTCCTATGAACATCTTTCCACATATTATTTGATGTACATATGAGCATATTTCTGTCAAATATATACTGAGAATTTATATTTCAGAAGATATACCTATATTAAACTTTAATAAACAATTCCCAATAAACTTGTAAAGTATTTGCACAAATTTATATACCACCAATAGAATATGGGAAATCTAGTTGCTCTACAAACTCACAAATATTTGATGTACCAGTATTTTTTTTCCTCTCCTTCCTCCCTACTTTGTGGGTAAGTATTCCTATCTGTGTTGTTTAGTTTCTGGACACTTTAGTTTCATTAGTCTATTTTTGCTTTCTGGCATGGTTATAACACTATTAACTATGATAAATTTATAGCAAGTGTTGATAATTGGTCAAATTAACTCTCTTTTTGTTTTACATCTTTAGAAATAACATATTTTCTTTTTTCTGAGTCTTTTCTTTTCTTTTCTTTTTTTGTACTGTGGATGAAAGTTGGGACCGTGTGCTTGCTAGGCAGCTGGTGGAACTGCTGAGCTAAATCCCAAGTCCTTCTGTGAATATTTCATTTGTCACTGAAGAAAGAAAACACAGCAGGAAGTTCTGTGTTGGTTTCAATATAAACAAATAGTTCATCTTTAGTGTAACTACTAAGCTCCAAAATTGAAATCAACACTGTCAGTAGTACAAATTGTCAAAAGACTCTGTCCTGGAGAAAGAAAATTAGGAAAAACAATTTAAATAGTTTCTCCAAACCATATTTATAAATATTGTCATCAAAATGCTTCAAAGGCATGAATTCTCTATTAATGCAACAGAAAAAAACACAGCAATAGTTTAGCAAATGTTTTAAGTTTAAAAGCTGTATAGTTTCTGGATTGCACTTGAGCAGTATTGCATTACAATAAAGACTTAAAACTTCTTTTTACCTAACTGCAGTAAAATATACAGAAAATCCCACTGATTCAAATGTTTACTGCACTTATAGTGAACCTAAAAACTTTGTAAAATTAGTTAATAATAAATACCTCAAAATAACTAAAGAAGTATGTTTCAATTGCTAATGGTATGAAAACTGTTTCATATCTCCTGGTTTAAAGAATCTTCAAATACATATTCTTTAATAGAACATTACCTCATTCCAAATTAATATCAGATATTTCAAAACCAAAAGAGTAAGGATATGTTCCGCACCAAGATACGGGTATTATTACTGAATACCTGATGGGTTCACATTTTAAATGTGTTATTTTTTCTTTTTTTTGGAAACAAATGATTGATGAAGTAATGCAACACCTTAAATTCCAGAAAATAGCATGATTTCCCAACCTCTTATAGATAGGGTGTATGACCAATCTATTATACAGGATTAATACAAGTTTATGCTTGTGTTAGCATAGCTTTTCTTAACCCTTTACATTTTTTTATCTTATTGAGTTTATTGGTGCTTTAAAAGTATACAGTACAGTTACATTCATCAGTGGGATCTTGTACTTTTACATGACAGATCTTGGTACTCAATATTTCTCCATACCCCTGCCATCCATTCACCCCCTCCAGCTTCCCCTATTTACAAAGACTTTGTTTCCATTTTTTCCTTTTCTCATAGTTTTTCTTGTCCCCTATTTCCTTTCACCTACCCTTCTTATTTCCACTACACATTTAGCCCTTTTCTTCTTGTTTCACATTGTCAGTTATATAATTTGGATCTTATTTACACTTTTAATTTTTCACACCAGAGAAACTATTTGGTATTTACATGTATGTCTTATTTATTTCACTTAAGAGTATGGATCAATATGCATTCATTTTCCTATGAATGTCTCTATAATCTCAACATTTTTTGCTGAATAATACTCTATTTTATAGAAAAACCACAGCTTCTTTATCCAGTCTCCAACTGATGAGCACTTGGGCTGTTTCCAAGTTTTAACTATTACAAACTGTGCTGCTATAAACATGGGTGTTCATATATGACTGTGGTATGATTCTTTTAATTCTTTTGGAAAGATACTCAGCAGGAGGATAGCTGGGTCAAATGGAACCTCTAGTCCTAGTTCTTTGAGGTATCTCTATATTGATTTCCACAGTGGTTGCACCAGTCTGCACTCTCATCAAAACTGGAGAAGGGTTTCTTTTCCCCCACAAACTCCACCAGCATTAGTTATTGGTTGATTTCTTGATAGCAGCCATTCTTTGTGGGGTGAGGTGGAATCTCAGTGTTGCTTTCATCTACATTTGTTGAATCACCAGTGATGTTGAACACTTTTTCATTTACCTATTTGCTGCTTTTACTTCTTTGTCTGAGAAATGTCTGTTCATTTTAGATGCCCACTTTTGATTCGGATCTTTATATTTTGGGGGCCTGATTTTTTTGAGTTCTTTATATATTCTAGATAATTATCTTTCGTCTGAGGAGCAGCTGGTAAAAAAATTTTCCCACGTTATACTTTTTCTCTTAGCTGTTTGTAGTTTCTTTTGCAGTGCAGAAGCTTTTAATAAGATGATATCTCAGTTTTTGATTCTTCGTGGTAATTCCTGTGCTACTGAGGATTTGCTTATAAAGTCTCAGGCTATGTCAATGTCTTTGAGAGTTCTGCCTAACTAATCTTCTGGTAAGTTTAAAGTTTCTGTTTTAATATTGAGATTTTTAATCCACTTGGATTTTAGTTTACTGCATGGTGAAAGATAAGGGTCTAGGTTTAGTCATTGGCAGGTTGAAATCCAGTTTTTCCAACACAATTATTAGAAATGCTATCTTTCCTCCAGTGAGGATGGTTGGCTCCTTTGTCAAGAGGTTGCTCAGTAGATCTGCAGTTGTTTCCTACCTTCCAATCTATTCCACTGATCCTCAGGTGTGTTTCTTTGCCAGTACCATGATGTTATTTTTCTTTTTCATTGAGTTTATTGGTACATGTTAGGGATACAGTACAGCTACATTCATTGTTAGGATCTTGTACCTCTACATGACAGGTCTTTGTTCTCATTTTTTCCCCTTGTCCCTGCCTTCCCTTCACCCCTCCTTCCCTACCCATTTACAAACACTTTATTTCCATCTTTTCATTTTCTCACATTTTTCTTTTCCCTTATTACCCTTCCCCTAGCCATCTCACCTTCCCTACACCTTTAGACCTTTTCTTCCCATTTCACAATGTCAGTTATCTCATTAGGATCTTATGTACTATTACAGTTTATTCACACCAGAGAAACTATTAAGTATTTACACGTGTGACTTATTTATTTCACTTAGGAGTGTATCCTCAATATGTAACCCTTTTCCTATGAATGAATCTAATTTCTCATTCTTTATGGCTGAGTAGTATTCCATTTTATAGAAAAACCACATCGTCTTTATCCAGTTTCCAACTAATAGGCAAATGGGCTGTTTCCAAGTTTTAGCTATTACAAACTGTGCTGCTATAAACATGGGTGCGCATACATCACTGTGATATGATTCTTTTAATTCTTTTGGAAAGATACCCAGTAGAGGGATGGCTGGGTCAAATGGAACCTCTAGTCCCAGCTCTTTCAGGTATCTCCATATTGATTTCCATAGTGGTTGCACCAGTCTGCACTCCCACCAACAAAGGAGAAGGGTTCCTTTCTCCCCACAACCCCACCAACATTTGTTATTGGTTGATTTCTTGATAGCAGCCATTCTTTGTGGGGTGATGTGGAATCTCACTGTTGTTTTCATCTGCAGCTATCCATTGACCAGTGATGTGGAACATTTTTTTCATATATTTACTTGTTGCTTTTATTTTGCTGTCTGAAAAATGTCTGTTCATTTCAGATGCCCATTTTTTAATTGGGTCTTTATATTTGGGGGCTGATTGATTTGAGTTCTTTATATATTCTTGATAATAGTCCTTTGTCTGAGGAGCAGCTGCTAAAAAGTTTTTCTCTCACTGTAGGTTGTCTCTTAGTTCTGTTGATAGTTTCTTTTGCAGTGCATAAGCTTTTTAATAAGATGAGATCCCACTTGTTGATTCTTTCTCCTAGTTCTCGTGCTCCTGAGGATTTGTTCACAAAATCTTTTCCTATGCCAATGTCTTCCAGAGTTCTGCCTAATTTACCTTCCAGTAAGTTTAGTGTTTCTATTTTAATATTTAGATCTTTAATCCACTTGGATTTTAATTTAGTGCATGGTGAAAGATAATGGTCCAATTTTAATCTTTGGCAGGTTGAAATCCAGTTTTTCCAACACCATTTATTAAAGAGGCTATCTTTCCTCCACAGAGGATGGTCAACTCCTTTGTCAAAAATGAGGTAGCTGAGTGCTTCTGCAATTGTTTTTGTGTCTTTCAGTCTGTTCCACTGATCCTCCCTCAGATCTGTTTCTTTGCCAGTACTATGCTGTTTTTGTCACAGTGGCTTTGTAGTTTAATTTCAAATTGGGAGTTGTTATACCCACTGCCATGTGTCTGTTGCCTAGGATGGCTTTTGCTATTCTAGGTCTCTTATGGTTCCAAATGAATTTTTGGATTCTTTTTTCTAGTTCTTTGAAATATAGTGTTAGAATTTCAATTGGCATTGCATCGAATATGTGAAGCAGTTTTGGTAGTATGGCCATTTTCACTATGTTGGTTCTTCCTACCCAGGAGCAGGGGATATCTTTTCATTTTTTTATATAGTCTTTGATCTCTTTTTTCAGAGTGCTTTAGTTTTCAGTGTAGAGTTCTTTTTTTTTTCAGCTTTAATTGAGTTTATTGGTACATTTTAGGGATACAGTACAATTACATTCATTGTTGGGATCTTGTACCTCTACATCAATGTAGAGTTCTTTTGCTTCTTTTGTTAGATTGATTCCTAGATGCTTCATTTATTTGGATGCTATTGTGAAGGGAAATGTTTCCTTAATTTCTCTCTCAGTGAGTCTGTTATTTGTGTACAAGAAGGCTATTGATTTTTGGGTATTCACCTGGTATCCAGCTACTCTACTGAATCTGTCAATTAAGTCTAGAAGTCTTTTGGTAGAGTTTTTTGGGTCTTCAATGTAGAATATCATATCATCAGCAAATAATGACAGTTTAACTTCTTCCTTTCCTATCTTTATTGATTGAATTTCTTTGTCTTGTGTAATTGCTGTAGCTAATGTTTCCAGAACTATTTCCAAGAGGAGTAGTGATAGTGGGCATCCTTGTTTTGTTCCTGATTTTAACATGAAACATTATAGTTTTTGGCCATTTAATTTGATGTTAGCTGTTGGTTTTTCATAGATAGCCTTTATTAAGTTGAGATAGAGACCATCTATTCCAATTTTTTGCAGCATTTTTATCATGAATGGGTGTTGAATTCTGTCAAATGCTTTTTCTGCATCTATCAAGAGGATCATGTTGTTGTCCTTGACTCTGTTAATATAATGTATTACATTCATTGACTTACATATGTTGAACCATCCTTGCATCCCTGGAATAAATCTGACTTGGTCAGGATGTATGATCTTCTGAATTCTGTTTTCTAGTACCTTATTGAGGATTTTTGCATCTATATTCATTAAGGAGATTGGCCTGTAGTTCTCTTTTTTAGTTGTGTCTTTCCCTGGCTTGGGAATCAAAGTAGCACTTGCTTCCAGGAATGAATTTGGAAGTGTTGCTTCCCTTTCAATTTCATTGAAAAGTTTGGAGAGTAAAGGCAGTAGATCTTCTCTAATTGTCTTGTAAAATTCAGCAGTGAATCCATCAGGACCTGGGCTTTTCTTTGTTGGTAAGTTTTTAATTACATTTTCAATTTCACTGACTGTAATTGGGGTGTTTAAAATGTTTTATCTTCTTTATTCAGCTTTGGTAATTCATAAGTATCTAAAAATCTGTCCATTTCTTCTGTGTTTTCTAATTTATTAGAACATAGATTTTCAAAGTAGGTATTAATGATCCTCTGAATTTCTGTTGGATCTGTTGTAACTTCACCTTTTTCATTCCCGATTGCATGAATCTGAGCCTTTTCTTTCCTTTTTTTGATAAGATTAGCTAAGGGTTTATCAATTTTATGTATTGTTTCAAAAAACCAACTCTTTGTTTCATTTATTTTTTGTATCGTTTTCTTAGTTTCCATTGCATTGATTTCTGCTCTAATCTTTATAATTTCCTCTCTTGTTTGAGCTTTGGGTTTTTCTTGCTCTTGTTTTTCTAGGAGTCTAAGATTCATCATTAGGTTGTTTATTTGAGCTCACTCTGTTTTCCTAGTGTAGGCATTCAGTGCTATGAATTTTCCAGGTAGAACTGCTTTCATTGTTTCCCATAGATTCCTGTATGTTGTATTGCCATTTTCATTTATTTGTAAAAACTGCCTGATTTCTTTAATTTCCTCTGTGATCCATTGATTGTTCAGGAGAGCATTCAGTTTCCATGTGTTTGTGAAGTTCCTACACTTTCTTGTGCTATTGATCTCCAGCTTGATTGCACTGTGATCTGATAATATACAGGGGATAACTTTGATTCTTTTGCATTTATTCAGACCTCTTCTATGAATTAGTATGTGGTCTATTTAGAGAATGACCCATGTGCAGATGAAGAGAATGTATATTCTGATTTTGTGGGGTGGAATACTCTATATATGTCTATTAAGTCCATGTGTTCCAAAGCTTGGTTCAGTTCTAGCATTTCATTGTTGATTTTCTGCCTAGATGATCCATCTATTTGTGACAATGGTGTATTTAAATCCCCCACTACAATTGTATTAGTGCATATTTTATTTTTAATGTTACTTAATATTTGTTTTATATAGTTGGGGCATTAATATTTGGTGCATATATGTTTATGATTGTCTTCTCTTCCTCTTGAATTGTTCCCTTTACAAGGATGTAGTGGCCTTCTTTGTCTCTCTTAATGAGTCTTGGTTTGCCATTTACTTTATCTGCGAATAAGATTGCTATCCCTGCTTTTTTTCTGAGCTCCTGTTGCATGGAGAATTGTTTTCCATCCTTTCACTTTCAGTCTTTGGACTTATTTTTGTACTAGGTGTGTTTCTTGCATAGAACACATTGTTGGATTTTGCTTCTTAATCCGTTCTGCCAGTCTATTTCTCTTAATTGGTGAGTTGAGGCCATTGACATTGATGGTTATAACTAATATGTTCTGACTTATTATTGTCATGTTATTGTCCTTCTTTTGACTCTTTTTACTTTTCCCCCTCTCCTTTTAGTTTCTTGCCTTGCCTATTTGATTTGGTCTGTTTGGCCTCATGGTGTTGTGACCTTCATTGTCCTTTTCTAGGATATTGTTTAGAAGTCCTTGTAGTGCTGGTTTGGTGTTCATGAAGTTTCTCAGGTTCT
Organism: Fukomys damarensis; assembly: GCF_012274545.1. Lineage (NCBI taxonomy): Eukaryota > Metazoa > Chordata > Mammalia > Rodentia > Bathyergidae > Fukomys > Fukomys damarensis. Next base: position 24,831,088 of record NW_022900923.1, read on the forward strand.
CTTGGTCATGGAAGTATCTTATTTCCCCATCCATTTTGAAAGAGAGTTTTGCAGGATACATCAGTCTAGGTTGGAGTTTGTTTCCTCTTAGGACTTGAAGTACCTCACTCCAGGCTCTCCTTGACCTGAGGGTTTGTGTTGAAAAGTCTGCTGTGATTCTAATGGGCTTTCCTTTGCATGTGATTTGTTTCTTTTCTCTTACTGCTTGTAGTATTTTGTTTTTCTTTTGGGTTTCTGGGTTTTGATTATTATATGTCTAGGTGTAGATTTTTTTTTTTTTGATCATGGCTAGTTGGTGTCCTATATGCCTCACTTATCTGTATGTCTAATTCTTCCCCTCTCTTTGGGAAGTTTTCTGTCATTAATTCTGTGAACAGCTTTTTAAAATAATTTGTATTTTCTCCTGCTATTCATGGATTCCTATCAGTCTTATGTTACTCTTCTTTGCATCCTCTAGGAGTAGTTGGATGGATTTCTCATGATCCCTTACTGATTTTGAGAGATCTCTCTTTTCATGGTCACTGACTGCAATCCTATCTTCTATACCTGAAATTTTTTCTTTGCATTCTTTTTTTCTGCTGTGAACACTTTTGATAGAGTTTTTATTCTCCTGGTTATCTGTTTGAATCTGTTTTATGGATTCAATTTCTTTGCTAAGTTGGGCATTCGTTGTTTCCATTTGTTTCTTATGCTGGACCTCCCTGACTTCTATCATGGTCCTGAGCTCATCTATTTTTTTGTCAGTTTCTGTTCTAGAGTCTCTAATAATGGCTTTCATTTTGCTTACCATCTCTGTGGTTATCTGGGAAATTATTTCTGATTTTAATTTTTCTAGAGCCTGATTGATCTGTTTTGTTACTTCCTGTGCTATGAATTCAGGGTGTCCTGGTGGTTCACTATCAGACTTTTCATCTTCATTTGCCTGCTGTTTTCCTTTGGTGAAGTGGAAGTCTGATTTTTTGCCTTGGTTAATTTTTCTCATTTTTATTTTTGTTGTTGTGTTGTCCTTTGTTTAACTCATGTCTTATTACTTAATTCTTCCTGATATAGTTGTGCTTTAGCTTTTGAGTCTCCAATGACTGATAGGCATTCTCATTTTCATCATATCAGAGAAGGCAACTTATTAAATCAATCACAACCCTTTAGCCCAACTAATTTAATTATCAGCACAATAGGATCAAGCAGAACTTACAAATTGATCACTTGTCATAGTCCTTAATACATTACCTTTAAACCATTTGAATTAAATTAAAATCAAGAAGCACCCTAAAGTATGTTTGCAATGAATAAACTATTCAATATAGTATCTTTATCATTTAGATGGAGGCTTGGAAAGACTTAGAATAAGAGGGGTAGATAACTAAAAGAATTGGAGAAGCTGTCAAGTGAAGCCAGAGAACATAGAATGACCATACAATTGTTAGGAAACTGTTAATGTCAAAAGGGAAAGACAGAGTGCAAGAATAAGGACAAGAATATAAAAACTTAACAGTACTATGGGCTCACTTTCCTTTGGAACTGTTGACCCTTGTGTGAAGTAAAATGATAGAAGAAAAGAACATAAGGAAAAAGCGATTAAAGATGAAATCTGAGTTAGGGCAGGAACAGGAACAGAAAGGGAGATGAGGAATAAAATGGCCGAGCAAGAGACTGAGTTGGAATAAGAAGAGAGAAAAAAGAAATAATTTCAGAGAGTAATGAGGGAAAGAAAGTAAAATAATTTGAAAGGTCTCTTTCAGACTATTTCTCTCCATTGATAATATACAATGTGTGCAGCCATGTGCAGAACTAAGTCCTTTACTCTCAGCTAGCTGATGGCAGAACCCTGAAATTATCACTCATTTCATGCTGCAAGGCCAAATTGAGTTCCCTGACTTCCCGCAGGGTTGAATTCCACGAAATTCTACTATAGGGTCCCTCTGTCCTTTCTTTAAAGATGTTCAAAGTCTGGAGCTCAGAAAAATGCCCTTTATGACCACCTATGCCTCTGCAGAATGGATCCAAGGACTGGCACAATCAGGAGGCCTGAAAGCAGGGAGTGGGTCAAGGATGGGGGTGTTGCAGGTGCACCTATTCAGTAAGCTAGTCCTCACCGGTTGGGCCCTGTCAGGCTGGAGGGAGAATGGATCTTGGAGCAGCTGTCTTGGACCTCTGCCTTTCAGCATCCTTCCACTGGATGCTTGTTGTGGTGCAGGCAGGGCGAGGGCATGGCTACCAAGTCCCCATGATTGGGTCAAGGCAGGTACAGGGAGAATGGATCTCAGAGTGGCTGTTCTGGAAGTCCACCTTCTACCTTCCTTCCACTGGATGCTGGTTGCTTCTTAATCCATTCTGCCAGTCTCTTTCTTTTGATTGGTGAATTGAGGCCATTGACATTGATGGTATCTGTTATGTATTGACTTTTCATTGTCATGTTATTTTCCCATTGTTGGCTGTTTTATTTTTCATTTTTTTCCCATCTGCATTTAATGTCTTTCCTTGCCTGCTATATTTGCTCTGTTGGGCCTTATGGAGTTGTGGCCTACATTATCTTTTCCCAGGATATTGTTTAGAATTGTTTTGAGTGCCAGTTTGGTGTTCATGAAATTACTCAGATGTTCTTTGTCATGGAAGTATCTCATTTCCTCATCAATTTTGAAAGATAGTTTTGCAGTGTACATCTGTTTAGGTTGGATTTTTTTTTTTTGACTTGAAATGCCTTACTCCAGGCTCTCCTTGACTTGAGTGTTTGTGTTGAAAAGTCTGCCGTTATTTTGATGGGCTTTCCTTTGCATGTGATCTGTTTCTTTTCCCTAACTTTTTGTAGTGTTTTGTTCTTCTGTTGGGTTTCCAGGATCTTGATTATCGTGTGTCTATGTGTAAAATTTTTTGATCATGATTAGTTGGATTCCTATATACCTCACTTATCTGTATGTCTAATTCCCTCTGTTTGGGAAATAATGCTGTGAACAGTTTTTTATGTCATTTTTTATTGTCTTTTTCATGGATTCGTGTGTGTGTGTGTGGTGGGGATCAAATTTGGAACCCTTTGCTTGTGAAGTACACAGTGAAACCACGGAGCTAAATCCCAGGCCTTTCATGGATTTCTATCAGTCTTATATTATTCTTCTTTGTATCATCTAAGAGTCGTTGGATGAATTTCTCATGATCCCTTACTGTTTTGAAGCGATCTCTCTGTTCGTGGTTATTGCCCTCAATCCTCTGTCTATAGCTGATATTCTATCTTCACATTTGCTCATTATGTTGCAAATGCCTTCAATAGGATTTTTAATCTCCTTGATATCTGTTTAAACCTTTTCATGTATTCCATTTCTTTCCCATGCTGGCCATTAATGGTTTTCATCATGGTCCTGACTTCATCTATTTTTTCAAAAATCTGTTTCTGTTCTAGAGTCTCTAATCATGTCTTTCATTATTCTCACCATCTCCGTGGTTATCTGGGAAATTATTTTTGCTTTCAATTTTTCTAGAGCCTCATTCATGTGTTGTGTTACTTCCAGTGCTATCAGATCAGGGTGTCCAGATGGTTGACTGTCAGGCTTTTGCACCTCATTTCCCTTTGGTGGACTGGAGGGATAACTGATTAGATTAATTATTATACCTTAGCCCAAGCAATGAAATCAGCAACAACAATAGCATGAAGCACATTGTAGAAAATGACAACTTGTAGTAGTTATTAATCTATTACTTTTAACCTTGTGAATTAAATGAAATCTAGGACCAGCCCAAATACATTTATAGTGAATAACCTCTTTAATATAGCAACTTTACTACTCAGGATGCTGACTTGGAAGGAGTTGGGGAGGGAGGAATGGATAGACAGGATAGGGAAAAGTTAGAAATGAGATCCGATTACACAGGAGTATCACACAAACTCTAGGAAGCTGTTGAAGGGAAGAGGAGAAGACAGGACAAAATATGCAAAAGAACAGAACAAACTAACAGCAATAGGGAGGGTAGAGCCTGTAACCATTTTTTAAAAAACTAATGGCAATTCAGTGAAGGAAAAAGAGAAGAAAAGAAAAGAAAATAAGAAATTTGAATTAGGACAGGAATAGGAACAAAAAGGGAGAGAAATGAAGAACAAGGTGTGTGTGTGCATGTGTGTGTGTGTGTGTGTGTGTGTGTGTGTGAGAGAGAGAGAGAGAGAGAGAAAGGGAGAGAGAGAGATAATAAGATATGGAAAAAAGATTAAAAAAGAAAAAAATTTGAGAAAAGAAAATGATAGTTAAAAAATTTTAAATGATTAAAGGTAAGAGAAAAAATATTACTTTGAACATAAAAAAACACAAATAGAGGGCCTCTTTCAGGGCATGCCTCTTTTGATACAGTAGACAGCATTGGCAGGAGTGTGCAGATCTAAGTTAATTAGGCTCAGCAAGCCAGCAGCTGTCCCCTGAGATTCAGGCTGATTTATCACTGCAAGGCTCAAGTTGAGATCTCTGACCTCCTGCTTGGTTGAACTCTGCATGGTTCTACTGCAGGTTTCAAGTGTCTTTCCCCCGAAGGTAGACCAGGTGCCAATGGAAGGTACCAGTCCCTCCAACTTACTAACTTACTAACTACAGTGTTATGGTGAAAATTTTTTATTGCAGAGATTTTTTTCACTTTTCCAGTGGGGCCGGGAATTTAGCTCAGTGGTTCTTCAGCCTGCTTCACTTTTCCAGTGGGCTTCAGTTCTCATCTAGGAGACTCAGAGTGCCCCTCTTTCTCTTGTTCATGGTGTGGTGGGGCATCACTGTGTGGCCACCCATGCAGCTGGGCTCCTCTACTGCTCTGCACTGAAGGGGCAGGGATTGCTCTCCATTTTATTTTTTGTCATGTTAATTAAATTCCCATCTTTCTTTTTCCCTACCCCTGCCTCTTCCCCTTTGAACCTTTTCTTCCTATTTCACATTATCTATTATACCTTTAAGTCCTTATTTACACTTTTAGGTCTTACACTAGAGAAATTAATTGACATTTACACATATGTGTCATATGTACTTCACTTAAGAGTATGACCTGAATGTGCATCCCTTTAGTTATAAATTTCCCTAGTTTCTCATTCTTTATGGATGAATAGTACTCCATTTTATAAAAAAAAATGACCCACATTTTCTTTATCCAGTCTCCTGTTGATGGGCAATAGGTCTTCTTCAAAGTTTTAGCTATCACAAGTAGTTCTTCTATAAACATGGGTACAAATATCTCACAGCAGTATGATTCTTTAATTCTTTGGGGAAGATACCCAGCAGGGGATTTATTTCCACAGTAGCTGCACTAGTTTATACTTTCACCAGCAGTGGAGCAGGGTTCCTCTTTTCCTACAGCCCTGCCAGCATTTGTTATTGGCTTACTTCATAATAGCAGCTATTCTTTCTGGGGTAAGGTGGAATCTCAGCATTGTTTTCTCCAATGACCAGTGAGGTTGAACATTTTTTCATATGTTTATTTGCTATTCCTACTTCTCTGTCTGAAAACTGTCATTTCATTTCAGATGTCCATTTTTGGATTTGGTCTTTACATATGGGAGGTCTTATTTTTTAAGTTTTTATATATTGTAGATAGGAGATAGTCTTAGGAAGAGCTGGTGAAAAGTATTTTTCCCACATTGTGGGTTGCTTCTTCACACTACTGGCTATTTCTCTTGCTGTGCAGAATCTTTTTAATAAGAAAAGATCCATCATAGCTTCTTGGCCTTTTGGCTAAGATCAAGTTTAAGAAGAGATCCCACTTTCTGATCTTTTGTCCTAGGTCATGGGCAACTGAGGGTTTGTTCATAAAATCTTTCCTACACCAATGTCTTCAAGACATCTACCTAGCCCTCTTCCAGCCAGTTTAGTGTTTCTTTTTTAATATTTAGATCTTTAATCCATTTCAATTTTAGTTTAGTGCATGGTGAAAGAGATAGGTGAAGTTTTAATCTTTGGCAAGTTGAGACCTAGTTTTTACAGCACCATTTATTAAAGAGGCTATCTTTCCTCCAGTAAGGGTGCTTAGCTCCTTTGTCAAAGATGAGGGGGTGGAATGTGTCTGTAGTTGTTTCTGCATCTTCTAATCTGTTCCACTGGTCTGCTCAGGTCTTTTTCTTTGCTAGTACACTGCCATTTTTTTTTTATTGCAGTAACTTTCTAGTGTAATTTCAGGACGGAAATTGTGATACCCCCTACTTCATCTTTGTTGCCTAGAATTGCTTTTGATATTTTAGGACTGCTCTTATTCCAAATGAAGTTTTGGATTATTTTCTCAAGGTCTGTGAAGTATGCTTATGCAATTTCAATTAGGATTGCATTGAATATATATAGCAATTTTGGAAGTATGGCTACTCTCACTATGTTGATTCTTCCCATGCAGGAGCAGGGGATGTCTTTCCAATTTCTGATAACTTCTTTAATAACTTTTTAGAGTGTGGTAGTTTTCAGAGTAGAGGTCTTTGACTGCATTGGTTAGGTGGATTCCTAGGTAATTCCATTTTTTGGATGCTATTGTGAAAGGAATTGTTTATCCCACTTCTCTCTCAGTAAGTCTATTTTTCATGTACAGAAAAGGTATTAATCTTTGTGTGTAGAACTTGTATCCAACTACTTTGCTGAATTTGTTCATTAAATCTAGAAAACTTTTGGTCGATTTCTTGGGGTCTTCTAAATAGAATATCATGTGATCTGAAAATAGTGACATTTTGACTTCTTCATTTCCTACCTTTATTCCTTTTATTTCATTCTCTTGTCTAATTGCTGTGGCTAATGTTTCTAAAATTACATTGAACAGAAGTGGTGATAGTGGATATCTTTGTCTTGTTCCTTATTTTAGTGTGAAGAATTTCAGTTTTTGACCATTCAGTATTATATTTGCTTGGTTTCTCATAGATGCCTTTTATCACATTGAGGTAGAGACTGTCTATTCCAATTTTTTGGAGGTTTTTTTTTTTAATCAGGAATGCATGTTGGATTTTGTCAAATGCTTTCTATGCATCTATTGAGATAATTGTATGATTTTTGTCCTTGGACCTATTAATATAGCAAATAACATTTATTCATTTGTGTATTTTGAAGCATCCCTGAATCCCTGGGATTAATCCTACTTGGTCAGGGTGAATGATCTTCTTGATGATCTCCTGCATTCTCTTAGTGAGTTTCTTATTAAGGAATTTTGCATCTATGTCATTAGTGAGAGTGGCCTATATTTCTCTTTTTCAGCTTGGTCTTTGTCTGCTTTGGGGATCAAGGTGTTGCTTGCTTCCAGGAATGAATTTGGGAGTATTGCTTCACTTTCAATTTCATTGAAGAGTTTAAACAGGAGTGGCAGTAGTTCCTTTCCAAATGTAGTGTAAAATTCAGCACTGAAGCTATCAGGACCTGAGTTTTTTTTTAAATTGCTAATTTTTAAATTGTGTTTTCAATTTCACTGATTGAGTTGATTAGAATTTTTAGGTCATCTTTGTTCAACTTTGATAATCCATAAATATGTAGGAATCTGTTCATTTCTTCTGTATTTTCCATTTTATTGACATATAGGTTCTTGACATATAGGTATTGATAACCATCTGGATTTCTGCTGGGTCCATTGTAATTTCACCCTTTTCATCCCTAATTGCATGGATTTGGGCCTTTTCTTTCTTTTATTTGACAAGGTTGGGTAAAGGTTTGTCAATTTTGCTTATTCTTTCAAAGAACCAACAATTGGCTTCTTTGATTTTTTGGTAGTGTTCTCTTAGTCTCCATTGCCTTCATTTCAACCCTGAACTTTATAATTTTCTCTCTTGTATGACCTTTGGATTTTTCCTGCTCTTTTTTTTCTAGAAGTTTGAGGTCCAGCGTTGGGGTCTTTAATTGAGCTCATGTTGACTTCCTAATATGTGTATTCCCTGCTGTGAATTCCCTTGTAAGACCACTTTCACTGTGTCCCATTGATTCTGATACATTGTATTATTGTCATTTAATTGTAGAAATGGTCTGATTTCTTCCTCTGTGACCAATTGGTTATTCAGGAGTGTGTTGTTCAATTTTCATGTGTTTATGAAATTGTGGTTTCTTGTGCTGTTGATCTCTAATTTTATCACACAGTGGTCTGATAATATACAGGGGATAACTTCAGTTTCTTTGCCCTTACCTAAGCATTTCCTGTGAGCCAGTATGTGGTCCAATTTGGAGAATGAACCATGTGCAGCTGAAAAGAATGTGAATTCTGATTTTGTGGGGTGGAACACTGTAAACATTTGTTAAGTACATTTGTTCAAGAGTTTGATTGAGTTTCATTATTTCATGGTTTATTTTTTGTCTGGTTGATATATCTATTTGTGACAATGGGGTATTGAGGTCCCCCACTACTATTGCATTAGTGTTTGTATGATTTTTCTTAGCCATTAATATTTGTTTTATATAGTTGGTTGAACTTGTGTTTGGTGCATATATATTTATGATTTTCGTTTCTTCCTGTTGGATTGTTCCATTTACAAGGATTAGTGTTCATTTCTCTCTTAATCAGTATTGGTTTGAAATCCATTTGATCTGCAAAGAGTGTAGCTACTACTGCTTTTTTGGGGCGGGTTCTGTGGCATGGAGCATTGTTTTCCATCCTTTAACTTTCAGTCTATGAATTTGTTTGAATTAAGTGTGTTTCTTGTTGCAGAATATTGTTGGATCTTGCTTCTTGACTTATTCTGCCATGCAATATCTTTGGATTGGTGAATTGAGATCATATTGATGATTATAACTGATATGCATTGACTTATTCTTGTCCTAAGTTTTTCCTTTTGTTGAATTCTCTCCTTTTGCCTTTAATTTCTTGTCATGCCTGATGGATTCATTTGTTGGGTTTCCTGGAGTAGTGATCCTTTTTGTCTTTTCCAAGATATTTTTTCAAATTTTTTGGAGTGCTGGTGTAGTATTCATGAAGCGCCTAAGACCTTTTTTTCACGAAAATATATTATTTCTCCATCAATTTTGAAAGACAGTTTTGTAGTGTAAATCAATTTGGGTTGGAGGTTGTTTTCCTTTAGCATTGAAATACATTATTCTATGCTCTTCTTGCCTTCTGGGTTTGTATTGAGACATCTTCTGTGATTTTTATGGGCTTTCTTTTGTATGTGACTTGTTTCGTTTCTCTTGCTGCTTGTAGAATTTTGTTCTGTTCTTTGGTTTCTGGAGTACTAACTATTATATGCCTATGGGTAGTTTTACTTCATTACAGCTAGTTGGCATCCTATAAGCCTCAGTTATCTGTTTGTCAAGTTCTTTTCCCCAATTTTGAAAGTTTTTTGCTATTACTTCTGTGAACAGGATTTTTATGTTTGTACTGTCTCCCGTTTCTTCACTGACTCCAAGCAATTTTGTGTTCTTTTCTTTGCATCATCCATCAGCTGCTGAATTGATTTCTCATGGTCCTTTACTATTTTTAAGATATTTTATTTTTATGGTCAATAATTGCTATCCTACCTTCTTTATCTGAAATTTTGTCCTCGCATTGGCTCATTCTGCTGTATAAACTTTTAGTGGAATTTTTAATCTCCTCGAAATCTGTTTTCATCTTTTTATGGATTCCATTTTTTAATATTCCACCAAGTTTTTCAGCTCCTCCTCTATTTTTAAAAGTCTATGTCCACTCTAGATTTACTAATCATGACATGTACTTTGGGCACAATCTCTGCTGTTATCTGAGAAATTATTTCTGATTCCATTTTTTTCCAAATCCTCTTTTGTTGCCAGTTCAAGGAGTCCAGGTGGTTGAGCGTCAGATTGTTCCATCTCATTTGCCTTTGGAGTTGCCTTAGGTAGTCTGGAAGTCTGGTTTTAAGACTTATTTCCATGTCTTCTCATTTCAACACTTGCAGTTTATGTGCCATTTTTGAGGTAACTTTTTGTTTCCTCAATTGTCTTCAATTCTCAGCAATCCACCTAGCAATCTTTACTCTGCTGCTCCCAAGTACACCCATTCCTGGGTGTAGAATGGTGGCTGTCTATATCCCTGAGCTGATCTGTTGTCTGTGTGGGATTCTGGCTGGGGCTTGTATCTAGGTGTGCCTACCACTAAGGTCCCTATGTAGCTGTTGTCTGGTGGCGTTTTTTTGGGTGCTGTGTATCCCAGTTCCTGTTGTCTACATAGGCTTCTGACTAGGGTCTCCAGGTACTTGTGAATAGTATTAGAGTGAGCCTCCAGCTGTTGCTTGTGCATCTGTGTATTTCTTTTCCAGGCAGGCTCTTGGCTGTGGCTGATGGTATTCCAGAATCTGGATGAAGCTTTCATGCCTGTGCAGCTCTTTTATGTAGGTGGGCCAGTGGCTTGGGCATGTGTGCCTGCACTTCTGGGGTCAGGGTAGGGCCCCAGCTGGGCTCTGCCTGGAGTCACACCACTCTGGTCCACACAGATATTCCCCAGGTTTGAAGCACATTTACCCATGATATGGCAGAACTCTCTCAATTATTTTTGCAAAGTCTGTATTTTTTATCATGTACCCTCTGAAACCTATGTTCTCTTAACTTGTGGCCAATTAATGTTTTGATAGTTTCTTAAAATTTTTTTGGAGACAAAACTCAAAAAGAACCACGCTCTAGTAGTGTTTTCTGATTAGTAGACTAAAATATTTTGTCTGTATTGGAATACTCTTTCAACTCTCAACCAGACCACTGACAACTTTACCTTACTCTCTACTTCTCATTTTCTTGAAATATAAAATTCACTCAGAGAGGAAAGTTTTGAGTTTTCCAGTACCATTCTTGGCACACATCCAGCTCCAGACATGTGTATGGACATTTTTTTGGTAGTAATGGAGAGTGAAAGTAGGGCCTTCACACTGAGATACATCTTTCATCATTTTTTTTCCAGTTTTTATTTTGAAACAGGGCCTCACTAATTCACTAATTTGTCCATACTGGGATTGTTATGTTCCTACCTCAGCTTCCCTGATTGAGACAATTATGGGGCTCTCAGTTATATATAGGGGCTACAAAAATTCATATTTCCAGATACATCTCCTTTTCCAACAGTTTTGCCTACCTAATTATGTCCCAACTGTTGTCCATATTCCTAAGTATCTGTGGCCTATTATTCATACTTTAAAGTGATTTTGGCATATGTCACTTGGGAATCCCCCCACTTCTGTAAACACCCCAGGACAAGATAAAGGCAAATCTTTCCACAAGTCCTTCCAGGAAGAACAATTTGGATCAATTAAACACAATTTATAAAAAATAAGATCTCCACTGTTCCTTCTGGTGTTGGCCTTCTACATCAAGAGTGTGGTCTGCGGCCATCAAGGCCATATTGATGTGGGGTGGGGAAGGGAGTGTGAACAATTTCAAATACCATGGTTGTTGCAAGTTTCTGACTCTTTCCCTGTGTCCCACTGTTTTATAAATCTTCACTTCTGTTCTTGTGACATCCTTAGTTGCTTCTGAAAATACAGAGCTTTGCTAAATTTTTTTATATAAAGAGCTTTGCTAAATTTTTCTATAGAAATTTACATAACTGCTAGGTGCCTTAAGAGTGAATGCAGTGCTGAGAGTTTTTGCATTTTTAAAAGCTCCGTGGCTTTGCTTGGTGTTTCACTGTGGCTGCCAAATTACAAATGCCTGTAGAGCAGGTATGGTATCACTTATCTTTCTGGTGGTTAGCATTCTCTTTTTCACTAATCTATGTTTTAACTTCTTAGAAGTTTATTAATGACTTTAAATGTTATTTTTTTGTTCAGCATTTCTAAGTCTTAGGAGGTGTTTTATCTGGGGGTGTGTGGTTTATTTTTTCCTCTTAATATTTATTCTTCCATACTGTGAATTTCATTTTTCTTGTATTCAACTGCATTTTAAAATCCAGTATGTATTCATATTGCTTTCAATTTTTTTACATGCTATCACTGCAACTAAAACCACATCACACACAATTTCCTGTGTGGACATTATATTTAATAAACCCTTTAAGGCATTGACTCCATTAAAAAGGTCACATCCTCATTTATGGATGTAATGCACCATCCTTCCCCTTCATAAGTTCATAATCCATGTTTTCTTCCACAAAATAAACTATGAAAACTTCTTATAATACTGAGATCGATGGAATTTATTATTATTCAAAACACTGTAATATATTTCTTGGAATAATTATTTCTAAATGGCACTAGAGAACCAGATATTCACTCTGAATTATGTATAGTATACTGGAAAAGAATTTTAGTGGAAGCAAAGTCTTTGGAATGAAAAGATATGTTAAAGCAGAAAGGCAGCAGGTATACTGAAGATGAGGTCAACATTCTGTAAATTTGATGTTTAAAAAAAGTGAGAATATCAGAGGGAAACTGGAAGGGTGTCAGATGGGATACCTGTGGTTTTAAAGAAGACATTATGTGGTGTGTAGTTCAGTAAAACTGGATCGTTTGTGGGGGGTGACATTTGGTATTGACAAATGCAATAAGGAAAGTAAAGTGGAAGTGGTCTTTGCTGTCTCTGTGAGTAGGTTGGTTCCAGGCTAATGGCCAACACACTTAGCAAAAATAGCTAGATTGAGGTCAGTGTCAGGGGTGTGAATCACTCTAGTCTGTGCTTAACTTGAAAGGCTTTGAGATGGAAATCGTTGTGGGAACAGTAGTTTTCTCACATGCACTTAATGTCTTATAAATGTCCACATGCACATTAATGTTCTATAAATGCCCTTGCTACTTTTCCCTTCTTATCCTCTACAATATTTTATTATCACACAGTTTTAACAACTTTGTGATTATTTTTAGATACTACAGTGGAAATGATCAAGGAACAAAAGATAATTGCAACCTCCAACAGAAAAATATCTCTCTTCAAAAAAGTGGGTCTGCAGAAGCCCTCAGTGAGACCTAGGTAAGATGTAGGACCTGGCTATAGCAACATCTCCAGGCATAACCCCTTCTATGTGTAGGCTTCCAGAACTTTTTTTTGTGTATCATATGCATATGAACAAGAGTATTTTGCATTTTAAATTATTGTCTTCTAAAATTGGCATCATGCAACATATATTATACACATTAAACTATTTTGGACCTCCTCTTATGTCAGTTTTTGCTGATCTACTTCTTTCCATGGGATGGACATAGTGAGCTTTATTTAGTCATATTCTTTTTATTACATTTTCTTTTTCATTGGCGTAAATAGTACCACAATAAACACTTTGTGCATGTGTTTTCACCCATTTGTGTTTATCTATATCTACATTTCAGAAATTGCAAAAGATTTAACTATTGCTCCTTGGTCTTTTGGCTAAGGTCAAGTGTAGAAAAGGTATAAGTAAAGGAAATTTATCTGAGGAATGTAAGGTTGGCTTAACACTAAAAGCGTACTTAAAATAATAGACCATATTAATAAATAAAATCTGTAGAAGAAAATAACTGAAGTAAAAAAGTCATGATATGAATCAGCAGCAGATATAAATTGGCAGAAGAACAAATGAACTTGAAGATTATTCAGTAAGCATCATTGTGTCTGAAAGAAAAAGACAAACAAAAAAAAAACCCCAGAATCTCAGAGACCCAAGAAACATCATCAAGCACACTAATATATAAGTAGTGGGAGATTCTGATAAAGAGGAAAGGGAAAAGAGGACAGAAAAGGATCTGAATATATAGTGGTTGAAAACTTTTCAAATTTGATTAAACCATTAAGACATATAAATTACTTAATACAGTCCAAAGATTCCAGGGAGAATCTGGTGTGGATCAGAGTGGTGTGGCTTCAGGCAGGTCTATCCAGGACCCCACCCTGAACCCAGCCACTTGGGATCACACCCCCAGCCAAAGACCACCCAGAAAGGAGCTGTACAGATATACAAGCAACATCCAGAGGCACTCCCTGAGACCATTGGTAACTGGGTGGAGACCCTAGCCAGAGGCCCTTCCAGACAAGAACTACATAGTGGGGCAAGCTCTAGCCAAAGACATGGCCAGATACCATCCCAAATGTACACAGAACCCAGGAAAAAAACCCCACCTGGACAACATGACAGTCCAGTGAGCCAGAAGGCCACCATTCTGAACCCAGGAAATGGTACACTAGTGAGCAGCAGAGAAAGGCTGCTGGGTGGCTTGCTGAGAATTGAAGACCATTGACTGAGCAAAAAGTTGGCTTGACAAAGGCTGCAACTGTTGAAATGAGAAGACAGGTAAAAAAGTCTCAGAATGAGACTTCCAGATCACCTTAGGCAATCCCAAAGGGAAATAAGATGGAACAATCTGATAACTAACCACCTGGACTTCCTGAACTGGAAATGAAAAAGGATCTGGAAAAAATGAAATCAGAAATAATATCTCAGATAACAACAGCAATTGTGCTCATAGTGCAAAATATGATTAATAAATCTAGGGCAGACACAGATTTTTTAAAATGGAGGATCAGAGGAAGATGATAGAATCCCAGCATAAGAAACAAATGGAATCCATAAAACAAATGAAAATGGATATCCAGGAATTAAAAACACCATTGAAATTTTAAGCAACAGAATGAGCCAATGGGAGGACAGAATTTCAGGTATGCACGATGGGATTGCAATTACTGACCAGGAAAAGAAAGATTTCTAAAAAATAGCAAGGGACCACAAGAAAACAATCTAGCTGCTAGGTGATGCAAAGAAGAATAACGTAAGACTAATTGAAGTCAATGAAGAAATCAGAGAGTGCAGCCCACATAAAAAACTGCCTATGGAAGTAATAGCAGAAAGCTTCCCAAGTAGATGAAAAGAACTTGACATACAAATAAATGAGGCATATAGGACTCTAACTAGCCATCTCAAAGATGTATGTAATTGTCAAGATTCCAGAAACTCAAAAGAAGAACAAAATTTAGAAGCAATTAGAGAAAAGAAATAAATCACATATGAAGGAAAGTCCACCAGAATCACATCAGACTTCTCAACATAAGCTCTCAAGTCAAAAGGAGCCTCAAGTGAAGTATGTCAAGCCCTAAAAGAAACAACCTCCAACCCAGACTGATATACTTTGCAAAATAATCTTTCAAAGTTAATGGAGAAATTCATAACAATGGAGAAATTTCATAACAAAGAGCCACTGAGGAAGTTGCTGACTACCAAACCAGCACCCCAAACATTTTTAAACAATATACCCAGAAAAGGCAATGAGGGTAACAGAAGGCCTAGCAAAATGAATCCATCAGGAATGACAAGCAATTAAAGGCAGAGGGGAGAATCCAACAACAGGAAAATGTCACGACTAGAATAAGCCAATACATGTCAGTTCTAACCATCAATGTTGATGGTCTCAATTCACCAGTTAAAAGAAATGGTTCAAGAAGCAAGATCCAACAATATGCTCCATACAAGAACACACACTTAATTCAAACAGAAATTCATATACTGAAAGTTAAAGTGTGGAAAACAATACTCCACGTGACAGGAACTTGAAAGAAAGCAGGAATAACTATCCTATTTGCATATCAAATGGATTTCAAACCAACACTGATTAAGAAGGACAAAGAAGGTCACTACATCTTTGTAAAAGAAATGATACAAGAGGAAGAATGCTAGTGCACACAACTATATAAAGAAAATATTAGCAGACATGAAAAATCAAATAATCCCTAAAGCAATAGTAGTGGAAGACCTCAATAACCCACTGTCACAATAGATTGATGAGACACAAAATAACAAAATACTACAATTCAATCAAACTCTTGAACAATTGAACTGAACAGAGGTTACAGAGTGTTTCACCCCACAAAATCAGAATACACATTCTTTTCAGTTGCACACAGGTTTTACTCTAAAATAGACCATGTACTTACTCATAGAACATGTTTAAGTAAGTGCAAAGGAATTGAAGTTATCCCTTGTATATTATCAGACCATAGTGTGATGAAATAGGAAATCAACAGCAAAATAAACCGCAAGAATTTCATAAACACATGGAAATTGGACAACACACCTCTGAATAACTCATGGGTCACAGAGGAAATTAAGAAATTAGATAGTTTCTACAATTAAATATCAATGTCAGTATAACACATCAGAATCTATGGGATAAAATGAAAGCAGTCTTATGAAGAAAATTCATAGCAGTGAATACCCCTATTAGGAAAAGAGAGTGAGCTTGATTAAACATCCTGATGATAACTTCAAATTTTTAGAAAAAGGAGAGTAGGACAAACCCCAAGTTCATACAAAGGAAGAAATTAGAAAAATCAGAGCAGAAATCAATGCAATTGAGACAAAGAGAATTATACAAAATATCAATAAATCAAAGAGTTTGTTCTTCAAACTAATAAACAAATTGACGAACTCTTAGCCAACTTTATAAAAAAATTAAAGAAAAGACCGAAGTCCACAGATTTAATAATGAAAAGGGTGAAATTATGATGGACTGAGCAGAAATTCAAATGATCATCAATACTTACTTTGAGAACATACAAACCAATAAGTTGGAAATCGCAGAAGAAATGGACAAATATCTAGATATGCATGGATTACCAAAGTTGGATGAAGAAGACCTAAAAATTTTAAGCAACCCAATGTTAATCAATGATACTGAAAATGCAATTAAAAACTTACCCACCTAGAAAAGCCCAGGCCCTAGTTGCTTCACTGCTGAGACATTTAGAGAGGAATTATTTCCACTATTCTTTAAACTCTTCAATGAAATTGAAAGGGAAGCAATATTCCCAAATTCATTCCTGGATGCAAGCAGCACCTTGATCCCCAATGCAGACAAAGACCCAATTGAAAAAGAGAACTATGGGCCATTCTCAGTAATGAACATAGACACAAAAATCCTCAGTAAGACACTGGCAAACAGAATGCAGAAGATCATACACCTGGACCAAATGGGATTCATCCCAAGGATGCAGGGGTGTTTCAACATACATAAATCAATAAATGTAATACACCATATTATTAGGGCTATGGACAAAAACCATATGATCCTCTCAAAAGATGAAGAAAAGGTGTTTGACAAGCATCCACCATGTATTCTTGATAAAACCCTGCAAATAATTAGAATACATGGTCTCTACCTTAACCTGATAAAGTCCTCTCTGAAAAAGCAACAGGCAATATCATAGTAAATGGTCAAAAATTGAAATCCTTCACAATAAAATTGGGAACAAGCCAAGGATATCCACTATCACCACTCCTGCTCAATATAGTTTTGGAAATATTAGCTATAGCACTTAGACAAGAGAAAAAAATAAAAGGAACAAAGATAGGAAGTTAGATTGTCACTATTCGCACATGATGTGATATTCTATGTAGAAGACCCCAAGGACTCCACCAAAAGTCTTCTAGACTTAATATTCAGTTCACTAAAGTAATGGGACACAAGGTCAACACACAAAAATCAATAGCTTTCCTGTACACAAGCAAAAGTCTCCCTGAAAGTGGATCTGGAGAGACAATTCCCTTCACAGTAGTATCCCAAAAAAATGAAATACCTGGGAATCAACCTAATGAAAGATTTCAAACACCTCTACTCTAAACCCTATAGAACTCTGAAAAAAGAGATGGAAAAGGAATAAGGGAAAAGAAAAAAATATGAGAAAATCAAAAAAATGGAAATAAAGTGTTTGTAAATGGGGAGGGGAGGAGGGGGTGATGGGAGGGCAGGGACAAGGGGAAAAAAATGAGAACCAAGACCTGTCATGTAAAGGTACAAGATCCGAATAATGAATGTAACTGTACTGTATACCTAAAATGTACCAATAAACTCAATATACATCCTTTTAAAAAAAAGAGATGGAAGAGTATATCAGTTAATGGAAAGATATTCCTTGCTCCTTGTTGGAAAAACGACCATAGTAAAAATGGCCATGCTTCCAAAACTGCTGTATAGATTCAATGTAATCCCAATTGAAATCCCACAAGCATACTTCACATACCTTGAGAAAGTAATTCAAATATTCATTTGGAACAAGAGGTGACCTAGAATAGCAAAAGTATTTCTAAGCAATAAAGACAAGGTAGGGGGTATCACAACCCCAACTTGAAACTATATACAAAGATACTATGGTAAAACAGTATGGTAATGGCGAAAAAACAGACCTGAGGACCAGTGGAACAGATTAAATGGTGCAAAAGCAAAAGCAACTTCAGACATGCTCGGCCACCTCATCTTTAACAAAGAAGTCAAAAAAAAAAAAAAAGAAAAAAAAAAAAGAAACCTCACTGGAGGAGAGATAGCTTCTTTAATAAATGGTGCTGAAAAAACTGGGTTTCATCATGCCAAAGACAAAAATTAGACTTAAATTTCCCACCATGCTCTAAACTAAAATCAAAGTGGATTAAAGATCTAAATATTAAACAGAAACACTAAACCTGCTGCAGAGAGCTTACATAGACCTCATGAAGATATTGGTATGGGAAAAGATTTCATGAACAAAACCTCAGTTGTATGTGAACCAGCACAAACAATCAACAAGTGGGATCTCTTTTCATTAAAAAGTTTCTGGACAGCAAGCAGCAATAAAAACCACCAGAGCTGGGGATTTGGCTCAGTGGTTCTGCCACCTGCCTCACAAGCTCAAGGGCCTGAGTTTGATTCCCAGTACAAAAAACAAACAAACAAACAAAAAAACTGTCAACACGTGAAGAGACAACCCACAACGTGGGACAAATTTTTACCAGCTACTCCTCAGACAAAGATCCACTATGTAGAATATATAAAGATTAAAAAACAATCAGACCTCCCACATTTAAAGATCTAATCCAAAGATGTGCCTCTGAAATAGACATTTCTCAGACAAAGAAGTAGGAATAGCAAATAAACATACGAAAATATGTTCAGCATCACTGGTCGTTCCAGAGAGGCGAATTATGCTGAGATTTTACCTCACCTCAGAAAGAATGGTTGCCAACATGAAATCAACCAATTACAAATGCTAACAGGGTTGTGGGGAAAAAGGAATCCTCCTTCACTGCTTGTTTGAATATAGACTGGTGCAATCATTGTGGAAATCATTATGCAGATAACTCAAAGAATTAAGACTAGAGGTCCCATTTGACCCAGCTATTCCCCTGCTGGGTATCTTCCCAAAAGAATTAAAAGAATCATTCAACAGGGATATATGTGCACTCATGTTTATAGCAGCACAGTTTGTAATAGCTAAAATTTGGAAACAGCCCACTTGCCCATCAGCTGGAGAATGGATAAAGAATGTGTGTGTGTGTGTGTGTGTGTGTGTGTGTGTTTTATAAAGTAGAATACTGTTCAGCCATAAACAGTGAGAGATTAATGACATTTATATCTAAATGGAAATATATTGAGGCAATACTCAAGTGAAATAAATAGGATACACATGTGCAAATACTGAGTAGTTTCTCTCGTGTGAGAAACTCAAAGTGTAAATAAGGATTAAAATGCATAATACTAAAGGTGCAAATGGGAAGGGGAAGTGAAAGAAGGGAGTGGAATTAACATGAGAAAACGAAAAAAAATAGAAGAAAGTCTGTAAATAGAGAGGGGTGGAGAGGTTGAAGTGAATATGGGAACAGGAAAAAATAAGAAACAAGAGATATTATGTAAAGGCACAAATTTCCAATGATGAATGTCATTACATTGTATATCTAAAATGTACTCATAAAATTAATTAAAAAATAAAGTCCAAGAAGATAGTCTTGTTTCACATTATGGACTATACATTTTGATACTTATTCACACTTTTAGTTTCTCACACCAGAGAAACTATGTGGGATCTATACAATGTTTTTTTTTTTTTTTTTTTTTTTTTTTTTTTGGTACTGGGGATTGAACTCTGGTCCTTGTGCTTGCGCTTGCAAGGCAGGCCACCGAACTGCTGAGCTAAATCCGCAGCCCCAGTGTATGCCCTATTTATTTCACTTAAGAGTATCACCTCAATGGGCATCCACTAAATATAAATATACAGTTTCTCAATCTTTATGATTAAGTAGTACTCCATTTTATTATTTTAAAAACCCACATTTTCTTTATCCAATCTCCATTTGATGGGCAATTGGGCTGCTTCCGATGTTTAGCTATTTTAAACGGTGCTGCTATGAACATAGGTGCACATGTATTACTGTGGTATGATTTTTTTTTAAATTTTATTGAGTTTATTGGTACATTTTAGGGATACAGTACAGTTACATTCATTGTCGGGATCATGTACGTCTACATGGCAAGTCTTGATTCTCATTTTTTCCCCTTACCTCTGCCCTCCCTTCACCCCCTCCTGCCTCCCCATCTACAAACACTTTATTTTCATCTTTTCATTCTCTCACATTTTTTACTTTTCCCTTTTTGTTCTTCCCCTATGCATCACACCTTCCCTACACCTTTAGCTCCTTTCTTCAAATTTCTAAATGTCAGTAATCTTATTAGAATCTTATGCATTGCTGCAGAATATTCACACCAGGGAGACTATTTGGTATTTACACATGTGTGACTTATTTATTTCACTTAGGAGTATATCTTCAATATGTATCCATTTTCCTATGAATGAATCTATTCTCTCACTCTTTATGGCTGAGTAATATTCCATTTTATAGAAAAACCACAACTTCTTTATCCAGTTTCCAACGGATGGGCAAATAGGTTGTTTCCAAGATTTAGCTATTACAAACTGTGCCGCTATAAACATGGGTGCACATACTTCTCTGTGATATGATTCTTTTAGTTCTCTTGGAAAGATACCCAACAGAGGGATGGCTGGGTCAAATGGAACCTCCAGTCCAAGCTCTTTGAGGTATCTCCATATTGATTTCCATAGTGGTTGCACTAGTCTGCACTCCCACCAACAATGGAGGAGGGTTCCTTTCTCCCCACAACCCCGCCAACATTTGTTATTGTGTGATTTCTTGATAGCAGCCATTCTTTGTGGGGTGAGGTGGAATCTCAGTGTTGTTTTCATCTGCATCTCTCGAATGACCAGTGATGTGGAACATTTTTTCATATATTTTCTTGCTGCTTTCACTTCTTTGTATGAGAAATGTCTGTTCATTTCGGATGCCCATTTTTGGATCGGGTCTTTATATTTGGGGGGACTGATTGTTTTGAGTTCTTTATATGTCCTTGATAATAGTCCTTTGTCTGAGGTACAGCTGGTAAAAACATTTTCCCACATGGTAGATTGTCTCTTACTTCTGCTAATGGTTTCTTTTGAAGTACAGAAGCTTTTTAGTAAGATGAGATCCCAGTTGTTGATTCTTTCTGCTAGTTCCCGTACTACTGAGGATTTGTTCATAAAGTCTTTTCCTATACCAATGTCTTCCAGAGTTCTGCCTAACTTACCTTCCAGCAAGTTTAATGTTTCTGTTTTAATATTTAGATCTTTAATCCATTTGGATTTTAATTTACTGCATGGCAAAAGATAAGGGTCTAATTTTAATCAGTGGCAGGTTGACATCCAGTTTTTCCAACACCATTTATTAAAGAGGCTATCGTTCCTCCACTGAGGATGGTCAACTCCTTTGTAAAAGATGAGATAGCTGAGTACATCTGCATTTGTTTTTGTGCCTTCCAGTCTGTTCCACTGATCCTCAGGCCTATTTCTTTGCCAGTACCATGCTGATTTTATCACAGTGGCTTTGTAGTATAGTTTCAAATTGGGAATTGTTACACCTGGTGCCATGTGACTGTTGCCTATAATGGCTTTTGCTATTCTAGGTCTCTTGTGGTTCCAAATGAATTTTTGGATTCTTTTTTCTAGTTCTGTGAAATATAGTGTTGGAATTTCAATTGGCATTGCATTGAATGTATATAGCAGTTTCGGTAGTATGGCCATTTTCACTATGTTGATTCTTCCTACCCAGGAGCAGGGGATATCTTTCCATTTTTTTATATCCTCTTCGATTTCTTTTTTCAGAGTGCTGTAGTTTTCAGTGTAGAGATCTTTTGTTTCTTTTGTTAGATTGATTCCTAGATACTTCATTTTTTTGGATGCTATTGTAAAAGGAATTTTTTCCCTTATTTCTCTTTCTGTCTGTCTGTTATTTGTGTATAGAAAGGCTATTGATTTTTGGGTATTCACCTTGTATCCAGATACTTTACTGAATCTGTCAATTAAGTCTAGAAGTTTTTTGGTGGAGTTTTTTGGATCTTCAATGTAGAGTATCATATCATCAGCAAATAATGATAGTTTAACTTCTTCCTTTCCTATCTTTATTGCTTTAATTTCTTTCTCTTGTCTAATTGCTGTGGCTAATGTTTCCAGAACTATATTGAAGAGAAGTGGCGATAGTGGGCATCCTTGTCTTGTTCCTGATTTTAACATGAAGGTTTTCAGTTTTTGGCCATTCAATATGATGTTGGCTGATGGTTTTTCATAAATAGCCTTTATTAAATTGAGGTATAGACCATCTATTCCAATTTTTTGCAGGGTTTTTATCATGAATGGGTGTTGAATTTTATCAAATGCTTTTTCTGCATCTATTGAGAGGATCATATGGTTTTTGTCCTTGACTTTGTTAATATAATGTATTACATTCACTGACTTTCGTATGTTGAACCACCCTTGCATCTCTGGAATAAATCCGACTTGGTCATGATGGATGATCTTCTTAATAATCCTCTGTATTCTGTTTGCTAGTATCTTATTAAGGATTTTTGCATCTATATTCATTAAGGAGATTGGTCTGTAGTTCTCCTTTTTGGTTGTATCTTTCTCTGGTTTGGGAATCAGAGTGATACTTGCTTCCAGGAATGAATTTGGAAGTATAGCTTCTCTTTCAATTTCATTGAAAAGTTTGAAGAGTAATGGTAGTAGTTCTTCTCTAAATGTCTTGTAAAATTCAGCAGTGAATCCATCAGGGCCTGGGCTTTTCTTTGTTGGTAAGTTTTTAATTACATTTTCAATTTCACTGATTGTGATTGGGGTGTTTAAAATGTTTTTATCTTCTTCGTTCAACTTTGGTAATTCATAAGTATCTAGAAATCTGTCCATTTCTTCTGTGTTTTCCATTTTATTAGAGTACAGGTTCTCAAAGTAGGTGTTCATGATCCTCTGGATTTCTTTCGGATCTGTTGTGACTTCGCCTTTTTCATTCCTAATTGCATGGATCTGAGCCTTTTCTTTCCTTTTTTTGATAAGATTAGCTAAGGGTTTGTCAATTTTATTTATTCTTTCAAAAAACCAGCTCTTTGTTTCATTTATTTTTTGTATCGTTTTCTTAATTTCAATTGCATTGATTTCTGCTCGGATCTTTATAATTTCCTCTCTTGTTCGAGCTTTGGGTTTTTCTTGCTCTTGTTTTTCTAGGAGTCTAAGTTTCATCGTTAAGTTGTTTATTTGAGCCCGCTCTGTTTTCCTAGTGTGGGCATTCAATGTTATGAATTTTCCACGTAGAACTGCTTTCATTGTGTCCCAAAGATTCCTGTATGTTGTATTGGCATTCTCATTTATTTGTAAAAACTGTCTAATTTCTTCTTTAATTTCCTCTGTAATCCATTGATTGTTTAGGAGAGTGTTGTTCAGTTTCCATGTGCTTGTGAAGTTTCTATAGTTTCTTGTGCTATTGATGTCTAGTTTGATTGCACTATGATCTGATAATAAACAGGGGATGACTTCAATTTTTTTGCATTTATTTAGACCTGTTTTGTGAGCCAGTATGTGGTCTATTTTGGAGAATGATCCATGTGCAGCCGAAAAGAATGTATATTCTGGTTTTTGGGGGTGGAATACTCTATAAACATCTATTAAGTCCATGTGTTCCAAAGCTTGGTTCAGTTCTATTATTTCATTGTTGATTTTCTGCCTAGTAGATCTGTCAATTTGTGATAGTGGGGTATTTAAATCCCCCACTACAATTGTATTAGTGCTTATTTGGTTTTTCATGTTACTTAATATTTGTTTTATATAGTTGGGGGCATTTATATTTGGTGCATATATGTTTATGATTGTCAGCTCTTCCTCTTGAATTGTTCCCTTTACAAGGATGTAGTGTCCTTCTTTGTCTCTCTTAATGAGTTTTGGTTTGAAATTTACTTTATCTGAGAATAAGATTGCTACCCCTGCTTTTTTCTGGACTCCTGACGCATGGAGAATTGTTTTCCATCCTTTCACTTTCAGTCTATGGACTTCCTTTTGCACTAGGTGTGTTTCTTGTATACAACATATTGTTGGATTTTGCTTCTTAATCCATTCTGCCAATCTGTTTCTCTTGATTGGTGAATTGAGGCCATTAACATTGATGGTTACAACTGATATATTTTGACTTATTCTTGTCATGTTTTTGTCCATTTGTTGACTCTTTTTACTTTTTCTCCCATCTCCTTTTAGTTTCTTGCCTTGCCTATTTGATTTGGTCTGTTGGGCCTCATGTTATTGTGAATTTCGTTGTCCTTTTCTAGGATATTGTTTAGAATTCCTTGCAGTGCTGGTTTGGTGTTCATGAAATTTCTCAGGTGCTCTTTGTCGTGGAAGTATTTTATTTCCCCATCTATTTTGAAAGAGAGTTTTGCAGGATACAAAAGTCTAGGTTGGAGATTCTTTTCTTTTAGGACTTGGAATACCTCACTCCAGGCTCTCCTTGACCTAAGGGTTTGTGTTGAAAAGTCTGCTGTGATTCTAATGGGCTTCCCTTTGCATGTGATTTGTTTCTTTTCTCTTACTGCTTGTAGTATTTTGTTTTTCTGTTGGATTTCTGGAATCTTGATTATTATATGTCTAGGTGTAGATTTTTTTTGATCGTGGCTAGTTGGGGTTCTATATGCCTCACTTATCTGTATGTCTAATTCTTCCCTTCTGTTTGGGAAGTTTTCTGTCATTAATTCTGTGAAGAGCTTTTTTATATCATTTGTGTTTTCTCCTGTTTTTTCATGAATTCCTATCAGTCTTATGTTATTTTTCTTTGTATCGTCTAGGAGTTGTTGGATTGATTTCTCATGATCCCTTACTGTTTTTAATAGACCTCTTTTTTCACGGTCACTGACTGCTATCCTATCTTCTATATCTGAAATTCTATCTTCGCAATCTTTTATTCTGTTTCGTACACTTTCAATAGAGTTTTTAATCTCCTGGATATCTGTTTGAATCTGTTTTATGGATTCCATTTCTTTCCTCTGTTGGGCATTCATTGTTTCCATGTCTTTCTTATGCTGAGTCTTCATGGCTTCTATCACAGTCTTGAGCTCATCTATTTTTTTCTCAGTTTCTGCTCTAGAGTCTCGAATCATGACTTCTATTTTGCTCATCATCTCTCTGGCTAGCTGGGAAATTATTTCTGATTTGAATTTTTCTAGAGCCTGATTGATCAATTTTGTTACCTCCTGTGCTATGGGTCCAGGGAGTCCTGTTGGTTCACTATCAGACTTTTCATCCTCATTTGTCCTACTATTTGCTATTGGTGAACTGGATATTTGTTTTTGTGTCTTGCTTAAGTGTTTTCTCATTTTTATTTTTATTGTTGGGTTGTCCTTCTTTAATTTCTGGGTATTACTTAAATCTTCCTAATATAGTTGCGTTTTAGCTTTTGAGTTTCTAATGACTCATAGACATTCTCGTTTTCATAATATCAGAGAAAACAACTCTTTAAATCAATCACCACTCTTTGTCCCAATTGATACATTCAGCAGCCCAATAGGATCAGGCACAGCTTGCCAACTGACCACTTATGGTAGTCATTAATGTATCACCTTTAACTCATGTGAATTAGATTAATTTCAAGAAGCAGCTCATAGTATGTTTGCAGTGAATATTCTTTTCAATATGGCATCTTTACCATTTAGGATGGGGGGTTCGACTTAGAACAAGAGGATTAGATAAGTGAAAGAATTAGAGCAGGTTTGAAGTGAATCCAGAGGTTGTAGAATTACCTTACTATCTTTACAAAGCTATTAACTTCAGGGGGGATAGAGAGAGTGCAGGAATAAGGACAGGAATATATCCCCTTAACAGTAACAGGCGCTTGCCTTCCCTTGAAGGTACAGAGCCATGAGTGAGGTAAAATGACTGGAGAAAAGAACATAAAGAGAAACCCCTCCTAAAAACAAAAAATAATAAAAGAAGTCTGAGTTATTCAGGAACTGGAATAAAAAGGGAGATGAGGGACACTATGGTGGAGCAAGAGACTGAGTTGGAGAGAGAGGACAGAAAAAAGAAAGAAATTTTAGGGTGGAAAGAGGAAAAAAGAGAAAAGAGAGAGGGAAAGAAAAAGAATTTGAAGGTCCTCTTTCAGGCTATCTCTGATCTCATATTATACCACATGCACAGTCATATGCGGAACCCAATCCCCTGGTCTTAGCTAGCCAATGGCTGTTCCTCACGACTGAGATTGAACACAATCTACAAGGCCTAACTTTAGTTTCCTTACCCTCAGGGTTGAACTCCACTCAGTTCTATTACAGGTTTCCCCTGCCCTTTCTTTAAAGATGTTCAAAGTTGGGAGCTCAGAAAACTACCCTTCATGGGAACCTATGCCTCTGCAGAGTTGGTCTAAGGACTGGCCCGATCAGGAGCTTTGAGAAAGGGGGGGGTGTCGTGTGGGTGTTTCAAGGGCGCCCGCGCAGCTACCTTCCTTCCTGGGTCTGTTGTCATGCAGGCAGGGAGCTCTCGCGCCCATTGCAGGCAGGCAGGCAGCTGAAGACACCCCCTCTGGGGTCTTTGGGGCCTTCCTGGGTCTGTTGTCATGCAGGCCGGGAGCTCGCGCGCAGGCCGGGAGCTCTCGCACCCACTGCCGGGTAATCGCAGGCAGGCAGGCAGCTGAAGACCTGTGGTGTGATTATTAAAGGTCTAAAAGTATAGGGAAAATAGAAGGGGTAGGGGAAAAGAAAGAGGGGAATGAAAAAAATATGAGAAAAAGAAGAAAATGGAAACAAAGTCTTTGTAAATAGGGAGAAGTAGAGCAGTTGAAGGAGGGCAGGGGAATGGGAAAAAATTAGAAACAAGATACGTCATGTAAAGTTACAAATTCCCAATTAGGAATGTAATTGAATTGTGTGACAATGAGCTAAATGGAAAAAAAGAAGATAGCCTCAAGAGATCTGCACCTGCATACATTGTAACAAAATTGTTGAAAAATAAAGCAAAGAAAGAAATCTCGATTGGCTGAAGGAAAAGAGCCACTCATCATTAAGGGAAACTGTAGAAAGATCAAAGTTTGTGTCAGAAACAAGGGAGAACAAAGGCAGTGGGAAGATATACTCAAATTAAACTCAGTTGAAATTAATAATAAATATTAGGCTACCACTGAATGAAAGAAAGGAAAAATAGAGAAAGTCAAAGCAAAGAAGTTGTTTGGGTTTTTTGTAAATCTCAATAAAAGGACTAAACTCTTAGTTATACTGACCAAGTGAAAAAAGTGACATGATCCAGAGCATCAAAATCAGGTTTAAAGAGGAGATGCTACTGAAATTAAAAAGATTGTAGGTAAATTGAAGTAATCAATTAGACAACTTAAATGCAATAAATAAGTTAGTGAAACTGACTCAAGGAGAAGTAGAAAATATGAATAAATTTATAACAACAGAAAACTGCAATATCAAAAAAAAATTGACATAAAGTTGGGTCTCCTTATTTTCAAGCTGGAGAAAATCAGATGATATATTTAGTCTTTAAAAATTGCCTCACATATGAGCTGTGGATTTAGCTCAGTGATTCTGCCACCTGCCTCATAATTGCAAGGATCTGAGTTCAATCTCTGATGCCAAAAACAAAACAAAACAAATAAAAAATTGCCTCACATAGCAAACCTTATACACAAAAAGTTTCATTGGAGAATATTTTTAAATTAATATTTTAAAAATATTTTTAAATTAATTTTATTCGTATATTTAAGGTATGGAATATAATGATACTCATCATTGAAAATTTGCATCATTACATAATCCATCTTGGTTCCTATTTTCTATGAAATATTTAA
Source organism: Fukomys damarensis (assembly GCF_012274545.1). Taxonomy (NCBI): domain Eukaryota; kingdom Metazoa; phylum Chordata; class Mammalia; order Rodentia; family Bathyergidae; genus Fukomys; species Fukomys damarensis. The sequence goes on from NW_022900923.1 coordinate 24,858,838, forward strand.
ATAATACCAATATTTCTTGGGGCATAATAGGGCAAGAAGTGAGAATAAGAAGGAACATTTGTTCTATGAAGTCAGTATTATCCTGATCTCCATACTAGACAAAAATTTGTAAAAAAAGAAAACTATGAACTAATACCCCTCTTTAAAGTTTCTCAGTATAATATTGGCAATTCAGCAATACATAAAAATGTATATTGAAAGAAATGTATCTGAAGAATGCAAGTGTTGGTGTAATATATAATGTCCATTTAAAATAATAAGCCACATTAATAAATTAAGAGAGAACCCATATTATCTCAACTCATGCAGAAAAAACTTCCTACAATCCTCAGCACCCATTCATTATAAAAAACTATCAGTGAAACTAGAATTGAAAACAAATTTGTCATCATCATGTAGTGCATCTATAAAAAACAAATACTATGAATAATTGAGAAGTGTTATGTACATGTAACAACTTTCCATAAGGAATATGATCATGTACTGCAAGCATATATTAACAAAAAACAAATACTGAGAAAACCCTAACATTATCATGCATATCTTCAATAACCTAGCTAATGTTATACGTAATGTAAAAAGCACATAAAAGAAGAACAAATTGGTCAACATATGGGTGTGTGTAGAGAGGTTGAAATAATAGCTATGACATATAAATTAGGTTTGATGAGCAGTTAAAATTTGGAAATGGAGCTTGTGGGAACATAATTTTACAATGTCAAGGAAAATCAAAATTATACAAGCACAGGTTACCCAGGAAAACTATCATACAAAACGAAGGAGAATTGCGGGTGAACAACAGAGTTACCTTTTTTCAAAGAACAGTGAAAGAAGAAATCTTCAAAGGAAATTTACAAATATGGATGAATAACGGCCGACCAGCCATATTGTGGCTCATAGAAATGATTGTACCAACTAAAAGTAGCTTTAAATGCATCATATAAAAAGAGAGAGTTACTTTGAAAAAACATAGATAGAGAGTAATTCCTTTCCTTTTCCTTTGGGGTTATGAAATGATTTGAACCAAGTTTAGGAAGGATAAATAAAAGTTTAAGTTCAATGCCAAGAGAATAGACAGATGTAATCAATTCATCTACTATGCTCTTCACATTTTACTATAGGCTCTCCAGTCTAAGAAATGCCCTTCTCAATTCCCTAGTCAGAAGAGACTCCAAGGTCATTATCTCTTTTTCCACCAAAGGTACTGTGTTATTTTCCAGAAACTTGGCAGAAGTCCTCTTAAATACACAGCATTTGCAGTTCTTCAGGGAGTTCCTTAGACATCGGAAAGCTGAAAATCCATTGCTATTCCTGATAGCAGTACAGAAGATCAGTATGGAGACCAATGAAAAAATCTACAAGTCTACCTTGGAAAATATAATCAAGACTTATCTCCATGGCAAACATCCTCCTGGTATACATATTTTCCTCCTGGTCCTGTTTCCTTCTCCCTTTAATGTCTAAAAGCATCTGTGAAGTAGTCTTTCTCAAATGAGCTCCCAGAGGGAGAAGAGAATTGTGGGCACATGGAGAAAGTATTGAGACCAAGAGTAAGAGGGACATTGAAAAGAGAAAATAATAATGAATCCAAAGCCTTGCTACTAAAATAAAAGCAGTGAAATGCAAGGCATTTTCACATATATTCTCTCATTTAATTATGTTTAATCCTAAAATAGAATTTTATTCAATCTCTGTAAGGTAGGGATCACTAGTGAAATACATTGAAGTTAAGTAGCTTTTTCAATTAGTGGAACTTGAATTCAAATTTGAGACATTCCATCGTTAAATCCTAAAGCAGCTAGGGAAATCTGGCCCAATGTACATCTGTCTTAGCCAGAAACAGAGGTTACAAATAAAATATTTACCTGTAATTCAAATTAAGGGTGAGCAGAGCCCCATATTGGATGAATGAAGGTAGATCTTTATTTGTCAGAGTTGAACAGACAGTTTTTGTGCAGGTTTTTCTTGCAGTTGATCAAAATAAGGGCATAAATATTAAACTAAAAAGAAGTAAAATTAGCAAGTCTATTTGTAAGAAAAATTTACTTATTAAGTCTCATGATTTTGAGTTCTCTACATCATTTTGAATGAGCTAGAAGAGAAAGAGAAGTGCCCAGATCTTGTCTTGATGGTGCCCTTAAGGTACCTACTGGTAATCTTGGATTCTCCATCTGCCCCCCAAATTTAACTTTAATCCTTTTACTCTTATGCTTTTTCCTTAAACCAAAAACTTCATAACAGCTGCAGAAATGTCTTTTATAAAATTATTTTCCTTCAGTATTCATCTTCAAAATTCCAAAGGAACTAAAGTAGAACAGTATCTTATCTATAAATGCCCTTATACATAACGTTTCAAATATGCTTTGAAGATTTTCCAACAAAGTATGAAAATCGTAATCAAGACAGATTGAGAATAATAGGGAACCGTGAGACTCCAAGATTTAAAAAAAAAGTAGCAGCTACCTTTGGTACAGGGGAAGGATAGCCCTTTCACACACTCTCTCTCTCTCTCTCTTTTGCATATTTTTAGAAGAAATGCTTCAGTGCAATGCTCCTATTATTAAAAAAGTCCCTCACATGCATCATATTGGTGCAACCACACTGCTGATACTCCAGAGCTATGTCATGAAATCTCTGGAAGAAAAATGGTAAGTATGCCCCATGAAGGCAAGGATTCTTTCTTTCTGGAGCTTCTCATTATCTTTTGAAAGCCATATGAATCAAAGTTCTCAACTAATTCTCACTGCCAGAGACTCCTACAAAGGAAAGATCAAATTTATATTGAATCTTCCTGTCTGCTTCTCTCTCTCTCTCTCTCTCTCTCTCTCTCTCTCTCTCTCTCTCTGTCCTTCTTCTCTCTCTTTCCTTTAAGGCCTTAAGGCATTAACAAAGGATTAAAAGAGTATTTTTAAGTATTTCACCATTCTCCAATTCTTGCTGCAACTTCTTTCAGAAACTTAGCCAGGTTTCCCTGCTGTGTGCCAAGGTTTTGCCTTTTAAAATATAATATTCTTGGTCTCCCTCCTGACAGGTTTAAAGAATATCAAGAACTGTTCCCACTTCCTCCTCTAGAGGTGGAAACTGAAGTGCAGACTTCACAGAGGAAGCCTTCAAAAACAACAGTAAACCTGCAGGAATCCCAGGTCAGTGAGGAAGAAAGTGAAAACAAGATATTCATGACAAGAAAACCATTGCCCAAGCATTGAAACCTATTCAAAAGATTATCTCTGTTACCATAGTAACCAGAATCATTACTCCTTGGAGATGTTGGTGGGTCTTTAAAGCCCTATTTTAATAGGATGAGCTGAAGCTCACAGAAATTGTCATACTGGGAATTTAAACAAATCCTTCTCTTCTCTGCCTCTGATTAGAGTCAAGTGAATAATAGGTACAAGAGTTGAAGCTAATATGTTATATCTACCAATTACTTAATCTGGAGAAGGTTATACAAGCCCTTGACCTGAGTTTCTTGACTTTTAGATTAGAGATAACAATTAATCCTTCATAGAGGTGTTGTGAGGATTAAATGTAATGAATGCCAAGTTACTGGCACATAGTGAACTCTTAGTGAGTAGCAGCTACACTTATAAATATAATTGCACCTCTTTTTGTTTCCTCAGAAAAGAGGTTGGCTGAAAATGGTCAACTTTATCAAGAGCTTTTGTAGCTACCGCAGATTTATATCAAATCCCAGGAAGTGTCAGGAATTTATAGAGTATCTTCATCTTGAAATGCACAACAAAGAGAGTAAGTCATTTCTCCCTATTGATACTTTAGCCACACCTGCATCAGTCCTTTCTGGACTAGATTCTTGAATGAAGGGTTTGCTGGAAGATTAGTAAATTTTATATCTGGATCAGACAAGATTTTAATCCCAACCAAGTTGTACTTGTCAGATCTGGCCTCAAAAAGTTCCCTTCTCAGATATGAATCCCTGTGGATGTATTTCTTCTTCTAGTCAGGACCTTCTAAAATATTTGTTTTATTTTTCTAACATACATTCCAAATCTTTTGGAACTTCTGTGCTTTTCTTTACTTATTTGCATTTTTCACCCATTCTATCATCAATTTTAAAAATAAATTATTTTATGTTTGACTTTCTCTTTATTTTGCCTTTTTAATTTATCCCTAAATTACTTTCTTTTTTTTTCAGCTTTAATTGAGTTTATTGGTACATTTTAGGGATACAGAACAGTTACATTCATTACTGGGATCTTGTACCTCTACATGACAAATCTTGAATAAATTACTTTCTTGATAAACTATTTTGTTTGTTTTGTTTTTCTGTTATTGGGGATTGAAGCCAGACCCCATACATTGAGCTACATCCCAGCATCTCTTCTATTTTGCATTTTAAGATATCTCCATAAATTGGTAAACTGCCCAATAGGCTTTAATTTATGATCCTTCTTCCTCAGCCTATCAGAGCACTGGGATTATAAACCTGTGCCACCATACCCTGCCTTCCCTGATAAATGTGAATGAGCATCATCAGAAGCACTGCCTTAATCTCTTCCCTGTCACTAGGGCAAAATACTTGACTCCAACAACTTAAAGAGAGGTTTATTGTGGCTCACAGTATGCAGAAGTTTCAGTCCATTATCAGATGCCTCCAAGGCAGAGGCATGATAAAAGGCCCAGGACAGAGGAATTCTGCTCACCTGATGGCTTCCAGGAAGAGTCAAAAGAAGAGATAGGAAGGGACACAGACCATTCCAGGCTGTACTGACAGTGACCAACCTCCTTTGAGGAGTCAATGATGATATCAAGCCTCCATGATCCAGTCACCTCCCAAAGATCCACCTATAAAAATATGAGGCTTTAGGGACACACCTAGATATAAACCATAACAACCTCTTTCTTTCTTTCTTTCTTTCTTTCTTTCTTTCTTTCTTTCTTTCTTTCTTTCTTTCTTTCTTTCTTTTTCACATTCTCCATTTAGAAGGTCATATCACTATTTTCAGTTTTCATAGTCTGCAGAAACCTTAGGGCATACCTACTTGTGATTCTGTTTCGATTGGACAAAAACCATGAAAACATCCTTTGGTGCTGGTTACTTTTTGTTGTCGTTATTGTTGTTGTTATGTTTGCTGAGCTGATTCTTTTTTCAGCAATCTGTCAAGTCTAAGTAGGAGGCTGAACCCAGTGGTAGGAAATGACTCAACAGGCTGAAAGAATGGGTGGACAGTCTCCTTTCTTTATCATAGTTTTGCCCAGGTTGAAGTGATGCCTGAGCTTTAAGAGTAATTTCATCAAACCAGATTTTAATTAAATCTTTCTTCTCTAGATTTCTCAACATCACCCACTGTATCAGGGCGTCTAACCCCACTGTCCACAAATGCCCGAAGAACCGAACAGGAGAAGGAAGAAATAAGCCTTGTAAAACGTCGTATATATGGCCAGAGGATCATTGTCATCAACTTTGCAGTTAATGATTTATATTTCCTTTCTGAAATGGAGAAGTAAGTTTCTCATCTTATCTTCTGCTCATGGGTTTCCATCCTTAAGCCCTCCTAGCAAGCAAAGCTTGGCTTAACTTGAAAGAGGTATAGTGATTTCAGTCACAATCTGGCTCACATAAGGCCAAGTGCCTTATCCAGTTACTGCCTCCATCTTCTCCATGCTGATTTTTTGCTTACTGTGTCTTTTTTTTTTTTTTAGGTTTAATGATTTGGTGAGTTCAGCTCAAATGCTGCAGTCCAACAGGGCATACAACGAGAATGATGTGGTCCTAATGCAGTCCAAAATTAACATTATCTTGAGGCTCTTCTTACATGCTGAATTTTCTCCAAAGCTGAGGGTGAGGGGCACTCCTACCTCACTTTTGCCTTCTGCCAAGGAGCATTTTTCCCAATAAGTATCCAGAAAACTAATTGCAAGTTACCTTCTAAGTCCTTGGCCAACTTGTTGTCCTTTCTTAGCAAGTCCACAAAAACTGGTGGCTTCTGGAGAGGAAGTGGGTGGTCTTGAGCACCCTGGGGCCAAGAAAGGTTTTCGGCTTTGCTTGAAGCTCAGCCAATGACCAACTCCCACTCTGTGGATAGGTGAACATCACTGAGTCCCAGAAGGATGCCATCCTTACTTCCATTGCAGAGGGCCACCTAGACCGGAACATGTTTCATGGAGCTATCATGTCTGTCTTCCCCGTCATTATGTACTTCTGGAAAAGGTGACTAGTTTCCTCTTACATGTTGATTTCCTGGTCAAGAAAACAGATCTCTGTCTTCCTCTAGGGCTTGGTTTCATAGTTTCCTGTTTCACTGTAAGTGTGATGGTTGTTCATATCCTACATTTCACACACATTCCACACTCCATCTCTAACATTGCACACTGGTTAAGAGGATGACAGACTAAGAACCAAAATTCTGGGTTCCTAACCTTTCCTCTTCCTATGCTTGCTTGGATCAAGGCTGTAAGGTTTCCTTAGGCCTATGTTTCTCATATTTCCTTGGGGAAAAAGTCTGTCAAGGTCACAAAACTACTTATGTTTAGTAGCCTCATGGAAGGAGTTAGAAGTGTTTTATTTTTATGTCCCAACCCCATAATCACTATGGAGGGCATACAGTTGCTAGATATTCCAAAGAATACAAAATTTTTAGTTCAAGATAAGCAATTAGCCTTTCAAATAACAATTGCTACCTGACACCTAATATTGTCCTAACAAAGACTAAATAGATACTCATCTTGAGACTGTGAGGAATCAGAAGCTTCTAGAAACCATATGCTTCTTCTGGCTTGATTCAGTATCCTGATCCCTCTACGTGTACTATATTTAGAAAGACTACCTGATCTTGGGAGGGAGGTTTTGAATCCCTGATCTTCATGCAGTTGATTCTTTACTTACTTCCCTATATACTTACAGAGAGATTTACACATGTATTATAAAAATTGTGTACACATATATTAACCCAAAGTCTTCAACAACCTTGTGAAGTAGATGGAGAAAAATATTTCTATTTTATGGAAGAGGAATTGAGATTCAGAATAGTTAAGGTATTTGCCTCAGAAAACTTGGTAAATGGTAACTCTAGGATTAGAAATCAGGTCTCTTGGGGTTTTACAACCACAAATAATCTACCAGTCGCATATTGGGAGGTCCATGATGGAGGCATGATTTAGTGAGTGGAATGAGAGAAAGCAGCTGTACTAAAATAATCTACTTTTTGGGGAAGGAGGAGAATGGTGGCAAGCAAGACTGCCAGAGTCAAGGAAGCATGAAGATAGGCCTAGTATTAGCTAGGACTCACCAAGGAGTCCAAACCCTGGGCTGGTTTAAGTGGGGATATCAAGGGACTTGGGGCCAGGGAAGAAGTGTTATGAGGCCTTTAGGGAATAACAATTATCAGGTAACAGTGAGTACATAGGTAGGAGGATCCAGGGCTTATTTCAGGGAAAGGCCACAGAGATAAGGCGAAGGGGTAGCAAGGTTCTTAGAAAGGGACTGATGGAAACCAGACAGACACTTTACCTGTAGCAGGTGAGTTAGAATGAAGATTTTATAGTCTGGTGCTCAGTTAAGCAGTTCAGGCCTGAGCAGAATAGATTCTTCACAGACTCATTCACTGTGTTTCCAGAAGAAAATCCCCCAGCTACAGCTTAGGTCAGTTCCCCCATCCATGAGAAGAGGTCTGGATAAAGAGGAGGCCTCAAAACTTTTTTTGTGGCATTGAGGATTTGTGCTTTCAAGGCAGGATATAGCACCACTGAGCTAAACCCTGGCCCCTCAGAAGGACCTCTGACAGGTGGCCTTTCAAGCCTACAGTGTTTCCTCTGCTGGAGACCAAACACCCTTAGTGAAGAATGGCCCTTGAGGCATCCCCTGTCCTTGTTACAGTCCTCTCTGATGAGAGTTTTCTCGCTGTGACAAGAAACCATTCTTCCTACAGGTTTTGTGCCTGGAAAGCAACCCATAATTATTTACACTATGTAGGGAAGAATTTCAAGGATAGAAAAATTCTTCCTAAACTTACAAACAAAAACCCTCCTGGAAGTTCAGGTAAGCACCACCAGGACCACAGCCCTGTTCTGTAGCAATGCAGACCTGTGAAGAGAAAGTCAAAGCTTGAAGGGCCAAGTGTGAGACTCACAAGTCACGGGGGTATTTATGGGAACAGTAGATAGCTCCTCAACATGACTATCAAAGAAACAGTAGGACTCAGAGGGGAGCAGATATTACCTGGGGATGGCAATGCTTATACGGGAATGCCTCACCATGTACCATTTCCAGCAGTGGAGCTGAGGATGCCTGTGGGCTCACCTGTTACAATCTTCATGGCAGGCACCTGGAGGTGGTGACCTGCTTCACTTCTGTTTAAGAAACTGATTGCTCCAACCAGCTCTTCAACCCTGCCATTTGAAAAGCAATTGTTTTACAGATTAAGTGAAAAAATAAAAACTAGACACATGTTATAGTTTTAATGTGATAGTATCTTCATAGGTATACATAAAATTTTATAAAATCACAAAAATACTTAAAAATAAAGATAAAAGGGTCAATAGGGTTACTTTTGGTTGGTGGGATTATAAGGGATTTATATATTCATTATTAATGAAATGTATAGATCACATAATTAATATATAAATTATTTAATTTGTATATTTTGATACAATGTACACATAATATGAATATATACAATTTTATAAAACATATCAATATGAGGGTTTTCTTGGCACAGAACCATTAGACCCAGTCTTTTTCCTAATACTGAGATAAGGGTGGGGATTTGGCTTAGTGGATTTGCCACCTGCCTCACAAGTGCAAGGGCCCTAGTACTACCCCTGGTGCAAAAAAATATAAAAAAATAAAAAAACCAATACTGAGATAAAACTGAGATTACTACTTGGGCAAAGGGAATTTTAAAGAAAGGAAGCATGGTGGAGCAGGCAGTGTCTGATGAGGGCAATAGTGGGTCTCTGTGGAAGTTTTGCAAATCAAAAAGAACAGGTCTGTGAATCTGGGGACAAGACTGTCATCAGAACAAAACACAGAAGTAGGACAGAAATCTTAATGAAAGGAACTAACTTCCCCATGCATGATGGAGCTGAACATTTTCTTGTTTCAGATCAATCTGCTCTGTTCTTATATCCACCTTCCCAGATGTCTGCCCCTGTTCCCCAGCCAGTTTTCACATATGTGCACTCCAGCCTATTATGTAGAAACAAGAGTCCTTGAGACCTCAACCCATTGGAACATCTGCAGAAGCACCTCTAGATGGCTATAAAACTTTACTCCTGCCCCTCCTTACTCAGCTTCTGGTTGAAGCAGATGACCTGTGAACATTTTTTCATTTTTCTTGTGCTTGCTTTTTGTAAAATGTTGCATCAGCAGCCAGAAATTAGCAATTTTTTTTAGTACTTACAGAAAGATGTTCCTATGGGTGAGAGCACTTATTTAGAATTGGGGCAGGGATGGAGGTTGAAGAAGAGAACAGCAAGAAAACAATGAGAGAAGCAGGTAGGCAGGGGAAGTACACACCACTCTCATACAGGAGGGAGACTCTGCCCCTTAGTGGGAGCTGAAGAGCTCCCTGAATTTTGTTTATTTTTTGTAGCTGTGCCTCAGAAAAGTAGGCTTCAATATGTCACGTGGTGTCAAAAGGATGGAAAGAGTAGCTCTGAATTAAGTGGAAAGAGGGTAGTGGGATACACTAAATTAAGGGGACAGAGTCCTAGGCCTGGAATGTCTCATGAATTGAGGAGGTCTTGAACTATGCTCTCCACTCTCACCCCTCATCTCAGACACAAAAGAATTGGATTTAGATAATGCTCTATCTTTAATGCCCTGTAAGCTGGGAATTGTTAAACTGGAGCTTTCTTGCTTACTTAGGAAGATTTCTTTTATTGGGTGCTGTCATACAAGCTTTTAATAGGTTCCCTTCTTTTATTTCTAGGTGACCACAATATCTTAAGGTGTACATTGCTCAGAGGTATTGAATGGTTGCGACCTCAACAGTGGGATTTACCAACAAGTCCACTTCCAAACTGTGAGTTGGAAACTCACTGTTTGTAAAACTTTACTACTACAGTAAACAATGATCTTAGGCCAACTTAGGAAATTTCTTTATTAACTATGAGATCCCAAAACAAAAAGTGACTTGGTGAAACACACATAGCTTTTGAATGGCAGAGATGTAGTACAAAGTGGTTCTGCTGGCCTCCTTCCAGAGCACTGTGCACAGCTCTCATCTGCATAACTGTGTCTTCTTAATTCTTTTATAGTACCTCAAAGGAAGGTACCTTAAAATTTTTCTGCATATCTGCTGACTCTTCTGCCCATTTTAGGCATAATGTGTGATCTTTACTGAGAGACCACCTTAGCATTCTAATAGTCACTTTCCCTCCCACTGAGAATGCATGCCAGCCTGAACAATGCCTCCATTCCATACCTTCTGCTTCCTAGGTGCCCCTGCAGCTGAATTCTCATTTCTATAACAAACCATGGTCATCGCCTCCCATATTGAGGACATGATATATTTTTTTCCTTCTCTATCTTCAGCTACAGTCAACCCCACTCCAACGCACTAAACTCGTCCACATAGCCTCTTCCAATAAACTTTGACTTTCTATTCAAATTATTATATTTTATTTGGAGAAGAGCTTGAAGACAAGGCTCTTCTGCTTCTTAGGGCACAAACTGCCGGTTTGAAGGATCTGCATATTTGTATCTTTTCCTCATACTGAGTTGGGGAGGCCACCATGGAACATTGCCTATGATTCATGGGGGTCATGATTCATGCGGGTCCAAGCAGCCCTGGTCAAATCTCTATTTTATTTCCCTGAGTTCATGTGTTTGGCATCATAGCCTTTATATCCATGAGAAATGTCTCCTGTGACAAAAAGTTATTACAGCATGCAAATACAACTCAGTCTCAGAAGTATCTTTGGAGCATCATGGCTTTCACCTTCCCAACACCTTCCCAGGAGGGGTTCCATGGAATCTCTCCTACATGGCCCTTTGCTGTCTGCTGGTCCTCCAGTGATGGTGTCAGTGTCATGAGTTCTGACTACATTTTCTTTTTGTTTGCCTCTAGCTTCATCTAGCAATCTCACCCAATCAAGACTTGTGTTGTCTGCCATGCAACTGTATCCTGCCCGGGGGTAGGCATGAGCCAACAGTCCTCTTCTTCAGTTCAAAGTGACTGTGTCCAAGCATACAGTGGTAGAAGGGATAGCTCCACATTCTGACATCCCTCTGCATGTAGAACCAAGTTGAGCTTGCTGCTTATGGAGGGGCCTGGAGTCAAAAACAGGGAATGATTTCTCTTTGGGAATTTTTGCTCACTTCTGACTAGGACAGGCACTTTTAGGAAGTTGGAGTCCCTGCTGCATCTTCCAAGAACACTATAGCCAAAGTAAAGGTGTTCTAGATTATCTTTTTGTGACAACTTCCCACATACTCCAGCTCTTTAGGGTAAGATGAATAACATGGGAAAGTAAACAGAGACATTCTGATTAGCAAGATATTGGCAGTAAATGCAGGAAGAATTTGAGCTGGCAAAAATCCAGTTCAGCATAATTCATTTCTATATAGGCATCAAAGTGAAACTGATGTTGATTAGGGATTAGAGAGGTTATAGACATCGGGGATCATGGAAACTACAACTGAAGAGTACCAACAAATTACTTGAAGATAAAAGTTATATATAGGAGCCTCTGGCAAGCCTGGTTTCCTTCCTCTGGCCTGGTTCCAGGCTTGTTCTTCCAGCAAGGACTTCAAGCTGCCCAGGTGTACTTTGTCAGAGATGATGCTTGGGGAAACAAAGCAGGTGACTTTGGAGCTCTCCACACAGGAAAGGCAGTATGTGGCCTCAGAGATCACAAACTATTGACAAAGAAGGTGAGAATGAGAGTGAAAGAAGCCCTATAATGAAGGCAAAAGGATTCAATTCTGGACATTGCCATTTCTAAAGACAGCAAACCAGCAGAAAATGTAACACCAGGAACCTCATTGCTATTGTAATAACTGACTGTTCTTTTCTCTTCTTTTAGACAAAAATTACCCCACACCAAAAAGGAGAAGAAATAATCAAGTCAGCCCCCTATAAAAGGCAAGTTATCTCTCAGAGCCCTCCAGTAACAATAGCAGAACCTTTTCTGGTCAGAAATGGAATGCTCTCATACCATCTGACCCTGGGGAGATCAAGAAGGAGGATGACCACTCCATATGGCTGGACTAAACTGCAGTGTGTAAGATGTGAGGAGACAGCATCAAAGTACAATGGAGATAGTCTTTTCACAATGATTGGGTCAACACACTGGGGTTCTGAGTCTTACTCTGCACCTGCCTGGCCTGTTCAAATTAAAAGTATTTCATGATGAATAGATGGGTTTTTATTGGACACTATAGGTAGCAAGCTACTCTTATTAATCAACAGTAACAGAAGAGGCCTCTTAATGGTAGGATCTCCTATTTGTACAATGCTCAGTGTCCATTGACTCACTAAAAAGTTTTTTTGAGTAATCATGTCAGAAATCATTTATTTTTAAATAGATGAAGAAACTGATGCATGAGAAGGTAAGTGACTGTGCCAAGATTACTAGGTGATAAATGTTACAATCAGGACCAAAACATTCCAGTTATTCTTTGTCCTGTTTTCATTCTATATTACCACTTGCACAACTTATCATGTCCAAAAGGAACAGCTCTTCCTTATAGTTCTATTCACTTGCCAACGAACAGAGATTTTTGTAAAACTTTTGGCCTAAAATAGTATCTTATTTTTTTAGTAACTGGCTCATTTTCTGTCCTTTGAAAAATGTCAGCTGGAGATAAGTGAGTAGAGTTTGGTTCAAAATCTCTGTGGGCTATTGAACAGAGGAAGACTAGAGATTTTACCTGATCATTTTTTTTTTCAAATTTCTGGTCATGGAATCCTGCTATGCAGATGGCCTTTCCTTACTAAACTTTTCCAATGGATGAAAAATGTTGTAATGTCAGAATGAGGCTCTTAAATCCCAGGACAGATCATCAGGTGGCTTTGTGATTGCAGGAGTTCCAGAAAGTCTGTAGGTAGACTTGACTACATTGGAGATTTGGGTAGGCAAGGTGCCTGGGTAGGCAATATCCCAAGAGAAGGATCAGCTGGGTAATGCCCAGAAAAATGGGATGCAGAAGAGGACTTCAATTAATAGAAACTGAATCTCAGTTTCTAAAATTTAGGGAAAAACTAAGGCAAGATCCCAGGAATGGAGAAAAACTCAGTTGCTGAAATGAAGATACCAGGAAAGAGCTTGATCAGAAGGCCAGCAACAAGGTGATTGATGATGCACTAGTAAAATACTCTGAGTTACAAGTGTAAATACCCTCAGGTATTGGACTGGGACATAGCTGACACTACATGTTGACAGTAGGGGTTTAGTTTAAGGGAAGGAAAATTTTAGCTGACTCATTTGAAAGTGAGATCTTTCCCTTGGCTTTCCATTTCCTAACTTCCTTCTCTACCTTCACCCACACTCGTGCAGGTATTCAAACACTCATAAGCATATCATTTAAAAGGTCTGATGACAGTTACTAGAACCATAGTGAATAGAAAAATAATCTGCTCATTCCTCAAGTCTTATCGATCACTTCCTTGGGTTACTTTTGCTCTTCTTCTAGAGCTCCCAGTTCCAACATGTTCCAATCCAGCTTCAAGCTGGTGTCACAATGGCAGTCAACTGGAGAATAGAGTCAGGTAACATACATGAGTAAAGTAACATATGAGAGATAATTAGAAGTTGTACAAACTGTGATAAATTTCAGAACATGTCTCTAAAAGAAGCAACAGCCATTTGCAACCAGCCAACCAAGTATTTTTAAAATTTCTACTTAGGGCTCCGGTGGGTCAAGGCAGGCCGGCCGGCTGGTGGGGAGGTGCTCAGCTGTCTGCGGTGACAGTGGTGGCACCTCTCCTCTGCACGGTCCTCCACACGTACCAGCGACTCTTGCTCCCAGCTGCAGTTGCTCCTGGCTCTGGCGCGCAGCGCCCCAGCAGCTCTGAGGGAGGGCAGGAGCCGCCGCTATCTGAGGTGACAACAGGATTTATATAAGTGAAGATTTTTTTTTAAAGACCAACAAACAGACAAAGAAAATGCTGAATCCAATCAGTGTAAGGGTAACCACAAGGGATGCTGAGTTGGAATTTGCCATTCAGCCCAATACAACAGGGAAACAACTTTTTGACAAGGTGGTAAAAACAGTTGGTTTGCGTGAGGTCTGGGTTTTTGGGCTGCAGTATGTTGATAGCAAAGGTTATTCTACATAGCTTAAACTAAATAAAAAGGTGACACAGCAAGATGTTAAAAAAGAAAATCCCTTACAGTTCAAATTTAAAGCTAAATTATTTCCTGAAGACATTTCTGAAGAATTAATTCAAGAAATAACCCAAAGACTTTTCTTCTTGTAAGTTAAAGAAGCCATCCTAAATGATGAGATATATTGCCCACCAGAAACTGCAGTTCTTTTGACTTCCTATGCTGTCCAAGCCAAATATGGAGATTATAATAAAGAAATTCATAAACCAGGCTATCTGGCTAATGATAGACTACTACCCCAGTGTGTTTTCGAACAACACAAACTGACAAAAGAACAGTGGAAGAAAGAATACAAAACTGGCATGAAGAACATAGAGGAATGCTAAGGGAAGATTTGGTGATGGAATACTTGAAGATTGCACAAGATCTAGAAATGTATGGTTTCAATTATTTTGAAATAAAAAATAAATAGGGTACTGAATTGTGGCTGTGTTGATGCTTTGGGTCTGAATATTTATGAGCATGATGACAAGTTAACACCTAAAATTGGCTTTCCCTAGAGTGAAATCAGAAATATTTCATTTAATAAAAAAAAAAATTTGTTATAAAGTCAATAGACAAAAAGGCACCTGATTTTGCTTTTTATGCACCTCGTTTTAGAATCAATAAGTGCATTTTGGTCTTATGTATGGGAAACCATGAACTATACATGTGAAGGAGGAAGCCTGATACTATTGAAGTGCAACAGATGAAGGCTCAGGCTGGGGAGGAGAAACACCAGAAGCATTTGGAAAGGGCAGAATTAGAGAATGAAAAGAAGAAAAGAGAAACAGCAGAAAATGAAAAGGAAAGAATAGAAAGTGAAAAGGAAGAGCTAATGGAATGTCTAAGGCAAATTAAAGAACACACAATGAAAGCCCAAAAAGAACTAGAACTGACTTGAGAAGCTGTAGAATTGGATCCAGAATGAAAATGAGCAAAAGAAGAAGCAGAACAGCTAGAAAAGGAGTGTCGAGCTGCTGAGAAGGACAAGTCTGCTATAGCAACACAAGCTGCTGACGAGCTGAAGAATCAGGAACAGCTGGCAGAGCAGAACTTGCTGAATTTACTGCCAAGGTTACACTTCTAGAAGAAGCCAAGAAGAAAAAGGAAGAGGAAGCCACTGAGTGGCAACACAAAGCTTTTGCAGCCCAGTAAGACTTGAAAAAGAGCAAAGAAGAGTTAAAAACTGTAATGTCTGCCCCACCTCCACCTCCACCACCACCCATCATTCTTCTAACAGAAAATGAACATGATGAACATGATGAAAATAATGCTGAGGCTAGTGCTGAATTATCAAACTAAGGAGTTATGAACCATAGAAGTGATGAGGACCATGTAATAGAAACACAGAAAAATGAGCGTGTGAAGAAGAAACTTCAGGCATTAAATTCAGAGTTAGCCCAAGCCAGAGATGAAACTAAGAAAAAACAAAGTGATGTTTTTCATGCTGATAATGTCAAAGCAGGCCATGATAAGTACAAGACTCTTCGACAGATTCAACAAGGCAATACAAAACAGCGTATTGATGAGTCTGAAGCAATGTGAAAGCTATTATTTTGCATACATGTTCTTCATAAGCTGAACCAACAGAGAAAAGCAGTCCTTTGCAAATTTGATGGAATGCATCCTACCTTGCCAAAGCACTTATACCAGTTTGACTGTGGTGACTAAGAGAGATTTAAGGAGAGCTCTTCAACATTAAGGCAGTGTGATATCATGTTTTTCTTTTGGGCCAGGAAATTGAGAAAAGTGTTCCATTATCTCCATTTGAATTTCCATTTTTTAAAAATTTTAATTTTTTGTTAAAGAATAACACTATCATATCTGATAATTGTGTATGTGTGGTTTGAGCATTTTGTGCATTTTAAAGGTTAATGGTGAATATTTCAATTTTAGATCAGTTTTCCCTTGCCTTTTCCATTTTTTACCTGCATAGATTTCCACATTCTCTCATATTTTCTCACCCTTCTATTGTACCATGCCTATAAACCTGCTGTCATACAGATCATTGGCAATATTGAAAATGATTGTAGGTGGCTGGGTGGACACAAATTTTTGATTATTGTGTAACAGACCACTTTGAATCATGGAAAAGATTAGAGTACCTAACAGAATAAATTGTTCTTGGTGGTTACTTTTTAAATCCCAATATAATTATATTATTGGATATTTGTTATTTGCTGTTATCTTTGACAGCTAAATTGATCAGGGTTTCATGGTTTTGTTTTGTGTGTGTGTGTGTGTGTGTGTGTGTGTGTGTGTGTGGTTTTATTTGCCTGCCACTTCATAGTGGTTGTAGACAGCAGGTAGTAGTTCCTAGGAGAATTTCTTGATGAAACTGCAAATAAGTTATCTTTAAAGGATCCAAAATGTTTAGAAAAACAGATGTCTAATAAAAATATACATTTACTTGTAATTGATTCTAAACACACACAAAAATAATTCCTGGATCTCTCTGGGAGGGCAGCTTATGAAAACAGAGCCCCAAGAAGGGGACAGTAATACTACCTCACTACTATACCTGGAGTGGCTAGTTGTTCAAACATGATAGAATGTGTAAACTACATGTTTTGTTATACAGAGACAGTCTCAATCACAAAGGAATACTTTTGAGATTTTATTTTCCTTCAGAATATCATACTGCTAATTTTTTAAATTGCTTTTTTGTTGAGCTGAATGGTAGGGCTCTGATTTGTATTATTGAAATTATAAACTCACACTGGTATATTATTTTACTGGAGGGGTGTCATATGTCTGAAGAATAAAATGTATGTCTATGTAAGAGATGTAAACTTTGTAGTATATGAAGAACATACCTTCATTTCTTGATATGATAGTTTGTGATCCTTGTAGCATACTGTATTTGATTTCTAAATTGCTACACTTTTTCTCTGTCTCAAAAAAATTTGGTTAATCCATTTCAGAAATTATAATTTTTAGGATATATTAATTTTCATCATTTCTTACCTAAGAAATCTTTCCTCAGATGTTCCATTATTTTCTCTATTGTGAAACACCTGGATTTGAAGATTTGGAAAGCCTTGTTTTCTCTGTGTGATTCAGCTACTTTCCATTTGGTGTTATGCACTCAAATTTACATCCTATTAAAATTGCCATTATTAAACAGTTTTCATACACAGTGGATTCAAGTTGTATCTGAAAATATCATGTTTTTTGATTTTGATGATTTTTAAAAGGATTAATCTGGGCAGATGTTATAAAAAGGAAAGTTTTGCTTAATATATTTTTTTGGACTTTGTAGGACAAAAGATAACTGGTTAATCTTTAAGTAACTGTTGTTCAGTGGTTATACACATGCTTCAGAATCCTACAGAAGAGAAAGTTTCTAGTTGCAGCACATTAGAGGGGTAAATAGTAGCCCTTGCCCTTCACACTTTGAAACAAATGTTTACTTTTCCAAAACATTAAAGCAATTGCTGTAATAGGTGAAAACATGGACTTCCATTGGATTTCAATTTTCTTCATTTTGAATTGTGTGCACTATCATTGCTACATCAGCTTGTTACAGTGTTGAAACATTACCAGTTATATTTGCTGTTTGTAATCTATTTGGAGATTAGGGGTAAAGTGGATTTAATCCATTTTTAAAGCTGTGTGAATTTTTCAAAACAGGAACAACCATTTGCAATATGAATTTTCATAGTGATTAAACAAATTATAACTTATCATTAGCAGTTGAGAGCACATGCTCATATAGCTAAGTAAAAATATACTAATGAGTATTTGGTAAATTCCAATGTTTTTTCCATTAGCATAATTTTGTGATGTATAATTAAGTTACAGTTACATCTCTAATTTTGGATAATATTCAGTGGTTAACAGTAAAGTGACAAAACCTCAAAAAAAAACTTCTACTTAGGTGAAGGGAAAAAACAGAAAAGGAAGGGAAGCACAGAGGGAAGAAAAGGAAAAGGGGTAAAAAATATAAAACTCTTGAGATCCCAGTGAGCAGCAGTGTGGACCACAGTGGCATAGCTGCAGGCAGATCCAGCCAGGATCCCACCCTGTGTGCCCAAGCCAAAGGCTCACCCAGAAAAGAACTGCACTGGTGCACAATAATCAGCCAGTGGTCATCCTGATACCCTTGGTAAGTGGGTAGAAACCATAGCCAGAAGCATGCTAAGACACCAGGGACTTGAGTGTATATCCTTTAGCTAAAGGCCCTCCCAGAAAACAGCTACATAGGGGGAGGGCCTTAGCCAGGAACATACCTATATACCATCTCAAGTATGTACAAGACACAGCCAGAAGCCCACCCAGACAACAGGTCAGCTCAAGGATCCAGAATGCAACCATTTTGAACCCAGGAATTGGTACACAGGTGGCAACAGAGGAAAGACCTCTCAGTGGCTTGCTAAGAATTGAAGAACTCTGGGTGAGCAAAAAGTTGCCTCAGCAATGGCACAGCAGGCTTCAAATGAGAAGACAGGTAAAACAGTATCAAAACCAGACTTCCAAATCACCTAAGATATCCCCAAAGGGCAACATGATGGGACAATCTAATACTTAACAACCTGGACTCCCTGAACTGGTAAGAAAAGAGAATCTGGAAAAAATGAAATAAATAATATCTCAGATAACAACAGAGATTGTGCCCATAGTGCACTACATGAATAATAAATCTAGAGCAGACCAGACAAAAAAATTAGAGGAGCTGAGGGACATGATGGAATCCCAGTTGTGGAAACAAATGGAAGCTATAAAACAGATGCAAGCAGATAACCAGGAGATTAAAAACTTCATTGAAAATGTATGTAGCAGAATGAGCCAATGTGAAGGCAGAATTTCAAACATAGAAGACAGGATTGCAATTAGTGACCAGAAAAGGAGAGATTTCTTTAAAATAGTAAAGGGTCATGAGAAATCAATCCAGCAGCTTCTACATGATGGAAGGAATAACATAGGACCAATTGGAGTCAATAACGAAAACAGAGTACAGATAACATAAAAATGTCTATAGAAGTAATGGCAGAAAACTTCCCAAGTAGGGAAAAAGAACTTGACATACAGATAAGTGAAGCACATAGTATTCCAACTAGTCATAATAAAAAGAAATCTACACATAGGCATATAATAGTTAAAATTTCAGAAACTCAACCAAAGAACAAAATTCTACAAGCAGTCAAAGAAACAAATTGCATACAAAGGAAAGCCAATCAGAAACACAGCAGACTTCTCAACACAAATACTCAAAGCAAGAAGAGTATGGAGTGGTATATTTCAAGCCCTAAAGAAAAACAACCTCCAACCCAGATTGAGGTACCCTGCAGAATCATCTTTCAAAATTGATGGAAAATAAGATACTTTCATGAAAAAGAGCAACTGAGGAACTTCATGAATGCCAAACCAGAAATAGAAAAAATTTTAAACAATGTCCCAGGAAAAGACAATGAGGGTCACAACCCAGGAAGCCCAGCAATACAAATCCATCAGGTGCAACAACAAATTAAACATAAAAGGGTAGAATTCAGCAAAAAGAATAAGTTATGACAAGGATAAGTCAATATCAGTTATAACCATCAATGTTAATGCTCTCAATTCACCAATTAAAAGAGACTGGCAGAAGGGGTTAAGGAGCAAAATCCAACAATATGCTGCATACAAGAAACACACTTAATTCAAACAAAATTCATACTCTCTTTCAATACCCAGTATCAAAAAACAAAAAAAAAAGAGATCGTTGAAAACAAATTCATAGACTTAAAGTTAAAGGGTGGAAAACAATACTCCATGCAACGGGACCTATCCAAAACCATGAGTAGCTGCCCTATTTGCAGATCAAATGAATTTCAAACCAACATCAATTAAGAGAAATAAGGAAGGACACTACACCCTTGTAAAGGGAAAATTCAAGAGGAAGAGATGAAAATCAGAAATGTATATACACCAAACATTACTGCAACCAACTATATAAAACAGATAGCAACTGACATGAAAATTCAAATAAACACTAATACAAAAGTAGTGGGGAACCTCATTACCCCCACTGTCAAAAATACATAGATCAACTGGACAAAAAATAAATAATAAAATACTGGAACACAATCAAACTCTTGAAAAAATGAGCTTAAAAGATGTTTCAGTGTTATACCCCACAAATCAGAATACACATTCTTTTCATCTGGACACAGGTAAATCTCAAAAATAGACCTCAGACTCACTCATAGAACATGTGTAAATAAGTGCAAAGAAATTAAAATTATGCCCTGTATATTATCAGACCATAGTTAGATGACATTGGAGATCAACAGCACAAGAAACCACAATAATTTCATAAACACATGGAAATTGAACAATACACTTCTGAATAATCAATAGGTCACAGAGGAAATTAAAGAAATCAGATAATTTCTACAGTTAAATGACAATGTCAATGTAAAATATTAAAATCTATGTTGTACAATGAAAGTAGTCCTATGAGGAAAATTCACAGCAGTGAATATCCCTATAAGGAAAGCAGTGCAAACCCAATTAGTCTGTTGCTGAACCTCAAGTTTCTAGGAAAAAGAAAAAAGGGCCAGACAAACCCAAAGCTCACACAAGAGAGGAAATTATAAAGGTCAGAGCAAAAATCAGTGTAATGGAAACTAAGAGTATGATATAAAAAAATAAATTGAAAGAAAGAGTTGATACTTCAAAAGGATAAGCAAAATTGACAAACCCTTAGGCAACCTTAACAAAAAAGGAAAGAAAAGGCCACAAACCATGCATTTAAGAAATAAAAGGGTGAAATTACAACAGGATTATCAATATCTACTTTGTGAACCTAAAGACCATTAAGATGGAAAACACAGAAGAAATGGACAAATTCCAAATATGTATGAATTACCAAGTTGAATCAAGAAGATCTAAAAATTCTAAACAATCCAATATCAATCAATCAAAAATGTAAAAACATAATGTAACTTAAAAAACTACCAACTAAGGAAAGCTCGCTTCTTAATGGCTTAATTGCTCAAATCGACAAGACATTTAAAAAGGAACTAAAGCCACTACTCTGTAAATTCTTTAGTGAAATCAAAAGGGAGGCAATACACCAAAATTTATTCCTAGAACCAAGAATCACCTTGATTCCCTAAGCAGAGAAAAACCTAATGAAAACAAAAAACAAAATTCCCAAAAGGCCAATCTCACTAATGAACATAGATTCAATAAGCCCCTTTAGGATAGTGGCAAACAGAATGTAGAATATCAGGAAGATTGTACACTCAAACCAAGTGGGATACATCCAAGGAATGCAGGGATTCACAAATCAATAAATGTAGTACACTCTATTCATAGAGCCAAGGCCAAAAACCATATGTACATCTCAACAGATGCAGAAAAAGCATTCAACAAAATCCAATACACATTCATGATAAAAACCCTACAAAAAATTGGAATAAACAATCTCTACCTCAATCTGATAAAAGCCACCTATATAAAAATCAACAACTAAATGATAAAAATGATACTAAATGATCAAAAACTGAAATCCTTCATACTGAAATCAAGAACAAGACAAGGATGTACACTATCACCATTGCTGTTCAATAGAGTTCTGGAAACAGTCACAGAAATTAGATTAGAGAAATAAAATGAATAAAGATAGGACACGAAGAAGTGAAATTCTCATTATTTTCAGATGACCTGATACTGTATATAGAAGATCCCAAGAACTCCACCAAAAGTCTTCTAGACATAATAACCAAGATCTGTAAAGTACCTGGATACAAGTTCAACACAAAAAAATTCAATACCTTTCCTGTACATGAACAACAGATTCACCAAGAGAGAAATGGGGCAAACAATTCCTTTCACAATAGCATCCCCCCAAATGAAATACCTAGGAATCAACAAAAGAAATCAAAGACCTCTACTCTGAAAATTATAGCACTTTCAAAAAAGAGATTGAAGAGGATATCAGAAAATGGAAAGATATAACTTGCTCCTGGTAGAAAGACCCAACACTGCAAATGGCCATACTTCCAAAAGTGCTATTTAGATTCAATGCAATCCCAATTGAAATCCCAGCAGCATACTTCACAGACCATTAGAAAATAATCCAAAAAATCATTTGGAACAAGAAGTGACTTAGAAGTAGCAAAAGCAATTGTAGGAAACAAAGACAAATTTCTCCAACCTGAAATTATACTACCAAGCAACTGAGATAAAAACAGCATGGTACTGGCATAGAAAGAGATCAAAAGGACTGGTGGAACAGACTACAAGATGCAGAAAAACTGCAGGCACACAGCCACCTCATCTTTAACAAAGAAGCCAAACACACTCACTGGAGTAAATTTAGCCACTTTAATAAATGCTCTGGAAAAACCAGGTTTCAACTTGCCAAAGATTAAAACTAGACCTATCTCTCTCACCATTCACTAAACTAAAATCAAAGTGTATTAAATATCTAAATATTTGGGGTTTTTTTTGGTACTGGGGATTGGACTCAGGTCCTTGCACTTGCAAAGCAGGCAGCAGAACCACTGAGCTAAGTCCCCAGCCCTAAAACTCCAAATATTAAAACAGAAACATTAAACCTGCTGGAAGACCGGTTAGGTAGAAGTCTTGAAGTCATTGGTGGAGGAAAAGATTTAATAAGCAAAATCTCAGTTGCACATGAACTAACAAAAAGAACAAGTGCAATTTCTTCTCATTAAAAAGGCTTCTGCACAGCAAGAGAAACCAACAGTGACAAGAGACAACCCAGAAATTAGAAAAAAAAATTTACCATCAGTTTCTCATAAAAAGATCTACTATCTAGAATATACAAAGAAATTTAAAAAATAGGACCTGCCAAATTTAAAGACCTAATCCAAATATGGGTAACTGAAATGAAAAGACATTTCTCAAAGAAGTAGGAATAGCAAATAATGATATGAAAAAAAGGTTAAACATCACTGGACATTTGAGAGATGCAAATGAAGACAACAATGAAATTCCACCTCACCCCAGATAGAATGACTGCCATCATGAAATCAATGAGTGACAAATGCTGGTGGGGCTGTGGGGAAAACAGAACTCTTCTGTTCTGCTGGTGAGAGTGTAGAGTGATGCAAATATTGCAGAAATCAGTATGGAGATACCTCAAAGGACTAGGATTGGAAGTCCCATTTGATCCAGCTACTCCCCTGCTGGGTATATTCCCAACAGAATTAAAAGAATCACACTTCAGCAGTATATGTGCACCCATGTTCATAGCAGTACAGTTTGTGATAGTGAAAACTTGAAAATAGACCAATTTCCCATCAGCTGGAGACTGGATAAAAAAGTGCTTTTATAAGAAAAAAATGGAGTACTACTCAGCCACAAAGACTGAGAAATTAGAGATATTTATAGCTAAATGGATGCACATTGCTGTGATACTCAAGTAAAATAAATAGAACACATAAAAATACTGAATAATTTCTCTGTTGTGAGAAACTCAAAGTGTAAATAAGGACTAAAAGCTATAATAGATAAGGTAGAACAGGAAGGAAAGGGACAAAGGTGAAGGGGAAGTGGGGTGGATAGGGGAAAGGAAAGAACTGAATGAAATTAATATAAGAAAATGAAA
The DNA here is from genome assembly GCF_012274545.1 of Fukomys damarensis. NCBI lineage: Eukaryota > Metazoa > Chordata > Mammalia > Rodentia > Bathyergidae > Fukomys > Fukomys damarensis. Next base: position 24,882,674 of record NW_022900923.1, read on the forward strand.
AAATGGAAACAAAGATTATAGGGAGGAATGGAGGTGTTGAAGAGAGAGCAGGGGAATGGGCAAAAAAGAACCAAGACAGATGATGCAAAGGTAAAAATTTCAAAGATGAATGTCATTATTTTGTATACCTAAAATATACCAATAAAAGTAATTTTTGAAAATTGAAAATTCTTCAAATAAAAATTGGCTTGAGGTTAGATTGGCCCACAGTTCAACAAACTGGAATCTTTGCTTTAGCTTTTCCTTTCCCCTTGAAATTATATTTGGGTGCTGAGTCTAGCATGATCAGAAAATATGAGATAAAAGAATGAGAAGTCTCACAATAGATTCATAGATGTTACTAACACCCAACAAAAAAGCCAACTACAGAAAGCTAGGTTAAAAAAAAAACCCTGATATTCTTTTGTCTCTATTAGTTTTTTATTGCTATCACAACAAGTTGCCAGAAAATTAGCATCGTAAAACAATACCAAATTATTATTTTACAGTTGTGTAGATTAGAAGACTGAATTGGAACTCAGGTTATTGTCTCTACTTTCTTATTCTTTATTCTTATTCTTTATTTATTTATTTATTCTTATTCTTATTCTTTTCAGAGTAGTATTTAATTTTATTTAAAAAACCCACATCTTCTATATCCATTCTCCACTTGATGGGAACTAGGCTATTGTCAAAGTATCAATAGGGCTCTCCTAAAATTTCTAGGGAGGGAGTCCACTTTCTTGATCATTGAGGTTGTTGGCGAAATCCAGTCCCTGCAGTGGGAATAATGAGGTCTTGTTTCCTCACTGGTTTCAGCCTAACCCACTATGAGCTTCTCAGAAGACATGTTTATTTCTTTACTCACTTCATCAGTCTCCCTCTATTTTTAAGGACAGCAACAGTGAGTCAGATTCTTCTCATAATTTCAATTTCTTCTGTTTTTCCAAACATTGATTCTCTCTGGTGACTTCTTTTTCACCAAAATTCTCTTTAGACAGTGCACCTGGACAATCTAGAATAACCTCTCTTTTTTTTCCCATTAAGTTTGATGGTACTTTTTAGTTATACAAAACAGTTACATTCATTATTGGGATCTTGTATCTTTACATGATGTGTCTTGGTTCTTCATTTTTCCCCATTCCCCTGCCCTTCCCTCACCCCTTCCACTCTTCCCCTATTTACAAAGACTTTATTTCCAGTTTTTTATTTTCTCATATTTTTTTCTTTTTCCTTCTTTCCTTTCATCTACCTTTCCCACTTCCTCTACTCCTTTAGACCTTTTCTTTCTATTACTCAATATCAGTTATACATTTTGATATTTATTTACATTTTTAGTTTTTCATAACAGTGAATCTGTTCAGTATTCACACATGTGTGTCCTATTAATTTCACTTAAGAGTATGGCCTCAATATGCATCAACTTAGCTATAAATGAATCTGCTTTCTTATTCTTTATTCTTATTCTTTATTTATTTATTCTTATTCTTATTCTTTTCAGAGTAGTATTTAATTTTATAAAAAAAACCCACATCTTCTATATTAATTCTCCACTTGATGGGAAAATGGGATGTTTCCACGTTTCAGCTATTACAAACTGTGACACTATAAACATGGGTGAGCATGTGAGGTGTGATACTTTTAATTCTTTTGAGAAGACACCCAGCAGAGGAATAGCTGTGTCAAATGGGAGTTCCAAACCTAGTTGGTTGAGGTATCTCCATATTGATTTCAACAGTCTGCATTCCCACCAACAATGAAGAAGCTTTCCTTCTCCCCACAACCCCACCAGAATTTTTTTTTTTTGTACCGGGGATTGAACTCGGGTCCTTTCACTTGCAAGTCAGGCCATTGAACAGCTGAGCTAAATCCCTGGCCCACCAGAATTTGTTATTGGTCGAATTCTTGATATCAGCCATTCTTTCTGGGAAGAGGTGGAATCTCAATGTTATTTTCATCTGCATCTCTCAAATGACAAGTAATGTTGACACTTTTTCATATGTTTATTTGCTGCTGTTAATTATTTGTGTGAGAAATGTCTATTGATTTCAGATACTCATTTTTGAATTGGGTCTTTATATATGGGGGTCTGATATTTTTAAATTCTTTATATTTTAGATAGTGGATCTTTGTGTGAGGAACAGCTGGTAAAAAATATTTTTCCCACATTGTGGGTTGTCTTTTTACACTCTTGGTGGTTTCTCTTGCACTACAGAAGCTTTTTAAAAAGATGAGTCACCTGTTGTTGATTCTTTGGGCTAGTTCTTGTTCTTCTGAGGATTTGTTCATTAATTCTCTTCCTATGCCAATGTCTTCAAGGGTTCTACCTAATTTATCTTCTAGCAAGTTTAGAGTTTATGTTTTAATATTAGATCTTTAATCCACTTGGATTTTAGTTATGTGCATGGTGATAGATATGTACCTAATTTCAATCTTTGGCAGGTTGAAATCCAGCTTTTTCAACATCACTTATTAAAGAATCTATCTTTATTCCATTAAGGATGGTTGGCTTTTTTGCTAAAGATGAGATAGATCTGTACATATGGAGTTGTTTCTGCATATTCTAATCTATTTTACTGATCCTCAGGTCTGCTTTTTTGTCAGTACCATGCTGTTTCTATCACAGTGGCTTTGTAGTATAGTTACAAGTTGGAGATTGTGACTGTCATGTCTCTGTTTCATGAATGCTTTTACTGTTCTAGGTCTCTCCTAGTTCCAAATGAATTTTTGGATTGTTTTCTCTAATTTTGTGAAATACACTGTTGGGATTTCAATTGGGATTGCACTTAATCTGTGCAGCAGTTTTGGAAGTATGGCCATTTTTGCTATATTTATTCTTCCTACCCAGGAATAAGGAATTTCTTGACATTTTCTTACATCTGCTTCACTCTCTTTTTTCAGAGTGTATTAGTTCTCAATGTAGAGATATTTTGCTTCTTTCATTATATTGATTCATAATTATTTCATTTTTAATGCTATTGTGAAAGGGATTCTTTCCCTAATTTCTCTCTCATGGTGTCTGTTATTTGTGTATAAGAAGGCAATATATTTTTGAGTATTTACCTTGTATCCAGTTCCTTTACTGAATCTTTCAATTAATCCTAGAAGTCTTATGGCAAAGATTTTTTGGGAGGGTCTTCTATGTAGAACATTACATCATCAGCAAATAATGACAGTTCCAATTCTTTCTTTCATATCTTTATTGCTTTCATTTCTTTCTCTTGTTTAATTGCTGTGGCTAATGTATCTAGAACTATATTGAAGAAGAGTGGTTATAGTGGACACCCTTGTCTTGTTCCTGATTTTAGTGTGAAGGTTTTCAGTTTCTGACTAGTATGATGTCAGCTGTTGGTTTTTAATGGATAGCCTTAATCAGGTTGAGATAAAGACTATCTATTACAAGGGCCAGGGATTTAGCTCAGCAGTTCCGTGGCCTGCCTTGCAAGCAGAAGGACGCAAGTTCAATCCCCAGACCCCCTCTCAAAAAAAGACTATCTATTACAAGTTTATACAGGTTTGTTTTTATTGTGAACGGGTGTTGAATTTTTTCTAATACTTTTTCTACATCTATTGAGATGATCATATGGTTTTTGCCCTTTACTCCCATTAATATAGTTTATTATGTTTATCACTTTACATACATTGAAACATTTTTGGATCCCTGGGATAAATCCAACTCGGTCAGGGTTTATGATCTTCTTGATGACTCTCTGTATTCTCTTTGCCAGTATCTTACTAAAGATTTTTGCATCTATGTTCATTAGGGAGATTGGCCTGTAGTTCTCTTTTTTGGTTGAGTCATTCCCTGATTTTGGAATCAAAATAACTCTTGCTTCCAGAAATAAATTAGGAAGTATTGCTTCCTTTCAATTTCATTGAAGAGTTTAAAGAGAATTGGCAATGGTTCTTCTCTAAATTTCTTGTAGAATTCAGCAGTGAAGCCATGATTACCTGGGATTTTCCTTGTAGGTAAATTTTAATTACATTTTCAATTTCTTTTTTTTCCTCTTTCACTTTTATTTTCATATTTTTTCATTGAATTTATTGGTACTTTGTAATTGGGGTGTTTAGAATTTTTGTATATTCTTCATTAACCTTTGGTAATTAATTTGTGTCTATAAATCTGTCCATTTCTTCTGTGTTTTCCATTTTATTAGAGTACGTGTTCTCAACTTAGGTATTGATGATGACCTGAATTTCTGCTGGAACTGTCGTGACTTCAACTTTTTCATTCCTAATTGCATGGATATGAGCCTTTTCTTTACTTTTTAAAATAAGGTTGGATAGGTTTATTGATTTTATTTATATTTCAAAAAAACAACTCTTTAAATGGTTTTTTGCATTGTTCTCTTAGTTTCCATTGCATAGATTTCTGCTCTGATCTTTATAATTTCCTCCCTTGTGTGAACTTTGGGTTTGTCTTGCTCTTCTTCTTTTAGGAGCTTAAGAGTTAACATTAGATTGTTTATTTGAATGTTCTCTGTTTTCCTAGTGTGTGGCACACTGGTATGAATTTCTCACATAAAACTGCTTTCACTGTGTCCCATGAATTCCTGTATGTTGTACTGGAATTGTCATTAAATTGTAAAAACTATCTAATTACTTTAATTTCCTCTTTGATGCATTAGTTGTTCAGGAGAGTGTTGTACAATTTCCATGTGTTTGTAAAGTTCTTGCAATTTCTTATGGCAATGATCTCCAGTTTAATTGCACTATGGCATGATAATATACCGGGAATAACTTTTATTCCTTTGCATTTACTTAAATATTTTGGCTGAGCTAGTATATGGTCTATTCTTGAGAATGACCCATGTGGAGCCAAAATAATTTATTTCTGATTTTGGGAGTTGGAACACTTTGCAGACATCTGTTAAGTCCATTTTTTCAAATGCTTGGTTCAGCTCAATATTTTATTGTTAATTTTTCATGAGAAAAATCTGTGTGTTTGTTACAATGGGATATTGAAGTCCCCTACTACAATTGCATTAGTGCTTATTTGCTTTTTCATCTTCCTTAATATTTGTTTGGTATGGTTGTGGGCATCAGTGTTTGGTGCATATATATTTATGATAGCCATCTCTTCCTCTTGGATTATTCCCTTTCTGAGGATGTAGTGACTTCCTTTGTCTCTCTTAATTAGTTTTGGCTTGAAGTTTATTTTGCCTGAAAATGAGATTGCTACCCCTGCCTTTTCCAGGGATCCTGTTGCATGGAGAATGTTTTTCTTTCTATCCTTCTACTTTCAATTTATGTGTTTCTTTTTCAATTAGGTGCATTTCTTTTATACAGCATATTGTTGGATTTTGCTTCTTAATCCATTCGACTAGTCTGTTTCTTTTGACTGGTGAATTCAGATTAACATTGCTGGTTATGACTATATGTATTGACTTATGATTGTCATGTTATTTTCTTGTTGCCTCTTTTTAATTTTTCCCCTCTTCCTTTAATTTCTTGCCTTGCCTGATGAAATACTTTGGATTTGCTGTGTTGGGCCTCATGGAGTTGTGACCTTCATTGTCTTTTTCTAGGATATTAAAAATAATTGGGAATACTGGTTTTGTATTCATGAAGTTTCTCAGGTGTTCTTTATTATGGAAGTATCTTATTTCCCCATCAATTTTGAAAGATAGTTTTGCAGGATGCATCAGTCTAGGTTGGAAGTTGTTTTAGGGCTTCCAATACCTCACACCACACTCTTCTTGACTTACGGTTTTGTGCTGAAAAGTCTGCTGTGATTCTGATGGGCTTTCCTTTGCATGTGATTTATTTCTTTTCTCTAACTGCTTGTAATATTTTATTCTTCTGTTGGGGTTCCAGAATTTTGACTATTATATGTCTAGGTGTAGATTTTTTTGATCATGGCTAGTTGGAGTCCTATATGCCTCACTTATCTGTATGTCAAATTCCTTTGATCCATTTGGGAAGCTTTCTGTCATTAATTCTGTGAACAGTTTTTATTGAACAGTTATTTTTGATGCCATTTGTAGTTTTTCCTGCTTTTTCATAGACTCCTATCAGTCTAATATTTTCCTTCTTTGCATCTTCTATGAGCTGTTGGATTGATTTCTCATGGTCCTTTAATATTTTTAAGAGATCTGTCTTTCTATGGTCATGGACCACCATCCTGTCTTCTATATCTGGTATTCTATCTTCAGATTGTGTCAGTCTGCTTAGTATACTTTCAATAGAGTTTTTAATCTGCTGGATATATGTTTAAATCTGTTTCTTTTCTATGTTGGGTGTTTATGTTTTCCATTTCTTTTCTATGCTCAGAATTTATGACTTACATCATGGTCCTTAACTCATCCTTTTTTAAAATCTGTTTCTGTTCTAGAGTCTCTTTTTTGTTGTTCTGTTCACAGTTGGTGTTATCAGGCAAATTATTGAATATTTCTAGAACCTCATTTATCTGTTTTGTTACTTCTGTACTATCAGTTCAGGGTGTCCAGTTGGCTGATTATCAGACTTTTCTGCATAGTTTCCTCTAGAATTTGCTATTGGTAAGCTGGAAGGCTGGGCTTGTGCCTTGCTTAAATGTCTTCTCATTTCTTTTTTGGTTGTTGAGACTTCCATATTGCTTAGTGTAAGTGTCTTTGTTGCTTGTCTTTAAAACTCTTATGGAATAATTGCTCCTTGGAAGTGTCTTTTAGATAGAACTTGTCTTTATGTTTTGAGTCTCTAATGAATTTAGGGCAATCTCATTTTCATAATACTGGGAAGGATAACTGATTTGATCAATAACCACACTAGCTGAAATGATGCAACCAGCAACAACAGTGGAACCAAGCACAGCTTAATGAATGACAATTTATGGTAATTTTTTGTCTGTCACACTTAATCATGTGAATTAAAATTGAGGACCAGCCCAAAATATGTTTATAGTGAATAAATTCTTCAATATAGGAACTTTACCCTTCAGCATGGGGCCCTCTTTCTATTTTTCACTTCTGCTCTGTCTTTTGGAGCTCAGAACAATGGCCTTTATGACCCTCTATGCCTTTGTGCTGTGGATCTAGGTGCAAGTGAGGGCAGGAGGCCAGAGTTGGGGGGAGTGTGCTGGGGTGGTGCTGCAGGCATCTGTGTGCTTCTGCTCCTCACCATCTGCTTGCAGCTGGGAGGCCCGGATGGGGGTAGGCCCATGCTGGTGGCTTCAGGTGTCTCTGCTCCTTGCTGGGCCATAGTCTCTCTTTTAAGATTGATAAATTTAGCCAGGTGTGGTGGTGCATGCCTGTAATCCCAGCACTCAGGAGGCTGAGGCAGGAGGATCACTGTGAGTTTGAGACCAGCCTGGGCTGCAAAGTGAGTTCCAGGTCAGTCTCAACTACATAGTGAGACCCTGTCTCAAAAAAAAAGATTGATAAATTTGACTCCATCTGCAAAATTCCTTTTACCATGTAAGGTAACAAGTTCACAGGTTCCAGGGATCAAGTTGTGAGTAAATTTGTGTGACCACCACAAAAACTGCTACAATGGTCTTAGAACAACTTCCCTAGAAAAGAAGATATAAACAGAATCCTGGCTTCTAATGTGATCACCATCTACAAATACTTTCTGAACTTCGTTTTCTTATTTCTCTTTACTTATCTTTCTGAGTCTTCTTAACACTTTCCTTCTTCTTCCATGGATATTAGTGATTCCATGGCTGTACTGATGGGTTTCCCTTTTTTAAAAAATTAATTTTATTGGTACATTTAAGGTATACAATGACATGCATCATTGGAAATTTCACCTTTACATAATTCATCTTAGTTCTTATTTTTCCCACATTCCCCTGCCCTCCCTTCAACTCCTCCACCCTTCCTTATCTACAAAGATTTTGCTTCCATTTTTCTTTTTCTCCTATTAATTCCATTTCCCTCTTTCTTTTCCCCTACCCCTCTCATTTCCCCTTCCTCCTTGCACCTTTTCTTCCTATCTGCTGTATTTCTCTTCTTACAACATACACCCTTGGGTTGGAGTTCTTAGCTTCAAGTTTTTCCGTAGAATCAGAATCCATTTTTTAAATACCCTTTTCAAACACTGTCATGACAGCTTCATCCTTAATTCCTTTTGGAATTATTTGTTCATGTACATGTCTCTCCAACTAGATTATACATTGTATGTTAGAAAATATTTATTGCATTTCACTGGTTCTGAATCATAGTTGCACACCAGACACAGAGAGTTTGAAATTTATTTTTGTTTTATGTAACTGTAGATTCACATGCCATCACAAGGAATAGTATAGCAAATTCTCCCAATGCCCTCTCCCAGTAATATCTAATGTTGGTATGTTAGGTAATCATGATACAGTAGCAAAATTTGGAAACTGTTATTGCTAAAAACCTACAATCTCTTTCAACTCAGGAACTTTAAAAAAGTGCACAATCCCTAACCCAGACCAACTGAATCTCTCTTCCTGGAGCCGAGGTATCAGAATTTTTAAAACCTTTTCCCATGATTATTGAGTACTTAAAATCAATATTGAGTAATGTGAAAATTAATTCTAGTGGAAAACTGATGATGTAGAATTAAGAATAACCATGAAAAAGGTTTGAATTAAGAAAGAAAAGCTGAACTATATCTCTGGTTGACCAAGGAAATAAATAACCCGAATGTTGTAAAATAGGATTTTTCTAAATCATGTAATTTAGACCTTCAAGGTTAATATTGCTCAAGGAAAAAAATTGTTAAAATATGGTGTAATTTTGGAGAAACTGAGAGTAGAAAGTATGGTTTGTATCAAAAATTCAGTTTTCATTAACAGGGAGATAAACAATGGTTTTATAGACTTGGACAACAAATTGTTGGGCAGAGACCATGTTCTATTTTTCTTTGTACCTCCAGTACCTGAAGTGTCATGTAGATAATAGTTGCCTCATAAATATTATTGAATGCATGAGTAAAAGAATTGTGCTTCTTTCCCCGACAACCCTGCCAGCATTTTTTATTGGTTGAATTCTTGATAGCAGCCATTCTTTCTGGGGTGAGGTGGAATCTCAGCATGATTTTCATCTGCATCTCTCGAATGACCAGTGATGTTGAACATTTCTAAATATGTTTATTCAATGATTTTACTTCTTTGTCTGAGAAATGACTGTTCATTTCAGATGTCCATTTTTGAATTGAGTCTTTATATTTGGGGGAATCTCATTTTTTTGAGTTTTCTATACATTCTAGATAGTAGACCCTTGTGTGAGGAGCAGCTGGTAAAATATTTTTCCCACATTGTGGATTGTCTGTTCACATTTTGATGGTTTCACTTGAACTACAGAATCTTTTCTAAAAGATTCCAGGTTGTTTTTTTTGTGTGTGTGTGCTAGTTCTTATGCTACTGAGGCCTTATTCATAAAGTCTTCATTGTTGGTGGGAGTACCAACTGGTACAACCACTGTGGAAATCAATATGGAGATACCTCAAACAATTAGGATTAAAACTTCCATTTGACCCAGCTATTCTTCTGTTGGGTATCTTCCCAAAAGAATTAAAAGAATCATACCAAAGTATTATATGCTTACCCATGTTTATAGCAGCACAGTTTGTAATAGTTAAAACTTGAAAACAGTTTAATTGCCCATCAACTGGAAACTGGATAAAGAAAATGTGTTTTTTCTTAATAAAATTGAGGACTACTCATCCATAAAGAATGAGAAACTAGAGACATTTATAGGTAGGAGGATGCACATTGAAGCTGTACTCAAGTGCACATGTGTACATACTGGGTAGTTTCACTGGTGTGAACAACTAAAAGTGTAAATAAGGATTAAAATGAATAATTTATATTGTGTAGTAGGAATAAAGGTTCTAAAGGAGTAAGGTAATTGGGAGGTCTAGGGAAAGGTAAGAAAGGAAAAGAAAAAACATGGAAGCAAATTCTTTGTAAATAGAAAATGTTGAAGGGGGTTAAGGGAGGGTATGGGAATTGGGAAAAACAAAAACCAGGACATGTTATGTAAAGGTATTACAGAAGGAGTTGGCAAGTGACACACAGAAAGGCAGCAGAATGGAAGTAAAATAAAAAAGTTTTCTCCTTCAATGGGGATCAATCACACCTAATGGCAGTGTCCTGATCCACTCCCCCACTGGGTTACAACTCCTTCTTTTATAGGATTTTACAGCCTTGATCTTATTCAGTTGGTTACATTGCATTTTCACAGTTCACATTGCTGATACCCAAAACATAGCGGTGAGGCAGTTGAAATTCAATGCAATTCTTTGTCAGTGGAAGTTACATTTAGGACTTATCTATTCTAGCCAAGGGGAAGGGATGGGTTTGGTCAAAGCTAGCAATGATCCTTTTCATTTACAAAACTAGATGTCTCTGGTGCTGGTTAATTCTGAACTAAACAGAGGGAAGGGCAAAAATTATCTTACATTGTGACCTTTCCTAGGTTTTTTCTATTAAAGTTTTTCCCTATCATTCCTCCTTTTATTTTAGGGTAATTCCTTACCCTTCGTTATGCTCATACCAATTTTCATTATCATTGTTATTATTCATAATTAATATCTGGTAGCACTGGGTAGGGGCTCCTCTTTGATGTAGGAGCCTCAGTATCCATTTTACAAAGCAAGGACCAAATATGAGGATGAGCAGTATGACAATTGGCCCTGTGAGAGTGTTGACCCAGGCTTTCCATTCTGACAAGTTAAGATCAAAATTAAATGTCGAGTCCTCAGTACCAAACTCTTTTCCTAGCAATTTAATATGATCTTTTAGTTTATGTAGTGATTCCTTAATTATTCCAGATCTGTTGACATAGTAGCAGCATTCTTCTCCTAGAAACAGACTCCTCTATGTGCAGTGAGCAAATCAAGGGTCCACCTATTCTGTAACACTATATTAGCTAATGAGTCTGACTGAGTTTCTAAGGCTTGTGTAGCATCCCGAATTTCTTCTAAGTCTTTTCTAATTTCTTGTACCAAAGCCGCAAACTGTTGTTGTGCTAATCTGAGGTCCATGGCACTTAGAGTGAGACTGCCTGCTATAGCTAATCCTGCTAGTTTGGGGAGGACAACTGGGTCCCTTTTCCCTTTTATCAAACCATTTGTTGCAGCAATCTGTAAAGGTACCTTTCTTGAGGGGTATATATAGAGAAGTTGGGGATTAGGATCCCTAAAGCACACAAACAAACATAGTGACTTGAAATCACCTTAAAGACACAATTTTTACAGAGAAAGTAAGTTCCGTTTGGGGCAGAGTAATTACCAGTGGTTGAGGATAGATCAACAATGTTAGTGCAAATAGCTGAAACATTGCATGATCTTTGAATACCTAGAAAACAAGTTCCATTACCAATTATATCTAATGGGTAGTTGAGTAGGGGGTACATACCAGGCTTTACTGGCTCCACGGGCAAGTCATTTGTGATGCCAATTGCCTGATAAGTTATCCTGATAAGTGGAGCACAAATCCAACAATCAGAGGCTAATTTCTGATCTGTCCATAGCAGCAGTGAATGAGTATAAGCAATTAAATCTATCACATCTATCCCAGTATAATTACAAAGGCACCCATCTCTTATCAGTTGAAACTCCTCTAGGGCAGAGGTTTCTCCAAACTTAGGGGGAGACATTCTCCAAATTTTTACAATCTGGAGAATCCACTGGGAGTCATGAGTGAGTGGTGACCACTCTGGGGTAGAGGAATATCCTATGTATACCCTGTAAGTTTGTCCTTTCAACCATATACTATCTCAGGGGTTACTTAAAAACATACTGAGTGGGTTACATTGACCCTGTGTACAATTATTACAGTTCCTGGTATTTCTGGCAATATCAATATTGTTTAACCATATTCAGGTCCTCTGTTTACAATAAGTTTGTTCCCAAGAATAGCCTCCACAGTCATAGTTAATATCAGATCCTCCATAATGTGCCCTGGGACAAGCATCAAAAGTTACAGTTAACAGATATCCTTCTGGGTTCCATTTGACAGATCTAAATGTCATAAAATTTTCATCAAACTTATCAATTTTAGGCTTATAAATCCTTAGCTCAAAAACAAAATAGCATAACAGTCTGACATAGCTAAAGAGTCCATAATATCCTGATTGTAGGCCTTATTCTTCAGCCATGCGTGGACTCACCAGCTTTCAGAGTGGTGAGAGCAGGGCTTTGACAGCCTTGATTCCTGGAGTTGCAGCCCATGGACTCTCCAGCCTCTGAATTGGGGTATTTACTACATTGTCCCTTGGGATCACAGTCTGTGTAGTCCTCTGTATAGGCTCGCTTTACTGTAGAATGATGATCCACCACTGGACTTCAGCTACCTTGACAGTTGCAGGGGTAACCATAAGTGCCTCATATGGCCCTTCCCAAATGGGGTGCAATTGGATCTTTTTCCAATTTTTAACATAAACTTTGTTTCCTTGTTCCAGATGAACAAGGGTCAACACTGGAGGTCCTCTTTATCTCTAATTTGTCCTTGAATATTTTGTAACACTGTGCCCAATTCTAAGAGCTGTAATTCCATACTGGATAAGCACAGTTGACATAAACTGTTTCATAAATTCTCTCAAGATACAGGGTGGCCTTTCAAATAAGACCTCATATGGGGAAAACCCAGTATGACTTGGGGTACCTCTCATTTTAAGGAAGGCCAAAGAAAGCAGATCAACCCATAACCCTGGTGATATCTGACAATATTTAGGTAATACTCCCTTAATGGTATGATTTTTTAACTTTACCAGAGCTCTGAGGCCAATAGGCAGTATGTAAGTGCCGTTTTAGATGTAACAGTCTAGCTAGATCTTGTACACACTCTGCTAAAAATGCTGGCCCATTGTCACTGCCTATGGGTACAGGCAGACCAAACCTTGGAATTTCCCTTAATAAAATCTTGTATACCTCTGAAGCCCTCTCTGTTTTTGCAGAGAAGACCTCAGGCCATCCAGAATAAGTACAAACCCATACCAGCACATATTTTTACAAGGGGTGGGTATAATCATCTAGTTTCTGTTTAGTTGTGTTCAGAGCAAGGGATTGCTTTGTCAGATTTCCACATTGCCTCAAACAACTATACTATATTCTGTTTATTTTTAATAAGTTTGCCCTCTGCTGCAAGACCATACTTTTATAGACTGTGCCATAGATATGCAAAGTAGCAAAAAGGAATCTGTAGAAATATTTACCCTCTTTACTTTTGCCCATTGGAGAGTCTGTATGAGTGTCCATAGCTCCACTGACTGAGCTGACCATCTGGTGGGGAGGGGTCCTGCTTGGACAACTTCATCTCTGCATTGAGTCATCTCTGCATTGAGTCATCTCTGCATAGCCAGCGTAGTGTACTCCATTTTCCATGAAGCTGCTCTCATCCTTGAACAAGATGAAATCAGCATCAGGCAGTGGGTCTTTCTGCAGATCTGGATGACTGGAGAACAATTCCTCAGTGACCCTGAGGGAGTCGCATCAGGGGTCCAGGTTTTGAGGGCAAAAGTAGTGGGGTTTAAGGTTTTTAACTGGAACAAAATGTAGGTGGGGATTCTCACAGATGAGGGCCTGATATTATGTGACTCTTATTTGAGAGCCATGGATGTCCTGTTATTCAGCAGTTCTGAAAGGCGCAGGGAAACTGAGCAATCCACTTTTTCCTAGTGTTACCTGGTCAGCATCTTTAGTTAGCATAACTGCAGGAGCCAGGGCTAATAAACAATGGGGCTATCCCTTAGCAGCTGGAACCAAAGTCTAAGATAAATATGCCACTGGCTGATTCTATGGGCCTACTCCTTGAGTGAGCACCCCTAAAGCAATATGATTTCTTTCAGTCATGTACAAAATAAAAGGCTGGGTCACTTTTAGGATCCCAGATACGGGGAGCAACACAGAGAGTTAGTTTTAGCTGTTTAAATGTTGACTCTTGCTCTTCACCCTATAATAACCACTGTCCTTTCTGGGCCCCTTAAAGCTTCATATAGAGGTTGGGCTAAATCTGCAAACCCTGGAATCCAGATCCCACAAAAACTTGTCATCCCACAAAATTCTCTAGTCGGCTTTTGAGTCCTTTTATCTCCCATGCAGCATATTTCTTTGGAAAATTCAAATCATAGATATCTGACATGCTGTATGCAAATTTGAGCCTTTTCCATGAAACTTTATACCCTGCCTCTTGAAGCAGTATTAATAGTCTCTTAATACCCTGTGTTTTTTCACTTAGTACATCAGAAAATTAATAATCATTATTTTATGTAGGAAACTTTATGCCCTTTAATCTAATGAGGTATCAAAAGCATTTTTTTTCAATAAAACAACTGTTTTTCCACAGAAATCATATTTTGAAAATGAGAACAATAAACATATCACAATAACATATTTAGAATCCAACCCTTTGATGATAACCAATGTGAACAATTTATGACATATTTAGCCATGTTTATTGGGGGCACATCTCCTTAGAAGGGTATGAAAACTACTGGGGCTCTCATTAGTGAATAAAGACCAGAATAAATTTTTCTGAGCAACTGTCCTTTTTAGCATTAACAGGAATCTATCCAGACCTAAGAGTTTATATTTAAATATATTGACAAAATTTTAACTTATAAAACCAGGTTATAGAAATTAATGAATCATTTGAATCCTTGATGTCATTTCAATCAAAAATATAATTGGACAAACTTTTCAAACAATTGGACATGGACAAACATAGAAGACAATTTATGAAACTATAATGCCCTCAAATGTGTTTGGCCAATTGAATTATAAAATCTCTTAGTTATGACAAGTCAAAGCTTTTGTGGTCAATTAACAGATCTCTTGTAGAATTAGAATGAAAAGGAATGAAAGCTCTTTATGACTGTAAATGTAAAACTTCTGTAACAAACTTGAAACTAGCAAGCAAACATACATAAATCATTTCCACACACATTCTCTATATACTTAAGCCTTATGCTCTTGTATCTTTCTTTATCTCTTTCTAACATGAAAAACATACAAAATCCTTTCATATCAAAAGTATATTTCTTTTACCCATAACTTTCCTAATATCTTCCTCTGTCTCATTTACTTTTAACCTTCTATAATAAAACAGCTGTTAAAACCTTAAAGTGTAATTTTATCCTGTTCTTTATATATTCTTGATAGTAGTCCCTTGTCAGATTGTTACTTCTTAAAATTGGACTGGCTACCTATAGAACAGTTTTAACATTGAGTTTTTATCAACAAAGTACAGAAAAGAGCAAGTTAACCCTATAATCATAATTGAAGAATTTGCAATGCGCAAGAAGGGATTTAAGCACACCAATTAAACTTAATTTGAGTTGAAACAAAGATAAATTTTTCAAATAGTTAAAATTTCTAACTTGACTTTTCTTGTTAAAAAAACTCTTTTTATTTAAAATTGAGTTTATTGGTCCATTTTAGGTGTAAAGTACAGTTATGTCCATTATTGGGATCTTGTATGTCTACATGACAGGTCTTGGTTCTCATTTTTTCCCCTTGTCCCTGCCCTCCCTTCACCCCCTCCTCCCTTCCCCATTTACAAACACTTTATTTCCATCTTTTCATTTTCTCACATTTTTTTCACTTATGAACCTTCCTGTACCCATCCCACCTACCCTACACCTTTAGCCCTTTTCTTCCCATTTCACAATGTCAGTTATCTCATTAGGATCTTATGTACTATTACAGTTTATTCACACCAGAGAAACTATTCAGTATTTACAAATGTGTGACTTATTTATTTCATTTAGGTGTATATCCTCAAAATGTATCCGTTTTCCTATGAAAGAATTTACTTTCTCATTCTATATGGCTGAGTAGTAATCCATTTTATAGAAAAACCACATCTTCTTTATCCAGTTTCCAACTCATGGGCAAATGGACCATTTCCAAATTTTAGCTATCACAAACTGTGCTGCTATAAACATAGGCGTGCATATGTCACTGTGATATGATTCTATAATTCTTTTGGATAGATATGCAGCAGAGGGATGGCTCAGTCAAATGGAACCTCTAGTCCCAGCTCTTTGAGGTATCTCCATATTGATTTCCATAGTGGTTGTACCAGTCTGCACTACCACCAACAAAAGAGAAAGGTTCTTTTCGCCCCTCAACCCCTAGAACATTTGTTATTGGTTGATTTCTTGATAGCAGCCATTCTTTGTGGGGTGAGGTAGAATCTCAGTGTTGTTTTCAACTGCATCTCTCGAATGGCCAGTGATGTGGAACATTTTTTCATATATTTACTTTCTGCTTTTACTTCTTTGAGAAGTGTCTGTTCATTTCAGATGCCCATTTTTGAATTGGATCTTTTTATTTGGGGGGGCTGATTGTTTTGAGTTCTTTATATATTCTTGATAATAGTCCTTTGCCCCAGGAACAGCTGGTAAAAATTATTTCCACATTGTAGGTTGTCTCTTAGTTCTGTTGATTGTTTCTTTTGCAGTGTATAAGCTATTTAATATGATGAGATCCTACTTGTTGCTTCTTTCTCCTAGTTCTAATGCTCCTGAGGATTTGTTCATAAAATTTTTTCCTATGCCAATGTCTTCCAGAGTTCTGCCTAACTTATCTTCCAGTAAGTTTAGTGTTTCTATTTTAATATTTAGATCTTTAATCCACTTAGATTAAAGATAAGGGTCCAATTTTAATCTTTGGCAGGTTGAAATCCAGTTTTTTCAACACCATTTATTGAAGAAGCTATCATTCCTCCACTGAGGATGGTCAGCTCCTTTGTCAAAAATGAGGTATATAAGTACATCTGGAATTGTTTTTGTGTCTTTCAGTCTGTTCCACTGATCCTCAGATCTGTTTCTTTGCCAGTACTATGCTGTTTTTGTCACAGTGGCTTTGTAGCATAGTTTCAAATTGGGAGCTGTTATACCCGCTGCCATGTGTCTGTTGCCTAGGATGTTTTTTGCTATTCTAGGTCTTTTCTGGTTTCAAATGAATTTTTGAATTCTTTTTTTTAGTTCTGTGAAATATAGTGTTGGAATTTCAATTGGCATTGCATTGAATATGTAAAGCAGTTTTGGTAGTGGGGCCATTTTCACTATGTTAATTCTTCCTACCAAGGAGCAGGGGATATCTTTCCATTTTTTTATATCCTCTTCGATCTCTTTTTTTAGAGTGCTTTAGTTTTCAGTGTAGAGGGCTTTTGCTTCTTTTGTTAGATTGATTCCTTTATACTTCATTTCTTGATGCTATTGTGAAGGGAATTGCTTCCCTAATTTCTCTCTCAGTGCATCTGTTATTTGTGTACAAGAAGGCTATTGATTTTTGGGTATTCACCTTGTAACCAGCTACTCTACTGAATCTATCAATTAAGTATAGAAGTGTTTTGGTGGAGTTTTTTGGGTCTTCAGTGTAGAGTATCATATCATCAGCAAATAGTGACAGTTTAACTTCTTCCTTTCCTGTCTTTATTGTTTGAATTTCTTTCTCTTGTCTATTGCTATGGCTAATGTTTCTAGAACTATATCGAAGAAGAGTTGTGATAGTAGGCATTGTTGTTTTGTTCCTGATTTTAACGTGAAAGTTTTCAGTTTTTCTCCATTTAATATGATGTTGGCTGTTGATGTTTCATAGATAGCCTTTATTAAGTTGAGATATAGACCAACTATTCCAATTTTTTGCAGGGTTTTTATCATGAAGGGGTGTTGAATTTTGTTAAATGCTTTTTCTGCATCTATCAAGAGAATCATATTGTTGTTTCCTTCACTCTGTTAATATAGTGTATAACATTTATTGACTTACATATGTTGAACCATCCTTGCATCCCTGGAATAAATCTGACTTGGTCAGTATGTATTATCTTCTTGATGATGCTCTGTATTGTATTTGCTGGTATCTTATTAAGGACTTTTGCATCTGTATTTGTTAAGGAGATTGGCCTGTAGTTTTATTTTTTAGTTGTGTCTTTCATGGTTTGAGAATCAAAGTGACACTTGCTTCCACGAATGACTTTGGAAGTATTGCTTCCCTTTCAATTTCATTGAAAAGTTTGAAGAGTAAAGGCAGTAGTTCTTCACTAAATATCTAGTAACATTGAGCAGTGAATCCAGCAGGACCTGGGTTTTTCTTTGTTGGTAAAAATTTTAATTACATTTTCAATTTCATTGATTGTAATTGGGGTGCTTAAAATATTTTTTCTTCTTTTTTCAACTTTGGTAATTCATAAGAATCTAAAAATCTGTCAATTTCTTCTGCGTTTTCTAATTTATTAGAGCATAGGTTCTCAAAGTAGGTATTCATGATCCTCTGGATTTCTGTTGGATCTCTTGTGACTTCACCTTTTTCATTCCTAATTGCATACACCTGAACCTTTTCTTTCCTTTTTCTGATAAGGTTAGCTTAGGGTTTATCAATTTTATCTATTATTTCAAAAAACCAACTCTTCATTAATTTTTTGTATTGTTTTCTCAGTTTCCATTGAATGGATTTCTGCTTTTATCTTTATAATTTCCTCTCTTGTTCGAGCTTTGGGATTTTCTTGCTCTTGTTTTTCTAGGAGTCTAAGATTCATCATTAGGTTGTTTATTTGAGCTTCCTCTGTTTTCCTAGTGTGGGCATTTAGTGCTATGCATTTTCCACGTAGAACTGCTTTCATTGTTTCCCATAGATTCCTGTATTTGTATTGGCATTTTCATTTATTTGTAAAAACTGTGTGATTTCTTCCTTAATTTCCTCTGTGATCCATTGATTGTTAAGGAGAGTGTTGTTCAATTTAAATGTGTTTGTGAAGTTCCTATGCTTTCTTGTGCTTTTGATTTTCAGCTTGATTGTAGTATGATCTGATAATATACAGGGAACAACTTTGATTCTTTTGCTTTTATTCAAACCTGTTCCCTGAGCTAGTATATGATCTACATTGGAGAATGACCCATATGCAGCTGAAAAGAATGTATATTCTGATTTTGCTGGGTGCAATACTATATAAACATCCATTAAGTCCTTGCTTTCAAAAGCTTGTTTCAATTCTAGTATTTTGTTGTTGACTTTTTGCCAAGATGATCTGTCTGTTTGTGATAGTGGGGTATTTAGATCCCCCGCTATAATTGTATTAGTGCTTATTTGGTTTTTCATGTTTCTCAACATTTCTTTTATATAGTTGAGGTTATTAGTATTTGCTTCATATATATTTATGATTGTCATTTCTTCCTCTTGAATCGTTCCCTTTACAAGGATGTAGTTGCCTTCTTTGTCTCTTTTAATCAATTTTGGTTTGAAATTTACTTTGAGAACATGATTGCTACTTCTGCTTTTTTCTGGGCTCGTGTTGCACAGAGAATTGTTTTCCATCCTTTCACTTTCAGTCTATGGACTTCTTTTTGCACTAGGTGTGTTTCTTGTATATAACATATTGCTGGATTTTGCTTCTTACAGCATTCTGCCAGTCTACTTCTCTTGATTGGTGAATTAAGGCCATTGACATTGATGGTTATAACTGATATGTACTGACTTATTCTTGTCATGTTATTGTCCTTTTGTTGACCTTTTTAATCTTACCCCTCTCCCTTTAGTTTCTTGCCTTGCCAATTTGAATTGCTCTGGCAGTCCTTATGGTGTTGTGACCTTCATTATCTTTTTATCGGTAATCACTTAGAATTGCTTGTAGTGCTGGTTTGGTATTCATGTAGTTTCTCAGATGGCCTTTGTAGTGGAAGTATCTTATTTCCCCAGCCATTTTTGAAAGAGAGTTTTGCAGGATACATCAGTCTAGGTTGGAGGTTGTTCTCTTTTAGTACTTGAATACCTCACTCCAGGCTCTCCTTGACTTGAGGGTTTGTGTTGAAACATCTGTTGTGATTGTGATGGGCCTTCCTTTGCGTGTGATTTTTTCTTTTCTCTTACTGATTGTAATATTTTGTGTTTCTGTTGGGTTTCTGGGGTCCTGATTATTATATGTCTAGGTGTATATATTTTTTTGATTGTGGCTAATTGAGGTCCTATATGCCTCATTTATCTGAATGTCAAATTGTTCCCCTCTGTTTGGGAAGTTTTCTGTCATTAATTCTGTGAACAGCTTTTTAAAGTCATTTGTATTTTCTCCTGCTATTTCAAGGATTCCTATCAGTCTTGTGTTATTCTTCTTTGCATTATCTAGGAGTTGTTGTATCGATTTGTCAGGATCCCCTACTGTTTTTAAGAGACCTGTCTCTTCACAGGACTGCTATCCTATCTTCTATATCTGAGATTCTATCTTTGCATTCTTTTATTCTGTTGTGTACACTTTCAATGGAGTCTTTAATCTCCTGGATATCTGTTTGAATCTTTTTTTATGGATTCCATTTCTTTCCTATGTTTGACGTTTATTGTTTCCATTTCTTTCTTATGCTGGGCCTTCATGGCTTCTATCATGGTCCTGAGCTCATCTATTTTTTTGTCAGTTTTTGTTCTAGAGTCTTGAATAATGACTTTCATTTTGCTCATCATCTCTATAGTTATTTGAGAAATTATTTCTGTTTTGAATTGTTCTAGAGTCTGATTGATCTGTTTTGTTACTTCCTCTGCTTTGAGATTAGGGTGTTCTGGTGGTTCACTATCAGCCTTTTCGTCCTCATTTGCCCTACTATTTCACATTGGTGAACTGGGAGTCTGTCTTTCTGTCTTGCTTAAGTGTTTTCTCATTTTTACTTTTGTTGTTGGGCTGTCCTTGGTTTAATCTCTGGGTTATCACCCAAATCTTCCTGATATAGTTGTGCCATAGCTTCTGTGTCTCTAACGACCCACTGACATTCTCATCATCATAACATTAGAAAAAACAGCTCATCATATCAACCATAATCCTTTATCCTAACTGATACAATCACAAACACAATATGATCCAGCACAACTTGGAAACTGACCCCTTGTGGTAGTCAATAGTCTATCACCCTTAAACCATGTGAATTAAATTGAAATCAAGAAGCAGTCCAAAACATGTCTGCAGTGAACAAAATTTTCAACATAGTATATTTACCATTTAGGATGGGGGATCAGACAGAGCTAGGACAAGATGTGTAGATAAGTAAAAGTATTGGAGAAGGTTTCAAGTGAAGCCAGAGGACATAGAATGACCACCCAATATTAAAGAAACTGTTAAATTCCAAAGGGATAGACAAAGTAGAGATATAAAGACAAGACTATACCCCTTAACAGTAATAGGGGCTCACTTTTCCTTGAAACCACTGACTCCTGTGTGAGGTAGAATGACAGAAGAAAATAATATAAATAAAAGAGAAAAAATAATAAAAGAAGAAATCTGAGTTAGGGCAGGAGCAGAGCTAGAAAGAGAGATGAGGGATAATATGGTGGATAAAAAGGACAGAAAAAAGAAAGAATTTGCAGAGTGGAATGAAGAAAAGAGAGGGAAAAAAGGATTTGAAGGGCCTCTTTCAGATTATACCTCTGCTATCATAATATATAACATGTACAGCCATGTGCAGAATGAAGACCCCTGATCTCAGCTAGCTAATGGCAGAACCCCATGACACAGAGCGACCTTGGGCTGAAAGGCCCAGATTGTGTTCCCCAACCTCCTGAACGGTTGAACTCCACACTGTTCTACTTCAGGTTTCCCATGCCCTTTCTTTAAAGATGTTCAAAATTGGGAACTCAGAAAAATACCCTTTATGACCACCTCTGCCTCTGCAGAATGGATCCAAAGACTGGCACAAGCAGTAGGTCTGAGAGTGTGGGAGTGGGTGTGTTGGAGGAGTTGAGGGGGTTCAGGGGCACCCACGTGACTACCTTCCTGGTGCTGGAGTGATGGCTGCTGCCCGGCAGGAGAGAGAGTGGCTATCCTTCCCAAGGTTGGGGCCCAAGCAGTCTGTGCCTTACTTAAGTGTTTTCTCATTTTTATTTTTGTTGTTGGGTTGTCCTTCATTTAATTTCTGGGTTATTACTTAAATCTTCCTGATATAGTTGTGCTTTAGCTTTTGAGTCTCTAATGACTCATAAACATTCTCATTTTCATAATATCAGAGAAAACAGCTCATTAAATCAATCACAATCTTTTATCCCAATTGATAAAATCAGCAGCACAATAGGATCAAGCACAACTTGTAAATTGACCACTTATGGTAGTCATTAATCTATCATCTTCAAACCATGTGAATTAAATTAAAATCAAGAAGCGACCCAAAATATGTTTGCAGTTAATACGCTTTTCAATATAGCATATTTACCATTTAGGATGGGGGCTTAGACAGAGTTAGGATAAGAGGAGTAGATAAGTGAAAGAATTCATGAAGGTTTCATGTGAAGCCAGAGGACATAGAATGACCATACAATCTTTAGGAAACTATTAAATTTGAAAGGGATAGACAGAGTAGAAGAATAAGGACAAGAATATATCCCCTTAACAGTAACAGGGGCTCACTTTTCCTTGAAACTACTGACCCATGAGTGAGGTAAAGTGACAGAAGAAAACAACATAAAGAAAAAAGAAAAAATAATAAAAGAAGAAGTCTGAGTTAGGGCAGGAGCAGTAACAGAAAGGGAGATGAGGGATAATATGGTGAAACAAGAGACTAAGTTGGAGAAAGAGGACAGAAAAAAGAAAGAATTTGCAGAGTGGAATGAGGAAAAGAAAAGAAAAAAAAGAATTTGAAGGGCCTCTTTCAGACTATGTCTCTGCTGTCATAATATACCACGTGCACAGCCATGTGCAGAACCAAGTCTCCTAATCTCAGCTAGCCAGTGGCAGGTCCCCATGACTCAGAATGACCTCAGGCCACAATGCCCAAATTTAGCTCCCCGACCTCCTTCCGAGTTGAACTCCACACAGTTCTACTACCAGTTTCCCCCACCCTTTCTTTAAAAGTGTTCAAGTTGGGAGCTCAGAAAAATATCCTTTATCACCACCTATGCCTCTGCAGAGTAGGTCTAAGGACTCGTCCAATCAGGTGTTCTGAGATCGGGGTGGGGGGTCTTGTGCTGCTATCTTCTTTGCTGGAGCTTGTGGTAGAGCAGGCAGGGGAGCACAGCTACCCAGACCTGCTGGATGGGCCCAAGCAGGCTGGTAGAAGAGCAGATCTCAGGGCAGCCTTGCATATTTTGCCTTCCTCATTGGGCTGGTGGTGCACAGGCAGGGGATGGTGCTGCTACCTGGTCCCACCAAATGGGGAAAAAAATCTCTTGATGTCTGATAAAGCACAGTTGCAGTTTCTCTGGCTTGGAGTTTTTTTTCTCTCTAGTATGTTTTTCAGAGTTTTTCTACCTGTTTTTAATCCATCAAAGCTTTATTTTCTCATTTTAGTTTTTTCAAATCTGAGTGCAAGGCCTGTTCCATTTTCTGCGAGTCTGACCATGCTTTCCATCTGCACCCTCCAGTGCAGTAAAGCTAAACAATTCTGTTTTTGTCCCCACCTCCTCCACATCTTCTTAGCAACTCAAGTGTGGGGGGTACTTTGACCTCCTCCAAAGGGGAAACACTGCGATTTGCCTGCATCAATGCCACATTTTCTTAGAGAGGCAAATTCACAGTGAGAAAAATGACAAATTTGGCAAGCAGTTGTTCTAAGACCAAAACTAAATAGTTCTCACTAGCAGCTGATTGCTACAGAGCAGAAGCTTGAGCAGCTCCTAGAGCACACAAGGCTCCAAGTTGTAAAAGTCTCAGAACTAGAGTTTTTTTCTGGGGACCAAGTCTGGCTTAGCTGAGGCCATGACAACTCACAAAGTTTCTGAAGCATCTTTGGTTGTAGTTTTATCCCAGAGTCCCCCACAAAACCTTTATCAAAATTTTGAATCATGCACTTAAGAAAAGTTGGTTTAGTATTAGCATTCCCCATGAACATTAGATATTCCCTTGTCTGGTGTCACAAGACAAACAAAGGGTGGGGTGTCATTCCAGAAAATGGCCTCATTCACTCATCAGGCTGTCTGTGAGCTTTCCAGCTCTTTCAGGCCAGCTCAGACTAAAGGAGAGATTCTTGTCACAAGAGTCACCATTTTGTCCTTTCTAAGCAAGGCCACAGACTTGCAGGACTGACCCACACAAGCTCTGCAATACCGGGAGGTCTCTTTAAGTACAAGCACCCCCTCCCTTTGCTTTGGTGCACAGCCAGGGCTACCCATGGTTTTTGTAGCCCATTCCACTCACTCTCCTAACCGAGTCTCTTTCACACACACAGTCCCACAAGAAGCTAACACATTCCCTCCCTGGGTCCACTAACAAAGAACAATAACAAATTGAGAGTATACAAACAAAATTCTCCTAAGTGGCAAAGAGAGGGGGGTGATCAGTCCAAACTGAGGATATAAATCCTCATGAATGGCAGAGAAAGGAAGGTTATCAGGCCTCCAATCTGTGATCTGCCCAAACATTCAATTAAGAACCAAAGCCGAGCAAACTAGGGAGCAACCAGGGAATCTCACTATTCAGACAGTTACATTCATACACCTTCCTTCTGTCATCTCTGTTCCAGGTTCAAGTGATTCTGCAGTTGGCTAGCTAGCCTCTGCATCCTAGAAAGGGAACCCAGGAAATCCTGGGGTTGCACCTCTTCCCTCCTGAGGAGGTGGACAGCCACTCCCTTTGGTGGGACTTGAGTTGAGGCCCAACATGGGCCATATCAGTTATCCTGTTCCTTCCCAGCCAATGCACCAAATTTTACAGAAGGAATTGGCAAGTGACACACAGAAAGACAGCAGAATGGAAGTAAAATAAAATAGTTTACTCCATCGATGAGGATCAATCACACCTAATGGCAGTGTCCTGATCCATTCCCCCATTGGGTTGCAACTCCTTCTTTTATAGGATTTTACAGCCTTGATCTTATTCAGATGGTTACATTGCATTTTCACAGTTCACATTGCTGATACCCAAAACATAGCAGTGAGGCAGTTGAAATTCAATGCAATTCTTTGTCAAGGGAAATTATCTTTAGGGTTTATCTATTCTAGCCAAGGGGAAGGGATAGCTTTGGTCAAAGCTAACAATGGTCCTTTTCATTTACAAAACTAGATGTCTCTGGTGCTGGTTAATTCTGAACTAAACAGAGGGAAGGGCAAAGTTATCTTACATTGTGACCTTTCCTAGTTTTTCTATTAAAGTTTTTCCCTATCAATGTAAAGATCCCAATGATGAATGTAACTGTATTGTACATCTAAATTGTACCAGTAAACTTAATGAAAAAAATAGAATTGTGCTAGGGGCTGGTAATGTAGTGAAGATTATGTGGTTTACACCTTCTGCAATCTTAGCGCTTCACTAATTCCTTTTTTTTTTTGTTCAGTACTAGTGATTGAACTCAGGACCTGGCACTTGTGAGGTAGGTGACTTGTAATTCTTGATACTTTAAAAACTTTTCATATTTTAGGAAGCTCAGGAAGCAGACTAGAGTGACAGAGGAAAAGAAAAGAAGAAAGAGCAAGACAGACTAAGAGATTCATCTTCAAAGAAGCCTTTCCAGATATGTGCATCAGAGAGCAACATGAAGCCTCCTGTCTCTCTACAGAAGAATGGAAAAACATCTGTCTCTCATTTCAGGGCCTCCAACTGATCCCAGTGCCTCCCAGAGGAGTGAGCATCCAATGTGTGTAGAACCTTAGTTGTCAGTCTTCATCCCTACACCTCAAGCAGGGCTTCAGGCTATTAGCCAGAATAATGGGTGTCCACATTCACCATGGGCCTGCTATCCTCCTTTGAAGTCTTTAAAGGGCACAGGAAAAACAATGTCACTTCCTAAGTAGTTCACCAAAGCATTTGTGATCCAAGAGGGTATACAGCTAATATTTACCATTGTGGACCAAGATCAGTGGCCAGCCTGTCTCATTTAGTGACTTTGCCACTTAGGGTTTGCCCTTATTCACAGCATCAGTCCAGCAGGCCCTGCTGCCACTGCTTTAAAGCTGAAAGTTTTGCACAAGGAAGGCTCATTTCAAATCTTATCTCCACTCTTTTATAACCTTGTGATCATCAGGATATTACTGTAGTTGCCATCCTTGAGTCCCAATGCCCAATGCAGCTGATAGTGTAAGACTTAAATTCTCACTTTTACTCTTGGAGCATGAACAGCCAAGAGGCCTCCACGATGCTGGGCCCAAAAGCTCAGTGAGGCTACAGGAGCTTGTCAGACAAAGAGAGTCACCCAGGAAGGAACACACCAGGCAGGTTGGGAAATAGACCTTTATTAGTCTGGCCAAATGGCACTCCCAGAGCCAAGCAGCTCAGAGAGGCAGCTAGCTCAGAAACAGAGGCCATTTTATATAGGGCTATGGAGGGGGTTTACACTCAAAACTTATAGGAAGGGGAAAAAGGCAAAGAATCAGGCAAAGAATCAGTTGATTTGAACTGATGGTCATCAATCATATACTCGACCGTTATGTACTAATGATTAGCAGAGGGATTATCCATTGTTCTATTTACAACTTAGTTTATGATGTTCAGAACATTCAACTACAGGCAAGTAAGGAGTGGTGTGATTGATGTTGGGTCTCTATGTTCAGTACAGTTTCCATTTAGTTTCCCAGCTACTTCTAAGCAGTTACCTAACAATTCACAATTAATCATTAGTTATCCTATAAGGGATGAGGGGAGCGACAGTCTCTAGGTCATTTGCTGGTCAACATGGAGTCTGTCTAGTTCAGTTAGACTCTTACAATAGCATGCACCTCATAGAGATTTTTGAGGAGAAAGTTGAGATAACATAGGCAAAGTACACAGCACCAGTTCAGGTCCATAGTCTAGGGTTTGGGGCATTAGTTGCTGACTCTTTTCCTATTTCCCACTTAAATTTTTCAATAACACAAGGAAACAGTTGCTTAGGAATGATACTATTCACTCCTATATAATGCCAAATATATTTTCTCCAACAAGCTACAATTTCAGTGGTAGTAGAGTAGCCAGGACATTACAAAATATAATTCCTAATGCATACTTCCATGTATTAAATACTTAAATACTTCCATCTATTATATGTTTACTATTAATAGGAAATAGATAGACTTTCTTTTGTGCTCTCTACATGTTCACACTGAGCCCCAGCAGATATTTTTAAATATTAACAAACCTTTATTGAACATTACTACATGATAGTAGGGGTAGGAATCATAAGCTTCACTCTACAGACAAGGTAATGGAGGAAAAGAGACATAAGGAGGCAACCAAGAATACACATCTAGTAAGCAGCTTTGAAATCTGTGATACTTATTGGTGTAATGGTGAGATTCTACTCAGAAAGGCAACATATGTGAATGTAGCAAAAAATTAGGGGTCTATAATCAGTCATTTTTTCTCATGAATTGTGTCTGGGCTAATGGTGGGTATGGTGGGTATTGAGTGGCTAGAAAAAAGGCTGCAGAGTCCTGGTATAACTTCTAGTTTTAGTAAGTGACGGTACAAGCCACCTCCATCACTTGATGAATACATAAAGAAAATGTGGCATATACACACAATGGGATATCACTCAGTCATCAAAAAGGAATTAAATCCTAACATTGGCAACACCATGAATTATCCTAGAGGACATTATGGTAACTAAAATAAGTCAGGCCCAGAAAGGCAAATATTCTCACTCATATGCAAACCTAAAAAGCGGTTTTCATAGAAGTTCAATATTCATTACCAGAGGGTAAGGAGGAATGTGTGGGTGGACAGAAGACAATTAGTGGGTATAAGGGTTCAAGTTGGTACGAGAGATAATTCCTAATGTTCTGTAGCACATTCTGGTAATTATAATTGACATTAATTATATATTTTTTGACATTAATTATATTTTTGAAAAATACCTTGTATGAAAATCATCATTTCTACAAAAAGAAATAATAAATATTTGAGAGTATGGACATTCCAATTACCTGCTCTGATCATTATAGATATACACCCATGTTGAAATATGTCTCTGTACCTCACAAATATCTCAGAGTGGCCAAGTCTGTCCAGCCAGGGTGGGCACAGAAACACTCAATCAAAAAAGGGAGCTATAGGCCAATTTCTGTAATGAATATAGGTGCAAAATCCTTAATAAAATAGTGGTAAACAGAATGCATAGTATCATCAGGAAAATCATACATCCAGAACAAGTGGGACTCATCCCAGGGATGCAGGAATGGTTCAACATACAAAAATCAATAAATGTAGTACACTCTGTTCATACAGCCAAAGACAAAAACCATATGATAATCTCAATAGATGCAGAAAAAGTTTTTTTCTACAATATCCAACAAGCATTCATGATTAAAAACCTTATAAAAATTGGAATAGGTGCTCTCTACCTCAACTTAATATAAGCCATCTATGAAGAACCAACAGCCAATATCATAATAAATGGTCAAAAATTGGAATTCCTCATAATAAAATCAAGATCAAGACAGGGATGTCCAGTATCACTAAATCTATTCAAAGTTTTGGAAACATTAACCACAGCATTTAGAAAAGAGAAAGAAATAAAAGGAATAAAAATGTGAAAATAAGAATTCAAATGATCATTATTTTCAGATAACACAATACTCTATATAGAAGATCCTAAGAACTTCACCAAGCCTTTTAGACACAACAACCAAATTCACTACAGTAGCTGTAAACAAAGTCAGCACACACAAAAAACAGTAACTTTCCTGTACAGAAAAAGCAGACTCCCTGAAAGAGAAACAACTCCCTTCACAATACCATCAAAAAGCGGGGTGAGGGGAAAGAAAAGAAAGAAAAGTCTTAGGAAACAACATAATGAAAACAATAAAAAACCCCTCTACACTGAAAACTATAGCACTCTGAAAAAAGAGATTGAAGAGGATATCATACAAAGGAAAGACATCCCTTGCTCCCGGGTAGGAGAAGAACCCGTATAGTGAAAATGATCATACTTCCAAAATTTCTATATAGATTCAATGCCATCCCAACTCAAATTTCAACAGCATACTTCACAGACATTGAAGAATCAATAAAAAATTCATTTGAAACCAGAAGAGACCTAGAATAGCAAAAGCAATGTTAGTAAATAACAACAAGGTAGGGGGCATCACAATCTCCAACCTGAAATTATACTACAAAACCACTGTGATAAAAACAGCATGCTGCTCTCTTCACCTGCCTGCCTGCCTGAGATCACCCAGCGGGTGTGCGACCTCCCAGACTGCATGCCACCAGACCCATTAAGGACCCAAGGACCCTGGAGGGGGTCTCTTCACCTGCCTGCCTGCCTGGATCACCCGGTGGGTGTGCAACCTCCCAGACTACGTGACACCAGACCCAGTAAGGAAAGTAGCCTAGTGGGTACCCTTGAAACACCCCAATGACCTGCTCCCTGCCCCTTTCTCAAACCTCCTGAATGGGCCAGTCCTTAGACTAACTCTGCAGAGGCATAGGTTCTCATGAAGGGTAGTTTTCTGAGCTCCCAACTTTGAACATCTTTAAAGAAAGGGCAGGGGAAACCTGTAATAGAACTAAGTGGAGTTCAACCCTGCGGGTTGGGAAACTCAAGTTTGGCCTTGTGGACTGAGTTCAGCCTCGGTTGTGGGGAACTGCCACTGGCTAGCCAAGACCAGGGGATTCAGTTCTGCATATGGCTGTACATGTGGTATAATATGAGAACAGAGACATAGTCTGAAAGAGGCCCTTCAAATTCTTTTTTTTTCTCTTTTTTCTTTTCCTCATTCCACCCTAAAATTTCTTTCTTTTTTCTGTCCTCTCTCTCCAACTCAGTCTCTTGCTCCACCATATTATCCTTCATCTCCCTCTTTATTCCGGCTCCTGCCCTAACTCAGACTTCTTCTTTTATTATTTTCTCTTTTTTGGGGAGGTTTCTCTTTATGTTCTTTTATCCAGTCATTTTACCTCACTTATGGCTCTGTACCTTCAAGGGAAGGCAAGCGCCTGTTTTTGTTAAGGGGATATATTCTTGTCCTTATTGCTGCACTCTCTCTGTCCCACCTGAATTTAATTGCTTTGTAAAGATAGTAAGGTAATTCTACATACTCTGGATTTACTTCAAACCTACTCCAGTTCTTTCACTTATCTACTCCTCTCGTCCTAACTCAGGCTAACTCCCCATCCTAAAGGGTAAAGATGCTATATTGAAAAGAATATTCACTGCAAACATATTATGGGCTGCTTCTTGATATTAATTTAATTCACATGGGTTAAAGGTGATACATTAATGACTACCACAAGTGGTCAGTTTGCAAGCTGTGCCTGATCCTCTTGAGCTGCTGAATGTATCAATTGGGATAAAGGGTTGTGATTGATTTAAAGAGTTGATTTCTCTGATATTATGAAAATGAGGATGTCTATGAGTCATTAGAAACTCAAAAGCTAAAACGCAACTATATCAGAAAGATTTAAGTAATACCCAGAAATTAAAGAAGGACCACCCAACAACAAAAATAAAAATGAGAAAACACTTAAGCAAGCCACAAAGACAGATTTCCAGTTCACCAATGGCAAATAGTAGGACAAACGAGGATGAAAAGTCTGATAGTGAACCACCAGGACACCCTGGACCCATAGCACAGGAGGTAACAAAACAGATCAATCAGGCTCTAGAAAAATTCAAATCAGAAATAATTTCCCAGTTAACCAGAGAGATGATGAGCAAAATGAAAGTCATGATTCGAGACTCTAGAATAGAAACTGACAAAAAAATAGATGATCTCAAGACCATGATAGAAGCCATGAAGACTCAGCATAAGAAAGAAATGGAAACAATGAATGCCCAACAGAGGAAAGAAATGGAATCCATAAAACAGATTCAAACAGATATCAAGGAGATTAAAAACTCTATTGAAAGTGTACACAATAGAATAAAAGATTGCGAAGATAGAATTTCAGATATAAAAGATAGGATCGCAGTCAGTGACCATGAAAAAAGAGGTGTCTCAAAAACAGTAAGGGATCATGAGAAATCAATCCAACAACGTCTAGACAATGCAAAGAAAAATAACATAAGACTGATAAGAATTCATGAAAAAACAGGAGAAAACTCAAATGACATAAAAAAGCTCTTCACAGAATTAATGACAGAAAACTTCCCAAACAGAAGGGAAGAATTAGACATACAGGTAAGTGAGGCACATAGAACCCCAACCAACCACGATAAAAAAAATACATCTAGACATATAAAAATTAAGATTCCAGAAATCCAACAGAAAAACAAAATACTACAAGCAGTAAGAGAAAAGAAACAAATCACATGCAAAGGAAAGCCCACTAGAATCACAGCAGACTTTTCAACACAAACCCTTAGGTCAAGGGGAGCCTGGAGTGAGGTATTCCAAGTCCTAAAAGAAAAGAACCATGAACCCAGACTGATGTATCTTGCAAAACTCTCTTTCAAAATAGATGGGGAAATAAGATACTTCAATGACAAAGAGCACCTGAGAAATTTCATGAACACCAAACCAGCACTACAAGGAATTCTAAACAATATCTTAGAAAAGGACAATGAAGTTCACAATAACATGAGGCCCAACAGACCAAATCAAATAGGCAAGGAAAGAAACTAAAAGGAGATGGGAGAAAAAGTAAAAAGAGTCAATAAAAGAACAAAAACATGGCAAGAATAAGTCAGAATATATCAGTTCTAACCATCAATGTTAATGGACTCAATTCACCAATCAAGAGAAATAGATTGGCAGAATGGATTAAGAAGCAAAATCCAACAATATGTTCTATGCAAGAAACACACTTAGCCCAAAAGGAAGCCCATAGACTGAAAGTGAAAGAATGGAAAATAATTATCCATGAGTCAGGAGCCCAGAAAAAAGCAGGGGTAGCAATCTTATTCTCAGATAAAGTAAATTTCAAACCAAAACTCATTAAGAGAGACAAAGAAGGACACTACATCCTTGTAAAGGGAACAATTCAAGAGAAAGAGTTGACAAGCATAAACATATATGCACCAAATATAAATGCCCCAACTATATAAAATAAATATTAAGTAACATGAAGAACCAAATAAGCACTAATACAATTGTAGTGGGGGAGTTAAATACCCCACTATCACAAATTGACAGATCATCTAGGCAGAAAATCAACAATGAAATAATAGAACTGAACCAAGCTTTGGAACACATGGACTTAATAGATGTTTATAGAGTATTCCATCCCCACAAATCAGAATATACATTCTTTTCGGCTGCACATGGATCATTCTCCAAGATAGACCACATACTGGCTCACAGAATAGGTCTAAATAAATGCAAAAAAATTGAAGTCATCCCCTGTATATTATCAGATCATAGTGCAATCAAACTGGAGATCAATAGCACAAGAAACTATAGAAACTTCACAAGCACATGGAAACTGAACAACACTCTCCTAAACAATCAATGGATTACAGAGGAAATTAAAGAAGAAATCAGACAGTTTTTACAAATAAATGAGAATGCCAATACAACATACAGGAATCTATGGGACACAATGAAAGCAGTTCTACAGGGAAAATTCATAACACTGAATACCCACACTAGGAAAACAGAGAGAGCTCAAATGAACAACTTAATGATGAAACTTAGACTCCTAGAAAAACAAGAGCAAGAAAAACTCAAAGCTTGAACAAGAGAGGAAATTATAAAGATCCGAGCAGAAATAAGTGCAATGGAAACTAAGAAAATGATACAAAAAATAAATGAATCAAAGAGCTGGTTATCTGAAAGAATAAATAAAATTGACAAACCCTTAGCTAATCTTATCAAAAAAAGGAAAGAAAAGGCTCAGATCCATGCAATCAGGAATGAAAAAGGTGAAGTCACAACAGACCCAAAAGAAATCCAGAGGATCATGAATACCTACTTTGAGAACCTGTACTCTAATAAAATGGAAAGCACAGAAGAAATGAACAGATTTTTAGATACTTACAAATTACCAAAGTTGAACAAAGAAGATAAAAACATTTTAAACATCCCAATTACAGTCAGTGAAATTGAAAATGTAATTAAAAATTTACCAACAAAGAAAAGCGCAGGCACTGATGGGTTCACTGCTGAATTTTACAAGACATTTAGAGAAGAATTAGTGCCATTACTCTTCAAACTTTTCAATGAAATTGAAAGGGAAGCTATACTTCCAAATTCATTCCTGAAAGCAAGTAACACTTTGATTCCCAAACCAGAGAAAGATACAACTAAAAAGGAGAACTACAGACCAATCTCCTTAATGAATATTGATGCAAAAATCCTTAATAAGATACTAACAAACAGAATACAGAGGATTATTAAGAAGATCATCCATCCTGACCAAGTCGGATTTATTCCAGAGATGCAAGGGTGGTTCAACATACGAAAGTCAATAAATGTAATACATTATATTAACAAAGTCAAGGACAAAAACCATATGATCCTCTCAATAGATGCAGAAAAAGCATTTGATAAAATTCAACACCCATTCATGATTAAAACCCTGCAAAAAATTGGAATAGATGGTCTATACCTCAATTTAATAAAGGCTATCTATGAAAAACCATCAGCCAACATAATATTAAATGGCCAAAAACTGAAAACCTTCATGTTAAAATCAGGAACGAGACAAGGATACCCATTATTACCACTTCTCTTTAATATCGTTCTGGAAACATTAGCCACAGCAATTAGACAAGAGAAAGAAATTAAAGCAATAAAGATAGGAAAGGAAGAAGTTAAACTGTCGTTATTTGCTGATGATATGCTACTCTACATTGAAGAGCCAAAAAGCTCCACCAAAAAACTTCTAAACTTAATTGACAGATTCAGTAGAGTATCTGGATGCAAGGTGAATACCCAAAACTCAATAGCCTTCTTATACACAAATAACAGACTCACAGAGAGAGAAATAAGGGAAAAAATTCCTTTTACAATAGCATCCAAAAAAATGAATTATCTAGGAATCAATCTAACAAAAGAAGCAAAAGATCTCTACACTGAAAACTACAGCACTCTGAAAAAAGAAATTGAAGAGGATATAAAAAAATGGAAAGATGTCCCCTGCTCCTGGGTAGGAAGAATCAACATAGTGAAAATGGCCATACTATCAAAACTGCTATATACATTCAATGCAGTGCCAATTGAAATTCCAACACTATATTTCACAGAACTAGAAAAAAGAATCCAAAAATTCATTTGGAACCATAAGAGACCGAGAATAGCAAAAGCCATTTTAGGCAACAGACACATGGCATCAGGTATAACAATTCCCAATTTGAAACTATACTACAAAGCCACTGTGATAAAAACAGCATGGTACTATCAAAGAAATAAGCCTGATGATCAGTGGAACAGACTGGAAGAATAAAAAAAAAACCCAGATGTACTCAGCTTCCTCATCTTTGACAAAGGAGCTGACCATCCTCAGTGGAGGAAAGATAGCCTCTTTAATAAATGGTGTTGGAGAAACTGGATGTCAACCTGCCACAGATTAAAATTAGACTCTTATCTTTTGCCATGCACTAAATTAAAATCCAAATGGATTAAAGATCTAAATATTAAAACAGAAACATTAAACTTGCTGGAAGGTAAGTTAGGCAGAACTCTGGAAGACATTGCTATAGGAAAAGACATTATGAACAAATCCTCAGTAGCATGGGAACTAGCAGATAGAATCAACAAGTGGGATCTCATCTTATTAAAAAGCTTATACACTGCAAAAGAAACCATTAGCAGAACTAAGAGACAATCTACAATGTGGGAAAGATTTTTTACCAGCTGTACCTCAGACAAAGGACTATTATCAAGGACATATAAAGAACTCAAAAAACAATCAGCCCCTCCATATATAAAGACCAGATTTAAAAATGGTCATCCGAAAGGAACAGACATTTCTCAGACAAAGAAGTAAAAGCAGCAAGTAAATATTTGAAAAAATGTTCCACATCACTGATCATTCGAGAGATGCAGATGAAAACAACACTTAGATTCCATCTCACCCCACAAAAAATGGCTGCTATGAAGTAATCACACAATAACAAATGCTGGCGGGGATGTGGGTAGAAAGGAACCCTTCTCCATTGTTGGTGGGAGTGCAGACTGGTGCAACCACTATGGATATCAATATGTATCTACCTCAAAAAGCTTAGACTGGAGGTTCCATTTGTCCCAGCCATCCCTCTGCTGGGTATCTTTCCAAAAGAACTAAAAGAATCATATCACAGAGAAGTATGCACTCCCATGTTTATAGCAGCACAGTTTGTAATACATAAAACTTGGAAACAGCCCATTTGCCCATCCTTTGGAAACTGG
Organism: Fukomys damarensis; assembly: GCF_012274545.1. NCBI lineage: Eukaryota > Metazoa > Chordata > Mammalia > Rodentia > Bathyergidae > Fukomys > Fukomys damarensis. The sequence goes on from NW_022900923.1 coordinate 24,917,696, forward strand.
ATAAAGAAGATGTGGTTTTTTCTGTAAAATGGAATATTACTCAGCCATAAAGAACGAGAAAATAGATTCATTCATAGGAAAATGGATACATATTGAAGATATACTCCTAAGTGAAATAAATAAGTCACACATGTGTAAATACAGAATAGTTTCCCTGGTGTAAATAATTGGCAATAATACATAAGATCCTAATAAGTTTATGATATTTAGAAATGGGAAGAAAGGATCTAAAGGTGCAGGGAAGGTGGGATGGGTAGTGGAAAGGTAATAAGGGAAAAGAAAAAAAAGTGAGATAATGAAAAGATGAAAATAAAGTGTTTGTAGATGGGGAGGGTAGGAGAGGGTGAAGGGAGAGCAGGGGTAAGGGGAAAAAATGAGAATCAAGACTTGTCATATAGAGGTACAAGATCCCAACAATGAATGTAACTGTACTGTATCCCTAAAATGTACCAATAAACTCAATTAAAGCTGAAAAAAAACCCAGCATGCTAATGACAAAGAAATAGACCCAAGGAGCAGTGGAACAGATTAGATGCAAAAAAAAAAAAAACCAAACCAAAACAAACAAACAAACAAAAACTGCAGACACACTCAGCCACCTCATCTTCAACAAAGGAGCCAAACACCCTCACTGGAGGAAAGATAGCCTCTTTAATAAGTGGTGCTGGAAAAACTGGTTTAAATTTGCCAAAGCTTAAAAGTAGACCTATATCTCTTACTATGCACTAAACTAAAATCAAAGTGCATTAAAGATCTAAATATTAACACAGAAACACTAAACCTGCTGGAAGAGAGGTTAGGTAGAAGTCTTGAAGACATTGTTTGAGGAAAAGAGTTAATGAACAAAATCTCAGTTGCACGTGAACTAGCACAGTCAAGAAGTGGTATCTGTTCTCATTAAAAAGCTTCTGTACCCACAGTGTGAAGAGACAACCCACAACATGGGAAACATTTTACCACCTGTTCCTCATACAAAGGTCTACTACACAGTATAAGAAAGAATTTAAGAAAATCAGACCTCCCGAATTTAAAAATCCAATCCAAAAATGGTCATTGAGATGAACAGACATTTCTCAGACAAAGAAGTAGGAATAATAAATAAACATGAAAATAAATGTTCAATATCACTGGTCATTCAAGAGATGCAAATGAAGACAACAATGAGATTCCACCTCACCCCATAAAGAATAGCTGGCATCATGAAATCAATCAATAACAAATGCTGGAGGGGATGTGGGGAAAGAGGAACCCTGCTCCACTGCAGGTGTGAGTGTAGAGTAGTGCGAACACTATTAAATCAGTATGGAGATATCTCAAAGAAATAGGATTAGAAGTCCCATTTGATCCAGGTATTCCTCTGCTGGGAATCTTCCCTAAATAATTAAAAGAATCATGCTACAGAGTTATATAAGCACCCATGTTCATAGTACAGTTTTTACTAGCTAAAATTTGAAAAATCCTAATTGCCCATCAACCGGAGACTGGATAAAGAAAATGGGCTATTTAAAATAATAAAATGAAGTACTACTCAACCATAAAGAATGAGAAATTAGACATTTATAGGTACATGGACGCACAGTGAAGTGATACTGTATTTTTTTTTTGAGTAGGAAAAATTTATTAAGTGAAAGAAAACTTCTGTGTAAGAGACACAGAAGTTGAGCTAAAAAGTGGGTTGCCCACTCACCCTACTTTTCAAAGATGTTGTATATATAGCAAAGCCATGTTGTGAGGGGAGTACAAAGTGGGACAAAACTATAGGACCCAGTGGAAATTTACAAGATGGGCATGAAGTGGGACAAAACAATGACCAACGATAAGATTACAAGTACAGTCCCCCAGGTAATATTGATTAAATGGAAATTAAATGGGAAAACAAATCACACTTCAAGCTTACAAGGATTTTCAGTAAGGGTGAGGGTCTGGAATATTTCCTGGAAAGGCTGGGCTAAGACCTTGGCACCCTAACCAGGTGACTGATACCTATTTAGAATATCAATCACTTCTATTTATCTCCAGAGGAAGCACAAGAGTATAGTAGTTTCATTTTACAATTCTGGCCTTCACTGAATGTATCTTGATTGTCCTCCATGTTGGCTCCTTGCTGTGCTGGCCTTGTCTAACTGCCTACAAATATCTAATTAATTTACCTATCTTCAATATTCCCTCCTCTGAAGAAGTATCTCTAACTGCTGCAAGGGTGCAAAGGTCAAAGGCAGCTCTGGCTATTTCTAGTTGAGGAGGGTCATAGTTGTGATCAGCAGTTAGAATTACCCTACAGAGGGTCTGTCTAAAGGCCTTTGGTAGTCACCTGGCATTGTCGTCTGGTAGATGCATAGCTTTTAATTCTTGAGGAAACAAAGCCAAAGAAACAGTTAAAAATGCATGAGCAAAATTATAAAGTCAGCAGAATTGCTATGAATATCATCCACAAAGAGGATAAGAAGATGTTCCAGGGCATTTCAGAATCCAACATAGAAGTCATATTGTATAGTTTAGCAGTTATGAGGTGTTTAGAAGGTCAATCTGGTGGAAAATAGTAAAAGAAATCTAACACATTCATCATTGGTTGAATTTGTATGACTGCTTGGAGTTTTGCCTATGTTCACCTTGTAAGGAATAGTCTTTCACTCAAACAACTCCATCATTCTTAAAGCTTTATCTTGGAATCCAGCAGCCACAGAAGAGGGAAGTGCCTTGAACCAAACATCATTGATAACTGCATGTTTCTGCAGGGGCTCTGACCATTAACCTCAGAGGAATACCCCCAAAATGATATAGGGGGAAGATATATAACTCTCAAATCTGCTATATATCCAAAACTTGAGTTCGTGTTCTCTAAAGTAAAACAATGAATTCTAGGAACAACAGAGGTTCAGAGTAGGAAAAATTTATTGAGGGAAAGAAAGCTTCTGACTAAGAGTGACAGAAGGGGAGGGGGCTGAAAGCACATTGGCCTGGATACATATGAATTACCAAAGTTGAACAAAGAAGATATAAAAATTCTAAACACCCCAGTTTAAATCAGTTGAAATTGAAAACATAATTAAAATATTGCCAACAAACAAAAGCCCAAGTTTTGATGCCTACACTGCTGAATTATAAAAGACATTTAGACATATTGCAACTATATTGAAACTTTACAGTGAAATTGAAAGGGAAGCAAGTGTTACTTTGATTCCAACACCAGTGAAAGAGCCAACTAACCAACCAAACAAACAAATTAAAAAAACAACTAAAGGTCTATCTCCCTAATGAACATAGATGTAAAAATCCTCAATAAGATACTAGCAAACAGAATAAAGAGGATCATCAAGAAGATCACACACCCTGACCAAATCAGATTTATCTCACAGATGCAAGGATGGCTCAACATACATAAATCAATAAATGTAATGCAGTATATTAAAAGAGTCCAACACAAAAAATACGATCATCAATAGACACAGAAAAAACATTAGACAAAATCAAACCTATTTATGACAAAAACCCTGCAGAAAATTGGAGTAGAAGGTTTAATCTCAAACTGATTAATGCTATCTCTGAAAAACCAACAGCCAACAACATACTAAATATTAAAATACTGAACACCTTCTTGCTAAAATCAGGAACAAGACAAGGATAGCCACTACCACTATTCCTGTGCCATATAGTTTTAGAAATATTAGATACATAATTTATACAAGAGAAAGAATTAAAAGCAATAAAGATAAGAAAGGAAGAAGTGAAGCTGTCATTATTTGCTGATGATATGATGCTTTACATAGAAGACCCAAAAACTCCACCAAAAGACTTGTAGACTTAACTGCCAGATTCAGTAGAGTAGCTGGATACAAGGTCAGCCATCAAAAATTAACATCCTTCCTGTACACAAATAAGAGATTTATTGAGAGAGAAATTAGGGAAACAATCATTTTCACAATAGCATACAAAAATGAAGTATCTAGGAATCAATCTAGTGAAGGAAGAAGGAACTTCTATATGTAAAACTACAACACTGAAAAAAGAGATCAAAGAGGATATCAGAAAATGGAAATACATCCCTTGTTCCTGGGCAGGAAGAACCAATATAATGAAAATAGCCATACTTCCAAAACTGCTCTACAGATTCAATGCAACCCATATTGAAATCCCAGCATTACATTTCACTGAACTGGAGAAAACAATCTAAAAATTCACTTGGAACCAGAAGAGACCTAGAATAGCAAAAGCCATTCTGGGCAAAAGAGACATTGAAGGGGGCTTCACAACACCCAATTAGAAACTATACTACAAAACCACTGTGATAAAAATACCATGGTACTGGCAAAGAATGAGATCTAAGGATGCATGAAATAGATTAGAAGATACATGAACAACTCCAGACATGCAGAGCTACCTCATCTTTGACAAAGGAGCAAACACCCTCTCTGGAGTATAGATAGCCTCTTTCATAAATGGTGTTGGAAAAACTGGATTTCAACATGCCAAGGATTAAAACTATACACCTGTATTCCACCACACACTAAGTAATTCCAAGTGGATTAAAGACCTAAGTATTAAAGCAGAAACAGTAAACTTGTTGGAAGATAAGTTAGGTAGAACCTTGAAGACATTGGCATAGCTAAAGACTTTATGAACAAATTCTTAGTAGTGCAGGATCTAGCACAAAGGATCAACAACTGGGATATCATCTTTTTAAAAAGCTTGTGCAGTACAAGAGGAACCAACAGAGCTAAGAGACAGCCTACAATGTGGAAAAAAATGTACCAGCTATTCCTCAGACAAAGGTCTACTATCTAGAATATATAAATAACTAAAAAAAATCAGACATCCAAATTTAAAAACTGAATTAAAAAATGAGTATCTGAAATGAACAGACATTTCTCAAACAAAGAAGTAGATGCAGCAAATAAACATGAAAAAATGTTCATTATCACTGATTGGGTGCAATCAGGGTGGTATGGCCATAGACATCACTGGTCATTTAAGAGATGCAGATGAAAACAATGCTGAGATTCCACCTCTCCCCAGAAAGAATGGCTGCTATCAAGACATCAACCAATAACAAATGCTGGTGCGGGTTTTGGGGAAAATGAACCCTTCTTCATTGTTGCGGGGAGTTCAGACTGGTGCTACCACTGTGGAAATTAATATGGAGATTCCTTAAACAACTAGGATTGGAAGTCTCATTTGACCCAGGTATTCCTCTTCTGGATATCTTCCCAAAAGAATTAAAACAATCATACCATACACATTTCATATAGTGGCACAGGTTGTAATAGCTAAAACGTGGAAACAGCCCAATTGCCCATCAACTGGAGAGTGGATAAAGATCTTTTAAAAAATTTTATAAAATGGAATACTACTCAGCCATAAAGAACAAGAAACTAGAAACTTATTCCTAAGTGGTTAAACTTTGAGGACATACCCTTAAGTGAATCAATAAGACACTTGTGTGTAAATACCAAATAGTTCCTCTAGTGTGATAAACTAAAAGTGTAAATAAGGATCAAAATATATAGCTGATATTGGAAGAAATGATATAGGTAGAACTGTCTAAATACGAAGGGGAAGTGGGAGGTGTAAGGGAAAGGTAAGAAGGCAAAAGAAAAAACATGAGAAAACTAAAAACATAGAAAGAAAGTTTTGTAAATAGGTAAGAGTGGAAGGAGTGTAGGGAGGCCAGGGGAATGAGGAAAAGTAAGAACCAAGATACATCATGTAAAGGTTCAAGATTCCAATGATGAATGTAACTGAATTGTATACCTAAAATATACCAATAAAGAAAGGGGAAAAATAGAAAGTATAGAGCACTATGTAATTGTATTGGCCAGTTTTCCTATTGCTGGGACATAATATCAGACATATATAACTTACAGGAGATGTTTGATCTAGCTCATGGTTTCAGGGTTTCAGTCCATGGTTGTTTGGCTCCAAGGATGAAACATCATGGTGGAAAGACATGGTAGAACAAAGCTCCTTAGTTCTAGGGGCCAGGAATCAGCATAGGGGAACAGCACCACAGAGAAAGAAGCAAGTGATCAAATATAGTACCCAAAGTTAAATGTTCATGAACCATCCAGGCATACCCAGAAGTGTGCTCCTCCAATCCCCTGGGTGGCTTCCAAGCCAATCAAGTTGACACAATCAAGCTTAACTGTCACATTAATAGAAAAAATTCAGGAAGGATACACTGAGACTGCTTTCCAAGTAGGTATTTCTGGTGGTGGTATATAAGCTTTCTACTTATATATTGTTTAAATTTGTTGCTGCCAGCATGTGACATTTCATAATTTAGTAAAACATATTTTAAGGATAAGATACATAGATGGTCACAGGTAATTAAGAACTGACTGGTTTGGTTTGGGCTTGCATTGAAATTGGTTTGGAAAATGCACTGAAATTCTTCGATGACATCTCCCTGGGTGGGCTGCTTAGAACTCTAGCTCATTACCTGATAAAATGTCAATTTAATATCACTATTAGGAGTAAATGATTGATCTGGTTGCAGAAGTAACCTAAGAGAAGATAAAAAGGAAGACTGTTGACCTCTCTATGTTGAGAAATATCCTTTTATATCTTTCTGTCACAATTGTTGGTGCTCAACTGTGGAAACTTGGTGAGAGAAAAATGAATAAAAGTTATAGAGCTGCCTTTTTATTTATACCCAAGAAATAATTTTGATGATGGTTCATAAGTGCTTTTATCCCTCCAAATTTGCTTTATGTAATTGGGTAGATATAAATTAATGAACAAAAATTTAAGCAATATACATGTAACAATTTAACACAACCTGATAATCTAAGTTTCTTTCAACTTTCATCAAATTCATCTTTTAGTCATTCCATCATGGGGCTCATAAGGAAATTAACCAACATATTCATAATACAGTTGAATGTCAAATAAGTACTTATGACATACTAAATTTTCCTATTATGCAATTATGAAGAACCTTCCAGAAACCTGTCTGTATGTAAAAAGTGTTAAGAGTCAAATATTCAACTCAATATAAAATAATAAGAAACATTTGTTTTTTATGTGGAGACCACTTCTCCTTTTGCTAATGAATGACTCTTAGCTATGCTATCTCTGAGTAATAAAGTCACTTTGAGTACACAAGGAAAAATAAACACATGCTAAATGGATAAAACAGTACTACTACATATTTACTAGACCATCTATACCTCAAACACTTCAGAAGCTTAGAGATTTAGAGTATTCTTACATCAAATGCAAGAAAAATTAAATGAGAAATTCCTTTTTTGAGATCACAACTATGAAGTCATGTGGTTATACAAATTCTGCATTTGTGCAAAACATGAAACATTTACTTTTATTCCTTCTTAGTCTTATCAGTCATCTAGCAGGACTTAATAGATACCTCTCCAAGAGACACAGACTGAGATGTATTTATATAACTTCAATAAAACTCAGCACAATAGTAATGAGAGATGCAGTATCCTTTTGCTATATGGGTCAAGACAGCAATGAAGGAGGTCATAGGAAAGAGAATAAATCAAAACTGTTAAACTGAAAAACTAGTTATGTTTCATCATGGGCCACCTTCATTTTAAAATAAGCATGGTGGCATAATTCAAGCTCAATAAATCAGAAATCTTAATATTTAAAGTTTACCTTGACTTTCAAACATATTAACAACTCAAAAGAGATAGGAAAAGCTACTATCAAACCAACTTGCTGGAGTTGTTTTCTTGATATCTTAACTCATTTTTTTTTATAGAAGAGGGATAGTGCATCTCAGTTTTCTTAAAAACTAGGAGACTACTTTGAATTCTGTATTTCCTAACTGCAAACAGAATATAGAACTTACAAGAGGTTATAAATAAACTGATTTTCAAGCATAGAGCCAGCCCTAACAATAATAATGCACTATTTTAAAAGACATAAGGCAATGACTTCCATTTACAATGGAAAAAAAAATATGCAAAGCTTAAAACTAGGCTTTTTTTTTTTTGGTGCCAGTGTTATAAAATGTAGCTTTTAATAAAACCTTGACACAAATGCCAGTAACTTCAGAAAAGAATCAGTGGAGGGGAGAAGAAAGTTACTTCATTTAGGAAAAATAACAACTATGTTTTTTCCTAATTGTCAATACATACAATTTAAACATTAATTGCTGCTATAGCACTCACACAATTTCTATGTACTGGATCAATAATAACATGATCTAAACGCAGTTATCATTTTAAACACTGAGTCAAGGCTTTACATAAAGATACCATCTTACTCCCCTATGCAAGTTTCTAAAATATTACATATTTTTCACAACATCTGCAGCCATCCAGGAATTTCTAGGAAACTTTTGTGCATGATCATAATTCCTAATCCCTGGCTCTTTGGGCCAAAAAAATCAAAATTATGAAGAATGATGGCTCACTTGAAGTCAGACAAGAGATTCTGTATAAATTAGTCTCATAGGAAGAAAGCAGGGCAGTATCAACTGGATCCATGTAGGATGGGTACGTGGAGGATCTCATCAACCAGTCATGTATACAGTCCAGTTGATAGCTTCTTTTGCTGATTAGCCCTTTAAAACCAAAGCTGTTAGTTTCCTGAAGGTGAAGTACTCCACAGAGCAATGGGCTGCAACTCTGTCAGTTTACCAGTGAAGTCCACTTCTAATACGGAGTGAAACTGTATTCCTTTTTGTTTGTAGGTCTCTGCCTGTGAGAGATTGAATCTCTTTTCAGAGAGGCTTCTAGGAATCTTTACCCTGAGTCCTAAGAGAGTGCTTAGCAGCTCTGACTCCCCACAAGCATCTAGAACTCTGTAAACTTGGTGATAAGTTCAAATTGAGGTTAGAAATCCAACGCACCTTTCAGAGTGCTTCTGGAGTGTAAATGGCACTTTTCCCTGGAAACAGCTTCTTTCTCCGTTTACCCCATTAAAACCAAAGCAGTATGTTTCCTGAACGTGAATCACTCCACAGTGCAAAGATCTGCAACTCTGTCCATTTACCAGAGAAATCCACTTCTAATATGGTGTGGAACTGAATTCCTTCATGTTTGTAGTTCTCTTCCTGGTAGAGGTTGAAGCGCTTTTCTCAGAGGCTTCTAGGAATCTTTGCCCTGAGGCCTAAGAGAGTGCTTAGTAGCTCTGAATCCCCACAAGCATCTGCAACTCTGCAAACTTGTTGAAAAGTTCAAGTTGAGGTTAGAAAGCAAATGCACTTTTCAGAGTGCTTCAGCAGTTTAAACCACAGTTTTCCCCAGGAAGCAGCTTCTTTCACCTGTTAGCCCATTGAAACCAAAGTGGTTAGTTTCCTGAATGTGAAGTACTCCACAGAGCAAGGGGCTGCAACTCTGTCAGTTTACCAGTGAAGTCCTCTTCTAATAGTGAGTGGAACTGTACTCCTTCCAGTTTATAGGTCTCTCTCTGGCAGAGATTGAAGCACTTTTCTGAGAGACTTCTAGCAGGCTTTATCCTTAGGCCTAAAAGAGTTCTTAGCAGCTCGGATGCCCCACAAACATCTGCAACTCTGTAAACTTGCTGGAAAGGTCAAGTTGAGGTTAGAAAGCAAATGCATTTTTCAGAGTGCTTCTTCAGTTTCAACCACAGTTTTACCCAGGAAGAAGCTTCTTTTGCCAGTTAGCCCATTGAAAACAAAGCAGTTAGTTTCCTGGACGTGAAGTACTCCATGGAGCAAGGGGCTGCAACCCTGTCAGTTTACCAATGAAGTTCTCTTCTAATACTGAGTGGAACTGTATTCCGTTTGGTTTGTAGGTCTCTGCCTGGTAGAGATTGAAGCTCTTTTCTGAGATGTTTCTAGGAAACTTTGCCCTGAGTTCTAAGAGAGTGCTTAGCAGCTCTAACTCCCAACAAGCATCTAGAATTCTGTAAACTTGGTGAAAAGTTCAAGTTGAGCTTAGAAAGCAAACTCATGTTTCAGAATGCTTCTGCAGTTTAAACCACACTTTTACCCATAAAGCAGCTTCTTTTGCCAGTTAGCACATTGAAACCAAAGCAGTTAGTTTCCTGAATGTGAAGTACTCCACAGAGCAAGGGGCTGCATCTCTGTCAGGTTACCAGTGAAGTCCTCTTCTAATATGGAGGGGAACTGTATTCCTTCTTATTTATAGTTCTCTGCCTGGTAGAGATTGAAGCTCTTTGCTGAGAGGCTTCTATGAAACTTTGCACTGAGGCCACAGAGAGTGCTTAGCAGCTCTGACTCCACTCAAGATTCTAGAACTCTGTGAACTTGATGAAAAGTTCAAGTAGAGGTAAGAAAGCAAGCACACTTTTCAGAATCCTTCTGAAGTTTAAACTGCAGTTTTCCATGAGAAGCAGTTTCTTTCACCAGTTAGCTCACTGAAACCAAAGCAGTTACTTTTATGAATATGAAGTACTCCACAGAGCAAGGGACTGACACTCTGTCAGTTTACCAGTGAATTCCTCTTCTAATAGGGAGTGGAACTGTACTCCTTCTTTTTGTAGGTCTCTGCTTGGTAGAGATTGAAACACTTTTCTGAGAGGTGTCTAGGAAACTTGGCCCTGAAGCCTAAGAGAGTGCTTAGCAGCTCTGACTCCACACAAGCATTTCCAAAGCTGTAAACTTGGTTAAAAGTTCAAGTTGAGTTAGAGAGAAAACGCACATTTCAGAGTGGTTCTGTACTTTAAACAGCAGTTTTCCCCATAAAGCAGCTTAGTTTGCCAGTTAGCCCATTGAAACCAAAGTGGTTACTTTCCTGAGGCTGAAGTACTCCACAGATAAAGGGGCTGCAACCCTGTCAGTTTACCAGTGAATTCCTCTTCTAATATGGAGTGGAACTGTACTCCTTCTTGTTTGTATGTCTCTGCCTGGCAGAGATTGAAGCACTTTTCTGAGAGGCCTCTGGCAGGTTTTGCCTTTCAGCCTGAGAGAGTGCTTAGCAGTTCTGACTGCACCCAAGCATCTTGACCTCTGTAAACTTGGTGAAAAGTTCAAGTAGTGGTTAGAAAGCAAATGCACTTTTTGGAAGGGTTCTGCAGTTTAAACCACAGTTTTCACTGGGAAGTAGCTTCTTTCACTGATTAGCCCATTGAAACCGAAGCGGTTAGTTTCCTGAAGATGAAGTACTCCAAAGAGCAAAGGGCTGCAACTGTGTCAGTTTACTATTGAAGTCCTCTTCTTATAAGGAGTGAAACTACTCCTTCTTGTTTGTAGGTCTCTGCCTGGCAGAGATTAAAACACTTTTATAAGAGGCTTCTAGGAAACTTTGCCCTGGGGCCTAACACAGTGGCTTAGCAGCTCTGACTCCTCTCAAGCGTCTACAACTCTATAAACTTGGTAATAATTTGAAGTTAAGACTAGAAAAAAAATGCACTTTTCAGAATGCTTCTGTAGCTTAACCAAAGTTTTACCCAAGAAACAGCTTCTTTCACTGTTTAGCCCATTGAAACCTAAGTAGTTAGTTTCCTGAATGTGAAGGACTCCACAGAGCAAGGGGCTGCAACTCTGTCAGTTGACCAGTGAAGTCCTCTAAAAATGGGGAGTGGAACTGTACTCTGCCTTGTTTGTAGGTCTCTGACTGGCAGAGATTGAAACACTTTTCTGAGAGGCTTCTAGCAAGCATTGCCCATGGGCCTAAGAGAGGGCTTAGCAGCTCTGAGTCCATACAAGCTTACAGAACTCTGTAATCTTGGTGACAATTTCAATTTCAGGTTAGAAATCAAACACATTTTTCACAGTGCTTCTGCAGTTGAAACTGCAGTTTTCCCCAGGAAGCAGCTTCTATCACTGCCTAGACCATTGAAACCAAAGTGGTTAGTTACCTGAATGTGAAGTACTCCAAAGCCTAAGGGAATACAACTCTGTTAGTTAACCAGTGAAGTCCATTCTCACATGGAGTGCAACAGTATTCTTTTGTGTTTGTAGGTATGTGCCAGGCAGAGATTGAAGCACTGTTGTGAGAGGATTTTAGCCAGAAAAACGCTTAGGCCTAAGAGAGTGCTTAGGAGTTCTGACTACACCCAAGCACAAGGACTACTGTAAACTGGCCCATATTTTCAAATTGAGGTTAGAAAACAAATGCACTTTTGAGAGTGCTTCTGCTGATTAAACCAGTTTTCTCTGGGAAGCAGTTTCATTCTCCCCTTACCCATTGAAACCAAAGGGGTTCGTTGGAAAATGTGAAGTACTGCACAGAACAAGGGGCTGCAACTGTCAGTTTACCAGTGAAGTCCCCTTATACAGAGTGCAACTGTATTCATTCTTGTTTGTAGGTTTCTGTCTGGCAGAGATTGAAGCACTGTTGGGGGAGGATAGAAGGCAGAAAACCCCTTAGGCCTAAAAGAGTGCTTAGCACCTGTGACTGCGCACAAGCTTCTAGAACATTGTTAACTTGGTGATAGGTTCAGTTTGAGGTTAGAAAGCAAATGCACTTTTCAGAGTGCTTCTGAGGTTTAAACGTCAGTTTTTCCCTGGAAGCTGCTTCATTCGCCGCTTAGCCCATTGAAACCAAAGTGGTTACTTTCCTGAATGTGAAGTACACCACAGAGCAAGGGGGTGCAACAATGTGAGTTTACCAGTGAAGTCCACTTCTCATAGTGAGTGCAACTGTATTCTTTCTTGTTTGTAGGTCTCTGCCTGGCAGAGATTGAAGCACTGCTCAGGGAGGCTTGTAGCCAGAAAAGCCCTAAGGCCTAAGAAAGTGCTTAGCAGTTCTTACTCCACCCAAGCACCAGGATCTCTATAAACTTGCGCATAAATTCATGTTGAGGCTAGAAAGCAAACCCATTTTCAGAGTGCTTCTGGGGTCTAAACTGCAGTTTTTCCCTGGAAGAAGCTTCTTTTGCCACTTAGGCCATTGAAACTAAAGCGGTTAGTTTCCTGGATGTGAAGTACTCCACAGGGCAAGGGGCTGCAACACTGTGAGTTTACCAGTGAAAGCCACTTCTGATATGGAGTGTGATTCTATCCTTTCTGGTTTGTAGGTTTCTTCCTGGCAGAGATTGAAGCACTGTTGGGGGTGTTCATAGGCAGCAAACCCCTTAGGCCTTAGAGAGTGCTTAGCAGGTCTGAGTTGGCACAAGCCTCTAGAAAACTGCAAACTTGGTGATACATTCAGTTTGAGTTTAGAAAGCAAACGCAGTTTTCATGGTGCTTCTGCCATTTAAACCGCAGTTTTACCCTAGAAGCACCATCTTGCACTGCTTAGCACATTGAAACCAAATTGGATAGTTTCCTGAGTGTAAAGTACTCCACAGAGCAATGGCCTGCAACTCTGTGACTTTATCAGTGAAGTCCACTTCTCATACGGACTGCAACTGTATTCTTTTTTCTTTGTAGGTCTCTGCCTGAAGCACGGTTAGGAGAGGCTTTCAGCCAGAAAAGCCCTTAGGCCTAACAAAGTGCTTATGAGCTCTGAGTCTCCCAAGCCTTGAGATCTCTGTAATCATGTTGATTGGATCAGTTTAAGTTTTGAAAGCAAATGCAATTTTCAGAGTGTTCCTGCTGTTTAAACCACAGTTTTTCCCAGGAAGGAGCTTCTTTCACCATTTACCCCATTGAAACTAAAGCACTTAGTTCCCTGAATGTGAAGTACTCCACAGAGCAATGGGCTGCAACAGTGTAAGTTTACCAGTGAAGTCCACTTCTCATATGGAGTGCAACAGTATTCCTTATTGTTTGTAGATCTCTGCCTGGCAGAGATTGAAGCACTGTTGGGTGAGGCTTTTAGCGAGGAAAGACCTTAGGCCTAACTGCGTGCTTAGCTGTTCTGATTTCACCTAAGCACCAGGAACACTATAAACTTACGCATATGTTCATGTTGAGGCTAGAAAGGAAATGCATTTTTCAGAGTGTTTCTGGTTTTAAACAGCAGTTTTTACCTTGAAGAATCTTCTTTCACTGCTTAGCCCATTGAAACTAAAGCGGTTAGTTTCCTGAATGTGAAGTACTCCACAGAGTAATGGGCTGCAACACTGTGAGTTCACCAATGAAGTCCACTTCTCATAAGGAGTGCAAATCTATACGTTCTTGTTTTTAGGTCTCTGCCTGGCAGAGATTGAAGCACTGTTGGGGGAGGCTTGTAGCTAGAAAAGCCCTTAGGCCTAAGAGAGTGCTTAGCAGTTCTCACTACACACAAGCACCAGGACCTCTATAAACCTGCGCATAAGTTCATTTTGAGCTTAGAAAGCAAACCCACTTTTCAGAGTGCTTCTGTGGTTCAAACCGCACTTGTTCCCTGGAGGCAGCTTCCTTCACTGCTCAGCCCTTTGAAATCAAAGCGGTTACTTTCCTGAATGTGAAGTACTCCACAGAGCAAGGGGCTGCAACACTGTCAGTTTACCAGTGAAGTCTACTTCTTCTAAGCAGTGCAACTGTATTCTTTCTTCTCTGTAGGTCTCTGCCTGGCAGAGATTGAAGCACTGTTGGGGGAGGCTTGTAGCCCGAAAAGCCCTTAGGCCTAACAGAGTGCTTAGCAGTTCTGAGTTGGCACAAGCCTCTAGAACACTGTAAACTTGGTGATAGTTTCAGTTTGACGGTAGAAAGAAATCGCTGTTTTCAGAATGCTTCTGCAGATTAAACCGCAGTTTGTCCCTGGAAGCAGCTTCTTTCACTGGCTAACCCATTGAAATCAATCGGTTAATTTCCTGAATTTGAAGTACTCATTGAGCAAGGGGCTGCAACACTGTGAGTTTATCAGTGAAGCCCACTTCCCCAAAGGAGTACAACTGTATTGCTTCTTGTTTGTAGGTCTCTCCCTGGCAGAGATTGAAGCACTGTTGGGGGAGGCTTGTACCCATAAAACCTCTAACGCCTAAGAGAGTGCTTAGCAGTTCTGAGTCAGCACAAGCCTCGAGAACAATGTAAACTTGATGATAGTTTTACTTTGACATTAGAAAGCAATTGCTGTTTTGAGAGTGCTTCTGTGGTTAAAACCGCAGTTTTTCCCTTGAAGCAGCTTCTTTCACCACTTAGCCCTTTCTAAGCAAAGCGGTTAGTTTGCTGAATGTGAAGAACTCCACAAAGAAAGGTGCTGCAACTCTGAGTTTACCAGTGAAGTCCACATCTTATATGGAGTATAACTGTATGCCTTTTTGTTTGTAGGTCTCTGGTTGGCAGAGATTGAAACACTGTTGTGATGCGCTTGTACAAGAAAAGCCCTTAAGGCCTAAGGGAGTGCTTGGCAGGGCTGAGTGCACACAAGCCTCCACACCTCTGTGTACTTGGTGATAGGTTCTGTTAGAGGTTAGAACACAAACGCACTATTCAGAGTGCTTCTGTGGTTAACACTGCAGTTTAAACCGGGAAGCAGTTTATTTCACCACTTAGTCCTTTGTAAGCAAAGCGGTTAGTTTGCTGAATGTGAAGTACTCCACAGAGGAAGGTGCTGCCACTCTGTGAGATGACCAGTGAAGTCCACATCTTATATGGAGTATAACTTTATTCGTTTTTGTTAGTAGGTCTCTGCCTGTCAGAGATTGAAATACTGTTGTTAGTCGCTTGTTCCAGAAAAGGCTTTAAAGCCTAACATAGTGCTTAGCAGGTGTGAGTGCACACAAGCCTCCAGAACTCTGTGTACTTGGTGATAGGTTCAGTTTGAGAGGAGAACCCAAATGTACTTTTCAGAGTGCTTCTGCAGTTTAAACTGCAGTTTTCCCCGGGAAGCAGCTTCTTTTGCCACTTAGCCCTTTGTAAGCAAAGCGATTAGTTTGCTGAATGTGAACTACTGCACAGAGAAAGGTGCTGCCACTCTGTGAGTTTACCAGTGAAGTTTACATCTAATATGGAGTCTAACTCTTTTCCATTTTGTTTGGAGATCTCTGCCTGGCAGATATTGAAACACTGTTGTGAGGCGCTTGTACCACAAAAGCTCTTAAGACCAAAGAGAGTGCTTAGCAGCTCTGAGTGCACACAAGCCTCCAGAACTCTGTACTTGGTGATAGGTTCAGTTTGAGGTTAGAACACAAATGCTCTTTTCAGAGTGCTTCAGTAGTTTAAACTGCAGTTTTCCCAGGAAAGCAACTTCGTTCACCTCTTAGCCCTTTGTAAGAGTAGCGGTTAGTTTGGTGAATGTGAAGTACTCCACAGAGAAAGGTGCTGCAACTCTTTGAGTTTACCAGTGAAGTCCACATCTTTTATGAAGTATAACTGTATTCCATTTTGCTTGTAGGTCTCTGCCTTGTAGAGATTGAAACACTGTTGTGAGGCGCTTATAGGTGAAAAGCCCTTAAGTGTTAAGAGAGTGCTTAGCAGCTCTGAGTGCACAAATGCCTCAAGAACTCTGTGTCCTTGGTGATAGGCTCCCTTTCAGGTTAGAATAAAAATGCAGTTTTCAGAGTGCTTCTGAGATTTAAGATGCACTTTTCCCAGGAAGCATCTTCTTTCATCGCTTAGCATTTTGTAAGCAAAGCGGTTAGTTTGCTGAATGTGAAGTACTCCACCAAGAAAGGTGCTGCAGCTCTGTGAGTTTTCCAGTGAAGTCCACATCTTATATGCAGTGTAACTGTATTCCTTTTTGATTGTAAGTCTCTGTCTGGCAGAGATTGAAACACTATTGTGAGGCGCTTGTACCAGAAAAACCCTTAAGGCATAAGAGAGTGCTTAACAGTTCTGAGTGCACACAAGCCTCCGGAATTGTGTGAAGTTGGTGATAGGTTCATTTTGAGGTTGGAACACAAACACACTTTTCAGAGTGCTTCTTTAGTTTAAACTGCACTTTTCCCCAGGAAGCAGCTACTTTCAACACTTAGCCTTTTGTAAGAAAAGTGGTCAGTTTGCTGAATGTGAAGTTCTCCACAGACAAAGGTGTTGCAACCCTGAGTTTACTACTGAAGTCCACATCTTATATGGAGTATAACTGTATACCTTTTTGTTTGTAGGTCTCTGCGTATCAGAGATTGAAACACTGTTGTGAGGTGCTTGTACAAGAAAAGCCCTTAAGACCGAAGAGAGTCCTTAGCATCTCTGAGTGCACACAAGCCTCCACAATTCTGTATACTTGGTGATACGATCCCTTTGAGGTTAGAAATCAAACCACATTTCAAGGTGCTTCTGGGGTTTAAACTGCAGTTTTCCCCGGGAAGCAGCTTCTTTCGCCACTTAGCCCTTTGTAAGCAAAGGGGTTAATTGGCTGAATGTGAAGTACTCCACAGATAAAGGTGCTGCATCTCTGTGAGTTTACCAGTGAGGTCCACATCTTATATGGAGCATATCTGTATTTCTTTTTGTCTATAGATCACTCCCTGGCAGAGATTGCAGTACTGTTATGAGGCGCTTGTAGCAGAAAAGCCCTTAAGACCTAAGAGAGTGCTTCACAGGTCTGAGTGCACAAAAACCTCCCGAAGTGTATGTACTTGCTGAAAGGTTCAGTTTGAGGTTAGAACACAAACACACTTTTCAGAGTGCTTCTGCAATTTATCCTGCACTTTTCTCGAGGAAGCAGCTATTTTTGCCATTTAGCCCTTTGTAAGCAAAGTGGTTAGTTTGCTGAACATGAAGTGCTCCACAGAGAAAGGTGCTACAAGTCTTTCAGTTTAACAGCGAGGTCCACATCTTATATGGAGTATAACTGTATTCCTTTATGTTTGTAGGTCTCTGCCTGGCAGACATTGAAACACTGTTGTGAGGTGCTTCTACCAGAAAAGCCCTAAAGGCCTAAGAGAGGGCTTAGCAGCTTTGAGTGCTCACTAGCCTCCAGAGCTCTGTGTATTTGGTGATAGGTTCACTTTAAGATTAGAGTACAAACACACTTTTCAGAGTGCTTCTGCAGTTTTAACTGCAGTTTTCCCATGGAAGCAGCTTCTTCCATGGCTGAGCCCTTTGGACACAAAGAGGTTAGTTTGCTGAATGTGAAGTACTCCACAGGAAACATGCTGCTGCCAGTATGTGAGTTAATGAGTGAAGTCCAGATCTTATATGGAGTATAACTGTATTCCTTTTCTTTGTAGTTCTCTGCCTAGCAGAGATTGAAACATTGTTGTGAAGCACTTGTACCAGAAAAGCCCTTAAGTCCTAAGAGAGTGATTAGCAGCTCTGAGTGCACACAATCCTCCAGAACACTGTATACTTGGTGATAGGTTCACTTTGAGGTTAGAACACAAACACACTTTTCAGAGTGCTTCTCCAGTTTAATCTGCAGTTTTCCCCAGGAAGCAGCTTCATTAGCCATTTAGCCCTTTGAAAGCAAAGCGGTTGCTTTGCTGAATGTGAAGTACTCCACAGAGAAAGGCGCTACTACTCTGTGGGTTTACCAGTGAACCCCTCATCTTATATGGAGTATAACTGTGTACCTTTTTGTTTGTAGGTCTCTACCTGGCAGAGATAGAAACACTGTTTGGAGGTGCTTGTACCAGAATAGCCCTTAAGGTCTAAGGCAGTGCTTAGCAGCCCTGAGTGCACACAATTCTCCAGATTTCTTGTCCTTGGTGATACGTTTAGTTTGAAGTTAGAACACTAACACAAGTTTCAGAGTGCTTTTGCAGTTTAAACTGCAGTTGTCCCCAGGAAGAAGCTTCTTTCGCTGCTTTGGCCTTTGTAATCAAAGTGATTGGTTTGCTGAATGTGAAGTACTTCACAGAGAAATATGCTGCAACTCTGTGAGTTTACCAGTGATTTCCACATCTTATATAGAGTATAACTGTATTTCTTTTTGTTTGTAGGTCTCTGCCTTGCAGAAATTGAATCACTGTTGTGAGGAGCTTGTACCAGAAAAGCCCTTAACGTCTAAGAAAGTGCTTAGCATCTCTGAGTGCACACAAGCCTCCAAAATTCCACGTCCTTGGTGATAGATTCAGTTTGAGTTTAGAGCACAAACGCATTTTTCAGAGTGCTTCTGCAGTTTAAACTGCATTTATCCCTGGGAATTAGCTTCTTTCGCTGCTTAGCCCTTTGAAAGCAAAGCAGTTAGTTTGCTAACTGTGAAGTACTCCACAGAGAAAGGTGTTACAACTCTCTGGGTTTACCAGTGAAGTCCACATCCTATATGGAGTATAACTGAATTCCTTTTTGTTTGTAGGTCTCTTCCTGGCAGAGATTGAAACACTGTTGTGAGGTGCTTGAACCAGAAAAGCCCTTAAGGGTTAAGAGAGTGCTTGGTAGCTCTGAGCACACACAATCCTCGAGAACATTGCTTCCTTAGTGATAGGTTCAGGTTGAGGTTAGAACACAAACGCACTTCTCAGAGTGCTTCAGTGGCTTAAACTGCACTTTTCCACATGAAACAGCTTCGTTCTCCACTTAAGCCTTTGTAAGCAAAGTGGTTAGTTAGCTGAATGTGAAGTACTCCACAGAGAAAGGCGCTGCAACTCTGTGAGTTTACGAGTGAAATCCCCATCTTATGTAGAGTATAACTGTATTCCTTTTTGTTTGTACGTCTCAGTCTGGCAGACATTGAAACACTGTTTTAAGGCACTTGTACAAGGAAAGCCCTTAAGTTTTAAGAGAGGGCTTAGCATCTCTGAGTGCACACAAGCCTCCAGAACTCTGTGTACTTGGTGATAGGTTAAGTATGACGGTAGATCACAAATGCACTTTCACAGTGCTTCTGCTGTATAAACTGCACTTTTCTTTATGAAGCAGCTTCTTTCACCGCTTAGCCCTTTGTAAGCAAAGCGGTTAGTTTCGTGAATGTGAAGTACTCCAGAGAAAGTTGCTGCAACTCTGTGAGTTTACCAGTGAAGTGCACATCTGATATGGAGTATAAATGTATTCCTTTTTGTATGTAGTTCTCTGCCTGGCAGAGATTGCAACACTGTTATGAAGCACTTGTATGAGAAAAGCCCTTAAGGCCTATGAGAGTGCTTAGCAGCTCTGAGTGCACACAAGCTTCCAGAACTCTGTGTACTTGGGGATAGGTTCAGTTTGAGGTTAGAACACAAACACACTTTTCAGAGTGCTTCTGTGATTTAAAGAGCAGTTTTACCAGGGAAGCAGCTTCTTTCCCCACTTAGCACTTTGTAAGCAAAGCGGTTAATTTGCTGAATGTGAAGTACTCCAGATAGAAAGGAGCTGCAACTCTGTGAGTTTACCAGTGAGGTCCACATGTTACATGGAGCATATCTGTATTGCTTTTTGTCGGTAGGTCTCTGCCAGGCCTACATTGACACACTGTTGTGAGTTGCTTGTACCAGAAAAGTCCTTAAGTCCTAAGAGAGTGCTTCACAGGTTTGAGTGCACACAAGCCTCCAGAACTGTGTGTAGTTGGTGATAGGTTCATTTTGAGGTTGGAACACAAACACAGTTTTCGAGTGCTTCTGCGGTTTAAACTGCACTTTTGCCCGGGAAGCAGTTTCTTTCACCGCTTAGCCCTTTGGAAGAAAACTGTTAATTTGCTGAATGTGAAGTGCTCCACAGAGAAAGGTGCTGCAACTCTGTGAGTTTACCAGTGTAGTCCACATCTTATATGGAGTATAGCTGTATTCTTTTTTGTTTGTAGGTCTCTCCCTGGCAGACATTTAAACACTTTTGTGATGTGCTCATACCAGAAAAGCCCTTAAGGTTTAAAACAGTGTTTCACAGGTATGAGTCCACACAAGCCTCCCCAACTTTGTGTACTTGGGGATAGGTTCAGTTTGAGGTTAGAACAGAAATGCACTTTTCAGAGTGCTTCTGTGGTTTACACTGCAGTTTTCTGGGAAGCAGCTTCTTTCACCGCTTAGCTGTTGGTTAGCAAAAGGTTAGTTTGCTGAATGTGCAGTACTCCATAGAGAAAGGTGCTGCAACTCTATGAGTTTACCAGTGAAGTCCACATCTTATATGGAGTATAACTATATTCTTTCTTGTTTGTATGTCTCTGCCTGGCAGAGATTGAAGCACTGTGGTGAGAAGCTTGTTGCCAGAAAAGCCCTTAAGCCTAAGAGAGTGCTTAGCTGCTCTGAGTCCTCACAAGCCCACAGAGCTATATACACTTGGTGATAGTTTCAGTTTCAGGTTAGAAAGCAATCGCCAATTTCAGAGTGCTTCTGCGGTTTAAACCTCCATTTTCCCCGAGAAGCAGCTACTTTCGCCGCTTAGCTCTTTGAAGCCTAAGTGGTAAATTTGCTGAATGTAAAGTACTCCACAGAGCAAGGGGCTGCAACTCTGTCAGTTTCCCAGTGAAGTCCACTTCTCATATGGAGTGTAACTGTACTCCTTGTTTGTAGGTCTCTACCTGGCAGAGATGGAAGCACTGTGGTGAGAGTCTTGTAGTCAGAAAAGCCCTTAGGCCTAAGAGAGTGCTTACCTGCTCTGAGTCCCCACAAGCCCACAAAGCTATATACACTTGGTGATAGTTTCTGTTTCAGGTTAGAAAGCAAATGCAGATTTCAGAGTGCTTATGAGGTTTAAACCTCAGTTTTCCCCGAGAAGCAGCTACTTTCGCCACTTAGCACTTTGAAGCCTAAGCGTTGAATTTGCTGAATGTAAAGTCCTCCACAGAGCAAGGGGCTGCAACTGTGTGAGTTTCCCAGTGAAGTCCACTTCTCATATGGAGGGCAACTGTACTCCTTCTTGTTTTTAGGTCTCTGCCTGGCAGAGATTGACGCACTGTGGTGAGAGGCTTTTAGCCAATAAAGTCCTTAGGCCCAAGAGAGTGCTTACCTGCTCTGAGTCCCCACAAGCCCACAGAGCTATATACACTTGCTGATAGTTTCAGTTTCAGGTCAGAAAGCAAACACAGATATCAGTGTGGTTATGTGTTTTAAAGCGCAGTTTTCCCAGGGAAGAACCTACTTTTGCCGCTTAGCACTTTGAAGCCTTATCGGTGCATTTGCTGAAGGTAAAGTGTAGGGAACCAAATATATATACTCTCACAGTTGTTTTTGAGCCTAACATAACTGCCTCCATGTTAACCACTGAATCACCTCACTGGCATGAACGTGCCATTACCCATGACAATGGCCTTGAGCAGAGAGGTGGCATAATCCGTCGCCTAGCTACATCTTGTGACAGCTTGTGATATATGGATCTGCTCTGAAGCCAACTGTATCCTTATCTCAAGACATCCTGTCACAGTAATTGCATGCTCTGGAATTCCCCCAAATAATTGCCCCCCCTTTTTGTCTTTATATGTGCTGACTATGCCTAAAAGAAACGAGACCTTGACAAGCCTCTGCTTGGTCTCCTTTCTGCGCCTCTTTTGTCCCATTTCCAGGTATTTCCCCTTCTCGAGCTCTGCTAATTATGAGCCCTGCTGGCCGGGGCAAGTGGCACCTGAACGTGGGGTTCGAGACACAGGGTCTTCACCTGGTGGACGCTGCTCAGAAGATCGGCCGATCGACCCCAGGACCTCCGCCTTGTTGGTGAGTTTGGCTCTGCGTACTGTCAGCTCAGACTGACCCATCTGAGAAAGCGACCTGTGAGGTAAGTGAGCAGCTCAAAATATGGGACAAAAATTAAGTAAACATCAGTTGTTTGTTGAATACTTAAAATCTTCCTTAAAGACGCGGGGAGTTCGGGTTAAGAAAAAGGATTTAATTAAGTTTTTCAAATTTGTAGAAGAGAATTGACCTTGGTTTCCTCTTGAAGGAACCATCAACGAGAAAAGTTGGAATAGAGTCAAAGATTCTTTTAATGATTATTATAGAGTCTTTGGGCCCGAAAAGGTCCCAATACAGGCCTTTTCTTATTGGAATATGATTAATGAGATATTGAAATGGAGACATTTTCACCCTGATGTTAAAGATGCCATTTCTGAATCTGAGAAATTTTTGAAAGCCGAATTTAAAAAGGATCAACTTCCTTCACCCCTTCTCACCCCCCTCTCCCTTCGCATAATCCTTTTCCCTGTCCCTCCGTTATCATTCCAATAATAGAACCAAAGAATTCTCATCCACTCCCCACTAGAGCCAGAATCTATCTACCCTGCCTTGACTGAATTTAATTCCCCTCCTGCTAATGATGAAAATGTTCACATTTCTGATCCGCCTCCTTTACCATTCCAGGTATAACCCCCTCCCTATCCTTCTCCCCAACCTTCGCCCTTTTGTGCTCCAGCCCTAGATCTTTCAGGTTCTATGAATCCCAACCTCCAAGCCCTTACCCGACAAACCAAAGTGAAACTCTCTGAGGAAATAAAATCCCTCCGAGAATTTTTACAAATTCAAAAGGAACATAATGATCTCATAGAACAGGTCCGTTCCCTAAATCTTGATCTAACAGATTCCCCTTCTAAACAATTAAAAGTCCCTCATAAAGCTAAAGTTAAGCCCAAAACATCTCAAGTTTTCCCAGTGCTTCGTTCGCGCGTAACCCTAGCCGACGAAGATAGCCCTCCCCACAGGAAGACGAGCAACATAGTTCTGATGAGAACCCAGGGGAGGCCAAAAAAAAATGACCAAGAATCCCCAAATCCTTCTGATCTACCTAGTCAATCTGGAAATTCAAAATATCGCAAATTAAAATTCAAGCATATTAAAGATCTTAAGAGTGCTACCGCCCTCTATGGGCCATCAGCTCCTTTTACATTGTCCCTCACTGAGTCTCTTAATGATGGGGGATTGCTCACTCCTAATGATTGGCATCTTTTGACCAAAGCTGTTCTCACCCGTGGAGATTTTTACTTTGGAAAGCAGATTTCACTGAGAGATGCCAAGTGATAGCCTGCCGTAATTCTAATACAGGGGGCAACTCAAAAACCTGGACACTTTCAAAAATGTTAGGCAATGCTCCTCATGACTCCAATGAGAAACAAGCTCAATTTCCCTCCAGTTTATTAAGTCAGATTAAAGACGCTGCCTTTTCAGCTTGGAGGAGTCTACCCTCTAAAGGGTCAATGACTTCCTCACTCTCTAATATCCGTCAGGGCACCAATGAGCCATATAGTGATTTTGTGGGGTGATTAACTGACACCGCAGAAAAACTATTTGGCCTGGAAGAAAATGAAAGTGAATTCATTAAACAGCTAGCCTACGAAAATGTAAACCCAGCCTGTCAGACAGCATTACGTGGACAGTGCCACGGTAAAGAACTCTCTGAATATATTAAGATTTGCTCTGGAATTGATCCTGCCTCCCATAATATTGCTTTAGCCATCGGGGCCACACTAAAGGCATCCCCCTTCACGCTCCTCATTTAAAAATTGTTACAATTGCAAACAACCTGGCCATTTCTCCTGAGAGTGTATAGCTGCTCGAGCCGAGCGCCCGCCTCCCAATACTCTTTGTCCTCGTTGCAAGAAAGGCAAACATTGGGAGTCCCACTGTTTTTCAAAAACTGATGCCCAAGGCAACCCCCTAACTCCGCGGTTGGGAAACTTCTTGCGGGCCCAGCCCCGGGGCCCCACTCCCTCCACACAGACCATGGGGATTGGTCGGTCTGGTCTCCAAAAACCCATGTTTTTGAACTCTCAAGAGCCACCGTAGGCAGCGCAGGACTGGACCTGTGTTCCGCCTCCACAACAATATTAATCCCTGATGAAGGTATAAAAATTCTCCCCACTGGTGTTTATGGTCCCCTACCTCCCAATACCTTTGGCCTCATATTAGGCAGAGGCTCCTCAGTCTTACTGGGACTTCATGTTCTCCCTGGAATTATAGATAATGATTATACTGGTGAAATAAAAATTTTAGCTACAGCCCCTTCTGGGCCCCTCACTGTTCATTTGGGACAAAGAATTGCCCAATTAGTCCTACTCCCTCTAAATTACTCCAACTCCTGTCATAAAGCAAAAAGGGGTCCTCGAGGCTTCGGACACTCCAATGCTTTTTGGGTTCAACAAATATCCACTGATAGACCTCTCTTAAAATTAAAAATAGAAGGAAAAAATTTTGAGGGCCTCATTGATACCAGTGCTGACGCCTCCATAATATCTCAGAAACACTGGCCCCCTTCTTGGCCTTTACAGGCTTCAATCACCCATCTACAGGGTATTGGTCAATCTTCAAACCCCCTACAGAGTTCACAAATCTTGCACTGGATTGATTCTGAAGGGAATCAGGGAACCTTTCAACCTTATGTTGTGCCTCATTTACCTGTTAATTTATGGGGATGTGATATATTATCCCAAATGCAGCTTTATATGTGTAGCCCTAATGAGGCTATTACCCACCAAATGTTAAAACAAGGATTTCTCCCTGGACAAGGATTAGGAAAGAACTCAGAAGGAATAACTCAACCCCTTCTCAATGAATCAAAAACTGATCATACGGGAATAGGTTTTAAAATTTTTCCCTAATGGCCATTGACATGCCTACTCCCCATGCTGATAAAATTTCTTGGAAAAATGACTCCCCAGTGTGGGTTGATCAATGGCCTCTCTCTTCGGAAAAATTATCAGCTGCTACCTTGTTAGTGCAGGAACAACAAGCTGCTGGTCATATTGAACCTACCACGTCTCCTTGGAATACTCCAATTTTTATTATTAAAAAGAAAACTGGAAAATGGAGATTACTCCAAGATCTGAGAGAAATTAATAAGACCATGATTCCCATGGGGGCTCTTCAACCTGGGTTGCCCACCCTCATAGCTATCCTGACAGGATATTCTAAAATAATCATTGACTTTAAAGATTGTTTTTTCAATATTCTCCTCCACCCTGAAGATCACAAGCGCTTTGCCTTCAGCCTACCCATCACTAATTTTCAAGGACCTATGCCTAGATATCAATGGAAAGTTGTCCCTCAAGGTATGGCTAACAGTCCTACACTATGTCAAAAATTTGTTGCTCAGGCAATTGATCCCCTCAGGACAAAATGGCCCTCTATCTATATCATACATTATATGGATGATATCCTCCTAGCTAGTCCTAATAATGATTCCCTCCTTACATGTTCACAAGAAATGTCTCAGGCCCTTACTGCCCTGGGACTACAAATAGCTCCTAATAAAATTCAACATAAATCTCCCTATTTCTTTTTGGGATTCGAATTATTTGCCAATAAAATCCTTACCCAAAAAATACATCTTAAGACTGATCATTTAAAGACCCTTAATGATTTCCAAAAATTATTAACACTAAAGGCATCCCCCTTCACGCTCCTCATTTAAAAATTGTTACAATTGCAAACAACCTGGCCATTTCTCCTGAGAGTGTATAGCTGCTCGAGCCGAGCGCCCGCCTCCCAATACTCTTTGTCCTCGTTGCAAGAAAGGCAAACATTGGGAGTCCCACTGTTTTTCAAAAACTGATGCCCAAGGCAACCCCCTAACTCCGCGGTTGGGAAACTTCTTGCGGGCCCAGCCCCGGGGCCCCACTCCCTCCACACAGACCATGGGGATTGGTCGGTCTGGTCTCCAAAAACCCATGTTTTTGAACTCTCAAGAGCCACCGTAGGCAGCGCAGGACTGGACCTGTGTTCCGCCTCCACAACAATATTAATCCCTGATGAAGGTATAAAAATTCTCCCCACTGGTGTTTATGGTCCCCTACCTCCCAATACCTTTGGCCTCATATTAGGCAGAGGCTCCTCAGTCTTACTGGGACTTCATGTTCTCCCTGGAATTATAGATAATGATTATACTGGTGAAATAAAAATTTTAGCTACAGCCCCTTCTGGGCCCCTCACTGTTCATTTGGGACAAAGAATTGCCCAATTAGTCCTACTCCCTCTAAATTACTCCAACTCCTGTCATAAAGCAAAAAGGGGTCCTCGAGGCTTCGGACACTCCAATGCTTTTTGGGTTCAACAAATATCCACTGATAGACCTCTCTTAAAATTAAAAATAGAAGGAAAAAATTTTGAGGGCCTCATTGATACCAGTGCTGACGCCTCCATAATATCTCAGAAACACTGGCCCCCTTCTTGGCCTTTACAGGCTTCAATCACCCATCTACAGGGTATTGGTCAATCTTCAAACCCCCTACAGAGTTCACAAATCTTGCACTGGATTGATTCTGAAGGGAATCAGGGAACCTTTCAACCTTATGTTGTGCCTCATTTACCTGTTAATTTATGGGGATGTGATATATTATCCCAAATGCAGCTTTATATGTGTAGCCCTAATGAGGCTATTACCCACCAAATGTTAAAACAAGGATTTCTCCCTGGACAAGGATTAGGAAAGAACTCAGAAGGAATAACTCAACCCCTTCTCAATGAATCAAAAACTGATCATACGGGAATAGGTTTTAAAATTTTTCCCTAATGGCCATTGACATGCCTACTCCCCATGCTGATAAAATTTCTTGGAAAAATGACTCCCCAGTGTGGGTTGATCAATGGCCTCTCTCTTCGGAAAAATTATCAGCTGCTACCTTGTTAGTGCAGGAACAACAAGCTGCTGGTCATATTGAACCTACCACGTCTCCTTGGAATACTCCAATTTTTATTATTAAAAAGAAAACTGGAAAATGGAGATTACTCCAAGATCTGAGAGAAATTAATAAGACCATGATTCCCATGGGGGCTCTTCAACCTGGGTTGCCCACCCTCATAGCTATCCTGACAGGATATTCTAAAATAATCATTGACTTTAAAGATTGTTTTTTCAATATTCTCCTCCACCCTGAAGATCACAAGCGCTTTGCCTTCAGCCTACCCATCACTAATTTTCAAGGACCTATGCCTAGATATCAATGGAAAGTTGTCCCTCAAGGTATGGCTAACAGTCCTACACTATGTCAAAAATTTGTTGCTCAGGCAATTGATCCCCTCAGGACAAAATGGCCCTCTATCTATATCATACATTATATGGATGATATCCTCCTAGCTAGTCCTAATAATGATTCCCTCCTTACATGTTCACAAGAAATGTCTCAGGCCCTTACTGCCCTGGGACTACAAATAGCTCCTAATAAAATTCAACATAAATCTCCCTATTTCTTTTTGGGATTCGAATTATTTGCCAATAAAATCCTTACCCAAAAAATACATCTTAAGACTGATCATTTAAAGACCCTTAATGATTTCCAAAAATTATTGGGGGATATCAATTGGCTCCGCCCCTATTTAAAATTGACCACAGGAGAATTAAAACCCCTTTTTGATATTCTCCAGGGAAATCCCGATCCCAATTCCTTCCGATCATTAGATACCCCTGCCCTTAAAGCCTTACAATTAGTTGAAATAGCTATTCAAAAACAAACTACTACCTTCATTTCCTATAAAGAGCCTCTCTCCTTTATTGTTTTTCCAACCTCACATATGCCCACAGTATTATTTTGGCAAAAAGGACAACTTCTTTGGATTCATTTGCCCACTTCCCCCAAAAAGGTCCTCACCCCCTATATTTCATGGGTAGCTAAGCTTCTATAATTGGCTAGAGAACAAAGCATAAAAATATTTGGTAAAGAACCTGACAAAATTATTCTTCAATATTCATCAGCCCAAATATCGTGGTTAATGCAAAATGATGAACAATGGACTATATCCCTTGTTGCCTTCCCTGGCGTCCTTGATAATCATTATTCTGCTGATAGGTTACTCCAGTTTTTTAAGGTCCATCCAATAATATTTCCCCAGAGGACTTCCCCTCACCCACTCAATAATGCTAGTCTAATTTTTACTGATGGATCTTCTAATGGAATTGCCGCCTTCACTATTGATAATGTTACCTGGAAATCCCCGTCCCCTTATAAATCTGCACAGTTGGTAGAGCTTTATGCTGTTTTACAAGTTTTCAAAAAATGTTCCAATAATCCATTTAATCTTTATGCTGATAGTTCCTATTTGGCCTCCTCTATTCCCTTGTTGGAAACAGTTCCTTATATTAAGCCCACCACCAATGCTACCCCTCTTTTTTCAGAATTACAGAAATTAATTCATCAAAGGAATCATCAATTTGTTATTGGACATATTCGTGCACATTCTGGCCTTCCCAGACCTTTGACAGTGGGAAACAACATAACTGATAAGGCCACCCAGATATTTCTCTCAATCAGCCCAGATTCTGTTAGTCAAGCTCAAAAGGCCCATACACTTCATCATCTTAATGCCCAAACCTTACGTCTTCTCTTTAAAATTACCCGAGAACAAGCTAGACAAATTGTCAAACAATGCCAAAATTGCGTCACCCAATTGCCTTCCCCCCACCTAGGGATCAACCCTAGGGGACTAATACCCAATGAAATCTGGCAGATGGACGTTACTCATGTCCCTTCTTTTGGCAAACTCAAATATCTACATGTCACTATTGATACCTTCAGTGGCTTTATATGTGCCACTCTTCAAACAGGAGAAGCTTCTAAAAATGTTATCTCTCATGTTCTGGTCTGTCTCTCCACCATGGGTAAACCCAATACAATTAAAACAGATAACTGTCCGGCAGACTACACTGGAAAAAATTTTCAAGATTTTTGTAAACAATTACAGATATCACATATAACAGGTATTCCCTATAATCCACAGGGCCAAGGTATTGTCGAAAGGGCCCATCAATCCATCAAGAATACCTTCCATAAATTAAAGACAACTCCTCTCTATCCCGCTGTTGGTTCCCCAAAAAATACCTTATGTCAAGCCTTGTTTGTCCTTAATTTCCTCACTTTGGATATTAATGGAAAGACGGCAGCAGATCGCCTTTGCCACCCTCAAACTGATAAAGAATATGCTAAGGCCATGTGGAAAGATCCTCTTAAGGCTACCTGGAATGGCCCAGACCCTGTCCTTATCTGGGGCCACAGTCATGCTTGTGTCTATGACACATCAAATAAAGCTGCCAGATGGCTTCCTGAAAGGCTCATTAAACAAATAAATTCCATTAATGATCGATCCTCCTGTCCAGGTGAAGAAATTCCCTGAGACTTCCTTTTTATTCCTTATAGATCCTCAAAATCAAGACTTCCTCGGCCATGGATTTCTGTCTTTTGATCTTCATGACCTTCGTTGAAGCTTCCTATGGTGGATTTGGTGATCCAACCAGGCTCGTCTCATCCTTCAACAGCACCAAGGAAACCCATGCCAGTGTCTTGGAGGCACTTCTACCTCCTTTACAGTCCCCCTTACAGGGACCTATCAAAGCCAGGACTGTGGGGATAAATTGGCTTATCTTAAATATCGGAATGGGGCTAAATGGCAATGCATCCCTAAACCTAAGCCACTCCCTCAAGCAAAGGAAGGGGGACTCCCCCCTTGCCCCTGTAATATATTTAAAGAATTTATACATAGCAGCTGTTATACGTCTTATCAGGAATGTGCCTCAGGGGATAAAACATATTATACTGCCACCCTCATTAAGACACAATCAGCATTCTTGGGAGGCGATTGGTCCAATAACCCCCAAGTCCTTGGACAGACCAATAAAGTCATGACTGCCGGATGTTCTGGGACAATTGGACAACGGGTATGTTGGCAATGTTCACCCTCTGTCTATATTACAGATGGAGGCGGTCCACAAGATCAGGTCAAACAATTATATGTCAAGGACCGCATCAATCAAATTATTGAAGCCCAATACCCTTCCCTTAGATATCATCTCTTAGCCAATATCCATTCTCGTATGGAGGATATAATAGATATGGCCACCCTTGATATTTTGGCCCAAACCCACCAACTTTTAAATTTTACTAATCCTTCATTAGCCCAAGATTGTAGGCTCTGCCTTAAACAGGGCCCTCCCATTCCCTTAGCATTTCCTCTACCTAATGTTACCTTTGACCTTAAAATAGATAATTGTTCTATTCTCCCCCCTGTTTTAATATCTTTAGAATCTCCCATATCTTATAATTTTACCCCAACATGTCTTTATAGCCTGCCTTTAAATGATAGTTATGATATAGATGTGGGATTTATTACCTTTATTAATCATACTGTTTGTCAAAAATTTCTAATCGTACTGCCTTATGCTCTGGAAATTATTCTGTTTTCGTTTGTGGTAATAATTATGTATATTCCCTTCTACCTCAAAATTGGACGGGTGCATGTAAAAGTGCTACTATTTTACCAAATATTGATATTATATCAGGGGACACTCCTGTCCCAATACCCACCTTTGATTTCATAGCTGGATGACATAAAAGAGCAGTCCAATTCATTCCTTTATTAGTTAGTTTAGGGATCTCTACAGCCGTCAGCACCGGGACCACTGGCCTAGGTGTATCTTTACATAAATATGCTAAATTGTCGCGACAATTGATTGATGATGTTCAAACCTTGTCTGAAACAATGCAACACCTGCAAGATCAAATTGATTCCCTTGCAGAGGTTGTCCTTTAAAATAGAAGAGACTTAGATTTACTCACTGCTGAACAAGGAGGAATCTGTCTCGCCCTCCAAGAACAATGTTGTTTTTATGCAAATAAGTCTGGTATTGTCAGGGATAAAATTAAAACCTTATAGGAAGATTTAGAAAAGCACAGAAAAGAATTATATGAAAATCCTTTCTGGACTGGGCTGAATGGATTTTTGCCTTATCTCCTCCCTTTACTAGGGCCTTTATTAGGGCTCTTAATATTATTAACTATAGGGCCTCTATTATTTAATAGACTCATGGCCTTTATCAAACAACAGATAGGTATCATGCAAGCTAAGTCCATCCAAATTAATTACCATCACCTCAATCTACTTGATCAAGGCTATCCAGAGGAGGATTGTCCACCTGACTCCTGCTAAGGAATAATCTCCTTTATGTCCTGATAAACCTCCCTCAGAACCTGTCAGTACCCAGAGCTGACTTATCCCAAAGTGGACACAGGCACCTACAGAGGACCAGGACAAAGTACCTGGGGAAGGACAAGACAAACAAGTCTTATTGGGTCCTTTGAGGAGCAAGCCTGGTTGCATAGGGGCTGATGACTAAAGTCCAAAAAACATTTGTGACTGCCCCTCCCCGAAAATTGGCATCAAAAAAGAACTCAGGGACCCGGCCTCTACTCCCCCTCTATGGGTAAAGCCTACTGAAAAGATCAGGACACCTGGGATAGTCTTTCTAAACTAACTGGCCTCCGCTCCTGGCTTGCATGATATATATCTCTTCATTTATTATTGTAAAAAGGGAGGAGATGTAGGAAACCAAAAGCACCTTCTTGAATTATTTGGAGCCTACCATAACCACCTCCATGTTGACCTGTCTGTTACCCCACAAGCAAAGACATGCCGTTGCCTGTAGTAGCGGCCTTGCTCAACAAATGACCTAATCTGTCACATAGCAACTGTATCCCATCGGGATTGTTATTATACGATATGTTCCTCTTTTATCATCTTGTCATTTTGTGGTTAGCTACTTCCTCTTACAATTTTGTGGGTTTTGCCTTTATATACTACTTGTGTCTGCAAATAAATGAGACCTTGAAAAGCCTGTGCTTGCTCTCCTTCTTTCTGCGCCTCTTTTGTCCCACTTCCAGGTATCTCCCCTTCTCGAGCTCTGCTAATTACAAGCCCTGCTGGCTGGGGCAAAGAACTCCACAGAGAAAGGTGCTGCAACTGTGTGAGTTTACTAGTGAAGTCCAAATCTCATATGGAGTAAAATTGTATTTCTTTTTCTTTGTAGGTCTCTGCTCAGCAGAGATTGGAACACTTTTGTGAGGCACTTGTACCAGAAAGGCTCTTCAGGCCTAAGAGAGTGCCTCGCAGCTCTGAGTGGACACAAGCCTCCACAACACTGTGTACTTGGAGATAGGTTCAGTTTGAGGTTAGAACACAAACACACTTTGCAGAGTGCTTCTGCAGTTTAAACTGCAGTTTTCCCCAGGAAACTGCTTCTTTAACCGCTTAGGCCTTTGAAACCAAAGCGGTTAGTTTCCTGAATGAGAAGAACTCCACAGAGAAAGGTGCTGCAACTATGTGAGTTTACCAGTCAAGTCCACTTCTTATATGGAGTATAATTGTATTCCTTTTTCTTTATAGGTCTCTGCCCAGCAGAGATTGAAATACTGTTGTGAGGCGCATGTACCAGAAAAGCCCATCAGGCCTAAGAGAGTGCCTGGCAGGTCTGAGTGCACACAAGCATCCAATACTCTTTATACTTGGTTATAGGTTCAGTTTCAGGTTAGAACACAAACGCACATTGCTGAGTGCTTCTGTGGTTTAAACTGCAGATTTCCCCATGAAACTGCTTCTTTTGCCACTTAGGCCTTTCAAACCAAAGTTGTTAGTTTCCTAAATGTGAGGAACTCCACAGAGAAAAGTGCTGCAACTGTGTGAGTTTACCAGTGAAGTCCACCTCTTATATGGAGGATAATTGTATTCCTTTTTCTTTGTAAGTGTTTGACAAGCAGAGACTGAAACACTGCTGTGAGGTGCTTGTACCAGAAAAGATCTTCAGGCCTTAGAGAGTGCCTAGCAGCTCTGAGTGCACACAAGCCTCCACAACTCTGTATACTTGGTGATAGGCTCAGTTTAAGGTTAGAACTCAAACGGACTTTGCAGAGTGCTTCTGTGGTTTAAACTGCAGCTTTCCCTGGGAAACTGCTTCTTTCACTGCTTAGGCCTCTGAAAAAAAAGCAGTTAGTTTCATGACTGTGAAGAACTCCACAGAGAAAGGTGCTGCAAATCTGTGAGTTTAACACTGAAATCCACTTCTTATATGGAGTATAATTGGGTTCCTTTTTTTTTTGTAGGTCTCTGCCCAGCAGAGTTTGAAACACTGTTGTGAGGCGCTTGTACCAGAAAAGCCCTTTAGACCTAAGAGTGTGCCTCACAGCTCAGAGTGCACATTAGTCTCCACAACTCTGCATACTTGGTGATAGGTTCAGTTTGAGGTTAAAACACAAACGAACTTTGCAGAGTGCTTCTGTGGTTTCAACTGCAGTTTTCCCTGGGAAACTGCTCCTTTGGCCACTTAGGCATTTGAAACCAAAGAGGTTAGTTTACTGAATGTGAAGAACTCCACAGAGAAAGGTGCTGCAACTGTGTGAGTTTATGACTGAAATCCACCTCTTATGTGGAGTATAATTGTATTCCTTTTTCTTTGTGTGTCTCTGCCCAGCAGAGATTGAAACACTGTTATGAGGTGCTTATACCAGAAAAGCCCTTCAGGCCTAAGAGAGTGCCTAGCAGCTCTGAGCGCACACAAGCCTCCAGAACTCTATATACTTGATGATAGGTTCAGTTTGAGATTAGAACACAAAAGCACTTTGCAGAGAGTTTCTTCGGTTTAAACTGCAGTTTTCCCCAGGAAACTTCTTTGGCAGCTTAGGCCTTTCAAAGGAAAATGGTTACTTTCCTGAATGTGAAGAACTCCACAGATAAAGCTACTGCAACTGTGTGAGTTTACCAGTGAAGTCCACATCTCATATGGAGTATAATTGTATTCCTTTTGATTTGTAGGTCTCTGCCCAGCAGAGATTGACACACTGTTGTGAGGCACTTGACCAGAAAATCCCTTCAAGCCTCAGAGAGTGCCTAGCAGCTCTGAGAGCACACAAGACTCCACAACTCTGTATAGTTGGAGATAGTTTCAGTTTGAGACTAGAACACAAATGCACTTTGCAGAGTGCTTCTGCATTTTAA
This sequence comes from Fukomys damarensis, assembly GCF_012274545.1. NCBI lineage: Eukaryota > Metazoa > Chordata > Mammalia > Rodentia > Bathyergidae > Fukomys > Fukomys damarensis. Next base: position 24,951,926 of record NW_022900923.1, read on the forward strand.
TCTGCAGTTTTCCCTGCGAAACTGCTTCTTTCACCACTTAGGCCTTTCAAAGAGAGAGTTTAGTTTCCTGAATGTGAAGAACTTCACAGAGGAAGGTGCTGCAACTGTGTGAGTTTACCAGTGAAATCAACGTCTTATATGGAGTATAATTGTATTCCTTTTTCTTTATAGGTCTCTGCCCAGCAGTGACTGAAACACTTTTGTGAGGCACTTGTACCATAAAAGCCCTTCAGGCCTAAGAGTGTGCCTTGCATCTCTGAGTTCTCAGAAGCCTCCACAACTCTGTGCACTTGCTGATAGGTTCAGTTTGAGGTTAGAACACAAACGCCCTTTGCAGAGTGCTTCTGTGGTTTAATCTGCAGTTTTCCCACTGAAACTGCTTCTTTAACTGCTTATGCCTTTCAAATCAAAGTGGTTAGTTTCCTGAATGTGAAGAACTGCACAGATAAAGGTGCTGCAACTGTGTGCGATTACTGGTGCAGTCCACATCTCATATGGGGTATAATTGTATTCCTTTTTCTTTGTACCTCTCTGCCCAGCAGAGATTGAAACAGTGTTGTGAGGCGCTTGTACCAGAAAAGCCATTCAGGCAGAAGAGAGTGCCTAGCAGCTCTGAGTGGACACAAGCCTCCACAACTCTGTATACTGGGAGATAGGTTCAGGTTGAGGTTAGAACACAAATGCAATTTGCAGAGTGCTTATGTAGTTTAAACTGCATTTTTCCCCATGAAACTGCTTCTTTCACGTCTTAGGCCTTTCAAACCAAAGCGATTAGTTTCCTGAATGTGATGAACTTCACAGAGGAAGGCGCAGTAACTGTGTGAGTTTACCAGTGAAGTCCACATCTCATATGGAGTAAAATTGTATTCCTTTTTCTTTGCAGGTCTCGAACCAGCATAGATTGAAACACTGTTGTGGGGCGCTTGTAGCAGAAAAGCCCTCCAGGACTAAGAAAGTGCCTATCAGCTCTGAATGCACATTAGCCTCCACTAACCTGTATTCTTGATGACAGGTTCAGTTTGAGGTTAGAACACAAATGTACTTTGCAGAGTGCTTCTGCAATTTTAACTGCAGTTTTCTCCAGGAAACTTCTTCTTTCACCTCTTAGAACTTTCAAACCAAAGTGGTTAGTTTCCTGAATGTGAACAACTCCACAGATAAAGGTGCTGCAACTGTGTGCATTTACCAGTGAAGTCCGCATCACATATGGAGTATAATTGTATTCCTTTTTCTTTGTACCTCTATGTCCAGCACAGAATGAAACACTGTTGTGAGGCACTTGTCCCAGAAAAGCCCTTCAGTCCTAAGAGAGTGCCTAGCAGCTCTGAGAGCACACAAGCCTCCCCAACTCTGTATAGTTGCAGATAGGTTTAGTTTGAGATCAGAACACAAATGCACATTGCAGAGTGCTTCTGCAGTTTAAACTGCAGTTTTCCCCAGGGAAATTGCTTATTTCACCACATAGGCCTTTGAAACCAAAGCGGTTAGTTTCCTGACTGTGAAGAACTCCACAGAGAACGTTTCTGAAACTCTGTGAGATTACCAGCGAAGTCCACATGTTATATGGATTATAATTGTATTTCTTTTTCTTTGTAGGTCTCTGACCAGCAGAGTTTGAAACACTATTGTGAGATGCTTGTGCCAGAAAAGCCCTTCAGGCCTAAGAGAGTGCCTAGCAGCTCTGAGTGCAAACAAGCCTCCACAACTCTGTATACTTGGTGATAGGTTCAGTGTGAGGTTAGAACACAAACGCAATTTGCAGAGTGCTTCTGTGGTTTAAACTGCAGTTTTACCCAGGAAACTGCTTCTTTTGCCATATAGGTCTTTTAAACCAAAGTAGATAGTTTCCTGAATGTGAGGAACTCCACAGAGAAAGGTGCTGCAACTGTGTGAAGTTACCAGTGAAGTCCACATCTTATATGGAGTATAATTATATTACTTTTTCTTTGTAGGTCTCTGAGCAGCAGAGATTGAAATACTCTTGTGAGGCACTTGTACCAGAAAAGTATTTCAGGCCTAAAATAGTTCCTAGCAGCTCTCAGTGGACACAAGCCTAAAATACTCTGTTTACCTGGTGATAGGTTCAATTTGAGAATAGAACACAAACACCCTTTGCAGAGTTTTGCTGCCATTTCAACTGCAGTTTTCCAAGGGAATCTGCTTCTTTCACTGCTTAGGCCTTTCAAACCAAAGCGGATACTGTTCTGAATGTGAAGAACTCCACAGAGATAGGTGCTGCAATTGTGTGAGTTTACCAGTGAAGTCCAAATTTTACATTGTGTATAATTGCATTCCTTTTTATTTTTAGGTCTCTGCTCAGCAGAGATTGAAACACTATTGTGAGGCAATTGAACCAGAAAAGCCCATCAGGTCTAAGAGAGTGCCTAGCAGCTCTGAGTGCACTCAAGCCTCCATAACTCGGTATACTTGGTGATAGGTTCAGTTTGAGGTAAGAAAACAAATGCACTTTGCAGAGTTCCTC
>NW_022900923.1:24954907-24972593 GCF_012274545.1 Fukomys damarensis
TCACAGTGATGTATTTGCAGCCATGTTTATAGCAGCACAGTTTGTAATAGCTAAAACTTTGAAACAGCCCATTTGCCCATCAGTTGGAAACTGGATAAGGAAGATGTGGTTTTTCTATAAAATGGAATATTACTCAACCATAAAGAATGAGAAAGTAGATTCATTCATAGGAAAATGGGTACATATTGAAGATATACTCCTAAGTGAAATAAATAAGTCGTACATGTGTAAATACAGAATATTTTCTCTGGTGTGAATAAACTGCAATAATACATAAGATCCTAATAAGATTACTGGCATTGTGAAATGGGAAGAAAAGGGCTAAAGTTGTAGGGAAGGTGGAATGGGTAGGGGAACAATAATAAGGGAAAAGAAAATAATGTGAGATAATGAGAAAATGGAAATAAAGTGTTTGTAGATGCAGAGTGGATGAGGAGGTGAAGGGAGGGCAGGGACAAGGGAAAATAATGAGAACCAACACCTGTCATGTAGAGGTGCAAGATCCCAACAATGAATGTAACTGTACTGTATCCCTAAAATGTACCAATAAACTCAATTAAAGCTAAAAAAAATGGAAAAGGAAATAGAACTTAATTCTGTTTCCACAGGTAGACTGTGTCTGTCTTAGGCGAGGACCATCAGATGAAATCTCTTACTCGTCATCAAGCAATGGCATATCTCTTTTCCCATATTCTGTCTTAGGTTGAATATTTCTCTATGGTCCTCTTACCCATCTTTGACTACCAGCCTCTGTTTCCCTATCTTTTCTGAAGAGCCAGCATGGCAGCGAGAACACTCCCAGCAGGTTGTGTATCTGTCCGTCACTTGAGGAGACAGTATCCTGCATAAAACCAATGAGAACCAATAAAAGGACATTGAAAGCACTGGATACAGAGTGTGTGAGGCTTTGAAACATGCCACAGGGGTCCAGCCCCTGCAACTGGTCAGCAATAAAAGTGGTCATATCCTGATAAGGAACAGGTGCCAATGATTTATCCAAAGTGGATGCAATATCCTGTAGCAAGTCGTCCACATTGATGGACAGGTTATTGTGAAAATCTTGTAAATGATATTTAATCTGATCCCACTTATATCGATTGCACAGATGGGGGGGTGACACAAACTTGTGAGGAATTCCAATCACATTGTAGCATAACCTGATGTTGAAGGGCAACTATCTGCCTCCCAGCCATTTCACAGTTTGTTGTAAGTCTTCAAACTTAGATTCCAATTCCTGATCAATAGCAGATTGTTTCAACCATAGCTGGTGTGAATCTTTCTGCCAAGTTTGTACAAAATCATGTGTCTATACTGCAGTCTGTAGGGCCACTCTAGCAACCGCAGCTGTAGCTGCCACAGCAATGAGCCCTAAGACCAGTAGTACCAACTCAAGAACAAAATGCTTCAAGTGGCGATATAATTTAGACAGAATTTGATAAGCTAAGCCCCCATAGGGGTCAGCTTGCCAGGGCTGAGTAAGACTGACTGGCAGCCAGGTGCCCATCTAGGCTTTCAACAGAAAAATGGAATCATAAGCAGCATCAAAAGGAACAGAAGCATTAAGGCAGGTATACAATCTACATTCAGAACAAGTTACACTTCTTTCAGATAAATTGAAACTAGCATATCCTATCATAATAACAAATGGAAATTTTACACAACAGCTTACACAAAAACTAGAGTTATAAGTAAAATTATACTCAGAATAGGAATGGGAGGTGCCAGCAAATTTTCCCTTCCAAGTAACCCAGTGATGGGGTGCAGCAGGAAGATTCCAAAGGTCCCATTGTTCTGGGCTCAGTGGAGTGAGGAGTTGTGGCCAAGGTGGCATGAGGCCCCCTTCGTGCCAGGCAAGAAGTCCACCTTTTCTTCCTGTGTGCATAGTTCTTTTAGTAATATTCCAAGAGACATTCCCAAGATAATCACAAAAGGTGGAATTAATATCTTCTGAACAGTTAGGCAAGAATTTACCATGTGGTCCCCAATCTACCCATACCAATTTTGTATTATTCTTACTGATTAATTTACCATGAGGTCCCTGACACCTGGACCAATGAGCAGGTGTATACACATAATTTTTATAAGTAATCATAAGACAGAAGGGATTAGAAGCCTTTCCCAAAATCTTTGTAGTATTCAATTCAGATTCAGCAAATGTATAAGTTTGCAATAAGCCTGTAAGAGTACAAGTAGTTTGGAGGGCAGGCAAAATATAAGCCCAGGATTGTAAGGCAATATCTAAACACAACGTGGAGTTTCCTACACTTAAGGGTGTTATATTATATCCCAAAGTAAGATTAATGATTGTAAATTCCTCTTTTAGAAAATTGGGATTACCTGTGCCCCAAGGGCCAGGAGTGTGTACAGTATCATTGCAGTACAATGGAGGTCCAGATCCAGTCCATTCCACAAGGCGAAGTAAAGGTGGATAAGGTACATAAGCCCAATAAGTGTGATTATGCCCCATTACCTGGGAAGTGCATGTAAGGACAACAAGCATAGCAAGAAACAGGTGCTCTGGTGGATGAGCTTTTCCAGTAGTGGCCACAATTCATTCTGCTTTTTGAGTGAGGCTCTTAATTTGGCCCCTTGTTGGTGGATCGATACCCGTCTTTTTCTTTCCCTTGCTTACGATGGCAGGGGCAACTACATAATGAGTGATGTCAGGTCCCTTCTGAGTTGCAACTTCCAGTTCTGGGAGAAAGTCCAGTTCAGGAGGTGGAGGCTTCTGTTTGAGAGTGAGGTGCCGGCCAAAGGGTCCATGTTGGAATCCAGACATTTTCAGAATCAACAGAGATGTAGGCATATCCTGGTCCCAGGGCAAGGACTTTCTCGGGGACCCAGTCACTCAACTCCTGCAATTTCACTTGAGCAAAAAAAGGTAATTGTAAAGAAGAAGAGAGAGAAGATTGTAAAGTAGATGTGAAGTGTCTTTGTGCTCTGGATAGTGGATCAGCAGTGCAAGGCAGATTAAGAAAGTTAATGACATACAAGGCAAGATGCAAGCATGCAGTTGGGGAAGTACACTCACCTCAAGGGCAATTCCCCCTTTTAATTTTTGTTAGCTGTAATTTGATAATATAATAAGCGCGCTCAATGATAGCTTGCCCTTGGGGATTGTGAGGTATTCCCGTCACATGGATAATGTCCCATGTTTTGCAAAATTATTTAAAAGCATGAGAGTTATAAGCAGGACCATTATCTGTTTTTAGTTCAGCAGGAACACTGTCAACAGCAAAGGCAGAGCACAAGAAGTTTTTCATGTGAGAAGTTTTCTCTCCTGGCTTGGCCGCAACCCATATGAATCCTGAAAAGGTATCAATAACAACATGAATATATTTAAACCTGCCAAAAGGAAGAAAGTGAGTAACATCCATTTGCCAAATCTGATTATGAGCACAACCTCTGGGATTAGTGCTGGGAGGAGTCTGTCTCAGGTGCAGAGGACGGCAAACAGGACAGGTCCTCATAATCCACTTGGCTGTGGTGAAAGGAATTTTCCATTTCTGATGTAATCATCCTGCTTTAGAATGTAACATTTGGTGTTCTTCTTCAGCAGAAGTAAAGGCAACAGTTGATAATTTATCAGCACAATCATTACCATAAGTGAATGGACCTGGGAGTTGGGTATGAGAATGAATATGGGTGATGAACACGGGATTAACTCTTTCTTGGAGGAGCTATTGAATAGCCTGTAATAATTGAAAAACAGGAGAAGGAGAGGCAAGGAGTACGGCTATGGGAAGCAGAGGGAAAACACAGGCTACATATTGAGAATCTGTAACTATAGTCACACGTTTAGAAATATTGAACAGCACACAAAACACAGCAAATAATTTGTTGAGTAGAAGAATAGGGAGTAGACTGTGTAAAGAAGAGCTGCTGATCTCTAAATATTGATATCTTATTAGTTTAGCAGCATCAGTGAAAAAAATTTCTGCTGAAGAAATGGGGGATAAAGAAACAATAGAAGAAATAATCCAGTTATGTTAGGACAAAAAAGACAACAAGGGATCACGAGGTAAATGAAATAAAATTTTTCTGTAGAAATCAGCCAAAGCAATCTGAAAATTGGAAGAGAATCAGTGTAAAGTTTGAAACTGGTATAAAGTGAGGGGCCAGTGAATAGCATCAGGGTCAACACCTTTTAACTGTATTACCAGAGTTTGCCCTGAAACAATAAGAGGCAATTAGTTCAAAATACTGCATGATTTTGTGGGGAGGCTGAACAGGGAGATAAATCCATTCAACAGGAGAGTTTGCTTGATAAAGAAGTCCTGTGGAACTGTCAGGAGTGTTAATGACAAGAAAAGAAAGAGGCAATTCATCACAAATAGGAAAAGTAAACCGAGATTGTAAAGCACTTTCAATGATTTGCAATTCTTTTATAGCCTTTTCAGAAAGGTTTGGTGGGCTGTCCTGATAATGTAGAAAACAAGTTAAGCAATTGGTAATTAGGGATTACTAATATAGGATGGATCCAATTGATATCTCCCTATAGTTTTTGAAAATCATTTAGAGTTTATAAAGATTTTCTTTGAAGAGTATTTTTTTGAGGTTGAATCTTACATGCCTGTAATCTGAATCCTAAATAGGAGTAAGGATCATCAGTTTGAATTTTTTTCTGGAGCAATTTGAAGCCCATGATATTCTAAGTCTCTTTTGGCATCAGAAAGCAGAGCCTGTAATTTCAATTTATCCTTATAGGTGAATAAGATATCATCCATGTAATGTATGATGTAACAATCAGAATATTCATTGCGTACTGATTGTAAAGCCTGAGATACAAATAATTGACACATGGTAGGAGAATTCATCATTCCTTGAGGCAACACTGTCCATTGATATCGTTGCCTAGGTGGTGCATTATTGATAGAGGGTAGGGAAAAGGCAAAGTACTTCCGATCATTGGGATGTAAAGGAATAGTATAGAAGCAATCTTTTAAATCTATAACAATCAAATGCCAATCTTGAGAAATTACAGAAGGAGAAGGGAGTCCTGGCTGCAGAGCCCCCATGGGAAACATTGAATTATTTACTTGTCACAAATCAATTAACAATCACCAATTACCTGATTTTTCTTGATAACAAAAATAGGAGAATTCCAAGGGGATAGTGAAGGCTCTATATGTCCTCTTTGTAATTGTTCTGTAACAATACCATGTGTGGCCTGCAATTTTTCCTTAGTAAGGGGCCACTGATCAACCCATATAGGGTCTTCAGATTTCCAGGATATTTTAATAGGAGTCAATGGTGCAGGCCGTTCAGTGGCCCCTACGAAAAAGAAAAGGAGAGAGTAGCCTTCCACTGTCCTAATAAGTCTTGTCCCCACAAGTTGAAAGGAATGTCTAAAATATATGGTTGTAAATATGCAGATTGATTATCAGGCCCTTCAACCAGAAGCAACTGGGATGATTGGAGTGTATAGAGGCCAGCAGAGCCCACTCCAGTTATGGCACAATAAACTCAGTTATATGGCCATTTAGAGGGCCTGTGTTTTTTGGCAATAATAGAAACATCTGCACCAGTATCAGCAAGCCCAGAAAATTTTTTGCCTTGAATAGTTATTTCAAATGTAAGTTTAACATTGGAAATAGGAGTAGCCCAAAATACCTGAGGGCTGGTGCTGCCAAATCCTCCCTGACAAGTTCCATTCCTTGTTTTGGTTTTAACATAAGGTAACAACAGCAATTGAGCAATAGTATCTCCTGCAGAAATCACCCAGTGTATAGGGGAGTGCAGGACAAGTTGAATTTCATCTGTAAAATCAGAATCTATAACCCCTGGCCAAACAATGATTCCCTTAGTAGTTAAACTGCTTAGTCCTAATATCAGTCCTACTGTATTTTCAGGTAATGGGCCGTATATTCTAGTGGGTATTTTAATAGGGATAAAAGAAGGCACTAGTTCACAGTCTATATGGGAGGGAAGGTCCAGCCTGGCACTTCCCCTTGTGGCATGGAGGAGGGAGCTGATGGTTGAAGTGTGGTTGGATGACTCATCAGGAACCAGGCTGGTTTTTGTTTGTTGGAGGGAGGGATGGCTGGCTGCCTTCCTTCCTCCTGTTTCCCAGAACGGGGTGTGTGTGTGTGTGTGTGTGTGTGTGTGTGTGTGTGTGTGTGTGTGTGCTGACTGGCTTTGTTAGCTTAAGAACAACAGCACTCACTAGCCCAATGATAGTCGAGATGACAGCAAGGGCAAGGCCCAGGAGGGCCTTTTTTAGAAGTTTTATTTTTTGCTGTTCCTGGGGACAATTTTTCTTTAAATGCCCAGGCTGTCCACACCCAAAGCAAGCATTAGCCTTTCGCTCAGCAGATAATGCAGCCGCCATAATGTGTGCTTTGTGTTCCTGGGTGCCTACATTCCTGCACATCTTTATGAAATCATAAATAGTTCCTGAATCTTTGATTGGAAGTATTAGCCTCTGACAGTCCTCATTAGCATTTTCATAAGCCAAGATCTTTTTTAATTGTTGTCTGGCTTCTTCACCCACCACACTCCGTTCAATGGCAACCTCCAAATGGGCGATGAAGTCCACATAGGCTTCATCTGCTCATTGAACAATTTTCATATAGCTGAGCCAGACTCACCAGAAGGGGTAATGCGGTCCCAGACTTCTAGGGCAAGTTCAGCAACAGTTTCCAAAAACTCAGGAAACCCGAAAGCCTCTGCTGCCAAGTCAGATGGATTGGCCATAATCCCAGTGCCTGTAAACCATTCAAAAGTTATATGACCCCTAGCATTGCCTTGCATAGCATTTTTGTCTAGCCTGATCATCATACCAAGCCTTCCACTGTAAATACTCCCCGGAGTCTGCAAGGTATGTCACAAAACCTTAAGATCATGCAGAGCCAAGTTACAATCAGGTTTAACATAAGCAGAAAGCATTTGTTTTGAATAAGCAGAATGAGGGCCATACTGAGAGATTGCCTTTTTTAATCCCGCCAGAGTTTGCCAGTCCATGCCTATATGAACACCAACAATTTGTTCCACACCATCAGCATTTTCTTCCACTCGAGAAATGACGGGAACACATGGGAGTCTTCCTGGAAAGGAGCAAGCCATTCAAATTTATCAAGTAAGGCAGAATGAGAGCACAAGGACTGGTTAGGTTTTTTTGTTTTATAATTTAAGTTTTGGGTATAATTGCACTCATTAGCAAAACCATCAGTAAATTTGATGACAGGATAATTCTGAATAGTTTTCTGTTTACAACAATCAGTCTGTATGGAAACCAAAAATGCTTTTGAGTCAGATTGGAGAGGTGCAGGAGGCTCACAGGGATCTGAGCCAGAAATAATTAGCTCAGAATCTTATGCAGTTTGTTTTAGAATTTGTTTAGCTTTTCCCACTATTTTATGTTTAGCCTCAGGGTTATCAAGTACATATTCATATAAAGATGCTGCCGCAACATCATAAATATTAGAGGGATGACCAGATGGAAATGGTGCCAGGACAGCTTGAATTAGGGCCCATACTGGCCTGAAATCAACTGGAATTTGTTCCCCTTGGCTCCACCCTTGTTCAACATTGGTCTTAATCTGTTTCCAGGTATCATCATCCATGGTGCCTTCTTCTGGGAGCCATGGATTGTATTTTCTGGCAACACAAAGACAATCCTCTATCCTTTTTTTAGAAATTTTCACCTCTGCTGTTTTAAAGAGATGATGCAGCAGGGGAAGGAAAGTTCCAAACTTTCCTTGATTTTGCCCCATCCCCAAGGTTGTGTCTGACTCACCACTCGCATTGTTCCTGATTCTGTTTCCTGTTTCTGGATTCTGCGGAGGCCCTTTTCAGGTGCCACTTGTTGAGTTCTCCTTCTAGAGGAGAGGACTTGGGGATACGACTGCAGACACAATGAATGACCAAAAGCTGATGGCTAATGGCAAAGTTTATTTTTAATGCAGGGCGTTATATACTAGTTTCAAGGCCACACACACAAGCATGATCTCAGTGATTGGTAACAAACCTTAATCACAAGGAGGTATGAGTAAGATAAACAATCAGTCACAAGAAGTGACAAGCAGATATACACTGTTTAAGCTAATAATATAACATCAAGATAAGACATCTGTTTATGACCAGAAGGGAGTGTAAATCAGGAACAAGAACAAACTCAGAGTTCAGGGGTTTGTTTGTAGGTCAAGGGACTGGCTCCAGTACATCACCTTTGGCACACCTGTGACCCAGTGAGGACCAGCATTCCGGGACTTGGGGTCAGCACTTCAGCCGGACATCCTCTCATGCCCCAACATAAGTCAATAAATGTAATACATTATATTTAAAAAGTCAAGGACAAAAACAACATGATCCTCTCAAAGGATGCAGAAAAAGCATTTGACAAAATTCAACATTGATTCATGATAAAAACTCTGCAAAAAAATGGAATAGATGGTCTATATCTCAACTTAATAAAGGCTATCTATGAAAAACCAACAGCCAACATCATATTAAGTGGGCAAAAACTGAAAACCTTCAACTGAAAATCAGGAGCAAGACAAGGATGCCCACTATCACCACTCCTCTTTGATATAGTTCTGGAAACACTAGCCACATCAATTAGACAAGAGAAAGAAATTAAAGCAATAAAGATAGGAAAGGAAGAAGTTAAACTGTCATTATATGCTGATGATATGATACTCTACATTGAAGACCCCAAAAACTCCACCAAAAGATTTCTAGGCTTAATTGACACTTTTAGCACAGTAGCTGGATACAAGGTCAACACCCAGAAATCAACAGCCTTCTTGTACACAAATAACAGACTCACTAAGAGAGAAATTAGGGAAACAATTCCTTTCACAATAGCTTCCAAAAGAAATGAAGTATCTAGGAATCAATCTAATGAAAGGAGCAAAAGACCTCTACACTGAAAACTACAGCACTCTGAAAAAAAGAGATTGAAGAGGATATTAGAAAATGGAAAGATATCCCCTGCTCCTGGGTTGGAAGAATCAACATAGTGAAAATGACCATACTACCAAAACTGCTATACAGATTCAATGCAATGCTGATAGAAATTCCAATGCTATACTTCACAAAACTAGAAAGAAGAATCCAAAAATTCATTTAGAACCAGAATAGACCTAGAATAGCAAAAGCCATCCTAGGCAACAGACACATGACAGTGGGTATAACAATTCCCAATTTGAAACTATACTACAAAGCCACTGTGATAAAAACAGTGTGGTACTGGCAAAAAAAAAAACCTGAGGATCAGTGGAACAGATTGGAAGACACAAAAACAACTCCAGGAGCTGGCCATCCCCACTGGATGAAAGATAGCCTCTTTAATCAATGGTGTTGGAAAAAATGGATCTCAACCTGCCAAAGATTAAAACTGGACCCTTATCTTTCACCATGCACTAAATTAAAATCCAAGTGGATGAAAGATCTAAATATTAAAACAGAAACACTAAACTTGCTGGAAGATAAGTTAGACAGAACTCTGGAAGACATTGGCATAGGGAATGACTTTATGAACAAATCCTCAGTATCATGAGAACTAGCACAAAGAATCAACAACTGGGATCTCATCTTATTAAAAACCTTCTGCACTGCAAAAGAAACCATCAAAAAATTTTACCAGCTGCTCCTCAGACAAAGGACTGCTATCTAGAATATATAAAGAACTCAAAAAAATCAGCCCCCCAAATATCAGCAAAATTCAAAAATGGGCATCTGAAATGAATGGGCATTTCTCAGACAAAGAAGTAAAAGCATCAGATAAATATGTCAAAAAATGTTCCACATCACTGGTCATTCAAGAGATGCAGATGAAAACAACACTGCGATTCCACCTCATCCCACAAAGAATGGCTGCTATCAAGAAATCAACCAATTAAAAAAAAAAGAAATCAATCAATAACAAATGTTTGTGGGCTGTGGGGAGAAAGGAACCCTTCTCCATTATTGGTGAGAGTGTAAACTGATGCAACCACTGTGGAAATCAATATCAAGATACCTCAAAGAATTAGGATTAGAGGTTCCATTTGATCCAGCCATTCCTCTGCTGGGTATTTTTCCAAAAGAATTAAAACAATCATACCACAGTGATATAAATGCACCCATGTTTCTGTCAGCGCAGTTTGTAATAGCTAAAACTTGAAAACAGCCCAGTTGCCCATTAGTTTGAGCCTGGATAAAGATGTGGTTTTTCTATAAAATGGAATACTACTCAGCCATAAGGAATGAGAAATTAGCATCTTTCATAGGAAAATGGATGCATATTGAGGATATACTCTTAAGTGAAATAAAGAAGTCACACATATGTAAATACTGAATAGTTTCTCTGGTGTGAAAAACTATAATTGTAAATAAGCTTTTAATGGTATAATTGACCATGTAAAATAGGAATAAAAGAGCTAAAGGTGTAGGGGAAGTGGGAAGGGTAGGGGAAAGGAAATATGGGAAAAGAAAAATATAAGAAAATGGAAATAAAGTATTTGTAAATAGGGAAGGGAGGAGGGGGAGAAGGGAGGGCAGGGATATGGAGAAAAAATGAGAACCAAGACCAGTCATGTAAGGGTACAATGATGAATGTAACTGTACTGTATACCTAAAATATACCAATAAACTCAATGAGAAACAAAATAAATCTGCAAGGTGAGAAAGTGAAAGGTAATGCAGGAAACTGCAATGTTGAATATGCTCAAAACTTGCTGTAAGCAGTGCCGGCCATAAAGACTTAAATCCCTCAATTGACTTACTTTAAGAAGTGAGTCTTACTGAAGCTACATGACTCACAGAAGCATCTTATGAGCACTGCAGTAGCACACAGGTCAATATGACCTCCCCACTAATTGCCACAGCTGAAATGAGAGTAATGGTCTATGAGGCTGTGAGTTTATTATGAAATAACATGTGTAGCTGAGGTCAGAGTAATTTGCACCTAGATTCCATTCCCACAATTAGTGACTTCATAGCTAGGACAGTGTTTTAATTACAACCATATTTTGTTTATCTTGTCTCTAATTTGAAAATGCTTTGTCTCTTTTCTTTAAAGCCTTGCCTTCATTAATTTCCATAGTAACTGCACGTACTGCACATGTATATACATATCACACCTTTACCCCAATTGATGAACAATAAAATTCAGTGGATGTGACTGGCCAGGGTCTTTTGCTAGAAATCCAGCATTGGCTGTCCAAGCCCTCTCTTTTTTTCTCTTAGATCTGTTTTAGTGTATTTTCTTTCTTCAACTTGTTTCACATATTCACCAGGAGGGGACTAGAGACTGCAGGGGCCTCTAGTAGGTAATATCACAGAGTTGTACACTTTGTAATCATAGATAATTCAGGTTTTTCTCCTCTTAGAATAGGAAGTCACTGCAGCGTTTTAAGCATGAAAGTGATCTATTGATTTGCTGTTGGTTTTTTTTTTTTAGTTTTTATTTGTTTGTTTTAGCTTTTGAGACAGGGTCTTGCTTTGGCCTTGAATTTATGGCAAACTTCTTGCCTCAACATCCCAAGTGCTGGGATTACAGGCACATGCCAGCAGGTCTGGCTTGATTTACATTTTTTCAAGATCACTTTCCTGGGAATAGATTTTAAGGGAACAAATATGGGAGCAGGAAATTTAGTCACCAAGCTTATACTTCAGTACAAATGAGAAATGGTGGTGATTTGAGCTAGGCCCCAGAGACAAAGGGTTGTAAAGTGACTTTAAGTCTATTCTAGTGGTAGCAAAACTGGACTTGTTAATAGATTGGATATGGGAGGATTGGTGAAAATGAATCAAACAAGACTAAAAATGTAAGGACAATTATGTGGATGATGGTACTATTAGAAGGGGAAGTTAAATTTTGAAACTTGCATTTCACCTGCTTATCTGTGATATTAGTCATAGCATTCAAAAAGATCATCATCTAAAGAGAAAAGGCAAAAAGTTAATTTCTTGAGGATTAGGTTGGGAACACTCAATGTTTAGCTGTTGAGCAGAGAATGATCTGGGAAAGAACACTGGAGAAGTAACCAGTGGGGAGGGAAGGCAGAGAATGATCTTGGAAAGGACACTGGAGAAGTAACCAGTGGGGAGGGAAGGCAGGTGACTGTAGTATCGAGGACACTAAGGAGAACAGCTTCAAAGGCAAGACAGTAACCAGATGCTCAAACTGCAGTCATGTGTTTAATGAAGATTGGGACATGGCCTAATGGATTTGGCAGTGATGGTCATTGGTGACCTTGAGCTCCAGGTTTCCATAGAGAAGAACAGGTGAAAGTCCTCATACAGCTGGACAGTGACAATTCTTCCAGCCTGACTCACCGTCTTTGACACTCCAAAGAGATCACACACTATGACCTCACTAACTTGTAATCAGCCTCTTCTATTTCCCATCACTGTGAACTTTAAAGCCCTAATGATCCCTTCTAATTGTATCTTATATAAAATGAGAATAACAATATCTTATATTATAGTCATGGACACTGGTAGATATTATATGCAAAAGCATTAGGCAACAGAAAACAGTAAGTGCTCAGTAAATGGTAGCTGTGTTACTTTCATCAGTATCATCTCCCCTGTGTTACTTGTCCAATACACCTCATTGTGTAATCCTTTCTTTTTGTAACTAGTCTCCCCACTTGGCAAGCCCAGGCACATCTTGCCTAACATAGTGCCTAATATGAGCTACATGCTGAATAAAATGTTTATAGTAATGATAATCAAATGGGAAATACTTGCAAAATAGAAAATCTCAGTGAATGTAAGCAGAGAGTAAACTGATAGATTCCTTCTCTCTACAAAGACACCCAGGGACCATGTCATTCCAGAATTACTGGAGGGCAAAAAAGAGACCCCTTTTTGCATTTTTAAAGATTAGGATGTCCTTTCTTAAAATTTACCCTCAGGGCCAGGGATTTACCTCAAGGGCACCACAACTGTCTCAAAAGTGTAGGATCCTATAGTGGCACAGTTTGTAATAGCTAAAATTTGAAAACAGCCCATCTGCCCATCAGTTGGAAACTGGATAAAGAAGATGTGGTTTTTCTATAAAATGGAATACTACTCAGCCATAAAGAATGAGAAATAGATTCATTTATAGGTAAATGGGTATATTTTGAGGATATACTCCTAAGTGAAATAAGTCATACATATGCAAACACCGAATAGTTTCTCTGATGTGAAAAACTAAAATAGTACTCAAGACCCTAACAGGACAATTAGCAATGTTAAATAGGAAGAAAAGGATCAAAGGTGTAGGGACAGTGGGAAGGATACAGAAAGGGGAACAAGGGAAAAGAAAAAAAATATGAGAAAATTTAAAAATGGAATTAAAGTGTTTGAAGGTGGGGAGGGGAGGATGGGGTGAAGGGAGGGTGGGGACAAGGGGAAAAATGAGAACCAAGACCTGGCATGTAAAGGTACAAGATCCCAATAATGAATAAAACTGTACTGTCTATCTAGAATGTACCAATTCAATTTTTTTAAAAAGTGCAAGGTCCTGAATTCAATGCCTGGTACCACAAAACAAAACTGTTAGGAAATTGTACATGTTACTTTAAACTCCACCATTTTATACCTGACTTCCGGGTTCTTCCTAACTTAAGGTTCATTTTCGCAACCTAAGTTTCATTTTCCCAACAAATTTTGTTTTCGTCCCCGAGTTGAATTCTTCCCAGAAATGATGCCAACATCTGATAAGGGACTCCTGCAGGACTAAGACCTTATAAGGCAATGTGGCCTGCAAGAGGTTAAAAAACAGCTAATTCCCCTAAAATTGCAAAACTTCCACCCAAGACCCTATAAATGAGCCAACACTCCTTCCCTTGGTAATCCGCCTCCTTTTCTTCACCTCCCGGCCTTTGTGCCTCACCTGGCTCCCTTCAATAAAGATCTCCTGCCGGACCTCTCAGTGCGTGAGTGACCTCATTGGGAGGGGGCGCCCGAAGGGGCACGCGTGACCCCTTTCATTGGTGTCAGAAGTGGGTTCTGGGATTGCCAGGCCCACAAGCTAAATGCCTGGGGCCCAAAACCCAGATTCCAGGGCGCCCCTATTTGACCTCCGCCCGACGTCCGTGACCATTCTCCTCGTCTCCATCTTTGCAGCCATCACCGACCTATTGATCTTCCAACCCACACCTTTTTGGGTAAGTTCCCCTTTCTGAGAAGTCCTCAGGGTAGTGGGGACCCCAGACTTCAGACCACCCACAAGGACCACGTCCGGGACAAGGCTGGGGCCCAGGTCCTCTGTCCCTCAGTTTTGGCAAACCGGGTTTGCCTCTGTTGAGTCCGGGACTCAACTGAACTAAGTCCGGGACTTAGTTCACATAAATTCCTATCTCGCGTAAAGGACACCTTCGTGGGAGACTGAATTTCAGCTTTCTAGACCGGGTCTAGAAAAAGAGGAATTTTATCAGAACTCTCAGAGATGTCTGGTCTTCTGATAACCTCCTGTCCTGGTGGTCATGGGCTCTGGTTCCTCTATACCCGCTGACTCTCCTTTGGGATGCTTACTCAGGAATTTGGAGGGTCTTGATTTAAAACCCAAACGGCTAATTCGCTTGTCTACTCAAATTTGGCCCCAATATAAATTAGGCAATCAAAACGTCTGGCCGCCTAATGGCTCCTTTGAATCGGGTCTAATTAGAGACCTTTACAACTTATGTGAGCGACAAGGAAAATGGTGGGAGATCCCATATGTCCAAGGCTTTTCCTATCTTGCTAATCAGCCCTCTCTTTGTTCCACTGCCAAAACTGCTCGAATACTTCTGCTGACCCAAGGTTTTTCCACCCCCAACCCCCCTTCTTCTGACTCCTCCACTCAACCAGACCTGGCAGATGATCCTCCCCCATACCGGACAGCCAGAAACCCACTCACCCCTCCTCCTACACCATCTGACTTCTCCCCTCCTTCAGAATCTCCTACCCCTCCCATTTCTTCTGACTCACCGACCACCCCACCCTATGCTCCTCCTCTCACCTGCTCCAAGACACACAAGGGTCACATGATGGCACCCTTGTGTGAAGTAGCTAGAGCTGAAGGAATTGTCCGTGTTCATACTCCTTTGCCTATGTCTGAACTAGCTCTCATTCAGGCCAGACTTGGTTCTTTTACAGCTGATCCAACAACCTTTATAAAACAATTTCAACTTTTGACTCAGTCTTATCAACTAACTTACCATGATCTTTTTGTAGTTTTAACCAATGCCTTAACTCCCGAGGAAAATAGAAGAGAGCTGGATCAGGCTCATACACATGCAGACCAAGAACATTTAACCAACAATCACCACCCGGTAGGTGCTGCTGCAGTCCCTGATCAGGACCCAGAATGGGACTACAACACAGAGGTGGGAATTGAAGCTCTAAACAGGTACATTAATTGTCTCCTTCATGGGCTCTGCAGAGCCACCATGAAGTCCATTAATTATGAAAAGCTTAATGAGATCATACAGGATAAAAATGAAAATCCATCCGCCTTTTTACAAAGGCTGACTGACGGCCTCTGTCAACATACCAAACTAGACCCTGAATCTGTGGATGGCCAGAGATTAATTATGATGCATTTCTTTTCTCAGAGCTACCCCGACATTAGACTTAAGCTAAAAAAGCTTGACCAAGGGCCCTTGACCCCTCCAGAAGAGGTCCTGCCTACAGCATTCAAGGTCTACCATGGCCGAGATGACCTTAAAGCTACAAAAAAATATCAATTATTAGCACAGGCTCTTAATTCGACCAGTCCACCTGCGCCACAGGGAAGAAAAACCCTACAAAAGGGCTCCCAACCACCAGGCCCCTGTTACAGGTATAATCAGGAAGGCCACTGGGCAAAGGACTGTCCTAATCCCAAGGTTACAACTAAGCCCTGTCCCAAATGTCACCAGAGGGTACATTGGGGTATAGACTGTCCCTTGGCACTCAACCGTCATTCGATTGTCAGCCCCACAGCTCCCCAACCTGCAGACCTGATAGGTCTAGCAACAACTGAGGGACTATGAAGAGGCCCTGGCACACCTGGCCCAATGCGGATCACCACCCAGGAGCCCAGGGTAACCTTAACTGTGGCAGGTAGGACCATTTCTTTCTTATTGGATACTGGTGCCAGCTTCTCTGCATTAAGAGAATACTGGGGGCCTACCCCCCTTTCTCAGACTTCTATTGTTGGGGTAGAAGGCCAACTACAGTGCCCTCTCCAGACTCCCTTACTGTCATACACAATGGGCAATTTTCCATTTCTTCATTCATTCCTAGTTCTCCCATCCTGCCCGGTCCCTTTATTAGGCCGCGATATTTTATCTCAAATTGGAACATCTCCAATGCCCGGTCCCTTTATTAGGCCGCGATATTTTATCTCAAATTGGAACATCCATTCATTTTTCTATGCTGAGCCCTTCCAACACTCTGACAGCTTCCTTCTGCCTGGTATTATCCCAAGCCCTCCAATCTCCATCTTCCCAACCCAACTGGCCAATTAGTCCCTCTCTTGTTAATCCTCAAGTGTGGGATATTCACTCTCCCTCAATAGCCAAATGTCCCCCTGTCAGAATTCTCCTTAAAAATCCCTCACAATTCCCTAGCTTGGCACAATATCCCCTCCCCCACTCTAGCTTAGAGGGGCTAACTCCCATAGTACATGATCTCTTACAAAAGGGACTCCTGAGACATGCCAACTCTCCCTTTAACACTCCCATTTTAGCAGTAAAAAAAACCCAGTGGGACATACCGATTGGTTCAAGACCTTAGGATCATTAATTCAGCTGTTGTTCCCATACATCCTATTGTGCCTAACCCTTATACCCTCCTGTCTTCCATCCAATCTGATGCCACTTATTTTTTTGTTTTAGACCTCAAAGATGCATTCTTTTCTATCCCCTTATATACTCTCAAGATATTTTCGCATTCACCTGGACCAATCCCTTCACCAATGTGTCTACCCAACTTACCTGGACTGTCTTGCCTCAAGGTTTTAGAGATAGTCCTCACCTGTTTGGCCAAATTCTAGCACAAGATCTCTCTCTTCTCCATCTTAAAGATACACAATGTATCCAATATGTAGATGACCTCCTTCTCTGTGCTCCTTCATTACCTACACTCCAGCAGGACACTTACACACTTTTAAACTTTATCTCCCAGAGGGGATATTGGGTATCACCAACAAAAGTCCATCTTTTCAAACAACAAGTCACCTACTTAGGAATATCTCTAACACCTGGGTTCAAATCCATCACACTAGACAGAAAGCAAACTCTCTGAAATATCCCAGTCCCCACAACCCGAAGGGAACGTCTTTCCTTTCTGGGTATAGCTGGATATTTTCGATCCTGGATTCCCAACTACTCTCTTTTGGCAGCTCCCCTTTATGAAGCAGTTAAAGGAAACCCCCATGAACCCATAGAAACCCCTATAAGTGTCCCTTTTACTCGCCTCAAATTAACCTTATTAGAAGCCCCTGCTCTACATCTTCCAGACTTGTCACGCCCCTTTTATCTTTATGTGTCAGAAAACAAGGGATTTCCCCTCAGGGTTCTAGGACACCAATTAGGCCCCACTTTTGCACCTATAGCTTATTTATCCAAACAATTAGACCCAACCATTAAGGGATGGGCTCCTTGTTTGCGAAACCTGGCAGCCGCCTCACTCCTAGCCTGAGAATCAAAAAAACTCACTTTTGAATCTCCCATGGTAATACTTTCTCATCATTCCCTTTCAGATTTATTAAATTACAAACATCTACAGTACCTTTCACCTT
>NW_022900923.1:24972666-25020668 GCF_012274545.1 Fukomys damarensis
TCCATCCTCACTAAACTGACCTTAGAACTCCACCTAGATTGGGTTACACTCTTGCCCCTCGCTTTATTAAGGTTAAGATCCCTCCCCAAAGCCCCCCTCCAGATCTCTCCCTTTGAATTGTGGTTCAGATGCCCCATGCTGCCACCAGGACTGAACCCCCAAACCTCCCCTCTTCCCCCACCCTATTAGTTCCTTTACTCAATCACATGCAGGCCCAGTTATGGCATCATGTAGATTCACTATTACCTTGCCCCATATCGGATCTCCTGCCTTCCTACCAACCTGGAGATCAAGTCCTCTTGGCTCCACCTAATGAACAAAAAGACCCTCTTAAACCTAAATATCAGGGACCATTTACAGTAGTTCTATCCACTCCAACTGCAGTAAAACTAAAGTCTCTCCACGGCTGGTTTCACTGTTCTCGACTTAAGCCTTTTTTACCTGCTTCTTCCCCTCCTGACCTTTCAACAGATTCCTCTTCAGCGTACTCAGCAACCCATATGGGACCTCTCAAGATAAAACTCACTAAAATTGAAGAAGAAACACCTGACCTAAATTTGGGCACACAAGAGATCTCCAGCACCCAAAACACCTAAGTGCTTCCATGGGATACTGTAAAGTATTCACCGTTACATCCCTGTTCAATGTGTTAAGCTTTCTCCTGGTAGTTCTCAGTGGAATACTTCTGGGGATAGGCTTAGCTTCTGCAGCTCCTTCAGATTTTACATTAAGACATAGAATAATATTGATGCTAACTTACTATTTGATTGTCAGTGTGTTTGCCTTCCTTGCCTGCTTAAAATAGGTTAGATTTATATATAACAGTGGAAAAGAGACCCCATAGATATATATCTATGATTGCTATGTTTCATTCTATTATGATTTGCCTGTCTGAAAAGTTAAGTCCTCATCAACCTGTAAAAGTTACTTGGATGATAATTAATCCCTCAACTGGTAAAATAATAAGTTCAGTGTCTAAATGGACTCCCCCAACCATTTGGTGGCCACCTCTTGAATTAGATTTGTGTGATATGGCCCTAGGAAGCACATGGGATGTAGCTGATTGGGAATATGATTCAGAGGGTGTGCCCAGGTGCAGAGGGCACTGTAATTAGGACTATAATGAAGGACCAGGATGTGCTCATAAATATTCCAGATCAAAGCTTTTAGATCAGCCCATATATGTTTGCCCAAAACATATAAAAGGTAAAACAGGCTGTGGGGGACAAAGTGATTTTTATTGTAAGACATGGGGTTGCGAATCATCCAGCACCATACCAGGACACTCGGCTGGTGTAAAAACAGATTTTATATCAGTCACTCAAAAGCCTCAAACGCTCAATAAAATAGGATCTGTCCATTTTTCACAACATTATCATTATTCACAATGCAACAAGTTCCGATGCAACCCCATATTAATATCCTTCAACAATTTGGGAAAACAGGTACCCTTAGAAGAATGGAAAATAGGAAAACAATGGGGACTAAGAATATACACAAAAGGCTATGACCAAGGACTCCTGTTTGGCATTCGCCAAACTATCAAGATTGATACACCACCAACTCTTAAGCCAGTCTCTAAGTCAAAACCAACCCCAAAACCTGAGTTAAAAATTGGCCATAGACCTACCCAGAGATGGGTCACTACTTCCAGCCCAGTGACAGATAATAGACAGACTCAACCATCCCAAGATCCCAATTCCTCTGATCCCTTGTTTAAAATTATGGAACAAGCTTTTTCAGTACTTAATGATACTAGGCCTGAAATCACTACAAACTGCTGGCTATGTTATGATATAAAACCTCCATATTATGAGGGAATTGGATCCCAAGCCACCTTCACCCTGTCTCCCCATTATACCTGTTGCAGATGGGGAAAAGGAACAATGGGACAAGTCACTCTCACATCTATTCGGGGCTCTGGTACCTGCATAGGTATTGTTCCTAGTTCATATGAATATCTCTGTAATAAAACCTATCCTGTTAATGCCACTGCATATTATGTCCCCTCCAGTAATGGATGGTGGGCGTGCTCCTCTGGTTTGACCCCTTGTGTGAATGGACAAATATTAGCACAATCTAAAGATTACTGTGTCTTGATTGACCTAATGCCCCGGATACTCTATCATGAATATAACAACTTCCTAGATGAATGGAATGATATAAAAAGGGTTAAAAGAGATCCAGTAACAGCCATAACCCTAGCAATATTACTGGGGATGGGCGTTGCAGGAGCCAGTACTAGAACAGCTGCTCTCATCACATAACATCAGCAATACAATGGTTTGCAGATAGCAATTGATCAAGATATAGAGAGAATAGAGCTGTCAATCACTAAGCTGCAAGAATCCCTGAGTTATTTGGCAGAAGTAACTCTTCAGATCAAAAGAGGGATGGATTTCATATTCCAACAGCAAGGGGGGATGTGTGCTGCTCTAGGAGAAGAATGTTGTTATTATACTGATCATTCTGGAATTGTAAGCGACTCCATGGCCAAGGTCAGAGAAGGCCTAGAAAAATGGAAAAAAGAAAGGACACAATCTCAGGGATGGTATGAAAACTGGTTTGCCTCATCTCCTTGGCTCACATCACTACTGTCAGCTTTGGCTGGTCCTTTAATTCTGATCTTAATTCTATTGATAGTGGGACCATAAATAATTAACAGACTGACTGCTTTCATTCAACAGAGAATAAGTGTAGTCAGACTTATGGTACTCCGTCAACAGTACCAACACATCCCTGCTGAAGACAGGGACACTAACCAGCTCTCCACCCAGGTCTCCACACAAATGGCTCATCAGCTGATACCAAGAACACAAAACCCAAACACCGTCGAAACTTCCTTCATATGGAAGCCACCCTCCAGAACCAACCGTCCATCTGGATCTCCACCAGGTTCAGAGAGTTCCTAGAAAATCTGCTCCCCAATCTATGTTGGATGACTCCACACCCTTGTCTGGTCCTACAGGTAACCATTTGGGTCTCTGAGGCCTGGCTCCAGGGATCCCTTTGTCAGTTCACGCCAGCTGAAATTGAGATTTTCACTTTTCTTTTACTTTTCATTATTTCTGAAAATGATTCACCACAGTTTCTGGACTCTCCCCTCTATTTAGATCCTGCCTCAGTTCCCTTCCCTGCTGACCAACCTGTGTGTTTAAGATTTTATCTTACAGGTAAAATTTCAATGACCTTCAGTTCATCTCACACAATGACAGCGCAGCCAAAAAGACATGAGGCTAACCCCTGCCCTTGGATCGACTCGTCGCCGGAACTCCACAGGAAGTAGTTACAGAAGACAGACACTCCGCCCCTTTTCCACCTGCCAATGGACATGTTGGTTGCCAGTCATCAACCAAAATCAAAGAGTGGGGAATGTTAGGAAATTGTACATGTTACTTTAAACTCCACCATTTTATACCTGACTTCCGGGTTCTTCCTAATTTAAGTTTCGTTTTCCCAACCTAAGTTTCATTTTCCCAACTTAAGTTTTGTTTTCCTCCCCGAGTTGAATTCTTCCCAGAAATGATGCCAACATCTGATAAGGGACTCCTGCATGACTAAGACCTTATAAGGCAATGTGGCCTGCAATAGGTTAAAAAACAGCTAATTCCCCTAAAATTGCAGAACTCCCACCCAAGACCCTATAAATGAGCCAACACTTCTTCCCTTGGTAACCCTTCTCCTTTTCTTTGCCTCCCAGCCTTTGTGCCTCACCTGACTCCCTTCAATAAAGATCTCCTGCCAGACCTCTCGGAGAATGAGTGACCGGATTGGGAGGGGGCGCCCAAAGGGGCATGTGCGACCCCTTTCAAAAACAAAACAAAAAAAACTTACCTCAAATTTTTCATTTAGTATTTTCTATAGATATCACTAATCTGTAAAGTGGAACTGTCATTCAAAGAAAATGAGACTTAGTAAGATGATTCAAAATTTTATTGAGTATACTTCCCTGATGGGTATTTTTATTGACATGTCCAAGTATTCACTACAAATTGAACACTCAAAGCTTAACTGTAAAGCCTAAAGCACTCTTGCTGTTCATAAAACCATTTTTTAAAATCCTTCAGTTTATTTCTTTCAGTACATCTTAATTTCATTCAGTGACAACCATTTATCCATTACTAGACATCTCATTTTCAAAAAGAACCTTAGATACTATTTTGTTCATATTCCAAAGCTGCATCTTAATCACCATTAAAAATAGAAACCTCAAACTAACCATCAGAACAACTATTTAAATCAAGAGAGTAATACTTACTAGCTATATGTTCTAAAATAAATCAAAACACTCCTAATCTTATTTTCTTCATCACCAAAATGAGTATCAGCATGCTTATCTTACAGGATTGCTTTGAAAAGCAAATAATATAATAATATGCAGGTGTGATGCATAACAGATAAAGCACCATAAAAATGTAAGGTTGTATTATTCAGGAACAATGATAGCTTATTTATTATTCAATGAATATTTATGAAGCATGACCATAAGACAGACATTTTGCTAAGCAATAATGATACAAATTCAAAATTAGTCATTGACCCTAGAAAGAAGCTTCAATACCCATGAGGAAATCAAAGATGCAAAGTGGAGAGAAGCAGATGGTGATTTGGCCTTTGGTGTCAGAATGGAGTATGGAAGTGAGGATGGAGGAGGACTACCTGAGTTGCCCACACTAGAAGAGCCTACTAAAATTACAGATTCAGCAGCAACAACATAAATATGTGTCACTGCTCTATAAAGTGGTCCACATAGTCCTGGGCCCAAGCAGTTCAAAAGTGTCCCAGACCTTCAAAGCAGGCTTTCTCAACCTGGCACCACTGGTATTTTGCTCTGAATAACTTTGTGTTATAGGGCTGTCTAGTATGTTGCAGAGTAACTCTACCTACTAAATGCCAGTGGAGTCTGCCTCTATCCAACTGTGACATCAGAAATTTCTTCAGACATTACCGCATGATCTCTGAGAAGCTAACTTGACCCCAGTAGAGAACTTCTGCTGTTAAGTCATAGAAAACCAGTGCAGGTACTTCTAGGAGGAATGGAATTCATGCAAATAGTACCTAGACTTACAATGGTGCTCAACAAATACTGAATGAATGAATGAACAAATCTCCTGGAACCCCTTTGGCATATTGCTCTTAGTCTTATCAAAAGAGCTCTGGGCTGTTAATTTAAGTTTTTTAAATGCCCAAGTGAAAGGAACACTAGGATCCATTTATACAGTTCTTGGTACAAACTGTATAATCCAGCCCAAGTAGCTCAAACTGTGTGAGACTAGAGTTCTTAAATGGGGGTAATAAATTCTGTTTTACAAGGTCATTGGGAAAATTAAATGAGATAACAGCTTAGAAGACTTAGCATTCTCCTTTGGTGTCATTGATAGGAAGAATCTCAGGGCACCTTCCCACTTCCTGCCCATAAATTTTACCCCCTAAAATGAACTAAAGCAGAGCTGGGTGTGGTGGCACATGCTAGTAATCCCAGCACTTGGAAGACTGAGGCAGGAGGATTGCCACAAGTTGGAGGCTAGCCTGAGATCAAGTTACATTGAGTTCAAGGCCAGCCTGAACTACATAGTGAGACTCTGACTCAAAAAAAATAATAAAATAAAATGAACTAAAGCAGTTTGGGGGCTAAAGCAGTTGAGTGGAGTGCACTGTGATAGAAACTGACATATCAGGCATCCAGCTCATCCCTCATGGGCAATGAATGGGTCAGTTAAGAGGTCAGAGGTTTGTGACTTGCCAGGAACCACACAACTTCTAAGTGGCAACTTGAACATGAAAGACTCAGTCAGCACTCTGATCCAGCCAACCTGCTGTTCTGAATGCCTTGGTCACACTGCAGGTTGGATGGATTATAGATTTGGGGAAAGTGCTTTTTGTATTCTGTGTTCTGCAGTTTTGTATAGACATAAATCACCAAATCTGGAAATGTCTTCTGAAAATAATGGGAAGGGTCTCCAATTATTTTCTTTATCCTGAAAATGAAAACATGAATGGTTAAGCATACTTGCCCCAAGCACCCCATCCTTCAAGAATATGACCCAAGGGTTTACAACTCTTTATTGATTTCTTTTTTTTTTTCTTATTGAGTTTATTGGTACATTTTAGGTATACAGTACAGTTATATTCATCATTGGGATATTGTACCTTTATGTGACAGATCTTGCTTCTCATTTTTCCCCTTGTCCCTGTCCTCCCTTCATCCCCTACTCTTTCTTAATTTCTACTGCAAAATGAATAAGGACCTGGGGATCTAATAGAGCAAGATCTTTTGTTTAATTCCTTAGTAACTCTGCAAATGTTGGCCACTTAATTTTTCTGAACTTCAACTTTTTCATTCGTAAAACAGAAGGAATACAGTTTTACAATCTCTTGTGTACAAACTTCAAATTCAAAAGAGCCCTGAACCAAAAAGCTGTGTGTGTGTGTGTGTGTGTGTGTGTGTGTGTGTGTGCACTATCATGTTTAGCTATCATTTTTGGCATCAAAAGCTGATTTAACCAACATAGGGTTGTTGTTTTACTTCTGTTAATGCAGCATTTTTTTTATCCAGCTGTCTGATCTCCTGGGTTACTCACACAAGAAATCACTAGCTTCTGCAAAAAGTAAAAAGTAAGACAAGCGCCATCCAGCCTTGTCCATAATTAATTGTAGGGCCACAGTGATAACCTTTACTCAACAGAGAGGAAAAACTGCTCTTCTTTTATCAAAATAACTTCTTTCTGCACAAATATGTATTGGGGGCTAGATGTTTAAATTGTTCTCATTTCACATGTGATTTACAAAATGAAAATAATATTTACCATTTATTTTTTTCCTCATCAATATGCTCTCCGATATTCCGGATGAACTTCAGCAGATCACCCACAGTGTTCTGGTAAAAATTGCCACTTTTTTTATAGAAGCTATCCATTTTTTCCATAAGGAATTCATCAATCTAAAAAATAAGATATTGAACATAAATGTGGTGGTAACATAAAATAAATCTGATGGCATGTTATTACCAAAAGGCAAGATACAAATTTAAATATATGCTACTCAACTCATAACTAAAACAGAAAGACTGAAAGTAAGTGTAACCTACCATAATGCTAATTATAATTGTGCTTGAATGCAGGATTATACATAACTTTAAATCTGTGTCTATATTTACCAGTGAACTCCTTCCATAAGAAATTAGATTTCTTTTTTTTTTTCAGCTTTAATTGAGTTTATTGGTACATTTTAGGGATACAGTACAGTTACATTCATTGTTGGGATCTTGTACCTCTACATGACAAGTCTTGGTTCTCATTTTTTCCCCTTGTCCCTGCCCTCCCTTCACCCCCTCCTCCCCTCTGCATCTACAACCACTTTATTTCCATCTTTTCATTATCTCACATTTTTTTCTTTTCCCTTTTTACCCTTCCCCTACTTGTCCCATACTCCCTACACCTTTAGCTCCTTTCTTCCCACTTCTCAGTGTCAGTAATCTTATTAGGATCTTCTGTATTATTGCAGATTATTCACACTAGAGAAACTATTTGGTATTTACACATGTGTGCCTCATTTATTTCACTTAGGAGTATATCTTCAATTTAAAAGGTTTTTTTAATTCCTATACTAGGAAATTTATTCATTATGCTATACAATTTTTATCTTTTCAAATTCACACTTGATTACAATAATTTCCTCTTTAAAGAGGCTTGTTCAGGAGGAAACCTGCCATGGTAACAATTGGTAAGTGTAGTTTGGCTTTTGTTTATTTTTGTTTAAACATATTTTCAACAGGTTACTTATTTCTCCTCTCCTCTAGTATCCCAGGACAACTTCCTTCATATTAATGCCTTACTCTTTCTTTTGCTTGTCACCCTTGTAGGAGGACCCCATATTTGGAAAGAGCTTAGAGTAGGAGAACAGGATGCCAAGTTAACATATTGCCAAGAAGCCAGAGTCACTTAGGAAGAGGAACTGGTGCCTGGACCAACCCCAGTGGGGTTGCTGCTGAGACTGCCTGGAACACACACCATGAACAGTGATAACCACAGTAGTATACCTTGGAAAACTTAGATCATACACCTATTCTGCTGAAACCAAACTGACCACAAAAATGGGTAAGTCACTAACATCAACAGAAAAACACAATCTAAGATGGATATTAAAAGGTAAAGCTTGAAGTCAATCAAAATTCAATATGTCATTGAAACAGGAGGAAACATGCAATGAGTTGGGAAACAAAAGAACAGATTTTTTCTGCCCAGTTTTGTTAATCTCTGGGTGACCTTTGGTACTCTGGTATCTCTGGTACTATAGATACCATCTCTGAGCCTCAATTTCCTCTGAAATTAAATGAGTTGATGGAGTTGACAGCACTGTGGCTTTTGTGTAGTACAGTGGCCTAAGCACATGGCCTCTGCAGCCGTTCCTCCCAGCTTCAAATCCTGCCACACCCTTTCCTGGCTCTGTGCCTTTGGAAAAATTATTCTTCTGTGCCTAAGCTTACCAATCTACAAACAGATAATTACCTTAGAGGCTGTTTGAGGACTGAATGTGGTAACATGTATAAATTCCTGAAAACTATGACTGCCATTTAGCACTACAGAATCATTATCTATTACCAGCTGCTCTAATTTCAAATTTCTCTTTCCAAAGTTTAATAGTGAGCTGAAGTTTTATAGATATTTGTGGAATTTACAGGCTAGCTAAGCAAACAGACATTAAGCCAGCATTATAAGTGTGAGAAATAGAATAGAGACCAACTAGGGAAGGAAATAAACAGGAACCAGAAGAAAGAGGTTTTGGAAGAGACATAGAATAGAAAGTTGTTGATTGAAGTAAAAAAACAAAACAAAAACTGAAGATGTGGATTATTCCATAGTTCTTCATACATGTCCTCAGGGTACCCAGCACACATCACCCAGAATTGTTTTTGTGGGTCTCTCAGCCCCATAGACACTATATATTTTCTGCTTTATGTGACCAGGCTTCATACTGGCCTACCATATGACTGATATTTTGTAGATATTTTTAAATTAATAATGATAAAATTTCTGATACTAAAGACTAGAGATGGAGATAAATTTTCTAGTTTCACTATACTTAGATCAAGTTAGGTGGAAATTCTCTTGAAAATTTTTTCATGAAAGATCATCTTTTCTTCATAGTGTTTTCTCAAGGGACAATATAGGCAGGCATGTGGATCCTTAGAGCTGTGGATCCACAGGTGACAGGGTTAGCCTAACTCTTCTGATGTTGAAATGTTGCATGGTGGAGCACCTTCCCTAGACTAGGTTCTGTTTAGTTCCATATGCTGGTCATAATGGCCAGGAGGAAAGATTCATGGTGAAGGCCTGAAGGAGAAGCCTGAATAAGACTCTATAAGGAAACTTGGGTCTAGGAGAAACGGAACTTTCTGAAAGGAAGCCCAGAGACCCAAAATTTCTAAGGGGGTCTGGGAAGGAGAGGAACAGAAAGAAAATCATCTTTTTGCCTTCCTAGCTGGAACAAACCAATGGTATAAAAGAAGTTAGAAAAACTAATATAAAACATCATACAAACTCATTTCTGGAATAACTCCTAGGGCAAAGTGATTGTTTATACCTTATCTTTCCACTTATCAAAACTTCTGGAACATTCAGATGACTCAGGTTGTAGCAGTTTGAGGATGTCACCATCAGAGTTTCTCACTTTGATGTCATTTTCATTTCCTACATTCCGAAGTGTCCTATAGCGGCTGAAGATGACAGAATTATGGTTATTTTGTTCTTTCAACTCTTTGCAGAAACAGAAAACTGATAGATTTTAATTTCTAAGAAAAATAGTAAAGCTTTTCAAAAATTCTTCATGATAGAAAGGCATCCAACCTTTCTTTGCTCCTATTCTTCAGAAGAGGAAGCCAGAAACAGGAAGCTAAATCACCTCTCCACAGATACACAGCCAGAGTATGTCAGGCTGAAAGAAAGTCCTGGACTGGCTAATTCTCAGCCCTCATCCTCACTACCTCACTCTCCCTTTTGGATCCCTGTGATATACACTCAGGTTTTACTTACTTCTCCCAAGTCCAAAAGAAGGGATGACCCAGAAGGTTGTTCAGATAGTCTCTTGCATTTTCCCCAGGGAAGAACAAGTGATGAATGAGGTCCTTAGTTTCCTCATCTGGAGAAAGTCGAAGCACCTGTTCATTACTTCGAGCCTTCAGCTTCTCAAAAGGAATCTCTCCCTTCTTTATCACATAAAGGGCTAGCCATCCAAGGGCCTGCACAAGGGCCACAAAAGAGACAAAGGTGATTATGAGTTTCCTTTCTATTTGGGTAACTTTGGAAGATGTGACACAAGATGCATGCACATGAAGGATGGGAGAAGTCCACAGGCTTAGTAGGAAAAGAAGGCACAGGCCTGTGCATAAAAAGTTCTTTGAAGATATACGTGGAACTAAAAGAATCATATCACAGTGATATATGTGCACCCATGTTTATAGTGTCACAGTTTCTAATAGCTAAAACTTGGAAACAGCCCATTTGTCCATCAGTTGGAAAGTAGATAAAGAAGATGTGTTTTTTTCTATAAAATGCAATATTACTCAGCCATAAAGAATGAGAAAATAGATTCATTCATAGGAAAATGGATACATATTGAAGATATACTCCTAAGATAAATAAATAAGTCACACATGTATAAATACCAAATAGTTTCTCTAGTGTGAATAAGCTATAATAATACATAAGATCCTAATAAGATTACTGACATTGTGAAATGGGAAGAAAGCGTCTAAAGGTGTAGGGAAGGTGGAATGGATAGGGGAAGGGTAATAAGGGAAAAGAAAAAAGTTAGATAATGAAAAGATGGAAATAAAGTGTTTGTAGATGGGGAGGAGAGGAGGGGGGGAAGGGAGGGCAGGGACAAGGGGAAAAAATGAGAACCAAGACCTGTCATGTAGAGGTACAAGATCCCAACAATGAATGTAACTGTACTGTATCCCTAAAATGTACCAATAAACTCAATTAAAGCTGAAAAAAAAGAAGAAAGAGACAGATCTCTTAAACTTGCTGACATTAAAAAAAAAAAAGAAGAGAAATGTGTGGCCCACACAGTTCAAGTATATGAAAGCAAATGATAACCCTAGGCCAGAGTTGTCAAAGCAAGACAGATCTCTTAAACTTGCTGACATTAAAAAAAAAAAGAAGAGAAATATGTGGCCCACACAGTTCAAGTATATGAAAGCAAATGATAACCCTAGGCCAGAGTTGTCAAAGCAGACTACTCAGAGGAAGAGGGATTTGAACTGAGCTCTGAAGATACTGATAGAATATAGATAAATTGGAGAAAATGAGAACATTTTAAACAAGAAAGATGCTGAGACTGGCCAGAAGTGAGAGATTGGATCTGCGGCTGTGTCAGGCAGCAGATAGTGACAGTCTGTTGAGATTGGGAGGGGCAAAATGCTAGCCAAGGAATTAGACCACAGAAAGGAGGGAAAACAGAGAAGGAGGTCAGCACAGGTGCCCTCTACCCATAACACCACTCAGGGATGGAGCTGAAATCTGGAGCCAAAACAAGGAGTAGAGAGAGAACTGCCCAACAGGTTTGGGTCCAAATCAGCTCAGGGGCTTTGGGCTGCAAGGCCAGGCTCCCTATTCTCTCTGCAGCAACAGCTATTACAAGATCCTAACATTTGGCTCAGCTTCATGTTTTTTGGGCTGGAGGTTACCCCACCCACCCCTTTCAAAAATTCTCTGAAAGCCTCAATATCTGGCCTTCTTCAGACCTTAGCACAAGGTTTTAAACAAGGTGAGGATAGAAATCTCATCTACTTTATCCTTAGACAGAAAAAGGTCTCTTGGAGAAATACTGTTGATACTTGGACAAACCTCCTGGAAGTTTTCCCTATTTGCTAGTAGAGGAAGGAGGAAATCCAAAGAGACACAGAAAGGGGTCACAGTGATAGCCAGGTCCAAGTCTACCCAGTGTGCCACCTTATCTTCTGCATGCTGAAAGCCAAACAGATGCTCTCTCTGTTGAAACTCATCCATAAGAGAGTTAGTAGATGCCTTTGTTGACATTGAACTGGGGACAGTGATGAGGCAGAGTCAAAGCTTAAAAGATCTTTCTTTCCTAGTTAAGATAAAACATCCCATATTTAGCTAAAGGAACGAGGGTAATGAACAGGGTAAGGAAGGAGAAAGAAGAAAAAATAAATAGGACAGGAGATATCCCTCCACCCTGCCAGGGTCCAGCCTGCGGGACCAGGTTGCCAAGCCCTCCCCTGTAGGCACTGCTATTGCTGCTCCAGCACCAGGAGGTAGCCCCACCCCACTCTCAGACCTCCTCATTGTGCCACTCCATGAACCCACTCTGCAGAGGTATAGCTGGTTATAAAGGGTAATTTTCTGAGCTCCCAAATTTGAACATCTTTAAAGAAAGGGTAGGGGAAACCTGTAGTAGAACTGTCTGGAGATCAACCCTGCAGGAGGTTGGGGAGCTCAATTTTGGCCTTGTGGTCTGAGGTCAGTCTGCATCGCTGGAGTCTGCCATCAGCTAGCTGAGTTAGGAGGATTTGGTTCTACACATGGCTACACATGATGTGTATTATTACAGCAGAGATATAGTCTCAAAGAGGGCCTTCAAAGTCATTTTTTTTCCTTTTCATTCTTTTCCTCATTCCACTCTGTAAAATTTTTTCTGTCCGCTTTGGCCAAGTCAGTCTCTTGCTCCACCATATTGTCCCCCATCTCCTATTCTGTTCCTTCTTCTTCCCTGACTCAGATTTCTTCTTTTATCATTTTTTTCTTCTTTATTAATGTTCTTTTTTTCTATCATTGTGCCTCACTCAAGGGTCAGTAGTTTCAAGAGAAAGTGAGCCCCTATTGCTGTTAAGGGGATATATTTTTGTCCTTAGACTTGCACTCTGTCTATCCCTTTTAAGCTTAAGAATTTCCTGAAGATTGTGTAATCACTCTGTGTCCTCTGGCTCCACTTGAAAACTTCTCCAGTTTTTTTTACTTATTTACTCTTCTCACCCTAACTCTGTCTAGGCCCCCATCCTAAATAGTAAATATGCTATGCTGAGAAGTTTGTTCACTGCAAGCATATTTTGGGCTGCTTTTTTATTTTAATTAAATTCACATGGTTTAAAGGTGATAGATTAATGTCTAACACTTGGTCAATTTGCAAGTAGTAATTGATCCTATTGTGTTGCTGATTGTATCAATTGGGATAAAGGATAAAGAATGATTTGATGAGTTGTTTTCACTCATATTGTGAAAATGAGAATGTCTATGAGTCATTAGAGAATCAAAAGCTAAAACACAACTATATCAGGAAGATTTCAAAACCCAGAGATTGAATCAAGGACAACCCAACAACAAAAATAAAAATGAGAAAACACTTAAGCAAGACACAAAGACACACTTCCAGTTCACCAATGGCAAACAGTAAGGCAAAGGAGGATGAAAAGTCTGATAGTGAATCACCAGGACACTCAGAACTCACAGAACAGGAAGTAACAAAACAGATCAATCAGGCTCTAGAAAAATTCAAAACAGAAATAATTTCCCAGATAACCATAGAGATGGTGAGCAAAATGAAAGTCATGATTCAAGACTCTACAACAGAAATGGACAAAAAAAATAGATGAGCTCAGGACCATGATAGAATCCATGAAGGCCCAGCCTAAGAAAGAAATGCAAACAATGAATGCCCAACACAGAAAAGAAATGTAATCCATTAAACAGACTCAAAAAGATATCCAGGAGTTTAAAAAAGTGTGTGCAACAAAATAAAACAATGCAAAGATAGAATCTCAGATTTAGGAGATAGGATCACAGACAGTGATCATGAAAAGAGAGGTCTCCTAAAAATGGTAAGGGATCAAGAGAAACTGATTCAACAACTCCTAGATGATGGAAAGAAGAATAACATAAGACTGATAGGAATCCATGAATTAGAAGGAGAAAATGCAAAAGACTTTAAAAAGCTGTTCACAGAATTCATGACAGAAAACTTCCAAAATGGAGGGGAAGATTTTGACACACATGTAAGTGAGGCTTATAGGACTCCAACTACCCACAATCAAAAAATTCTACACCTAGAAATATAATAAACAAGATCCCAGAAACCCAACAGAAGAACAAAATGCTACAAGCAGTAAGAAAAAAGAATTAAATCATATGAAAAGATAAGCCCAACAGAACCACAGCAGGCTTTTCAATACAAATCCTCAGGTAAAGGAGAGCCTGGAATGAGGTATTTCCAGCCCTAAAAGAAAACAAACTCCAACCTAGACTCATGTATCCTGAAAAGCTCTCTTTCAAAATGGATGGGGAAATAAGATATGTCCATGACAAAGAACACCTGAAAAACTTCATGAACACCAAACCAGCACTACAAGGAATTCTAAACAATATCCTAGAAAAAGACAATGAAGGTCACAACACCATGAAGCCTAACAGACCAAATCAAATAGGCAAGACAAGAAACTAAAAGGAGAGGGGGGGAAAGGTAAGAGGAGTCAACAAAAGGACAATAACATGACAATAATAAGTCAGTACATATCAGTTATAACCATCAACGTCAATGGCCTCAATTCACCAATCAAGAGAAATACACTGGCAGAATGGATTAAGAAGCAAAATCCAACAATATGTTGTATATAAGGCACATAGTGCAAAAAGAAGCCTATAGACTGAAAAGGAAAAGGTGGAAAACAATTCTCCACGTGACAGGAGCCCAGAAAAAAGCAGAGGCAGCAATCTTATTCACAAAGTAAATTTCAAACCAAAACACATCAAGAGAGACAAAGAAGGCCACTAGATCTTTGTAAAGCGAACAATTCAAGAGGAAGGGATGACAATCATAAACATATATGCACCAAATACTAATGCCCCCAAGTATATAAAAAAATATTAAGAAACATGAAAAACCAAATAAGCACTAATACAATTATAGTGGGAGATCTAAATACCCCTCTATCACAAATAGACAGACCATCTAGGCAAAAATTCAACAATGAAATACTACAACTCAACCAACCTTTACAACGCATGCACTTATGAGAGGTCTATAGAATGTTCCACTCTCAAAATCAGAATATACATTATTTTGGCTGCACATGGGTCATTCTCCAAGATAGACCACATACTAGCTCACAGAATGGGTTTGAATAAATGCAAAAGAATTGAAGTTATTCCCTGTATATTATCACAGTGCAATTAAGCTGGAGATCAATAGCATAAGAAAATGTAGGAACTTCACAAACACATGTAAATTGAACAACACTCTCCTGAACAATAAATGGACCACAGAGGAAATTAAAGAAGAAACTAGACAGTTTTTACAAATAAAGGAAAATGCCAATACAACATACAGGAATCTATGGGACACAATGAAAGCAGTTCTACAGCAAAAATTCATAGCACTGAATGCCCACACAAGGAAAACAGAGAGAGCTCCAATAAACAACCTAATGATGAATCATAGAATACTAGAAAAACAAGAGCAAGAAAAACCCAAAGTTTGAACAAGAGAGGAAATTATAAAGATTAGAGCAGAAATCAATGCAATGGAAACTAAGAAAATGATACAAAAATATATGAATCAAAGAGTTGGTTTTTTGAAAGAATAAATAAAATTGATAAACCCTTAGCAAATCTTATCAAAAAAAAAAAGGAAAGAAGAGGCACAGATCCATGCAGTCAGGAATGAAAAGGCAAAGACACAACAGATCCAACATAAATCCAGAGGATCATTAATACCTACATTGAGAACCTATACTCTAATAAAATGGAAAACACAAAAGAAATGGACAGCTCTCTAGATACTTATGAATTACCAAAATTGAACAAAGAAGATGAAAACATTTTAAACACCCCAATTATAATCAGTGAAATTGAAAATGTAACTAAAAATTTACAAACAAAAAATAGCCCAGGTCCTGATGGATTCACTGCGAAATTTTACAAGACATTCAGAGAAGAACTACTGCCATTACTCTTCAGACTTTTCAATGAAATTGAAAGGGAAGCAACACTTCCAAATTCATTCTTGAAGGCAAGTATCACTTTGATTCCCAAACCAGGGAAAGATGCAACTAAAAGAGAGAATTACAGGCGAATTTCCTTACTGAATATAGATGCAAAAATCCTTAATGAGATGCTAGAAAACAAAATACAGAGGATCATCAAGAAGATCATACATCCTGACCAGGTGACATTTATTCCAGGGATGCAAGGATGGTTCAACATATGTAAGTCAAAAAATGTAATACACTATATTTAAAAAGTCAAGGACAAAAACAACATGATCCTCTCAATAGATGCAGAAAAAGCATTTGACAGAATTTAACACCCATTCATGATAAAAACCCTCAAAAAATTGGAATAGATGGTCTATATCTCAACTTAATAAAGGCTACCTATGAAAAACCAACAGCCAACATCATATTAAGTGGCCAAAAACTGAAAGCCTTCACCTTAAAATCAGGAGCAAGACAAGGATGCCTGCTATCACCACTCTTCTTTGATATAGTTTGGGAAAAATTAGGCATGGCAACTAGACAAGAGAAAGAAATTAAAGCAATAAAGGTAGAAAAGGAAGAAGTTAAACTGTCATTATTTGCTGACGATATGATACTCTACATTGAAAACCCAAAAAACTCCACCAAAAGACTTCTAAGCTTAATTGACACTTTTAGCAGAGAAGCAAGATACAAGGTCAACACCCAAAAATCAATAGCCTTCTTGTACACAAATAACAGACTCACTGAGAGAGAAATTAGGGAAACAATTCCTTTCACAATAGCATCCAAAAAAAGGAAGTATCTAGGAATCAACATAACAAAAGAAGCAAAAGACCTCTACACTGAAAACTACAGCACTCTGAAAAAAGAGACTGAAGAGGATATAAGAAAATGGAAAGATATCCCCTGCTCCTGGGTTGGAAGAATCAACATAGTGAAAAAGGCCATACTACCAAAACTGCTATACATATTCAATGCAATGCCAATTGAAATTCCAACACTATGCTTCACAGAACTAGAAAGAAGAATCCAAAAATTCATTTGGAACCATAAGAGGTCTAGAATAGCAAAAGCTATCCTAGGCAACAGACACATGGCAGCGGGCATAACAATTCCCAATTTGAAACTTTACTACAAAGCCACTGTGATAAAAGCAGCATGGTACTAGCAAAGAAACAGACCTGAGGATCAGTGGAACAGATTGGAAGACACAAAAACAACTCCAGATATACTCAGCTACATCATCTTTGACAAAGGAGCTGAACATCCTCAGTGGAGGAAAAATAGCCTCTTTAATAAATGGTGCTGGAAAAACTGAATCTCAACCTGCCAAAGATTAAAACAGGATCCTTATCTCTCACCATGCACTAAATTAAAATTCAATTGGATTAAAGATCTAAATTTTAAAACAGAAGCACTAAACTTTCTGGAAGATAAATTAGGCAGAACTCTAGAAGTCATTGGCATAGGAAAAGACTTTATGAACAAATCTTCAGTAGCACGGGAAGTAGCAGAAAGAATAAACAACTGGGATCTCATTAAAAAACCTTCTGCACTGCAAAAGAAACCATCAACAGAACTAAGAGACAACCTGCAATGTGGGAAAAAATGTTTATCAGCTGCTCCTCAGACAAAGGCCTATTCTGTAGAATATATAAAGAATTCAAAACAATCAGACCCCCACCAAATGTAAAGACCAATTCAAAAATGGGCATCTGAAATGAACAGACATTTCTCAGACAAAGAAGTAAAAGCAACAAGTAAATACATGAAAAAATGTTCCACATCACTGGTTATTTGAGAGATGCAGATGAAAACAACACTGAGATTCCACCTCACCCCACAAAGAATGGCTGCTATCAAGAAATCAAATAACAAATGCTGGCAGGGTTGTGGGGAGAAAGAAACCCTTCTTCATTGTTGGTGGGAGTGCAGACTGGTGCAACCACTATGGAAATCAATATGAAGATATCTCAAAGATCTGGAACTAGATGTTCCACTTGACCCAGCCATTCCTCTGCTGGTTATCTTTACAAAAGAATTAAAAGAATCATATCACAGTGCCATATGCACACCTATGTTTATAGCAGCACAATTTGCAATAGCTAAAATTTGGAAACAGCCCATTTGCCCATCAGTTGGAAAGTGGATAAAGAAGATGTGGTTTTACTATAAAATGGAATACTACTCACCCATAAAGAATTTGAATTAGATTCATTCATAGGAAAACAGATACATTTTGAGGATATACTCCTAAGTGAAATAAATAAGTCACACATTTGTAAATACCGAGTAGTTTCTCTGGTGTGAAAAACTATAACAGTACATAAGATCCTAATAAGATAATTACCAATGTGAAATGTGAAGAAAAGGGCTAAAGATGTAGGGAAAGTTGGAAGGGTAGGGGAAAGGGAATAAGGGAAAAGAAAAAAATATGAGAAAATGAAAAAATGGAAATAAAGTGTTTGTAAATGGGGAAGGGAAGAAGGGGTGAAGGGAGGGCAGGGACAAGGGGAAGAAATGAGAACCAAGACCTCTCATGATCTCAAGATCCCAATAATGAAAGTAAATGTACTGTATACCTAAAATGTACCAATAAATTCAATAAAAAGAAATTAAATAAATAGGACTGTAGACATTACCTCTAGATCACTCTTGATTTCCTGGGGATCTCCAGTCCACTTGATGCTCTGATCAAAATCTGCCAGGAGAACAGCTTTCTTTGAATCTAAAGGATAGTTTACAGAGTGGCATGGGAAATTTCCACTGTCCATGTTGTAAACCTCAATAGGTATGTAGCATGTTATACAATCCATAATCTCTGATGAGAGTAAATAATAATACCATTGACTCCCAAAAATTTGTCATATGCACAGTTTCATTTTGTCTGTGAAGTATCTACCAAGATGAGGACATAAATTTTACTTTTTCCAGACCAGAGAGTAAGAAAGGATTAGGATAAATTTAATCAGCTCCTCATTCATGCAGTTCCTGAGGTAAATAGCACAGATTTTCAAAGGAGCTCCTGACAGGAGTTAAGCTTACATTCTATACAGTAGTTAACCAATAAGGTTCTAAATTCAAGATAATATTTTCACAGCATTCCACTAAGTGAAGCTGATGAGTCACACCCACTGTGACATTTTGGACTGTTATCATGCATCAGTTATGTCCTTATAATGAGTCACTCCTTCCTTGTCCCCTTCACATTCTTTTTCCCTTGAAATAAGCCACACAGCTCACAGAAAGACGAATGAGTGGATATGAAAGACCAAAACCTAGATGAATGGAGCCTTTGAGAGATGGTCCCCCATTTCTGGCTCAAAGGATTCTTAGAAGAAGAAAGACTGGATAACCCAAATAGGATCAGGCCCAGTGCAGTTGGGTGTATCTGGAACCCCTCTAATTCCAAATATAAACATTAAAGTTATGTAAGAACTCAGAGACTAGCAAAAATTAACCCATTAAATTATTTGGCAACTGTTTATTGAGAGACAGAACTATGAGTGAACCTAGCTCAGGAATAATGAATGAATAATTACATAAATCAATGTGAAAATAATTGCAACTTTGGAAATGCTAGCAAAAGTGCAAAATGCTGTGTTAGTGTGTTATAAGAGAGCTACATGATTAGCTGAGAGGGGAAAGGTCACCCTTAAGGAAGAAATATTTAGACTGAAAAGCTAAATTTTGGGAAAGAAAGTAAAGGGAGGGGGAGAAAGAATTTCAGGTAGGAATTTCTGAGCTGAAAGGAACAAAGAATTCTAACTCAGTGGAGTGTCTGGGGACAGGAATGAGGTCACAAAGTTGCCTGCAACCAGGGCTGGTCTCCAATTATTCAAACAACTTTCTTTCATTAGTTTAAGCCACTTAAATCTTAAGATACCTAAATGGAATGCTCCAGTGCTCTGCTAATATGCAATTTGTATGCTTAAAAAAAATTCAATTTTTTACTGTTAGATTTAATAGATATTGTTAATGGGCTCTAAAAATTTTGAAATATTTAGATGTAATTTCTGCAATTAAATCCCAGATAGTCAAGAAACCTTCTCCCACCCTGCTACCCAGGAGCCTCACCTCAGTCCCCTGATGTCTTTCGTCCACTTTAAAATCAGATTCTATTTTCTTATTATTGTTTTAAGAGTTCTTTGTATATTCAAGTTAACAATCATTTATTTGATATGTCTTTTGCAAATATTCTTTTCCCACACTGTGCCTTGCCTTTCCACTCTCTTGGCCTTGTCTTTTGCAGAGCAGAAATTTTTAATGAAGCCAATTATTCTTATTTAATGATTTTTTTTCATAGATTGTGCCCAAGGGCCTCTAGATTTTTTCCTATGTTATCTTCTAGGGAATTTTATAGTTTATGGCTGATGTTGAGAGGCAGGACTTTTAATGGCAGATTCAGTCAGGAGGAATCTGCCTTAATGATTGGGAAATGCCATTATCAAATGAGTGGTTTCGTTATCCTGACAGTGGGTTTTTTATAAAAGCAAATTTGGCTGCCTCTTGCTCTTTTGTGCCCTCGTGTCTTTCTGCCTTCTGCCATAGCATGTCACAGTAAGAAGGTCCAGATGCCAGGACCTTGACCTTGGACTTTCTAGCTTCCAGAATGGTAAGAAAGAAATCTGCTTTGTTTTGTTTTGTTAACAAGATTGCCTAGTCATAATTACCATGCCTACCATAACAATAGAAAAGCTAAGGAACTCACCTATTAAGATGTTTCCTGGCTGCAAATCCTGGTGAATATATTCATGCAAGTGTAGTTCTTGAACAGCCTTAAATATAGATGCTAGGACATTTCGGGCAAATGTATCCTCCTCATCCTCCATGTAATCTCTTCTATGCTTATCCAAGTGCTCTTCCAGAGACTCTTCGCAGAGGGCTATGCACACATACAACCATACCCCATCACTCTCACTCCCATAGAATGTCAGCAAGTTACTGTGCTCTCGGATGTGTCGTAGGCAATCCATTTCCCTTTCTGCATGTTCACTGCCTTCACGGAATACCTTCACAGCTACTTCTTGCCCCTCAAAGAACCCCAGGTAGACATCCCCTTTAGAAGTTTTGGCAATTTTGTAGTCTTCACCCTTAAAGATTTTGAGTTTTCCAGTGTTACGGTGGTACATTCTATAGAGTTTTTTCAGGTCTTTCCCCCAGCGTGAACTCAGAGGCTTCCAGTCTTCATCAGGGGGTTGGAAATAGTCTCGGGCTCCATAAGAGCAAAGAAGTTTTGCAAGGTCATTGTCATGATGTTTACGCTTTGCCATCCAGACAAGATCTCCGCAATCTGTGTTGGCTCCCTTCTTGCACAGCAACTTGACAATCGCCTTCATATTGAGATTAACAGCAACCAGCAGTGCCGTTCTCCCTTTGCCATCTTTTGCATCTATCTCTATATGTTTTTGTTCCAGGAGCAGCTGCACCAAACCAATATGCTTCCTTTCCACTGCCAAGATCAGGGGTGTCTTCTCTCTTTCTCCTCTCAAGCAAACATCAGCCCCATGGTCCAGCAGAAGGCAGGTAATATCTTTGACCTTCTCATCAGGAGAGCTCTGAATACCATGGATCAAGGCACTTCTACCCATATTGTCACAGGCATTGACTTCTGCATTCATCTTTTCCAGGAGAATTCTCAAGACATCAATGTGGCCTCTTTTAGCAGCATCCATGAGAGCTGTGCCCCCTCCTTTCCCAAGTAGCTTTTGATCATCCTTTGTCTCTCGATGCAAATTCACATTTGCTCCATTCTCATAAAGAAACTTTAAAGCTTCAACATTACCATGCTCAGCAGCTTCCATGAAAGCAGTGAAGCCATTAGAATCATACTCATTGACATCTGCTCCCTTGGAAAGGAAAAGTCTGAGCAGCTCCACATTTCCCTCAATCCCAGCTATGATGAAGGAGGTGGCCCCATTGTTCTTCCTCTGATGAGGGTCAGCACCATAATCAAGCAGAAGATCTACAATATCCTTACTACCACCTTGTATGGCATTATGCAAAGGTGTCCAGCCCCCTTCCTCTTCCTGGAAATTGACATTGGCCCCTATTTTCAGCAATTGCTCAATCTGATTGACATCTTTATTCTTAACAGCATATATTAATGAATAATTGTTTTCCATTGTAGCCCTTCTACTGTGAGGGGGCATGGGTCTCTCCTGAGGATTGTTAGGACCCTTTGTCTCCATGATGGTAAATGCCCCTGGCTGTTTTGCCTTTCCCTTAAGAAAATGAAACTTATCTCCTTGGGATTTGACTAGGTTTTGGAGTATAAATTGTGATTACCTGGCTTCAACCAGCTGTATGAGGCAGAACAATGTTCTTAGTCTTCTGAAATTTCCACTGGAAATAAGATATTGGATAATTTCAGAATAGAGAGAAAACATTTGAATCACAGAATTTACTTTTACTAGCAATTTTTTCAAAAACATTTGAGAGCTGTCATTACAGGGCTGTCAAATTGCAGATATATACTATATGTATAAAAACTTTAAAAATAGTCCCACTGCCCAGAAATAGCCACTAATTGTATTTTATTATATTTCTATAGATTTTTAAATAGCTGATATCTTGCTGTATATTCCACTTCCATTCAGTGTCACACTATAAATAATTCCCTATACAATATTATTACAAAGTCTTTTACACATTTTAAGTATTCCATAATATGCCATCATACAGTTGCTTAATTTCTTTATTAATGGGTTGTTTTATTTAAAAAAAAAACAAATTTTAAAAAAGATTTTTGAAATTAAAAATTTCTAAACAATTCTGAGTGTTAATTTTTAGCTTATTTTCTTATGATAGAAATCTATCATAAACTTTATAAATTATACCTATATATACCTATATAACCTTTATAAAGGTTATAGTCATAACCTTTGATTGGTCGAAGTTATGATTATGTTTAGGATTCTCAGCCTATACTGTATTAATCACTTTTTTCAATGTTATATAAATATGTACTTATCAGCAATAAATAGATTATTTTTTTAAAAACTCAATAGATAAAATGTATTTCATGGGTTTTGCCCAATGTTAGGTCTTACAATTTCAGTAAGGTTGGTCAGTATTCCCTGACTACATATGTGTATGTCCTGTTGTATGACTGTGCTTCCATTTAAAGTAATAATGGCAGGGCCAGGGATTTAGCTCAGTGGTTCAGTGGCCTGCCTTGCAAGTGCAAGGAATCAAGTTCGATCCCCAGTACCAAAAAAATAAATAAAAATAAAAATAAAAAAATAAAGTAATAGTGGCAAGAGTTTGGGTTCTGACCTGAATGAACTCGGAGTCTGAGCTCCTGGTTACATAACTTTTCTTGCCAGTTACTTCCTGATTGTGTCATTTTTAGACTTGTGGTGTCTCTATTTTCTGTTTCCTCAAATGAGACAACAATAAATATGGGCATATATGCAGAATGCATTAAAGAACAGTGTGCAGCAAATATTTAGTACTTAAGGTAGAACTAATTACATTGCTCTATGAAAAAACAATTTTCAGAAATCTTATTCTGCCACCCATGTGCAACTAAATAGTACACAAATGGAAGCTAGGCATCAGTTTGGTCCAACAACTGCTCTCAATGAAGTCACAACACTTTAGACCCAATTAAATCACTGGATAGCCCCATGCTGTTACATGATCACTGAATAACTGCATCTGTTACAAAATTCATGAAACCACCTTTTCTGAGGTCTTATCAATTGTGCAATATAGCATGATCATTGGACAGTGAAATCTGAATGCAGCATTTTCATAGGAGGTTCTAGTTACAAACAGGCATGAGGCTGCCAGTGTCAGTGAAGGAGCAAGGAAGGAAAGAAAGGCAAGGGTCACCTGCAGAGAACACCACAAGATAGAGAATAAAGCCCTGAAAGCCAACAAGTGCTGCTTCCACTTTTGTCTTCTTCAGGAATCCAGAGGACATGCGAAACAGTGGATTTAAATAAATAGTGTGTGGGTTTCTACAGAAACTTGGAGTAGTTGGCTCAGAACCACTAGGCTCCTGGAGAACAGCCAGAAAGTTTTGAGCCTTCTCTCCCACCCTGTGTCCTCCAGCCCCTGTCATCTCCAGTCCCAAAGAGGCTCTTCCAAGAAGGATTTCTCAAGCTTTCTCAGCTCTTTTCCTTCTGCCCAGCTTACCTTCCAGACACAGCCTCTTCCTCACTCATCCCCTTGGCAGCAACTCGGACACAATTGAGCAGAGTCAACACTTCCCCCTGTTGTGTCTCTGAACCAGCAGGGCAAGGCTTAGAAAGGAATGCAGAAGGAAGAACACAGCATGAGCTGTCACACAGCCACACTCAGGCAGCAGGCCTGAGAAAAGTGCTTTCTCACCCAGAGGAGAAAGGCTATGCCACATACCCTTTGGCCTCTCCACCTGTCAGTTTGTAGTATCCAGCTCCATCCAACATACTTGTATCTTTTCCATTTTATTGAAAATGCCTCCTTTTGGGAAAAGAATGGAGAATAAACACTTAACCCACTATGCACTC
This sequence comes from Fukomys damarensis, assembly GCF_012274545.1. Taxonomy (NCBI): domain Eukaryota; kingdom Metazoa; phylum Chordata; class Mammalia; order Rodentia; family Bathyergidae; genus Fukomys; species Fukomys damarensis. The sequence continues at coordinate 24,997,159 of NW_022900923.1, forward strand.
AATTCATATTTATCAAGCGCTATTTTGCTAGTAGGTATTGTGAACACTTGGGCTGAGGTGATTTGCCCAAGACTGATTTACACAGAGTCATGGAGATCTTCATGGAGTTTGCATCTCAGTAGGATGAAACAGATAATATATAGTTGAACAAAACTCAATACCCTAATACAATTTCAAGTTGAGAATACCATCTCTGACTGTCCCTTTCTGTGGGCATCATGACTGTTACCATCCAGTTTCCCCAACACACCATACTGCTTTCTGTATCTATGCCTTTATACATGCTGCTTTGCTGCCCAAACAAATAATAGCAGTAAGAATTATGATGGCGGTCATGATGTTAATAATAGTAGATGCCTTGCCTGTGCATCACCAGCTCCAGTGAGGAAGGTGAAGGTAGCTGTGCTGGTGCCCCTAAAACACCCCTCCCCCCATTCTCAGACCTCCTGATTAGGCCAGTCCTTGGACTCACTCTGCAGAGACATAGGTGGTCATAAAGGGTATTTTTCTGAGCTCCCAACTTTGAACATATTTAAAGAAAGGGTGGAGCAAACCTGAAATAGAACTGTATGGACTTCAACCCTGCAGTTCTGGGAACTCAATCTAGGCCTTGTGGCCTGAGGTCAGTCTGATTCATGAGGATCTGCCATTGGCTAGCTGATCAAGGGACTTGGTTCTGCACATGGTTGTGCATGTGGTATATTATGACAGCAGAGATATAGTCTGAAAGAGGCCCTTCAAATTCATTTTTTTCTTTCTTTTCCTCATTACACTCTGCAAATTCTTTATTTTTTCTGTCCTCTTTCTCCATCAGTCTCTTGCTCCATCATATTATCCTGCATCTCCCTTTCTGTTCTTGCTCCTGCCCTAACTCAGACTTCTTCTTTTATCATTTTTTCTTTCTTCTTTATGTTCTTTTCTTCTGCCATTTTACCTCACTCATGAGTCAATAGTTTCAAGGGAAAGTAGCCCCTATTACTATTAAGGGGCTATATTCTAGTCCTTATTCTGGCACTCTGTCTATCCCTTTTGAATTTAATAGCTTTGCAAAGATTGTATGGTCATTCTATGCCCTCTGGCTTCACTTGAAATCTTCTCCAATTCTTTCACTTATCTACTCTCATTCTAACTCTGTCTAATCCCCAATCCTAAATGGAAACATGCTACATTGAAAAGTGTATTCACTTCAAACATATTTTGGGTTGCTTCTGGATTTTAATTGAATTCACATGGTTTAAAGGTGATAGATTAATGACTACCACAAGTGGTCACTTTGCAAGTATTGCTTCATCGTATTGTGCTGCTGATTGTGACATTTGGGATAAAGGATTGTGATTGATTTACTGAGTTGTTTTCTCCAATATAATGAAAATGAGAATGGCTATGACTCAGTAGAGACTCAAAAGGTAAAGCACAATTATATCAGGAAGATCTAAGAAATAAACTGGAAATAAAACCAAGGACAACTGAAAAACAAAAATAAAAATGAGAAAACACTTAAGACACAAAGACACACTTCCAATTCACTAATGGCAAAAAATAGGGCAAATGAGGATGAAAAGTCTTACAGTGAACTGGCAGGACATCTTGAACCCATAGCACAGGAAGTAACAAAGCAGATCAATCAGCTCTAGAAAAATTCAAAACAGAAAAAATTTCTGAGATAACCATAGAGATGGTGAGCAAAATGGAAGCCATGAATTGAGACTCTAGAACAGAAACTGACAAAAAAAATAGATGAGCTCAGGAACATAGTAGAAGCCATGAAGGCCCCGCATAAGAAAGAAATGGAAAAAATGAATGCCCAACAGAGGAAAGAAATGGAATCCATAAAACAGATTCAAACAGATAACCAGGAGATTAAAAACTCTATTGAAAGTGTATGCAACAGAATAAAAGATTGCAAAGATACAATTTCAGATATAGAAGATAGGATTTCAGTCAGTGACTGTGAAAAGGGAGGTCTCTTAAAAACAGTAAGGGATCATGAGAAATCAATCCAACAACTCCTAGATGATGGAAAGAAGAATAACATAAGACTGATAGGAATCCATAAAGTAGCAGGAGAAATTACAAAAGACTTTAAAAAGCTGTTCACAGAATTAATGACAGAAAACTTCCAAAACACAGGGGAAGAATTTGACATACAGATAAGTGAGGCACAAAGGACTTGCAACTAACCATGATCAAAAAAAAAAAATCTACACCTACACATATACAATAATCAAGATCCCAGAAACCCAACAGAAGAACAAAATACTACAATCAGTAAGAGAAAAGATATAAATCACATACAAAGGAAAGTCCATCAGAATCACAGCAGACTTTTCGACACAAACCCTCAGGTCAAGGAGAGCCTAGAGTGAGGTATTTCAAGCCCTAAAAGAAAACAAAATCCAACCTAGACTCATGTATCCTGCAAAGCTCTCTTTCAAAATGGATGGGGAAATAAGATACTTCCATGACAAAGAACACCTGAGAAATTTCATAAACACCAAACCAGCAAAACAAGGAATTCTAAACAATATCCTAGAAAAAGACAATGAAGATCACAACATTGTGAGACCCAACAGACCAAATCAAATAGGCAAGGCAAGAAACTAAAAGGAGAGGGGGAAAAGTAAGAAGAGTCAACAAAAGGACAATAACATGACAATAATAAGTCAGTACATATCAGTTATAACCATCAACGTCAATGGCCTCAATTCACCAATCAAGAGAAATACACCAGCAGAATGGATTAAGAAGCAAAATCCAACAATATGTAGTATACAAGAAACACACCTAGTGCAAAAGGAAGCCCATAGACTGAAAGGGAAAGTATAGAAAACAATTCTCCACATGACAGGAGCCCAGAAAAAAGCAGGGGTAGCAATCTTATTCACAGACAAAGTAAATTTCAAACCAAAATGCATGAAGAGAGACAAAGAAGTCCACTACATCCTTGTAAGGGGAACAATTCAAGAGGAAGAGATGACAATCATAAACATATATGCACCAAATATTAATGTCCCCAACTATATAAAACAAATACTAAGTAACATGAAAAACCAAATAAGCACTTGTACTTATAATGCAATTGTACAGTACAATTGTAGTGGGGGATCTAAATACCCCTCTATCACAAACAGGCAGATCATCTAGGCAGAATATAACAATGAAATACTAGAACTGAACCAAGCTTTTGAGCGCATGGACTTAATAGATATCTATAAGAGTGTTCCACCCCACAAAATCAGAATATACATTCTTTTTAGCTGCATATGGGTCATTCTCCAAGATAGACCACATACAAGTTCAAGAATAGGTCTGAATAAATGCAAAAAAATCGAAGTTATCCCCTGTATATTATCAGATCACAGTGCAATCAAGTTGGAGATCAATAGCATAAGAAAATGTAGGAACTTCACAAACACATGGAAATTGAACAACACTCTCCTGAACAATAAATGGATCACAGAGGAAATTAAAGAAGAAACTAGACAGTTTTTACAAATAAAGGAAAATGCCAATACAACATACAGGAATCTATGGGACACAATGAAAGCAGTTCTACAGCAAAAATTCATAGCACTGAATGCCCACACAAGGAAAACAGAGAGAGCTCCAATAAACAACCTAATGATGAATCATAGAATACTAGAAAAACAAGAGCAAGAAAAACCCAAAGTTTGAACAAGAGAGGAAATTATAAAGATTAGAGCAGAAATCAATGCAATGGAAACTAAGAAAATGATACAAAAATATATGAATCAAAGAGTTGGTTTTTTGAAAGAATAAATAAAATTGATAAACCCTTAGCAAAACTTATCAAAAAAAAAGGAAAGAAAAGGCACAGATCCATGCAGTCAGGAATGAAAAAGGCAAAGACATAACAGATCCAACATAAATCCAGAGGATCATTAATACCTACATTGAGAACCTATACTCTAATAAAATGGAAAACGCAAAAGAAATGGACAGCTCTCTAGATACTTATGAATTACCAAAATTGAACAAAGAAGATGAAAACATTTTAAACACCCCAATTATAATCAGTGAAATTGAAAATGTAACTAAAAATTTACAAACAAAAAATAGCCCAGGTCCTGATGGATTCACTGCGAAATTTTACAAGACATTCAGAGAAGAACTACTGCCATTACTCTTCAGACTTTTCAATGAAATTGAAAGGGAAGCAACACTTCCAAATTCATTCTCGAAGGCAAGTATCACTTTGATTCCCAGACCAGGGAAAGATGCAACTAAAAGAGAGAATTACAGGCCAATTTCCTTAATGAATATAGATGCAAAAATCCTTAATGAGATGCTAGCAAACAGAATACAGAGGATCATCAAGAAGATCATACATCCTGACCAGGTGACATTTATTCCAGGGATGCAAGGATGGTTCAACATATGTAAGTCAAAAAATGTAATACACTATATTTAAAAAGTCAAGGACAAAAACAACATGATCCTCTCAATAGATGCAGAAAAAGCATTCGACAGAATTTAATACCCATTCATGATAAAAACCCTCAAAAAATTGGAATAGATGGTCTATATCTCAACTTAATAAAGGCTACCTATGAAAAACCAACAGCCAACATCATATTAAGTGGCCAAAAACTGAAAGCCTTCACCTTAAAATCAGGAGCAAGACAAGGATGCCTGCTATCACCACTCCTCTTTGATATAGTTTGGGAAAAATTAGGCATAGCAACTAGACAAGAGAAAGAAATTAAAGCAATAAAGGTAGAAAAGGAAGAAGTTAAACTGTCATTATTTGCTGACGATATGATACTCTACATTGAAAACCCAAAAAACTCCACCAAAAGACTTCTAAGCTTAATTGACACTTTTAGCAGAGGAGCAAGATACAAGGTCAACACCCAAAAATCAATAAATAGCCTTCTTGTACACAAATAACAGACTCACTGAGAGAGAAATTAGGGAAACAATTCCTTTCACAATAGCATCCAAAAAAAGGAAGTATCTAGGAATCAACATAACAAAAGAAGCAAAAGACCTCTATACTGAAAACTACAGCACTCTGAAAAAAGAGATTGAAGAGGATATAAGAAAATGGAAAGACATCCCCTGCTCCTGGGTAGGAAGAATCAATATAGTGAAAAAGGCCACACTACCAAAACTGCTACACAGATTCAATGCAATGCTGATTGAAATTCCAACACTATATTTCACAGAACTAGAAAAAAGAATCCAAAAATTAATTTGGAACCATAAGAAGTCTAGAATAGCAAAAGCCATTCTAGGCAACAGAGACATGGCAGCGGGTATAACAATTCCCAATTTGAAACTTTACTACAAAGCCACTGTGAGTAAAAACAACATGGTACTAGCAAAGAAACAAACCTGCGAATCAGTGGAACAGATTGGAAGGCACAAAAACAAATCCAGATGTACTCAGCTACCTCATCTTTGACAAAGGAGCTGTCCATCCTCAGTGGATGAAAGATAGCCTCTTTAATCAATGGTGTTGGAAAAACTGGATCTCAACCTGCCAAAGATTAAAACTGGACCCTTATCTTTCACCATGCACTAAATTAAAATCCAAGTGGATGAAAGATCTAAATATTAAAACAGAAACACTAAACTTTCTGGAAAATAAGTTAGGCAGAGCTCTGGAAGACTTTGACATAGGAAATGATTTTATGAACAAATCCTCAGTAGCACAGGAACTAGCAGAAATAATCAACAACTGGGATCTCATCTTATTAAAAAGCTTCTGCACTGCAAAAGAAACCATCAACAGAACTAAGAGACAACCTACAATGTGGGAAAAAATGTTTACCAGGTGCTCCTGAGACAAAGGGCTCTTATCTAGAATATATAAAGAACTCAAAATAATCAGCCATCCCAAATATAAAGACCCAATTCAAAAATGGGCATCTGAAATGAGCAGACATTTCTCAAAGAATTAAAAGCAGCAAGTAAATATATGAAAAAATGTTCCACATCAATGGTCATTGGAGAAATGCAGATGAAAACAACACTGAGATTTCATCTCACCTCACAAAGAATGGCTGCTGTCAAGAAATCAAATAACAAATGTTGACAGGGTTGTGGGGAGAAAGGAACCCTTCTCCATTGTTGGTGGGAGTACAGACTGGTGCAACCACTATGGAAATCAATATGGATGTACTTCAAACAGCTGGGACTAGAGGTTCCATTTGACTCAGCTGTCCCTCTTCTGGGTATCTTTCCAAAAGAATTAGAAGAATCATATCACAGTGATATATGCGCACCTATGTCTATAGCGGCACAGTTTGTAATAGCTAAAACTTTGAAACAACCCATTTGCCCATCAGTTGGAAACTGGTTAAAGAAGATGTGATTTTTCTATAAAAGGGAATATTACTCAGCCATAAAGAATGAGAAATTAGATTCATTCATGGGAAAATGGATACATATTGAGGATATACTCCTAAGTGAAATAGATAAGTCACACGTGTAAATACTGAATAGTTTCTCTGGTGTGAATAAACTATAATAGTACATAAGATCCTAATGATATAGTGGATAATGTGAAATAGGAAGAAAGGGGCTAAAGGAGTAGGGAAAGTGGGAAGGGTAGGGGAAAACTAATAAGGGAAAAGAAAAATATGAGAAAAATGAAGAAATGGAAATGAAGTGTTTATAAAGGGGATTGGGAAGATGGGTGAGGGAGGGCAGGGACAATGGGAAAAAATGAGAACCAAGACCTGTCATGTAATGGTACAAGATCCCAATAATGAATGTAACTGTACTGTATACCTAAAATATACCAATAAACTCAATGAGAAAAAAAAAAAACAATAGCAGACACTTACATAGCTTTTTAGTATGCTCCCAGAACTGTTCTGACTACTTTATATATAATAACTCACATCATCTAAAACCTCTTGCAGTAGTTACTATTTTTATCCCATCTTTACAGATGAATCTGAGTGATTAAGTAACTTGCACTGCTCTTGGGCTTTGAGCTACATCACTGACCCACCCAGAACAACACATTCTCAAGGAAGCCAGACAATGAACAAAAGTAAGTCATAGTATATTTTATGGTAGAAAAAAATCTACAGGAAATAAGTGGAATAAAAGGAATTGAAAGTGCAAGACAGGAACTATAGTTTTCCAATAAAAGATAGTGAGGAAGGGACTCAGTCTACAGATGACATTTGAGCAAAAATTCTAGGAAGATACAAAAGCATGCTGAGCAAATTTCTGGGGCAATCTTGCTGGAAAAACTGGATTTCAATCTACCAAAGATTAAAGGTATACGCATATCTTTCACCTTGCATACACTAAAAACAAAGTGCATCAAACATCTAAATATTAAAACAGAAACACTAAACTTGCTGGGAGATAGGTTGGAACTCTTGAAGACATTGGAATAGGAAAAGACTTTATCAACAAAACCTCAGTAGCACAGGAACTAGCACAAAGAATCAGCAACTGGAATCTAATCTTATTAAAAGCTTCTGTTGGCCTGGGGATTTAGCTCAGTGGCACCAGGCCTACCTTGCAAGAACAAGGTCCTGAGTTTGATCTACAGTACCAAAAAAAAAAAAAAAAAAAAAAGGAAGAAAGAAAGAAACCACCAACAGAGCTAAAAGACAACCTACAGTGCAAAGGACTACTACCTAGAATATATAAAGAACTTTAAAAAATCAGATCCCCCAAATTTAAAGACCCAATTCAAACATGGACAGCTGAAATGAACAGACATTTCTCAGACAAAGAAGTAAAAGCAGCAAATAAATATATGAAAAAAATGTTCAACACCACTGGTCACTTGAGAGATGCATATCAAAACAACACTTAAATTCCACCTCACCCCAGAAAAAGTGGCTGCTATCAAGAAATTAACCAGGGCTGGTTATTTAGCTCAGTGGTTCCACCACCTGCCTCACAGGTGAAAGGGCCCAAGTTCGATGCCTGGTACAAAATTTTAAAAAATCAACTGATAACAAATGCTGGTGGGGTTGTGGGGAGAAAGAAACCCTTCTTCATTTTTGGTGGGAGTGTAGACTGGGGCAACCACTGTGGAAATCAATATGGAGATACTGTTACACCAAATGAAAACAACTGGCACAGAGACAGAAAATCCAGAGGACTAGGATAAGTTTAATCATGCACGTGGACCCCACTCTCAAAGGGAGTGGAGCCCCAAATCACAAAAAAGCAGGGTTTCTATAGGGCTGAAAAAGCATGCAACCTTGGGCTTGTTACAAGCATGTAACCTTTGGCTGGACTTCTCATCTCGTCTGCAGACAGGGTTTGTACACTTGGCTGGTCTATTTCAGACAAGGCTCTGCAGTTACCCTTGAAGCTGTTTGACCTCATCTACAGAATGTGACCAAGTAAGATTACAGAAGCAGAATGTGCAGTTAACAGCCTGGGGTGGAGGTCAGACAGAAGATGTGTATTCAGCTCAAAATGGAGGCACTTTTGTCTTTCAATACCTCAAACAACTAGGACTGCAAGTCCCATTTGACCCTTCTTCATTGTTGGTGGGAATGCAGACTGGTGCAACCACTGTGGAAATGAGTATGGAGATACCTAAAAAATAAACTAGGATTAGAGGTCCCATTTGACCCAGCTATTTCCTCAATGGGTACAAAAGCCTAAATGAAAGTGTACTTTTGTAAAATATAGCTTGTAAGACTTGAATAAGCTAAACTGACTCCATGTTAATAGGCCAGACTGTGCTTCTTCATATGTTAGTTGCTAACTTCGCTAACAGCCTGCCAAGGGGCAAATGGTATGACAAAAGGTGACCATAGAACATTTCCTGCATGAGATAAGTAATGTGTTTGAAATCTTGTCCTCTGGTAGTTCTGTGAATACCCTGACTTTTTCTTTAGAAAAACCCTATAGAAAGGACCTCAGCCCCTGAGCAGTTGCCTCTCTGAGCTACCTGGCTCCAGGAGTGCCATCTAGCCAGACTAATAAAGGTCTAGCATGGTGTGTTCCCTCCTGGGTTTCTCCTTTCTCCGTCGAGCTCCCGGAGCCTCACTGGGTTTTAGGGCCCAGCATCATGGAGGCCTTTTTGGCTGTTCATGCTCCATGGAGTGGAAGTGAGACTTTGAGTCTTACATATTGGAGGCCCCAGCGAGAAGCTCGAGTAAGAACTGTAAATCCAGTTGAGTTTCTCTGTCACGGGATCCAGCAGGAGATTCTCAGACATAGACCTTTGAAAGCCTCCGGAAGTAAGCTTTGAACCAGTTGCAACTGTCTGTTTGTCAAGTTCAAGGTGGCTGATGAGCCAGGAAGCCCACCTGACCCTGGCCCTGATGAGGACTCCAGGTAGAATCAAAGCTGTTTTCTGTGGCACCTGTTTGTCTTGTCAGTGTCTTGTCTGTTGTGTGTTAACTTTGTGTTTTCCTTTAAACAGGGATGGGAGTATCAGACTCCAAGAACACCCCACTGGATTGCTTTCTCACTAATTTTAAAATTGGCTTTTTCCCCTGAGCAGGAAGATGATTACAGGGTTAAATTCTCTCCTAAAAAGCTTCACTCCCTATGTCAATTGGAATGGCTAACCAAGGGCTCCTTTGAGCCAGGCTTCTGCCAGGTTGTTTGGTAAAAAGTCACTGGGTACCCTAGCCACCCTGACCAATTTCCTTATATAAATATTTGGGTCCAGGTTTATGAAGAACATCCAGCTGCATTGGCCAGGAAGGAAAGGAATAACTGACATGGCCTGTGTTGGGCCTCAACCCGAGTCCCACCGAAGAGAGTGACTGCCCGCCTCCTCGGAAGGGAAGAGGTGCGGCCCCAGGATTTCCTGGGTTCCCTTCCTAGGACGAGGAGGCCAGCTCACCAATAGTGGAACAGAAAGAAGGAAAATGAATGAAATCATCTCTCCAAATGGTGAGATCCCCTGGGTCGCTCCCTAGTTTGTCTTTGGAAGGGGACCCAGGGAGGGAATATGTTAACTTCTTGTGTGACTGTATGTGTAAAAGAGACTTGGTTAGGAGAGTGAGTGGAACAAACTATGAAAGCCATCAGTAGCCTCTCTGTCCATCAAAAGAAGGGGGGTCTTGCACTTAAAGAGCCCTCCAAGTGAATAAATGAGGCCTTTTTCTAGAATGGCACCCCACCCTTTGTCTTGTGTCCCGGACAGGGGAATATCTAATGGTCGTGGGAAATGCTAATACTAAACCAACTGTTCTTAAGTACATAATTCAAAATTTTGATAAAGATTTTGTGGGGGACTATAAGATAAAATGCAACTAAAGATGCTTAAAAACTTTGTGAGTTATCATGTTCTCAGCTAAGCCAGACTTGGCCCCCAGAAAAAAAAATCTAGAAAAAAGAAAAGTTATCTGCCTTTGTTTTGTTTATCTGAGACTTTGACAACTTAGAGCCTTGTGTGCTGCTCTAGGAGCTACTCAAGCTTCTACTCAGCAGTAATCAGCTGCTAGTGAAAACTATTTCATTTTTGTTTTAAAGCATTGCTTGCCAAATCTGCTGTTTTCCTGTGATAAACTTGCCTCTCAGAAAATGTGACATCATTGCAGGCAAATCCCAGTGTTTCCCCTTTGGAGGAGGTCAAGCTGCCTCCCCCTCCCTGAGTTGCTAAGATCAAAGGTGTGGAGGAGGTAAGGGGCAAAGACAAAATTATTTAGCTTTACTGCACTGAAGGGTGCAGATGGGAAAGCATGATGGGACTCAGAAAAAAAAAGATGAAACGGGGCTTGCATTCAGATTAGGAAGAACTAAAATGAGAAAATATCTAATGGATTAAAATCAGGTAGGAAAATTCTGAAAGACAAAAATATAAGAGAAAAAAAAACAACACCGCAAGCCAGAGAAACTGCAATTGTGTTTTGCCAGACATCAAGAGATTTTTACAAGAAAAAAATCAATTTAGAAATTTTAACTATTTGATAAATGCATCTTTGTTTCAACTTAAATTAAGTTTAATTGGTGTGCTTAAAACCCTTCTTGTAAATTGCAAATTCTTAAATTTTGATTATAGGGTTAACTTGCTCTTTTCTGTACTTTGTTGATAAAAACTCAAGGTTAATACTGTTCTATAGGTAGCCAGTCAAATCTTAAGATGTAACAATCTGAAAACAGAAAAAAAAACACTTTAAGATTTTAACAGCTAAAGTTTATTATAAAAGTTTAATAGTAAATGAGACAGAAAAGGACATTTAAAAAGCTATGGGCAAAAAATATATATATTTTTGATATAAAAAGATTTTTTATGTTTGTCTTGTTATAAAAAGATATACAAGACCAGAAGGCCTAAATATGTAAAAAAGGTATGTAAAAATGATTTATGTATGTTTGCTTGTTGGTTTCAAGTTTGTTACAGAAGGTTTGCTTTTATAGTAACAAAGAGCTTTCATTCCTTTTGATTCTAATTCTATGAAATCTGTTAATTGATATGCAAAAGTTTTTACTAGTGTTAACTAAAAGAGGTTCTAGGGTTGGAGATTTATTTAGCTCAGTGGTGCTGCCACTTGCCTTATAATTCAATTGGCCAAATACATTTGAGCTTATTATAGTTTTACAAATTGGCTTACAAGTTTGTGTCTGTACAATTGTTTGAAAAGTATACTAATAATTTATTAATTCCTATAACCTCATTTTATAAGTTAAAATTTTGTCAAGATAATTAAGTATAAACTCAGGACTAGATAGACACCTGCTAATAGTAAAAAGGATAGCTACTAAAAAAAAATTTTATCCTGGTCTTTATTCACTAATGCCTTCTAAAAAGATATACCCCCAGTAAACATGGCCAAATATGTTGTTAAAGAATGTTTACGTTGGTTATCATCAAAGGGTTAAATTCTAAATATGTTATTGTGATATGTTTATAGTGCTCATTTTCAAAATAGGATTTCTGTAAAAAAAGTTATTAAGAGGTTCTATAAAAATGCCTTTGATACTAATTAGATTAAAAGTTATGAAGTTTTATACATAAAATTGCTATTATTATTAATTTTGGATGTACTAAATAAAAAACAGGATATTGAGAGAGTATTAATGCTGCTTCAAGAGGCAGGATACAAAGTTTATGCTGCTTAGAGATAAAAGGACTTAAAACAGATAAAAAATTTTGAGATAAAAGGTTTTTACAGGATCTAGATTCTCTGTATGTATAAATCTTTAAAGAGCCCAAAAGACAGTGATTATTATAGAGTGAAGAGCAAGAGTCAGCATTTAAACAGGTAAAACTAACTCTTTCTGCTGCCCCCGTATCAGGGATCCTAAATATGACCCAGCCTTTTAGTTTGTACCTGACTAAAAGAAATCATACTGCTTTAGGGGTGCTCATTGAAGGAATAGGCCCATAGAATTAGCCAGTGATATATTTATCTTAGAGTATAGATCGAGCTGTAAAGAGATAGTTCCTTTGTTTATAAAGCCCTGGCAGCAGCAGTAATGCTAATTGAAAAAGCTGACCAGATAACATTAGGAAAAAATAAATTATTCAGTTTTCCCATTCCTTTTAGAACTATTGAATAACAAGACATTGATGGCTATCAAATAATAGAGTCACATAATATCAGGCCCTCATCTGTGAAAATCCCCCCCCCATATTTTGCTCCAGTTAAAACCTTAAACCCTGCTACTTTTTGACCTCACAGCCTGGCCCTCTGACCATAATGGCCTCAGATCTGCAGAAAGACCCCCTTCCTGAGGCTGATTTTGTCCTGCTCAAGGATGGGAGCAGCTTCATGGAAAATGGGGTATGCTATGCTGGCTATGCAGAGATGACTCAAAATGAAGTGGTTAAAGTAGGACCCCTCCCCACTGGATGGTCAGCTCAATAAGCAAAACTGTGGGCACTCATACAGGCTCTCCGATGGGCAAAAGAAAAGAGGGTAAATGTTTATATGGACTCCTGTTTGCCACTTGATATATCTATGGCACGGTCTATAAAAATGTGTGCTTCTCACAACAGAGGGCAAACTTATTAAAATTAAGCAGGATATAATATAGTTATTTGAGGCAATGTAAAAATCTGACAAAATAGCTATAATAATTCAAAAAGAAAAAGATGCAATAGCAAATGGCAATGCTAAGGTAGATAAGCCAAAAGGGCAACTAAACTTTAGATGATTATACCCACCCCCTATAAAGGTTATAAATATGTGTTAGCATGGATTTGTACTTTTTTCTAGATAACCTGAGGGCTTCAGAGGTATACAAGATTTTATTTTTTTAAAAAAATTCCAGGGTTTGGTCTGCCTCTCTCCATAGGCAGTGACAATGGGCCAGCATTTGTAACAGAGGTTGTAGAGACTTTGTAAAATTATCTCTACTGGGCTTATCCAGTATGAAATCACAGGGGTTAAAATTGGGCAAGTATTTAAGAAAAATATTCAAGGGTAAATTAAAAATAAAGAAGACCTTCCTGTGCTAACTCCTGCCCATCTGATAAAACTGGGAGACCAAGTTTATGTTAAAATTTAAAAAGGACCCCTTTCTGACCTATATAAAAAGGGCCATATGAGTCACTTATGGTTGCTCCCACAGCTACCGAGTTAGCTGAAACTCAGCTACCACCACTGTAGAGTAAAACAAAATTCCAGGGATTTCAACTCCAGGAGACCAATAGACAATGCACTCAAAGCCCTGCTCTCACCACACCGGAAGCTGGTGAGTCTACACACAGCTGAAGAATGAGAACTACTATCTAGATATAGACTCTTATATTGTGTCAAACTGTTATGAGTTATTATGCTTCTAAATTAAGAGTTTATGAGCCTACAGATGATAAAAATATAAAAACTTTATGTGCTCTGGGGATCCTAATCCCCAATTTAGATGTCTAAGAGATGCCTTTAGAAATTGCTATGACCCCTTAGCTAAAAATTTAAATAAAATGATAAATCAAGGATTTGATTCTACCTAAGATCAGTGGGGATTGTAAGACTTGAATAAGCTAAACTGACTCCATGCTAATAGGCCAGACTGTGCTTCTTCATATGCTAATTGCTACTTTCGCTAACAGCCTGCCAAGGGGCAAATGGTATGACAAAAGGTAACCATAGAACATTTCCTGCATGAGATAAGTAATGTGTTTGAAATCTTGTCCTCTGGTAGTTCTGTGAATACCCTGACTTTTTCTTTAGAAAAACCCTATAGAAAGGACCTCAGCCCCTGAGCAGTTGCCTCTCTGAGCTACCTGGCTCCAGGAGTGCCATCTAGCCAGACTAATAAAGGTGTAGCGTGGTGTGTTCCCTCCTGGGTTTCTCCTTTCTCCGTCGAGCTCCCGGAGCCTCACTGGGTTTTAGGGCCCAGCATCACAGAGGCCTTTTTGGCTGTTCATGCTCCATGGAGTGGAAGTGAGACTTTGAGTCTTACAAGCTGAGGCTTAACAAATCAGAAGCCAGGCTTCAGTCAATGGCAGGTGGCCAACAGACTAGATCATGTTCAAATAAGGCAGAGGCCGAGCTGTAACCAAGCAAGATGTTTCTGCACCTCTCTGTAACTGCTGCCTGATCAGGTCACAGGCTGAAACTCTCTAAAGCTGTTCTGTTTTAAAGGGCTGCTCAAGCAAGTAAACACATGAAAAAATGTTCCATATCACTGGTCATTCGAGAGATGCAGATGAAAACAACACTAAGATTCCACCTCACCCCACAAAGAATGGCTGCTATCAAGAAATCACACAATAACAAATGTTGGCAGGGTTGTGGGGAGAAAGGAACCCTCCTCCATTGTTGGTGGGAGTGCAGATTAGTGCAACCACTATGGAAATCAATATGGAGATACCTCAAAGAGCTTGGACTGGAGGTTCCATTTGACCCAGCCATCCCTCTGCTGGGTATCTTTCCAAAAGAACTAAAAGAATCATATCACAGAGAAGTATGTGCACCCATGTTTATAGCGGCACAGTTTGTAATAGCTAAATCTTGGAAGCAGCCTATTTGCCCATCCGTTGGAAACTGGATAAAGAAGTTGTGGTTTTTCTATAAAATGGAATATTACTCAGCCATAAAGAGCGAGAGAATAGATTCATTCATAGGAAAATGGATACATATTGAAGATATACTCCTAAGTGAAATAAATAAGTCACACATGTGTAAATACCAAATAGTTTCCCTGGTGTGAATATTCTGCAACAATGCATAAGATTCTAATAAGATTACTGACATTTAGAAATTTGAAGAAAGGAGCTAAAGGTGTAGGGAAGGTGTGACGCGTAGGGGAAGAACAAAAAGGGAAAAGAAAAAAATGTGAGAGAATGAAAAGATGAAAATAAAGTGTTTGTAGATGGGGAGGGGAGGAGGGGGTGAAGGGAGGGCAGAGGTAAGGGGAAAAAATGAGAATCAAGACTTGCCATGTAGAGGTACATGATCCCAACAATGAATGTAACTGTACTGTATCCCTAAAATGTACCAATAAACTCAATAAAATTAAAAAAAAAAATAAAGGGCTGCTCAACTCACAAATCACTGGCTCAGTGCTGACTTGAATGTGTTTAAAGATATTTCTTTCCTAGAGGCTATTGCAGCCAGGAGTGGCCCTAGTCTAGGGCAACAGCTAGTGGTAACAGTGGCTGTTACTTTGTCCTGAGCAGGAGATTTGGCCAAGACTCCTGGAGAATGGAGATATGTGGAAGCTCTGTGAGAAAGAGTCACAACCAGGTGTAATAACCAGCTGTCACCAGATAGAACTCACCCCAGGATCTGCAGAGCATCTCAGGAAGAGGAAATCACAGGCTCGTCACAGACTTGTAGAGGGTTTGAGCTGTCATGTGTTTTGGGACTCAAGGAAATGGGGATTTGTTTCCAACTGGGTACCAGCAGGAAGAAGGAACAATTTAATGATTGGTGCCCTGATTATAAATTATCTAGGAATCAGAAAGAACCAAGTGGTGGTACACACCTGTAATCCCAGCACTTGGGAGGCAGAGGCAGGAGGATCACTGTGAGTTAGAAGCCAGCCTGGACTACAAAGTAAGACCTTGCCTCAAAATAATAATAATAATAATAATAAAATAAGAACCAAGTGGAGCTGCAGTTGTCACTGATGCAGAAGCAGTGGCCACTCACATTAGGAGGAGGAGGAGTTTTTGTGGTAGCACAGCATCTTGACCATCTCATATTTAGTCCTCATTAAGAAGTGACTCATTTTTGTCTTGTTTCATACAGTCATGGGGTGAACTCATCTAATGTTGTTTATGTTCAGCAGAAGCACTACATTCAGCTTGCTGTTAGCTGCCAGCTGCCCAGGAACTTTTCTCCTTTTTGTTTGTTTTCTCTCTTCTCATATTTAGAGTTCATATTTCCAAAGCAGATATTGGTTTTATATAGTGGGGAATAAGCTCCACTGCAATAAAAATCCAACTGGTCTGGATGGCTTATTTTGGAAAGTAAATATAGTTTTCCTCCCTGACACTTCTTTCCCAGAGATTTTTAAATATCACCAGAATGGGCCCCATGAAGATATATCTGACTGATTCTTAAGAGGTAGGCTAGAGATCAGGGATTTAGCTCAGTGTTGCCACATCTGCCTTGCAAGCACAAGGTCCTGAGTTTGATCCCTAGTACCAGGAGAAAAATTAAAATGAGGTAGGCTGGCATTCTCTTCAAAAAAAACATTTTTTTATGACTTTTAAAACTCCCAAAAGGATTTGTGTCAGATACAATTCACTAGAGGAGTATAAAGGATTTATGAGGTAAGTTTACCTTGATTACCTGCATACTGAAGAGCCGGAGGATCCAGTCAAAAGTTGAATGTGGCTCTGTCCAGCGGCAGAGAAGGTGGGATTTGGGAGCCCCCCCGTGGTCACTCAGGCAATGGCAGTGGGTAAGGGGGAGACTATCGGGTTGTTCTTCCAGGTGCCCGAACCTGAAGAGCCGGAAGTAGAGTGACGGCGGATGTCCCACGACACAAGCAGCCGGAAGAGCCGGAAGTAAAGTGTCGGTGGATGTAGCGCTCTGCACAGGCAGCCGTGCTTTCCATGGTGACGGTAAATAAACCTTAAATGCCAGCACTTCAGTCACCCAGAGACTCAGAGGGTCACCGGAGACCTTGAGGTGAGGCGGGTGAATGGTGATTCAGAGCCCCAAAATGGCTTTATCATCATCTCAAAAGAAAACAGATCCCCCCCAAAAAAAGAAAAATGGAAGAAGATGAAAAATGCCTGAGTGCTTTTTTATTGAGAGAAATAAGGCACCCTGATTAATTTTTCTAAATCAGTTTGTCTCACTAGATGAGAGCCAGATGAATTGAGGAAGTGGGGAAAAGTCTGCTGAATAAGATTTAAGAGTGAAGCTGCTAATTTCAAACTTTATTCTTTGGCAACAGATGAAAGTGCTGATGTGAGAGATATGGTTCAACTTTTTTTAATAGCAGTATTATAGATTAGGAATATAGTACCACTGAAGAAATAGCTTATTTGATGCCATTAAAATACAGCTAAATCTCTTTATTTGTATGAAACAATAAAAATAATTGATTTTCTTCGAACTTTGTTACCATATCTGGTGTAGCCAGAGTGGTACCTGTGATGGATGGTGAATAAGAGGCATCTAAACTGGATCTGGTGGCACACACCTATAATCCCAGCACTCAGGAGGCTGAGACAGAAGGATTGCTTCAAGTTTGAGGCTAGCCTGTCAGGCTATGTAATGAATTCAAGGCCAGCCTGAATTACAGAAAGAAAGCTTGTCTCAAAAAAAAGAAGAAAAAAAAAAAAAAAAGGACTGGGGATTTAGCTCAGTGGTTCCGCCCCCTGCCTTGCAAGCACAAGGATCTGAGTTCGATCCCTGGTACCAAAAAGTAAAGAGGTATTTATAAATGCAATTGTTGCTGGCAAGGCACGTTTAATAAAATAGTGCTACATCATACATAAAAGAAATCCAAGCTTTAAAAATGGATGTTATGGGAACAGGGCATGGTGGTGCAGACCTATAATCCCAGCACTCAGGAGGCTGAGGGAGGAGAATCCCATGAGTTCAAATAGTGAGTTCAAGACTAACCTGAACTATGTAGGGAGACCTTGTCTCAAAAAAAACAACAAAAAGATGTTATAGAAATCATCATCAAAGCTGTGAATTTCATGAGGTCCTAGGGATCAAATCACCAATTCCACGAGTTCCTTAAAAGTAAAGATGCTGATTATGGAGACATCATTTACTTTTCTAAAGTGAGGCAGCCAAGTTGGAGTAAAATATTGAAAAGATTTTATGAATTGTGAAATGATACCATCATTTATGGAATCAAGGAAACTGAAGGTAAAAATTCCTCACCAGTTTTGCATTTTTTTTTTATTTGACTGTTCATTTAAATAGGATAAACGTCATCAAGGTGAAAGTCAATTTATTTGTTCTATATTTCAATAATATTGTACGACACCATGTACAATACAATGTACAAAATGGAGAGAGCAATGGGGGAAAAGGGTGGGGTGTGCTATGCACAGGTGCAAATTCCCAATAATGAGTATTATCATTACATATGCCTAAAATTTACCAATAAATGTTTTACTATTTTAAAAAGTTGAAGGCCTAGAACTCACTACAGTACCAATTGAGTCCAACTGGCTGGGTTGGAAGGCTGAAGAGTTTTTGCTGGAGGCCTGGAGATGGATGTCCAAAAGCAATGGCAAAGACTGGAGCACCTCTGAAGAAGAAAAAGTAGGATTTCCTTCTCCTTTCCCTTTTTTATTCCATTCAGATTACAAGAATATCAGTTGGTGCTAACCACACCCAGTATGGGTCTTTCCTCCTCAGTAAATCAATCATCCAGACACATTCAGAATTGTACTAAACTAATCTGTTGGGTGTTTTTTTATTTAAGTTGATACCACATTTACTATCATAGGATTTGAGGTGACTTATAGTAAGAAGCACAAATATAATAAAAGCCTAGTCTATTAACACAAGAAAAAGAAAGGCACAAATAATAGAGGCAGATAATTATCACAATTTAATAAAAAACTTAGCTCTGGGTCCAGTCCAAAGTAGTGATGGCAAAAACTCACCCCTCAAAGAGAAAACATGATATATTAGTTCAAAACCTGGTTTGCTGTGGCCTGGTTTGTTGTTATATCATACAAACAAGAAAGATAAAAGTGCACCTGGCACCATCTGGCCCTCTGGGGAAAGGAGGGATACTGAGTTTATGTGGACACCAAGGAAGGTCAGTCTGGCAGGTGGTATGAAATAGAAGCCATGAATATCTCCAGACCAGGGCTGGTATTTAGCTCAGTGGAACAGCTCCTGCCTTGCAAGAGCAAGGTCCTGAGTTCAATCTCCAGTACACAAAAAAAAAAAAAAAAAATCCCATTTTGAGCCAGGAGAATCAAGGAGGTGGTAACCAAGAGATACATAGAGTCTGACCAGTGTCCAGGCAAGAAGAGAGATCAGTCTGTTCACAGAGAGCCCCAGTCACTTACCAAGGTGCAGAGGTACAGACTTTGAAGAAGGAATCATCAAATGCAAAGGAGAACAGGCCCAGGAGTGAATGGAAATCCTGATTAGAGACAGTGAAATCAAGCCCAAGGAGAAATGTAAGGATGTGGGGCTGTCTCCTTCCCATACTCAAAATGTTAGAATTGAGCAGTGTCCTCAGTCTTTCTTTCCTTTGACCAAAGAAGTCCTTTAGACTGTGGGGATTGGCTCTAATCTTAAGGATGAACTGCATTTAACTTACCAAAATCTTTCTCCTAGGATCTTGGTGATAAAACAATGGGATCAGTATGAATCAAATAGAATACTAATGTTCTCACATCAGTATGGTGAGAATGATCTGGGATAGTTTGAACTGTAGGAGACATCCCTGCCCAGTACTAGCAGGCTACAATTGCATGTGTTTCTTGCCTTCCATAATTCAGCTATATTGTTTTATATCAGGCACCAGACTGAAGCTCCATGTGACTCAAATGGGCATGTCAGATAATGAACTGGGCAAGTATAGCCTGTCCCTTCATGGCTGCTACAGAAACCTAGACCCTGGTCTGTGAAGTTGCAGGACTCTGCTGAGTTACATGTAGCTGAGGTCAGTGTAACCCCAATTAAAACCCCTTCTCCTGAATTTTGGCTACTCACTGACCCAGTAGGTTGCATGCTAATTGCACCCAGTCCCAGTACCAGTTTGTTCCAGCCAAGCAAGATGAATAGTGCTTACTCCCTAGCAGCCCTGCCTGGTGCCATCATGCCGGGTGTTTGGCAGTATTTCTCTAGATGCCTTCAAATTACACCCTGCTACCTATTCCTTCCCATGATTATATTCAATAAATACTGGGTGTGCTTAGGGGCCTTTGTCTCTGCTGCCATCAGCAGCACTGACTAGGACCCAAAACACTCAGTTTCTCTATTCTAAGTCTCGTTTCTGTCTGTTCTTGAATTTGCTTTATGCTGTGGTGGCTCACAGGCCAGGACCCAAGGCAGAGATCCTGGTAATGGCTGTCCCCTTCCCAGCTCCCTACCTTGGGCCCTATAATAAATATTTTTCATAAATTTTTTTATTCTGTCATTACAAAAACTCTGAAGTCAATATGATTACTATTCACATTCTACAGTAAAAAGTGAGACTTTAGGAATTTGAGTCCTGTGCTAAAAATTATTTAGCAGATATGGGCTAGATTCAGTCATCTAACTCTGAGCCTGCTGTCTAAAACACTGGACATGCTGTCTGCAAAGCTGCCTCTTGGAACAGGCAAGATGGAATTAGCAAAGATGATCATACTCCAGGACAAAGCTATCCTTTAAGTGAAAACTCCTTAAAAACAAAAGACTAATTTATACATTTTTGCTTTTCTCAAAGTTTAAGTTAAATCATTATACAGGTTAGGAGTCACAACTTGGAAATCACCAACATTGAAAGGCTAGAGGTATCTTTTCTAAATGATGAAGACTCAAACTTCATTTTCTAGTACCTAATTGCTATCTCTTATCTCAGTTATTTAATTTCCAATCTTTCTTTTCTTCCCTAAAGCAATTTGAATTACTGGGCCAATTTAAAGTATTCAGTGACAGTGTACTACTACCTGTGATTAGCACTTAAAAGACCCTAAACATCTTTCCCCTTTCCTAAGAGTTTCAGTTTTAAAGTTAATTTCAGCCCAGTGAACTAAAGAAATCTTGGTTTAACTCCCACACCCACAGTGCTGTTATCAGCTATGTTAATAATTCTAATTTCACTAAAATTTTATGTGTTTACTAAAATGAATTAATGAACAAAGCTATACTGAACAAATTACAGACGTTACATAAAATCCCAAAGGTGATTTGGGAGGAAGGAAATCAAATAATTCCCCCAAAAGCTTGAGTTGTCTAGCATGACCACAGGGAGGCAGCAGAGGGTGAAAAGTGAATTGTCCTACTGCGGTCATTTGAAAACAGTATGAACAGACTGGCTTTGAGCGACTTTTGTGTTCCCGTTACTACACTGGCTTTCTAATGCCCCCAACCTTACTGTTCCTCATCTGAGATTCTGGAATGTTCTGAACATCACATACTGTACAATATTGTATTGAAACAGCTGCTGTAAAAAGAAGAGTTGAAAAAAATAAAAAAAGAAAAGTTGATGTAGAATCTTGGATTCAAATCTTGGTTCTGCTATTTTATTCAAAAAGTCAATAAACTGTTCTTGACTAATTCTTCCTGTACAAGACCCTGTGCTTGGGGCCGGGGATTTAGCTCAGTGGCAACGCACCTGCCTCGCAAGTGCAAGGTCCTGAGTTTAATCCCCAGTACCAAAAATAGTAATAATCATAATCATAATCATAATACCCTGTACTAAGGACTAAGAACCAGGCAAAAGTAAAAGTTTACACAGGCATGAACACTGTGCACCCTGTGAAGGGTGCACTCTTATGCTCACTTTATAGATGAGGTACTTAAACTTTGGGTTTAAATAACTTCCCAAGGTGAAAATACCAAAACGCCAACCCCAAGACCGTGACTCAAAGCCAGGGCTGTGATGCACAGAGGTCATGACCCAAGGAGCCCACCCACATTCTGTACGCTATAATCAAGATTTTAAAAGTGTCTTAAAATCACAGGAGTGGGAGAGATTAACTCTCTGTGGCAAAGTCTTCAACTGAGGTGAACGTTTTTGCTAGATTTTTAAAGTTGGCATTCTCCTTACCTCTCAATTCCCAATTTAAAAAAAAAGAGGAAGAAAATAGAGCATTGCAAGCAGAGGGAAGGGCATGTGCAGAGACTCAAATGACAGAAAGGACTGAGCCTGTGAGCAAGACCCTCTGAGCAGGAGATAACTCTGGAGAGAGACGAGGCTCAGCTCAGAGAGAACCTTGCAGGGAGGTATGAGCTGGACTTCATCTTCTAGTCAGAAACAAGCAATTGAAGGTCTTTAATGAGGCCCCAAAGTGCTCCGACCTGAGCTTTACTTGGGAGACTGGTGCAGCAAAGGGAAATGGGCTAGAGCAGGCAGCAGCTGGGGTAGGAACAGCAAGTGAGAAGTCGTTGCTACAGCCCAGGTTGGAAAGGAGAGACTTATCTATAGAAGTCTAAGAGAAGCTGGGAAGGAGAAGCTAGGCTCAACACATTTGGGTTTGATGGGGATTCCATGTAATGGTAAGCAAAAACACAATCTGTGGAGAAACACAATCTGGGGTCCAGTGCATCTGAGTACCAAGGTCAGGAAACCAGAAGGCTGAGGATATCTGAGGAAGAGGAGGAAGAGGATGACCTGTTTTTTTGTTTTGTTTTGTTTTGTTTTGGTACTGAGGATCAAACGTGGGTCCTTGCTCTTCTGAGGCAGGAGGTTACACCACTGAGCTAAATACCGGGCCCAGGAATGACCTTGTTTTTGACTGTGTTACCTACTGAGGGTCTGAGGATGTCCAGAAGAAATTTGGCAGGAGGTTGAGAATAATAATAATCTAACTTTTCTCCCCACAGATTTTGAGTTTACCCTTAACTCAAGAGCTGTTCAATAAGCATTTATTATGTGCTAGGTTCTTGGAGTAGAAAACTGGAAAAGAGATCAGGCCTAATCCCAGAAATCTGTAGACTGGTAAAGCTGGGCACTGATTGTTCGAGGCATTAAAGGGTCTCAGCACTCTTATTTAGGTGAGCATAGGCAGCAGTAGAACATGGAGGGCAGCTCCATAATTAGACTCAAAGAGCCACAGAAGCTTCCCAGAAAGACCTTTGAAAGATGACTTTGAAGTTACATGCCTAGGCTACTAAGAAGGTGGTGGGGAGTCATAAGAGTGGGGAGACACAATAGGGAGGTGGTCCAGTTGCAAAAGTGGTGTGAGTCTAGGAAATGCTAAAGATTTGTTTTGAAGGGGCAGGTGAGAGCAGAACAGCAGGCCTCAGGGATCTTTGGGAGTCTCCTGGGAAGCACACTGTCTGTTAAGCCAGTGCTGTACAGGAAAAAAAAAGAGCCCATGAGTCTAAAGATAATGGAAATCGCAACCTAGCTGTGTGATTTTCCATAAGTCACCCAAACTCTTTGAGGATCAAGTAGCATGGGACTATTTGGAGTCTTACACTCAGGAGCTATATGGGTCAGTGAAAAATTGAATTTCTTTTTTTTTTTTTTTTTTTTTTTTTTTTTTTTTTTTTTTT
>NW_022900923.1:25020755-25066053 GCF_012274545.1 Fukomys damarensis
CCTCCCCATTCAAACGCTTTATTTCCATTTTTTCAGTTTTTCATATTTTTTTCTCTCCCTTATTACCTTTCCCCCCACCCTTCCCACTTTCCTTACGTCTTTAGCCCTTTACTTCCTATTTCACATTATTAATTGTCTCATTAGGATCCTGTGTACTATTATAGTTTTTCACACCAAAGAAACTATTCGGTATTTCAGTTAAAGAAATCTCTGTATGAACATTAAAAATAGGGAATCCTAAAATAAAACTAAAAAGGAAAGTAAAAGAGAAAAGGCAATGATGTAACATCAAAATAATCCTTAATTCTGGAGATGAAAATGGTCCCTGAACATATTTAAATTGCTTCTCCCTCTTATAGTCTTATCTTATTCTTTTTTCATTATGTAGAGAATACTTTATTAGTTTCTGTAATCAAACCCACGTACATATGACCTTACATATTTAGTACGATGTGTTACCCCTGTACACATGGAAAAAATAAAAAATAAATTAACATTTCTAGACCAATATAGTTGTCCGTTTCTGTACAATGCCAAGTCAACACAGTAAATTGGGATGACTTTTTCCAAAGTTGGCAGCACCGTTGAAGTTTCCCAAAATTCAATTTATATGTGTGTGTGTGTGTGTGTGTGTGTGTGTATATAAAGACTAATAATAGTATGTTATGCATCGATAGCAGCAACAGCTTTTCCAGGTTCTGCAGTCATCTGAACAAAATTATAGACATTCAGCACATTCCATAATAAAAAAAAAAAACAAAGAAAAGAATAATATCCAGACAACAGCAAAGTTCTGTTGCTGTTGTGGTACCTGGCACCATTTTTTCTATTAGCCTCTTAATCATCATCTGGAAAGAGAACATTCTAGAGTAATATCATTAAATGTAGCTCTGATAAAGCACGGTCCCTACTATGTATCATAAAGCAGGTACTAGATATTTTACATTCATAGAGGTATGATACAGTACTGTCCTACATCAATAATACTAGATTCAGTTTTGGTTTGAAATTTACTTTGTCTGCAAATAAGATTGCTACCCCTGTTTTTTTCTGGGCTCCTGTCACATGGAGAATTGTTTTCTATCTTTTCACTTTCAGTCTATGGGCTTCTTTTTGCACTAGGTGTGTTTCTTGTATACAACATATTGTTGGATTTTGCTTCTTATTCCATTTTGCCAGTCTATTTCTCTTGATTGGTGAGTTGAGGCCATTGACATTGCTGGTTATAACTGATATGTACTGACTTATTATTGACATGTTATTGGCCTTTTGTTGACTCTTTTTACTTTTTCACCTTCTCCTTTTAATTTCTTGCCTTGCCTATTTGATTTGCTCTGTTGGGCCTCATGGTGTTGTTGCCTTCATTGTCTTTTTCTAGGATCTTGTTTAGAATTGCTTGTAGTGCTGGTTTGGTATTCATGTAGTTTCTCAGGTGTTCTTTGTCGTGGAAGTGTCTTATTTCCCCATCCATTTTGAAAGAGAGTTTTGCTGGATACATCAGTCTAGGTTGGAGGTTGTTCTCTTTTAGTACTTGAAATATCTCATTCCAGGCTCTCCTTGCCCCAAGGGTTTGTGTTGAAAAGTCTGCTGTGATTCTGATGGGCTTTCCTTTGTATGTGATTTGTTTCTTTTCTCTTACTGCTTGTAGTATTTTGTTCTTCTGTTGGGTTTCTGGGATCTTGATTATTATATGTCTAGGTGTAGATTTTTTTTGATTGTAGCTAGTTGGGGTCCTATATGCCTCAGTTATCTGAATGTCAAATTCTTCCCCTCTGTTTGGGAAGTTTTCTGTCATTAATTCTGCAAACAGCTTTTTAAAGTCATTTGTATTTTCTCCTGCTACTTCATGTATTCCTATCAGTCTTATGTTATTCTTCTTTGCATCATCTAGGAGTTGTTGGATCGATTTCTCATGATCTCTTACTGTTTTTAAGAGACCTCTCTTTTCATGGTCACTGACTGCAATCTTATCTTCTATATCTGAGAGCCTATCTTCGCATTCTTTTATTCTGTTGCGTACACTTTCAATAGAGTGTTTAATCTCCTGGATATCTGTTTGAATCTGTTTTATGGATTCCATTTCTTTCCTATGTTGGGCGTTTGTTTTTTCCATTTCTTTCTTATGCTGGGCCTTCATGGCTTCTATCATGGTCCTGAGCTCATCTATTTTTCTGTCAGTTTCTGCTCTAGAGTCTCGAATCACGACTTCCATTTTGCTATCTCTATGGTTATCTGGGAAATTATTTCTGTTTTGAATTTTTCTAGAGCCTGATTGATCTGTTTTGTTACTTCCTGTGCTTTGAGTTCAGGGTGTCCTGGTGGTTCACTATAGGCCTTTTCATCCTCATTTGCCCTACTGTTTGCCATTGGTGAACTGAAAGTCTGTCCTTGTGTCTTGCTTAAGTGTTTCCTCATTTTAATTTTTGTTGTTGGACTTTCCGTGGTTTAATCTCTGGATTATCATCCAAATCTTCCTGATATAGTTGCACCCTAGCTTCTGTGTCTCTAATGACCCACGGACATTCTCATCTTCATAACATTGAATTTCTTTATCTCTAATGTTCACCTATCACCTTCAGGAGACAACACTGACCCCTAGTTCTCCTGTAGAAAGGTAGGCTAGCAGAATGGCAGCAATTAACTGGGACTGAGCCCAGAGGACAGTCTCGCTGGACAGTCCTTATCATGGCTGTCAGCCCTGTTTATTTCTCTCGCTCGTGGGTTACACCATCCTTTTCCTTGGCACTCGTATCACTTCAGAAGACACAGTGTGCCCTTATCTAGGCTTATTCCAAAACCTCTTCTCCCATTAAATGAGGCTACTTGCTATTGATGGGATGGTGACTGTTACAGGTACACAGGAGCTACTCGATAAATGCATATGAAAAGGCAAAAAGATAGAAAGAAAGTAGTAAAAAAAGTGGGGGAGGTACTTTGCTTTTTTCCCTTTGTCCATCTCAAACACACCAACTGCCCCCTAACCCGTTGTAACTGAGTTCCCATCTTCTTTCCCAGGCCCTTAATGTCAGAATTCCTCCTGGTGTGATGCAGAGAATCACTCTCTAGGTTTGGGTTTAGGGTGTGATTGTATGACGTTTCTGTGATAAGTACTCAAACTCTACTATTCTCAAACTAACAATAGGGGGGAAAATGAGAGTCAACATAAGGTCCAGTTCTGTACATAAACTGATAACACAGAGAAGGAAGAATCTTTTTAAATTGCATTGGGGTTGGGAGTGTGTATGTATGTATGAGAGATTATCAGGATGAGAACAAGTAGGCAATTGACACACAATGAGATTTTACTCCTTGAAAACATCCCCCCAAATTCTTTCAAGCCCCACTCAATTCTCAGGCCCTTAGCCATGGATGAAGAAACCTTTTATGTGGAGTAATTTCATATACTTCATCTCAGACATCTGTGAAATTACAGAATAATAATTATTCCTTGAATTTCAATGAAGTTATAAAAGAATACTAATGCAAATTGAACACGGGCATAAATGACAAGTTACAAAAATCACCACCTAGTTGACAATGTTTAGCTATTTGATCAAGGAGTATCTGTTGGCCCTTGTTCTGTGACAGGCAGGACTGGGAATGGCTAATACTGAGTCTCAGTCAGGTGGGCAAAAGATACAGACCGAAATGACAGCACACTGAGCCAATCTAGTCTATAGACAGCCCAACACAAGTTGAGCTATTATCAGCAAAAGCAAGTCACCAACCTTGGTGGCCACCATGAACACCCATCTATTCCCTCCTTTCTGATTCTTCCAGTTACCAGGTAAACAGGTGTCCCATGTGTAGTGGGAGCTTGCCACCTGCCCAGCACCTCCACACTTCCCTGGCCCTTTTTCCCATCCATACAACACTTGGAGACAAAGTATTGCATTTGAGTTTTGTTTTTATTTTATAAGAATATAACATGTTGACCAAAACTGCATACATCACTCACATCAAGGAACCCAGTTTCCTTGGTCAACAATAAATAAATATTTAAACAGTGATGTGTTCCTAACAGGCCTTAAGTGGCTCCCAGCACATTCAGAGGTAGAGTCTGGTGAAGGGAAAGGGACAGGCAGGCAGCAACTCCTGCTGAGATTCTCAGGGGAGAAACTGAAACACAATAATAAATAATGATGACAGTAACAAAAACTCAGCATACTGCAAACACATTATACTTAAATAATTTTCTCCTAGAGGAGTTCAAGTGCACAGAGGGCAGTGTTGGCTGTCCAAGTGGATTCATCACTCCCCTGGCTCTGAAGCAGAGTGTCACCTCAGAATGTTTGTCCAGTGAGGCCTGAAGTGGTAGCCACTTCTGACTTTCCCAGCCTCACCCTTCCAAACAGCCCCACTCTCCAGCTTTAGTCCCAGCCTTATATTCTGTTCCTGGACCATCATGGTCCCCACCCCATCCCTCCAACACTCCAGTGTGCATTTCATGTTCACAGGAAAGAAACTTTCTACCCTAGGGCCTCTCTTTATTTCTTCTCATGCCTGAAGAAAATACTGGCTTGTTTTCTGCAGGATTTTCAGGCACTGTCAAGAGATTTGTTTCTTATGACCCCTTTCTCCCTTATCCCCTGCTGCCCCTGAGGCCTCTTCCTTCCTCCTCCTGGGCCTCATCTCTAAGGGCTCAGAGAGCTCAGAGAGGTCCTACAAGGGCCCACTCACAGGTGGAACTGCTGCAGACACAGAGCTGAGGCCACCTGCATGAGGCCACCGAGAGCACCAGGCTGCATTCACATGTGCAAGGTGGCCCCTTTTCAGGGTTCATGGCCACTCTTTGAGGTATACAAATGTCATTCTGGGCAAGAATCACATGGACTTGCTGACCTTGAGAAGACTACAAGAAGGGCCACAGGGTAGCATTAAGAAGCAGAAGCCAAGGTGCCCTGGGGTGACCTGGGATAGGGACAGGTGAGCAGGGCAGAACAGCAAGATTCCATATCCTGGGCTCCTTCTGGGCCAACTAAGGAAATTAGGAAAGCAAGATGGGATTGAACTCAAATGATCCATGGCAATTCTCTTTTTCAAATTTCCCTAGGCACCCTGGAATCTGTCCTAGCTCCATTGGGAAGGACAAGAGCCATAGTTAACTGCTGCACCCCCATATTTTTCCCCGGAGAGCCCTTAGCCACAGCTCCTGGATGTAGGGAGCATTCTTACACATGGCACCCAACCCACAGTATCTGGAGGAGCAAATATTCCTCCCGCAGGCTGCAGGACCGCTCCCCTTCCACTGTCCTCTCGCACTTGCTGGGCAGAGCCTGATCCCCTACAGGGGCAGCCGCCTCAGGGATGGGTGACTCCACCTCGCTTCCCACTGGTTTCCTCACTGCCCTTGAGGTTCAGGTGTGTGAGGGCTCAGCCGGGCTGCAGCTGGATGCAGAGGTGGAGGTGGCAGTGGCTTGTGCAGCCAGGTCCTGGTAGGCAGGTGACTTCAGGAAGCGTGGATAGGAGTCCTTCTCCATGAGGGTGCGCGTCTTCCCCTGTGCTATGTCAAAGCACATGGCTGTGGCTGCCTGAAGATTCGTCCTTGTCAGTTCCCGAGTCTCATGGTCTATGTTCACCTGTGGAAAGGAGACAATGACAAGGTGAAGGGGTGCAGAAGGGGCCAAGAAAAGGGCCTACTGGACCGCAGTAAGGTTGTGGAAAGATCACAGGAACTTGGAATCTCCTGTGGCTATGGCTAGCCCTTAGTTCCGAGGCTGTCCCCCGAGCAGATCCAGTGTCTTTCAGTCTCTCAGCATTAGTGTGAGGGTACTTTAAGAGTAAATACAAACCCAGCCTCCTTATTTCCTTTCTTCTGTTACAGCCCTAGTTCAAGTCACCACCAGCTCCCTCTTAGATCAATTCCAGGGCCTCCTAGCTGGTCTCTTTCTTCTCTAATCCCCTTGGTCTGTCTATCCTTCTGGCAGTTTGAGTGAGCCTTTTAAAACCCACTCCACCTAGCCTTTGCACTTGTTGCTTTCTTGCTAGAATGTCCTTCCCTCCTTCAGTTCATTCGTCTCTCTGCTCATTTGATACCTAATCAAACAGACCACTCCTGACTTCCCTTTGTCCAATGGAAGACCTCACCTCCACTCATCCCACTCCTTCCCTTGGGTGCTCCTTCTTTCCATGGCCAACTTTAGCTGTACCAGAGTATAAATCATCTGTCCTGGCTTGTATTTATTTAATTGGTTATTGGTATTTTCCATTAGAATATAAATTCCTGAGTGCAGGGACTTTGTTTTGTTACTATAGTCCCTGAAACTATACATGCACAACACCTTTCATGTAACTTCTGTTCAATAAACCTTTATGAAATAACATAGAATAAATAAACGCAGTCAGAAAAGTGTTAACAGATACAAACGTAAGGCATTAGTCTAATTTCTCCACTAGGGGGCTCCATGCTTTTACCGAACTCAAAAGCCAGGCAGAGGCAGCCAGAAGGAAATTTGAATTGCAAAAAAAACGAAAAAATGCAAAAACCACAGACCACAGGTCAGCCAGGGGACTGAGCCAGGTTGCACAAGGTCCCCATGATGACCTTGTCTCCCTAGTAAATGTGTTGAGGGGCTAAAGATAACTGCTTTACAAAGGTGGGTATGGACAGAAGCCAAAAATTCTGCTGACCCATCCTGCTCCATCTGGGTCTGAGGGTTATGTCCAGCAGTAGCACTCAGCTGGCTTTTCTAGTCTTTTGCCACAGGAGCCCATTCTTCCTATGACAACTCCTCTTGACTTCAAAACCCAGCCCTTCATGTGCAAGCCCCCCATTATCCTGGCTTCTCCACGGGGAAGGGGAAGGAGGGTCTGGAGAACTGGTGGACCATGTCGGGGCACTGACCTCTTTAGGGGCTTCACTGCGAATGAACTCATCAAAGATACGGTGGGCCCTGGAGGCCAGTTTGGCAGCTGATCGGATCTTCTTGAACTCCTCACAGGCCAACCAGAATTCTAGGTTCTCCTCACTAAATTCCGTCTTTAGGAAGGCATGGAAGGCAGCCACTCCCTCTGGGGTGGAAGGGAAAGAAAGGGAGACAGGTCAGACTGGGGAACAGCTGGGAATAAAAGAAGAAAAGATAGCATTTGCAGTTAATGGCTGTATTTTTAGAATGTAACCTTCTTGAACAAGGACCTGCCTTTGTATTTTGAACAGAGGCTGGCACCCTAGAGGGTCATTATTATTATTGCTATTACAATTATTTTGCCTGTGTTTTCAGCATCCC
The DNA here is from genome assembly GCF_012274545.1 of Fukomys damarensis. Taxonomy (NCBI): domain Eukaryota; kingdom Metazoa; phylum Chordata; class Mammalia; order Rodentia; family Bathyergidae; genus Fukomys; species Fukomys damarensis. The sequence continues at coordinate 25,027,982 of NW_022900923.1, forward strand.
TGGCTCTAAAGCACATGAATATGCACGTGCCACTGGCAGATAGGAACAAAAGAGTCTTACTCACTTTTACTGCTCAGCAGTGAGTCGAAGGACTCTCTCCACCGCAGCAGATCTTCTGAGACACATCTATTAAACAATTTTAAAAAAGGTTTTTTTAATTTTCAATCAACAAACCAAACCATAGCACAAATTCTAGGCAGAACTCTGATAAGAAGCTACGTAATTTACACAAAGACTTGCTCAGTGGTTGCTGAGGCTGACTTCTCAAAATTAGGAGAGTTTAGTTCTTTCTAAAGGACAAATCAGGAACCTGACACTGAAGCCAGGGATCCTTTTGGCCTCAGTCACTATCTCTAAGGCTGTCTCTTCTCTGTTCAAAATTAATTCCATTTCCCTAACTCTCCAAATTGTGCTTTGTATACCTCCCCAAGGAAAGTGGGCTTCACAAGAGAATTTTCATTGTCATTATCCCAGGGCAGCACTGGTGATAGTATGAAAGGGATGTAGGCAAGGTGCATACACAGATGGAAGTAGAGTTGTTAATAACAATCTCAAGTAGTCTTGGACCCAGTCCTACCTCTGTATGTGCAGTGACACTTCCAGATGGGAGAGTCTGGTAACTAGACATTCATGCCCAGGGTACAGTTGTCTGTTAGCAGACTTAGAAACCTGGGGCCACCTATCCACTCACCCCAAGCCAAGTAGCCACAGCAACAAGGCATACTAAAAGCCCCAGCAAAAGGCTGCCTAGGTCCTCCTAGCATGTCCTAGTTCCTCCTATTATTTTCCATCTCAGGCTCCCTCCCCTGTGGGGGCCCTGGGCTGGAAAGAACTTACCCCTCTTTGTTGTGTTTACTGCCCCAGTCAAACTTGCCAACATTGCCAGCATCAGAGCCCAGCTCTGATTTGTGAAGAAAGATCCCCAGACGTGTCTTGAACTCTTTGGCTCTGTAAGACAAAACATAAGCATGGAAGGATTCTGTTTGCTCAACCAGCACAAACCTCTGCCTGTTCCCAGGGCCAAAAGCGTGTGTTATCAAGCATTCTCAGCGTTATCAAGACTGAAGCAACAAAAGTAAGTTTGAGCTGTACCTTGGGAGGTCTTATACTTCTAGTTCTTCAGCACTGTGTATACTGGTTTTTTCCTACTTAGTCACACTGAACTATATTTGTGCCTCTTGGCTAGCAGCTCAGTATCCCTCAGGCTTGTCAGGATATTTCTGAAGCTGTGTGGAAATTGATCCTTGCCTTCGCCTTTGCCTTCTCCTTCCCAGCCACCAACTTCAGTAAGGGTTACAAGCTGCAGAATAGCTCTCTGGTAAGTTTGCACATCCTTGGGGGTGGGGGGGTAGGACAGAGAATGGAGCTTCCTGACTTCCCAAGGCAAAGGAGACAAGCCCCTAACTCTGGGCAGTGGAATGGAAACCAAGTGCTCAAGAAACTAGGGCAGCCTCGGTTCTGCCTGGAGGCGCCAATTACAGTCTTCCTTCGGCAGAGTCTCTAGCAGAAAGGACACAGACTGAGAACTGCCTTTTGTCACAGGATAGGAACCGCAGCAAGCAGCGGAGCTCAGCTTCCCTTTCCTTTCTACTTCTCCTGGCATCATGGTGTTCCCTGCCCCTCTACTCAAATCACTAGTGAGCCACTCCTCCCGCCCAAATCCCCAAATCTGCAGCCCCGCTTCCTCAGAGTTGGTGGGGCTTGGACTTTTTCCTCGGAATAGCTGAACTGCTCTTACCTCTCCAGACAAGTGGTGGGAAAGGCAGCCAGGGTGCGGCACATGGTTGCGGGCTCAGGGCAGCACGCTGTGTAAATGGTGACTGGCTCCAGTGGGATCGCGGCTGGGGGCTGTGGGGACAAGCACCGGTCTGCTCCGGTTGAGTTTACCAACCTGCAAGCGGCCGGCAGTAGCTGCTGAGCCTTTTATTCTCTCGAGGGGAGGGGTGGGGCTGAGAACCTCTGACCAATTGGAGAGCGGGGGTGGGCGCTACACGGCGGGGCTACCCACTCCTCCGAAGTCTCCAGAGTGGGGAGCGAGAGGCTGCGGAGACGAGCCTCGTGCACCTGCTTGGTAGGAAAAACCCCGCCGACCTCTAGAAAAATCAGGAAACCAAAGCAATGGTGTCAGGAGGGATTACGTGGAGATAGATGGCAGGTCAGGGAGGCACACACGGAGGCGATCACAGGAAAATCTGAATCTCTTGGGTCTTGAAGCACAGGAGCAAGAGGTGCAGTCCGGGCAAAACAGCATCATGATTATACTGATAATTACCGTGTACTGTGTTCCTACACCAATGGCCACTGCGCTGAGTAAGCTCATCATCATTATCATCATCATCATCATCATCTCCATTTTCTAGATGAAGAAACTGAGGACTGGAAAGTAAAGAGAGTTTCCCAAAGGCAGAGTTGGAAGCAACAGACATGGGGACACCCAGCAGAGCTGTGTGCGCTTTATTGAACGAACACCTGTGTGCCAGGCACTTTCAGGCAGACTTTGAAAAATGAACAGATTTTTTAAAATTGGCACTAGAATTTACATTTCAGATATGAATTAACTATGCTTTTCCCAATGCAAAAAAAGCAAGAATTCCATTATCTCTGTAACTGCTCAGAGATCCTAGGGTAAGCAGTTACTTACTCAGTGTCCCTATCTCTGAGATAAAGGTAATAAAATAACCACGCCACTTCTCTCTCTCCCATAAAGACTTTACAGCCACACCCTCAGCTCTCTGTAGGGTTTTTTGTGTTTTTTGTTTTGTTTTGTTTTGTTTTCCTTCTTTTTCCTACGCAGAGTCTTGCTAAATTGCTCAGACTAAGATTAGACCCATAATCCCCCTGCCTCAAACTCCCAGGGTGCAGGGATTACAGATGTATGCAACCGTGTCCAGTTTGGAATTGCGATTTAGAAGCTGCAAGTAAGGTTAAGAGTACAAGATTTGAACTGTACTTTCAGATTTCAAACCAGGGCTCTACCATTTATTGATGGGAGACCTTGGGCAAACTTCTTAATCTGTCCATACCCTCGTTTTTCTTGTCTCTAAGACACCAATGGACTCATTTCATAAGATGGTTGAGAGGGACTAAATAAATTCTTTGGGTTCCACAGGAAATGCATTATGAGGCAGAGGCTTGTGAGCAGATTTGCAGGGAGAGGTCTCAGAACTGAGAGGGAGGGAAGGAAACCGGAGAGAGAGAGACCTGTGAGTTGGTGGCTAAGTCCACTAGGCCACTCTGCTGGACAACAGAGATCAAAATCAGAACACTGTGGGATTGTTTGTTAGAGTAGATGCCTTCCTTGAGTATGACCAGTGGAAGATGACCTAGTTAGACAAAACAGCACACTGAATCACCAATCATGGCCCTTCACAAATGTTTTGATTTTGTGGAGAACAAAGCTGGGAGGACAGCAGCCCCACAAAAAGCAGTTGCATCTGGTCTCAGATTCCAGCATCTCATCTGCATTCCTGCCTCGGCAGCCCAGCTTTTCTTTCTTCCTCACAGGCCCAAAGATGGACTGCTGCAGGGCAGCAGTGTATAACCAGTAGTGGGAGTGTGCCCTCTGGACATCTGTTTGTCTCAGTGGTCCTTTGTCCCCAGGGTGAATCACCCCTCCCAGTCCCATCAGCAGGATGTTCACACAGGCGGAGTTGGCCAGCTGAAGGTTGATGCTTCACCTGGTGCTGCTCATGCTCCGAGTCACGCTTTCATTATGCAGCTGCCAGGCAAAGATGTGGGTGTTGTCTGTGAGACAGCTGTTCTCCAGGCAACAAAAATGGGTTTATGGATGGATCAAATCCATGTTTAGATCAGCCCAGACAAGTCTGCATGACAACAATAATACTGATTATGCAGAGAATCCCCTCAAAACTCATGTCCTTTCTGTGTCCCTGTGAATAGGCTAGAGGAGGTTTTAAATTTCCATTTTCTAGACAACAAAACAGCAGTGCCTGAGGTGCCCTTCAGTAAGCATCCTGGAACTGGAAACAGTTGAAACCAGGGCCCCATCTCCAGATTCCTGAGCTAGCACTTTCTCTTGTTCAACAAAGAAAGTGAAGAGACAAAGGGATTAACACACAGTGCACAGACGGGTGAATCCTAGAGCGCAAAGCTCCCTGCTGAAGATGAACAGCCCTCTGAGTTCAACCTGCCTCCCAGTTGCCATGGTTACCTCTTCAGTTTCCAGGCAAAAACTTTTTGAAGTTCACAATTTATCCCAAATTCTTTTCCCAGCAGGTTGGTTTGTATCTGCAATTCCAGTAACACAGATGACTCTGCAGTTCCTGTAAATCCAGCCAGTAGAGCTCACTTGTGAACTGCATTGGTGTTGACAAAACCTGACCTCATTTTTGCCCGGTACGCAATGCATGTGTGATCTCCTTCATGGAGGGTGTAGGGACACAGCTCTGCAGCCTGGGTCATCTGGGATCGACAATCTGGGCAAAGCTGGATTAAACATCCCACAGTGTCTCAGTCACTCTGCCTTTATGTCTGTTGGCACCTCCCCCCAACACCCTTTCTAAAGTAGGAGAAGTCTAGGCAGGATTTTTTCTACTGAAAATGGGTAGAGGAAATGAAAACACTCAATTTCTCATTCCACACAGGAGCTCTGGAACCAGCACATTTAATCATCATTGTACCAATAAATATTCATTAAGAAATTACTATATTCTAAAATTGGTAGGGAAACTGCTTGTAAGGCTCTTCCCTGACTTAAGAACCTTATAATCTAGCCTACAAAACATATCTCCATGGTGGGGGGTGGGGATGAAAGGAACTGTTGCCTATTGTTTGAAACAGACATGGAGGGAGAAGGCTGATCTGAGGATCAGCAGTATTAAAAAGTGAGGGGACAGGGGCTGGGCAGCCTTGGCAGGTGGTACAGTTTAGACATGGGACAGGTGGAAGGGAGACTGCTCCCTTAAGAAGCAGCTAAAAAAAGCCTGTTGTAGTTTGGGGGTAGAGTGAAGATAGAAAAAGATTTAGAAGTTCCTTAGACACTGATGGTGTGGGGCATAATGGGCTATCACTTTCATGTTTAGGAAGATCAAACCAGCAAGGACAACATGTATCCTGAAGCAACTGGATAAGGAGCAACAGTTACCTCTAGCAGATGTAAGACAGCCCCTGGGGATTTCCCTATCAGGTTATGAGAAAAACTCTGGGCCCCCTCCACTCCTGCCTGAGTGCAGCCTGGGTGTAGGAAATGACTGTTTTCCCCCAAATGCCCTTTAGGGCAGAAGGCACAGTTCACTCTGCTGCTATATTGGTCCTTCTGGTTTCTTCTCCTCTTTCCTCCCTCACCCTCAGGATAAGAGGATGATGTCTAGACACCTCTGTGTGGCATCTAAGGCTCTAACCCCTGGTCTCATGTCCTTTGCCTCATAAGCTTCTTTATTTGAAATAGGGTCTTTCTAAGTTGCTTATTTGCCCAGGCTAGGCCCAAACTTGTAATCCTCCTGCCTCAGCTTCCCAGAATGCTCCATCACATCCAACTGGCTTTTATACCCAGTGTTTGAGACTTAGTTCAAAACACCTTCTCCTTCCATAGGCCTTCCCTAACTCCCCCACCTCACCCCATCTCCAAGCAGGGTTGACCAGACCTCCTCTGGGCTATGCCTGTATCCCAGTCATTCTCTTGCCTCATATTCACTCACAAAATTGATCTGCAGCTGTTTCCTCCGTGTGCTCCTGGGGAGCACTGCCTTTTCCATCTTTGTGTCTTCATCCTCTGACACCATGTCAGTTTAGCACATGGTCCATAAGTATTGTCTGGATGATAACTTACAATTCAACACAAATAAAAGTTAATGTTTATTGGACACTTGTCATATACCAGCCTCTGTTCTACATGCTTTGACCTGAATTATCTCTCAGTTCTCACAATCACCCCCAGAAGAGAGTAATGCACTGTCCTCATTTTACATTTAAGTAAGCTATGAAACAGATGGGAAAAGTAACTCACCTATGGTCACAAAGCTAGGAGGCAGAGGAGCTGGGTTTTGATTTCAGAGCCTGTGTTCTAAGCCACACCATGTTGGCCTGCTGCGCAGTATTTTCTACAGCTCAGACTTGGCTCACTAGGAGAAGAATAAAGCACATCCTTGGGGAATAATGTCAGGATGCTACAACTCATCCCTCTGTCTTCTGTAGTATCTGTAGGATACAAGTTTGTGTTTTCCCCCTACCCCTCTTCTTTGCTCACTCCATCCCTCGCTCCCTGCTCACATTTTCCACATTCTCTTTTTCCCCTGAGTTGTGTGGTAACATCTCTGACCCTGGATTTTTCTGCTTCTTCATTTCCCAGTCTCTTGTGTGTGCAATTCCCATGTGAGGCTATGGAAAACCCCTTTCTCTGCTAAGTCCTTTGATTAACATCTGAGCTCTGCATTCCCCAGCCACTCTTTCCTATCTCCCTTCGCTCCTGGCAGACCCTGGTTGGAAGGGACTTGGGACAGCTCCTTAAGAATCACACGTTCCACTCTTCGGGATGTGTTGGGCCTTGCAAACCTCTGTTCCTCCTTGTCCTCCTGGGCTCCTGCCTGCTCAAAGCTGGAGCCTGTCTCCCTGGGGTTTGTGCTTTCTTGATCCTTCTTGCTGTCTCAGTCCTTCATATGCCCTGAGCTTGTGCTGTGTTTGGATATATACAGATTTGGTGGCCTGGCTGTAACATCTGCTTTTCCCTATGCTGTAATACCACTGTCCACCTGCCTCCAGACCCCTGAGTTCCCCCTGCTGCCAGTGCCCAGGTTCCAGCCTCTCCGCTCCATGTTACCTCAGCTCTTGACTGCAGCACACCTGCTTACCACCTTTGCCATTGTCATTCCCTAAAGGACCAACTACGTCAGCGGTACTAAGTGGGCCCATTTTATCCTAATAGTGTCGTTTCCAAAGTGAATTACCTAAGAATGCCTTGCTCTTTCTCATAGTATCTTCTCATCCCTTTCTTCACCATTGTCATGAATATCACTTTTCTGAGAGCATCTCAATTCCATTCACCACGACTTAGAAAAAAGTTTTTCAAAATCTAGACTTTCCTCATTTAGACATTTTCCAAGTCCTCAGGATCCCATTCAGAATGAAAGAATGGGGAGGGTGAAGCCTGGTATTTGCAAATGACTGAAAGGTGATTCTTACCTTTCCAATTCCCTATTCCTTTGCAGTCAGTGGGTGAAGCTTTTTTTCTCTCTCTCTTTTTATCTCAGAACTAAAAAGGGCAAGCAGGTATTACACCCAGGATTGTGCTTCTGTCACCAGGTAGGAAACATACTGAGGGACCCCCATCAGATGCCACCTCCAGTCTAGAGCACAGGAATTCTGCCCATCACTGCCCACTGTAGTCTCCAAACCAGGTTATTGGCCAGTGCTAATATGCAGCAGGTGGGTGAGGAGAAAGTACAGCAAACAGTCTAACTGCTGTGTCAAGAACAACAGCTCTGCTATGGAACAGGGAAGGGAGGAACTGTGTTTTACTCACAAAGTCTGTGTACAGGGGCAGGGAACTGAAAAATCATCACCAGGAAAACTTCCCTGAGTAGCTGTTCATGTCCCAAGCCATCTACCTTCATTTCTTGGGAAACTCAGTAAATCAGACAATCACCAGTTCCAAGGCACTCAGGCAGGCTCTTTTGTTCCAAGTTGCTTTTGACATGTGGATGCTACTTAGCCAAGTCTAGAATGGCCTTGGAAAGACCTGCAACTCTAAATCTTGGCCAGGAATCTCAGACTCTAACACAATACTCATTAAATGCTGAACAAATGAATAAAAGAATCCAATACGAGTTGCAGTAAATGTCACTGGAGATTCACTGTCAAAGCCTGCCTCCCTGAGGTCTGTATATGACAAGATGTTATGCATCTCCCCCAACACTGCCCACTAGTTATGGCTTGTGGAGCCTCCCCAAGCAGCACAGGCTAGAGCAAAGTAGAGAAGGGCTGAGCAGACATCAGGGTGTCCAGAGGCAAGCTGGGGTTGGAAACAGGACACCAAAAGCACGTAGCTATGACAACTCCCCCTGCTCCTCTGAGCACTGAGTGCAAAAAGCCCCCAGAACACCTTCCTGCCTTTGTCCCTGGCGTTCTAGAGATGCTCACTCTAGGGAGACACTGTGGGCCAAACTGAATTCTGTTTGATAGGATGGAGATTTCAGCTGGTCCCGGCTAACCCCTGTCCCTGCCCTTGGCCCTGCCTTTAAAAAGGGAAATTACCACACCTGGTAAGCAGAGGCACCAGGACCAGATCCCAGGGCAAATTAGAAAGGCCAAACCCAGGACTAAACAGTGCCATATCCCTGGCCTCTGAACAGATCTCCTGGGGGGCCCTGGCTGCCAGTTCTGGCTGTTTCTCCACACTGTTCTAAGGGATTTCTAGGTGCTCATCTCGGCCACCCATGAGACATAAAGGCCCCAGCATGTGAACATCACGGGGACATGCAGAGATGTAATGTGAAGGCCTGGCCCTCTCCTGGGAATTAGGAACCTTCCCTCTGTATGGCTCCCTCCCCATCCTCTGAGTCACCTTCCATGAGTCCCATGTCAATAGGGAGAACAGGGTGTGGGGGTGGGGAGAATCAGCACAGGAGCACAAAGAAAAGCAGTTTCACAGAAAAACAGGGGAGGCTCCACAAGGCATCGGCACTGGCTGTGATGTGGTAACAAGTTGTAAGGAAACGTGCTTCTCCTAATGTGCCCACAACACCTGAGCAGAAGTAGAAAGAAACGTGGTTTGGTGTGTGAGCCATGGGAGGTGGCGGGGGGTGACGTGGGGGGAGCAACAGGAACAGGTGGTCCTTTCATGAGCTCCCCAGCCATCTGCCCCTGACACAGCAGCTGTCCTAGAAACAAGTCCAGGAGGACAGGTGGGGGGGGCACAGCAGGGGGCTCATGATGTTTTGCAGAGAAAGAAATGAGCTCTCCCTAATGGGCCCCACACATCTGTGCAGGGGGGAGACACGTGGGGAGCTGTGTGACTGAGACAGGTCCTTCCCAACCAGCATCTGTCTGTGCTGCTCCAAGTGTGGCCACCAGGGAACATTCAGGGTCCAAGTCCCCGAGCTTTTCCACCCATCTGCCTACAGCAATAGCAATGACAGTTGAGAACATGTATGAAGTGAGCAATTCCTCGAGGCTCTGAATGAATGGTTATCAAAGCCCTCGTCTCATTTAACCTTCCCCCTACTCTGAAAAATGGTCCTCTGATTATGGTTTTACATATGGGGAAACTGATGCATAAAAGGGCTTTTTTTTTTTTTTTTTTTTTTTATGCACAGGCACTTTCTGTGTGCTGCTGCCTTTGCTCCTCTCGCGTCCTTCAGAATTTATCTCAGAAGTCGTGCCCTGGGGAGACCTGAGGCCAGCATCCCCTAAAGAAGCAGGGCCTTTTCTGTGCTTTTTTAGCATCTGCATTGGGATTATGTAGTGGCATTTTTGTTGAGGATAGGAATCACGCCTGCCCTGTTCTTCCAAGATCCTGGGCTACCTGATACCGAGTCCATTCAGTTTAGTCCTCTCCCTGCAGAATGCCTCGCCCTCACTGCCCAGGGTGGCAGACAGTTCTTTCCTGCCATGAGCTCCAGGAGGACCTGTGAGATGATTGTGCAGCTTTTCTCAGTTTAATCTGGTCTTCACTTCTTGGGAGAGAGCAGAAGAAATGGACTTTCAGCTTCTCATGTGCAGTTTGCAGAAAGCCACCTCCGTCACTCTCTACAACTTCGGTCTCATGAATGCTCTTCCTTTAGAATAGTGGTGGTGAACCTATAGCACATGTGCCACAGCAGGCTGTTTGTATCATTGAAAACTTTCAAAGTTTCACCATCACTGATCTAACCATGGGCCTTCCACTTATCCGGGAGCGATGAAGCCTTAGCCTGGAGTTTAAGATTTCCCACCTGTGTGCTTGCTCACCTAATGCTCACTGAGAATCTGCCAGGGAGGCTGGGCCATGCTGACTCTTCTTCCACCACTGGGGAACTCTTCTCTGTCTCCCATCTGTATCCTCTATGTGATGCTGCCTGAATCTGTGGCCCACACTCTCTTCTGCCTCTACTACAGCCTCCGTCAGAATCACCTGCTGAGGCTTCAACCAGAGCCTGTATACAGATGATCCACACACATACCAAGCCTATCTCTCTGTCCCCTAGTAGGGCCCCAACCATATTTCCACCTGAAAAATAAGGTTTGTTTATACCTGTCCAAAATTAATTTAGTGTCTTGTACATACCACCACACTTCCCTGGCTTAGTGGCATTAATTTTTTTTTTGTACCAGGGATCAAACTCAGGACCTTGTGCTTGCGAGGCAGGCGACAGAAGGTGGCATTAATTAATGACTTAATGTGTGCATTCAGTTGCTTTTGAAAGAAACCTCGCTTACCATTGATGGTGCATCACTTCTCCCTCTGACCTTCAAACACAGCACATCCTAACCCATCTTCTCCATCTTCCCTATCCTACCCATTCTAGTGCCTAATAAACATGAATCAGAGCGTGTCATCCTCCTCCTTAAAAGCCTCCAGCTTGTTCCACCTCACCCAGGTCACACCTCATCAAGGCAGTCCAGTTCCTTCACAGTCTAGCACAGTCAGTTGCTCCCATCTTCTCCTCCAGCTGTTTCCCAACCTGTGTCTCATCTTACTCAGTACATATCGCCCCCCCCACCCCCCTGCACCAACAAATGCTGCATGCTACTCATACATTGTTGCCAGTTCTTGGAGGGACCCTCCAGTTTTGTCGAATAAACTATTCATCTGACAAGACCCAACTGGGAACTCACTCTTTGGCTACCCTTATTCACAGAAGATGCATACTGAAATGTTCAGGAGTGAAGTTCATGACACTCCTTACTTCTTTTCAAATGCTTTAGCTGTAAGTCTAAGTATATGTATACCTTCCTTTACGTCCATATATATTTATCTATATATCTATAAATCAAGAGAGACAAAGTCAATATGGCAAATACTAGCAAGTAATTGATTCTGAGTGGTAGCCACTGTAACCATCTCTCGATTCTCTTCACTTTTTAAAAATAATATAAAGCTAGGGGATGGAAAGGGGAACCAAGCGATGAAAAAAGGGGGTAGGGAGGGGTGAGGAAGGGCATAAAAAAGAATTAAGATGTGTTATGCACAAACTTCCCACCATAAATGTAATCATTGTGTACTACAAACATGTATTAATAAAAATTTTAAATTTCACATAAGTATATATAGCCACAGCCCAGAAACAAAACCAAACAAAAGCTGCAGGGAGACCTTTGAAGATTTCCTCATTGCCACAACAGTGCAAATTGCCTCTTTCTTAACATTGTGTATTTGCCAGCAGTTTTACCACATTTTTATCCTAATTATGTGCTTGGAAACTTTCTCCCATAGATTGTGCAAAGCACAATAGTAGCACACAGTGGGTACTCAGTAATTGTTGGTTTTCATGATTGAATGGTCACTTGTACAAGGGGAAATAAGCCACAGGAATAGAAAGCCACCAGTTATTGTACACTAGCCCTTCATTGCTGCATTCTCCTCAACACATCTAGATGCTCACGAGCACAGGAAAGGCATCATGGCACAGAAGAAAGGCAATGAATGACAGTTCACTAATGAAAGAGCATAATTTGAAACTCAGAAGATCTGGCTGTTTGATTAACCAGCTGTGCAACCATGTGCAGTCACTGACCTCTCAGTGCCTCAGTTTTCTGAATTGCAAACAAAATAATAACAATAATAAGTATCTTACTCAACAAATAAGAGAAAGTGTTTGAAAGTGCTCTGAGAAGTCTAAGATGTTATACAAACAGTGAGCACTTCTTATTTTGTTATTATTAGAACAAGCAAGACTTTGCCCTGACCAATGAAGAATTATTAGTCACTCAGTGGTGGCAGTGTGTGGGGGAGGTATTTTGCTTCCATGAAGGATGGGAATTTCCACCCAGCTGGAAGTACTGCACTCCTGTGGCTTGGCCTTCATTGATCCCACCCCCGCTCTCCCTTTCCTCTGACCAGGGGCCAATTGCTGGGAAACAGACAAGACAGGCAATCTTAAAATAGAGCAGCAAATATCTACAGCTCAAAGCCCCAGGCTCTGTTGCACCATCACATCAGTCAGCTTGCGCAGTATACACACACAGTTGGCTCACGTGGCCCCTAGTCCGCTGCTCCGGAAGAGCTGAGGTCGTGGAAAAAGTAAGTAAGCCTTGCCTTCCAGGGAAGAGCAGCACCGGGAATGCAGTGTTTGGGTTGGCGGCCCATCTGCTGGCTGAGATACTGTGAAATTCCTGTGTGCTTGGAGTCCCAGGCTCCCTTAAGGACCAGCCTTCCCGGAAGCAGTGGTGGTCCCACTAGTCATGGGGATAGGGGGAGGGTGTGACTCAGTGGTCTCAGAGAAGACTGACTTCCCAAGCTCTTATGTAACAAAATATGGATAGCACAAAACGCACTGAAGCAGAGCGCCACCTCAAAGACAGGACCCAGCAGATTCAAAATCTCAACTTGGCACACTTTCAGCTTGACCCTAGAGAAAGGGTCACTATCAAACTGTGAGGGAGGAGATAATGGAGGAAAGTCCTTAAAATCTTGAAAAACAACTTTTACTCTCATCTGAATTTCTCCTTAGTCCATTCATTCAGAAACACTGTGTGCCACACAGTCCTACCTGTATTTGCCATTTAATTCTCACAGCTGTGTAGTATACAGGAGCGGTTATTATCCCCCACTTTCCTGATGGCAAAGCTGAGACACACAGAGGTCCATAGCTTCACAATGGCAGTGCCAGGCTCCCTACAACCAGTCTGGCAGCCCTCGCAGTGGGCTTAACAATCACACTATGACAAGCAGCTTTGAGGGGCTGCCAGTGGTGGGGCATGATGTGGCGAGCAAGTGTGGCCCCTCAGGGGGCTTACATTCTGTGAGGAAAGATAGATAATGACCAAGTATCAAATTGGTAAAATATTGTTAAACTATGGTTAACACCATAATGGAAACAGAGTGAAAAGGAGAATGACATTGAGTAAGATGGTTGGGGAAGGGTTTCCCAAAAGAATCAAGTTTCTTTTGGTAAGGACAGAAATAAGAAAAAACCTGCTGTAAAAGGTTTGGGGGAGTCTGAAGAATCTTTGGGGGTATTTCAGAGTACAGACAGGAACAAAGGAAACTTGGCAGCCAAAATCCCTTCACAAAGCCACTGTGACAAGAGACATGCAGGCACCACAGCTGACTGCTAGACACCTCAACCTACTCCCAACCAATGTGGGAACTCCCCCAGACAGCCCTGCCTATTCTGCTGCCCCAAGAAACCGGATGTGGCAGCCACTGCAGACCCCACAGCGGATTCTGCACCACCCCAATGCTTTGCATCACCACCTCCTGACTCAAAGCCTTGGTGGGAGGTATGTATCTGATGACACCCTGGCTTTCTGATGCAAAGTTCCCAAGTGCTGGGCAGGCGCACAGGTGCTGGCATTGTTCCCAATCTACTGAGCAAAGAGCCCGGGTTTGGGGCAAGGTGGTAGTGGTGGCCGGGGTTATAGGGTACTGATAATCTATCCACTCTTCCTTGAAGCACAACCCCCTCCCCCGACACACACAAACACAACCTAGTTCGGCTGATGCCACATTTTTTCTTTCTCTCTAATAGAATTTCAGGCTTCCTTCCAATAAAACAACAGCTAATAATTTTAAGTGCAAATCCATCACAAATACCACATCTGCCTCAAATTTAAACTCAAGTTTGGTGTACTGGCAGGAACACATGCTCTCTCTCAAGAGCTGGACAGGAAAGGAGGGCAAATTATCAACACAGAATTGATCCTTACTTCCCCTTCAATCCTGATCATGACACACAGAAGGAAAAGGCAATACACTTCATCTGGTTTCAGGGCCACAGACTCTACTTGCCTTGACCAGCCAGTCACCTCCTGACACCACAACTACTGCAGCTGTCCAGGGCAGTTGGGCTCCAAGAGATAGGCAGACCTCTTTACTCACACAGCCTGAACCCATGAAACCCCTGTGAAAACCATCTGGGACTATACACTTTGGGGTTTGCACTGCTACAGACAGGGCTCACTGGATACAAAATGCATGTGACCCCAGACACTGTAGGAGAGTTGCCTGACTGGAAAGAGGATCTACATTCATGGGCTTACACTATCATTCCAAGAAATTATTATTAATCTCCAACTGCTCTTTAGCTCTTGTTAACAACTGGGCACTTCTGCTTAAAGTTTCATTGCTCCCTTCCTTCCCCACTTTTCTCAGCAAGCAAAAATCTCTAAGTCAATATTTAAATGTATCAAGGAAGCTCACCACTAATGACTCCCAGAAGAAATAATTTTATAAAATGGAAGAATTGCTGCTTGGTAAGGAAAATCCTTCCCTAAAACATTTATATTGTGAATTGGATTTTTTCCATCTTGGTTCTTATTAGTCAGGTTGCATATACAGACTTAGCCATCTAGTAATTAACCAGTGCTTTAAAATGAGTAATTTGACCAAAGAGAATGGAGATAAAAAGAACCCATGAAAATGAATATGGACTTTTTGTTGTTGTTGTTTTTTGCTTTTTTGATACCAGGGATTTAATTCATGGCTTTTCTCTTGCAAAGCTAAATCCCTGGCCCAAATATGGACTTCTTGATCTTTCTATTACTAGGTAGTCATAGGCTACCCAACCAACCTTTTAGGATTCAATTTCTCTTTTTGCAATATAAAGCAGAGAGGATTTTTGTATATTTCATGGGGTTGTCATGAGATTTTTAATGAGGCTTTCTGCTTAAGGACCTTTGAGATCAGCACAGGTATTATTAGAGTGCAGTCTTCACACACTTGTAAAGAAAGCAGATTCTCACCTTTGGTATGATGCAAGGTTGCTGCCACCACTTGCTAAGTGCCTCCCCTGGGTCAGGTTTATATCTTCCCAAAGTGCCAGTGCCTGAATCACTCCTAGCAAAGAGTGCTGACATTACATCACTCACATTTTCTCCAAGGTCTGAACAAGTCAAGAAAAATGGCTATGAGGCTGAAGACTGTCCGCAACTACTGCTGGAAATATATGTAGAAGTGTTTCCCTTGGCAGCAGATGGCTGCTGTGTTAGGTGTGAATCAAATATGCAAACCTCTGGAGATTTGTCTTTTGCTTCTCTGAGACAATTTAACAGAACTGCTGAAAATATGGTGACACATTGCATTCAGCACTGGGGCTCTGAGGGAGCTAGAGGAGAGGAGGGGAGAGATGTTTGTACCAGGGCTCAGGAGAGTGTCCAGTCCTATCACTGTTCTGCTGTGTACTTCTCTACCCTGACTCCACCTTTTTCCCATCTTGCTTCCCTGGGGCTATCAGACTCCTACCCCAGACACCTGTTTAGGACTGTGATTACATCTCCAGAAGCACTGAGACTCTACTCAGAGACCCCTGGGATGGCATCAGGTTGGAATTAAGCTTGCGTTACCCATCTCTCCTCATTGTTCCCAAGATCACTTCAATCAGAAACCCAGTCCATCTGGGCATGCACCTGCACATGTGCCCCACATAAGTCTTATTACTAAACTGAATTACTAATGTTCTCTTGAGAAATGTCAGCAATCTCAGCTTCAATTGTTTGACTTTCTGGTTGGACAGCTGGTGATTCTCTAATAATGTGCAACTTCAAAGGGTTAAAACATTCTGCAGCCTCCTCCAATGGTGGAGAATAGAAACTGGGCTTGGGCAGAAGCCTAGCCAGACTCCTTGTATTGGGTCTACAAATTTCTTTTGTGTTATTAGTATTTGATACACTTGACATTAGTTCATTTGCAAATGTGCATATACTGGTTATGAATCTCAATCTACAAAGTACCATTTTCTTTATTTTCCTTATCTTACTTTACTGTAATTTCTCAACCAGACCTTCCTTCTACAAAATGAAAAAAAAAAAAAAAAATAAGTTAGACCTTCTGAAGATATCTGTTCATGAATGGCACCAAGGTCATGAGATTTTATACAGTACCAAGGCACTAAGAAATGGGTTTAGGTTTCTGCTGAGACAGCCAATCTCTGTCTATAAGTCCTCTAAGTCCAGCAGCTCCTCTGCTACTTTATTACTTCTCTTGATCAACAGGAGCCTTTTGCAGCACTACCTATGCACAGTCCTTTGCCCTCCCTAGGGTTGTGCTGATCCCCCCAGAAACACACGTGGAAAATAGGTCCCAGGCTCCTCTGCTTTGATAACACAGAAACTATTCCTTCCTACCCTAGCCCCAGTGGAATCATTTTCCAATGAAGAAACCAAATTATTCCAGAAAGGAGATTTATAGATGCTGACTTTTAGGATTCCCCATACAAAAGCAATCAGTTTCTCTTAAAGACCTGCATATTTGCACAGAGTTCACAGCCACATTTTTAATGCCGTGCTCTTAAATTTGAGTGAACCACCAAAGATCACCAGATCACAAACATTGTGAATCAGCATGTCATAAGCCTTTTCAAGACCAACAATAAAAACAGAAGACAACACATAGTAACAATACCAAAGTTCTAAGTGAAAATTCTTTTCAATCTGGGACCTTATACCACCCAAATCAAGAGCAAGCAAAGCATGAAGTCTCAAAACATTATCTCCCATGTACCCCTCAGAAGTTTACACTGGAAAATACACATATTCTGTTGAGTGAAGCCCATAAAATCAAAAAGAAAATGAAGTAGAAGAGAACATTCAGAAGACAAGAGAAAAATAAAAGGAATTCTTAGAAGTCAGCAAAGGAAAGGGCAGGAAAACAACTAGACACCAACCCATCCTGAATATGGGGTCCAGTAGAGCAACCAATCCTGAATATACACTTATCAGGAAGACAATGTGTGAGTATTATGGAGCAGTATTTCACAGTGCCATGGGAGCTGGCCAGAGGGCTTGGATATTGATAGAAAACTAAACAAATAAAAGGAAGGCAATTACTAACTGCAGGAAAAAACAAAAATGGATATATAACTACAATGTACTACTTGGCTTAGTAGTAAACAACATTTATGCAGTAATTGTTTCAGGGGAGAAAAAAGGGATAGGAAGACCTGCTGGCATAAAGAAAAATAAACTCAAGTCATTTGTAAGAAAATAGATGCACCTTGAGACCATAATACTAAGTGAAATAAATTATACATACAAGTGTAAATATTACATGGTTTCTCAAGTATGAGAAACCCAAATTATAATTAAAGAGCAAAATAAAAGTTAATAGGAAATAGGGAGATAGATCTTTCTCAAATGGGAAAAGGATCAAGAGATGAAGAGAAGAGGGGATTAAGAAAAAGAAACCTAGGTGTGTTATGTACATGTACCAACTCCACACAGGAATGTAAACATGATGTACTACAAACATGTACTAATAAAAATTTTTAAAAAAGAAAGAGGCAAACAAAACCAAGATTGCATAAGTGCAATTTATTAGGGACTTACCGACAGAAGCAATGGCAAAACAGGAGGATCCCCATACCTCAAGGCAGAAGAAATAGAGTTTATATGTTAAGCAAGATAAACCAGGGCCACAGCTAATCAGAATGTACCTGGGCTATCTTGAACTGTTAGCATGTCAAACATCAGTTTAAAAAGACTGAGTATCTATAGCTGCACAAAATGTTCAGCTCTCTTAAAGACTTTGTTTGTCCTATAGGGTGTGGATTGTGTACCAGAATCACCTGGTGGACAAAGTAGCAGTTATGACCAAGACGGCCATAGTCACATCAAAATGAATCCCTATGATCATGATAGTGAAACCTTTGTTAACCAAAAATGGGAAAAGCAGTGACTTAGAAAAGAAGGAAGGAATGCATGTGAGTTTAACATCCTCTTTACCATGATAAGAATTCAATAACTAATGTCTAAAGTTGAATTGAGAGAGAGTTGCATGCTCTGTGAGTTAGAATACAGTGGAAATATTCCGTGAATAGCTAATCTTCAAATCAAAAGTGGTTTTCTCTGGAGAAAAGTGAGACAGAGCTAATTTTTGTACATGTATTGCCTGGTAATGCTTTATTAAAAATAAAAGTATGTTATGCTTAAGTAAATGCAAAGAAATTGAAGTCATCCCATATATATTATCAGACCATAGTGTAATTAAACTGGAGATCAATAGCAAAAAAAAAAAAAAAAAAAAAAGGAAGAACTTCACAAACACACAGAAATTGAATAACATCCTCCTGAACAACCAATGGGTCACAGAGGAAATTAAAGAAGAAATCAGACAGTTTCTACAATTAAATGATAATGCCAATACAACATTCAGGAACATATGGGACACCATAAAAGCAGTTCTATAAGAGAAATTCATGGCAGTGAATGCCTATACTAGGAAAATACAGCTAGCTCAAATAAACAATCTAATGCTGAACCTCAAGATCCTAGAAAAAGAGCAATACAAATCCAAAGCTAGACCCTTATCTTTCACCATGCACTAAACTAAAATTCAAGTGGATTAAAGATCTAAATATCAAAACAGGAAAACTGTCCTGCTGTAAGGTAAATTAGAACTCTTGAAGACATTGGCATAAGAAAAGACTTCATGAACAGTAGCACAGGAACAGCTGGATCTCATCTTTTTAAAAACCTTCTGCATTGCAAGAGAAACCACCAACAGAGCTAAGAGACAACCTACAATGCAGGAAAGAATTTTTACCAGCTGCTCCTCAGACAAAGGTCTACTGTCTAGAGAACTGAAAAAAAATCAGACCCCCCAAATATAAAGATCCAATTCAAAAATGGGCATCTGAAGTGAACAGACATTTCTCAGACAAAGAAGCAAAAGCAGCAAATAAACATATGAAAAAACATTCAACATCACTGGTCATTCAGGGATGCAGATGAAAACAACGCTGAGATTCCACCTCACCCCAGAAAGAATGTCTGCTATCAAGAAATCAACCAAAGGGATGGGGATTAAGCTCAGCAGCACTGCACCTGCCTTGATAATGCAAGGTCCTGAGTTCAATTCCAGGTACCAAAAGAAAGAAAGAAATCAACCAGGGCCAGGGTTAGCTCAGTGGTTCCACCTCCTGCCTGGCAAGAGCAAGGTCCCTGAGTTATATTCCCAGTTAGAGAGAGACTATGAGAGAAAGAGAGAGAGAGAGAGAGAGAGAGAGAGAGAGTAATCAACCAATAACAAATGCTGGCAGAGTTGTGGGGAGAAAAAATCCTTCTCCATTGTTGGTGGGAATGCAGACTGGTGAAACCACTGTGGCAATCAAGATGGAGATACCTGAAACAACTAGGATTGGAAGTCCCATTTGACCTGGATATACCTTTGCTGAGTATCTTCCCAAAAGAATTAAAAGAATCATACCACAGTGATATATGCTTACCCATGTTTATAGCAGCACAGTTTGTAATAGCTAAAACTTAGAAACAGCCCCATTGCCCATCAACTGGAGACTGGATAAAGAAGATGTGGTTTTCTAAATAAAATGGAGCACTACTCAGCCATAAAGAATGAGAAACTAGAGATATTTATACCTAAATGGATGCACATTTAGGCCATACTCGTAAGTGAAATTAATAGAACACACCTGTGTAAATACCAAATGGTTTCTCCGGAGTGAAAAACTAAAAGTGTAAATAAGGATCAAAATGTATAATTGATATTGTGTAATAGGAAGGAAAGGTTTAAAGGTGTAGAGGCAGTGGGGGGAGTGGTAGGAGAAAGGTCAAAACAGAAAAGAAAAAATATGAGAAAAGGAAAAAGATAGAAACAAAGTCTGTAAATAGGGAAGGGTGGAGGGAGTGAAGGGAGGCTAAGGAATGGGGAAAAATAAAAACCAAGATACATCATGTAAAGGTGCAAGATCCCAATGATGAATGTAACTGTATGATATAACTAAAATATACCAATAAACTTAATGAGAAAAAAATTAAAAATAAAAGTATGTTAAGTATATTTTTAAAAAACTCTATTGGTTATGTATATGAAACAGAAGGTAAATCCGTGAAGGAAAGAATTACAGAGAAGGAAAGATTATAGTGAATTAATGAACTATGTGTGCACAGGTAAGATGTGGGCACAGTCAATTTTACCTAAGGAAAAAGGGCCAGGTATTTCCTGATTCCTCTTTCCTCTCCTTACCTAGGGTTATTGTTGCCAGTGTGGGTGTCCAGATGTGGCTTCCTGGAAAGATCCTTGGAATCAAGGCAAACACTGACCAACAGTGATGGAGGGGAGACAGACTGTACTGCTAGGAGGCTGAACTTGAGTTCAGACACCTCATTCTGAATGCTGGCTCTGTTTTCTATGAGCTATGTGATTTTGGACAAGTTAGTACCCTCCTTGGTCTCCTCATGGGTTTCTACCTCAGTGGGTGTTGTAGTCAGGGTTTGCAAGAGGATAGATTTAATACAGGACACATAATTTATAGTATTGGGCCAGAGATTTAGCTCAGTGGTTCTACCACCTGCCTTGCAAGTGCAAGGTCACCAGTTTGATTCCCTGTACCAAAAAAACAAATTATACTATTATTTTATAATAGTCACCCAAAAAGTCAAATGCAGAGGAGTGCAAGACATCTAGCTGCACACTAGAGACCCAAAGAATCCACCCAAGGACCTGGACCCCAGAGCAATGTCCCACACAAGTCCAGCTGAAAGCCTAAAGTTCAAGGCAATTTCCTCCATGAATCCAGTGAGAGGCCTAGAGTCCACGACAATATCTCATGCTTGTCGGTGTCAAGGATCTTCTTCAGGAAGACTCAAAGGCCAATGGTAAGAGCTAGAAAGTCTACACGGGTGCAGTGAAGGATTCGTACCACCAGGCTGAGGCATCTGCACTGGAGCCAGCTCACAGCGAAGACCAGAGCTCCTCTGATGAGAACAGCAGCCATTCCCAGAGAAAGCAAGGATCCGAGCTCTGACAGGGGACAAGAGCCAAGTTCGCATCAGAAAAACCACCTGCAGCAAAGCTTCTCCAAGAAAATCAACAGTCAATGATCTTCCCCTCCAGTTCTCTTTTTATACCATCAGCAATAATCCTCGGGTGAGTCTTCCACACTGATTCAATTCAGCAGACCATTTGGGTGACCATTAATCCACCACCTAGGGTTATTTTAAGGATTAAATGAGTGAACATAATAGGCCCAAAACAATTCTTAGTACAAGTAAGTGATATATATTCTCTCAGCAAACAGAAGGTTAAGTCCACTGATTGTAGGCACTGGATAAACGCAGCAGATGCAAATGAGTCTAAGCCTGTCCCTACCCTTCAGGCCTTAAGCAGAGGTAGGGATTTGGGCAAAAGATATACCCATGAATGGGCAGATATTTATATTTATTGCACTTAACCATCAATAGTGTGTAGGTTGCTGGATGCAGAATAAGGAGAAACTCTTTTCCCAGAGGAGTGGCTATCTATATGTGTCTGTGAGAGGATCTTAGAGATACCTTTTGGATTATGGATTTAGTAGCCCTCTCCTTTCCCTCCAGCATCTGCATAGTTGCAGCACAAGCTATTGTTCTGATCAAGTGACCTTACCTCCTTGATCAGATTGAGTACATCCAAATGAAGCTGGGTCAGTTGGAGAATTTGGGACCTGAGACTGAGAGACAGAATGGGATCTTTCTCAATGTCTTTGTGTTAGGACAGATACATATGTATACATGGCAACTACCAGCCAGTTTCTGCCACATGAACTGGGAAGTAGAAATAGTCTGCAAGAGAAAAGAATGAAGCATGTGCAAGAAAGAAACAGAGAGGGGAGAGTGTCAGGGCGTCTGGGTTCTTGAGGGTTCTGCTCACTGCTTCTAATCCAAGCTGGGATGCATCTCTGTTCAGTTCCAGCATTCTGACTAAAATCCCCTTTTATTGATGGTAATTTGAGTTGAACTTCCGTGAAAACCAAAATTTCTCTATTAATAGAGAGGGCTTCCCCAACTTCTTGCTCCAATACAAGCAGGAAAAGAAAAGGTCTGACCCTGCTCCCTTGTCATTGACATTGGTAAGACTAAGCCTGAAAACACCCAAACAGTTCCCTAAAGTTGCATCAAAATATAATCTGGCTCTAGGCCCATGAGAGCTTGCTGGGGATATACTGAGATGACTGTGAGTTGGAATGAAAAGAATGGACTTAAAAGACTGAGGTCCTAGATTATAGGGGAGGTAAGGTCATCTGTGGATGGGGCTCATTCAAACTTCAGGCACAGAAGCTGTGACAAGAGGTTAGGATTGAGGGGACAGTAAGCATAGTGACAGAAGGTATTCCTTTGTCATAGGCATAGATTAACTGGGGGCAGAGGGAGCCAAGCAAAATGTAGGCACAGGCCAAGCAAGTGGTAGTCTTTGTTATCTATTGTGCTCTTTCCTGCCCATTGTAAGCTTGCTAGAAAAATGTTTAACGGAGGGAATAAACGATTCACTTTTCAGGGACCTAAATATGAAGGTAAGTCACAGAATTACAGTGTGTTTCCATTGTACCTTTGTGGATAGGTGTGGCTGAATCCTCATTGAGCAGATTAAAGCATCATTTCAGACTACAACTTAAACACCCCAACAAGCAAATGCCAGAGGTCACAGTTGGGTGGGACACTTGAGAAGGCTCTATGGAGAATGAACACACCAGATACAAATATCCAGCATATCCATCTAAAAGATGGAAAGGATTTAGTCATTTAAAGGCCAAACTTGCAATATCAGTAGCTACCTCACACTACCTCTCGTCCTAACACAGCAGATGCAGAAGAATTTTGGCACATAGGGCATAGTACAAGTAAAGGCAAGGGATGAGAAAGAGTAGGAGGTATGTGGATAGAGGACTCAGGTAGTAACCATATTTATGGGTAATAGAAGGCACAAAAAGAATCAATCAGTGAAAGATGTGCTGGAAAACAAAGTTGAAGCCGGAGTTGTGATTTAGATGTAGGTGGTGACTCCTCGAGCTCCCTGACGACAGGGCCATGACTTTGCTTCACCTGCCTAGTGACAGGCTAAGGATGTAAGGCAGAGTAGCTGTGTGAAAAATCTCTAAATGAATAAAAAATGTGGAAAGTTATCTCATTAACAAAAACTTCACCACTTGATTTTTCTTTTTTATATTTTTATTAGTATAGATTGATTTTATAAAATATTAGACTTTGTTGTGGCATTTTCATGCATTCATATGACACATATCTATTATATTCATCACCCTATTGCCCTCCCTTACACCTCATATTGCCATCCCCTTATTCCCTTCTACTTGAATAGTCTCTAAGAATAGTCTCTTCTACTTTCATGTCATCTTTGTCTTTTAAAATTCCACATATTAGGGAAAATATATGATACTTATCTCTTTGTGTCTAGCTTATTTTGCCTAACATAATGATCTTCCATTTCATTCATTTCCTGCAAATGACATAATTTCCTTCTTCTTTATGGCTGAAAAGTATATATACATTTTCTTTATCCATTCATCTGATAATGGACAACCACTGTTTTTTTTTAATCAAATATGCCTTGGGCCGGGAATTTAACTCAGTGACACTGTACCTGCCTCACAATCACAAGGTCCTGAGTTTCCCAGGTACCAAAAAAATAATAATAATAACAAAAAAAAATCAAATATGCCTTAATCCATTTAATCTAGGATACAGTGCACAGAAATTTATTTTGCACAGAACTTTTAGAATGAAGCTCACTGATGTAGTAACCCATGTGAACGTGGGTCTGAATCCTGCTTGACTTTTAGGGAAACACTTCTCTCTGATTCCTGTATTTTCATATGAAAGGGCTGCCCTAGAGTTGCATCTATCCCCAACTTTCTCCCCATATTTAGGCACCCATACCCATAGGAAGTAGCAGTGTCCTGGTTAGTGAGTTTAGAAAAAGGAATTGGACATGTTCACTTCTCCTTGGGAGTGGCCTGACCCCAGGAAGCCCACAATTCCTGTTCTGACAAGTTTAGTAGGTATTAAGGGAAAGCCTGCAATCTGAAATTTAAATTCAATTCAGGAGAACTTAGCAGACCAAGTTGGCAGCACTTGGCTCTCAGCCAAGCCCTCCAAAGCACCTTTTATTAGTGAGAAAGCTGACATTTTTATCACCAGGTGTCTGACTCCTATATCAAAAGGTGTAGAACTTAAGAAGTGAGTGGGAAAAAAAGAAGTGTCAGTTATCAGCTCCTTCAAACACCAATTATTACTGGCTAGAGAATTTCTTTAGTGGTAAAATGGATTTGATAACAATATCCATCACACAGGATTTAGTGAAGATCACAAAAGATAATATGTTAGACTATTGGGAAATGTTTACTCTTTTGACTTCCATTTTTTGAAGTTGTCTCCTTTAAGGAAGTCCCCATGAAGGCAAGCCCTATGTCACTCTGCATGTTTAGTATATATTTGGAAGTTCCATAAAAATTAAAAATGTAGAAATGACTATTGGGTAAACTTCCAGCAACTGATTCATTTCTTCCCATATATTTTTAAATAGCTTTTTAAAGGGATAATCACTATAAAATAAACTATACATAAGTAAAGTGGACATTTTGATATGTTTTGACATAAGTAAACACAATGAAGTCACCACATTCAAAATATTGAACACATCCATTACCGAAAAGTCTATAGTGCCTTTTTGTAATCCCTGCTTCCTGCCTCCCTCCCACTCATCCCCAGGCAACCACTAATCTGCTTCCTGGCTCTGCGGATTAGTTTGCATTTTTTAGAGTTGCATATAAATAGAATCATACACTATTTTCTCTCTTCATCAGCTCATGCTTTTGAGGAACAGTAAGCAATCACTAAATAGTGGAATAATAGTGATCTTGGAGTGGAGAGACTAGGGTCATTGCCCTGGTTAAACAATAATCTTGGACAGGTCATATCACCTTTTGTGCCTCAGTTTTTCCTATGAATTAGGTAAGGACTAATAGTGTCAGCACTACCTCACAGATTCTTTTATGGCGGAACTAGTGCATTAAGTTTTTTTTGTTGCTGTTGTTGTTTTGGTACCGGGGATCGAACTCGGGTCCTTGCGCTTGTGAAGCAGGCCACCAAACCACTGAGCTAAATCCCCGGCCCATGCATTAAGTTTAATACTTGAAAATATAAAATACTCATGCAGTGTAAGTAGCTAGATGATATTTGGTAATATTAACTTTTATTTCCTACCTAAAAATTTTCCTCCATTTAAGCAAATAGTTACTCTGTACCTTATTTGGTCAAGGAAGTATAATAGAGTGGGAAAACAAAAGCAGGCTTCAGATCTCCTTGGCTTTTAATTTCCCAGGCCTATAAAAGGGTTCGGATTTGCAGAAAGATAAATGGAGAAGGGGTTTGTGAATTCCTACAGATGGTGTCTCAGGACAGCAGAGGCGAGAATGACACACACTTCTCTGCAGGCTCTCAAACAGTCCTATGTCCACATCCCCTTAGCTCACCCTCTTGCCCAGTCTTCTAGGACCTGAGCATTTCTGTGATTCCCCTGGCAACTGAAACTGCCTCTGGGCTTACTACTGGCTTCAGCCCTCTGTGGTAAGTCATTCGTCATGGCTTTATCTGCTTTCTGTCTCAGTGTGGCATTGTGGGTTATAGATGTTATCTAGTTTCATTGAGCAAACATTTATTTTTCTGTATTTTCTTCTACTAGTTATCTGTGGGTAGTTTTTGAGAAAAAGGCTCAGAAAGGTCTTGACTCTGCATTCTTGAAAATTGAATCTTATGATTTATTTACCTCATATTTTTATTAGACTTTATTTTGTAGATCTGTTTTACATTCACAGTAAACCTGAGCAGTAGGTATAGAGGTGTCTTATATGCCCCAGTGCACAGGCTCACCCATTATCAACACACACCCCCATCAGAGTGGTTCACTTCTTTTAACTGACAACCTACATTCACTCATCATTATTATCCAAAGTCCACAGTTTACATAAGGGTTTGCTGTTGGTATTGTACACTGTATGGGTTTGGGCAATATCTAATTACATGTGGTCACCATTATATCATACAGAGTAGTTTCGTAGCTCTAAAAATTCACGGTGCTCTGCCTATTTGTCTTTCCCTTCCCCTAACCCCTGGAAACTGCTGATCTTCTCACAGTTTTGCTTTTCCAGAGTGTCACTAACGTGTTATTTTGAGATATAACTGACATATACCAAGATGCTGAGATCTTAGCAGTTTGTACTTTAAGAATTGCCAATAAATGCATTGACTCTTGGTTTCCATCTCCCCAGACTGCCCCTTCTTAGCTTCCAGCTGTCATCCTATCCCATTCCACTCCAACCAGTCATCTACTTTTCTGAATTTTTTAAATCATAGATTAGTTTGCCTGATCTAGGATTTCACAGAAATGAAGTCATTCAAAAGTGTCATTCATGTCTGGCTCCTTTCATTCTGTATACTTTATATTCATCCATACTGATACATTTATCACTAATACCTTCCTTTTAATCACCAAGTAATATTCCACTATACAAATATGCTGCAATGTATTTACCCATCATCTTGCCTATCTGGGTCATTTCAAGTTCTTTTTTGTTGCGAATAAAGCTACTGAAAACATTTGCACAAATGTTTTTCATGGATATACGTTTTCAGACCTGTGAGTGGAGTAGCTGGGTCATAGTGTAGTTATACATTTAACTTTGTAGGAAAGTGCCAGGCTGCCTTTGGAAGTTCTTTGCACCACTTTGCATTCACACCAGGACTGTGTAAGGATTTTAGGAATGCCACATCTTTCCCAGCTCATTTTGTGGTCAGGATGTTCATTTTACACATTCTTGTGGGTTTATAGAGGAATCCCACTGAGGGTTCTGTCATTTTTTGAAATGTTCTCAAGCCCCTGAGAGAGCTTCTTAGAACTCTGACAAGGGTCTCAGCACTCTTTTCAGTTGTCATTTATACTTCACAGGTACACCTGTTTATGGGCAGGAGAGAATCGCTATGGTACAATCTTAATAGAAGTGTGGGTTTCCAAATTGACAGAGAGGAGTAACTGCAGCCCACTGGGAGATTGCTCCCCACTAAAGAGAAATATTTATGTGTCATTTGTGAACTTAGAAAAGAGGTCTCTAAGGCCAGAAGTGGTAAATTATGTAACCATTGACACCTATGGAAATTATGGCTTTAGTCCCATAGATAAAAATAATTCAGGATATGAGGAAAAGTTTCATAACTAAAGAAAATGCACTTGGAGATTGATATGGCTTGGGTGAGTCTCCCCAGTAGTCCTCTGTGTGGTACTAATGGGAGGTGATGAAACCTTGAGAGATGGGGATTTAGTGGGAGGTGCTTAGGTCATGCAGAGCCTTATAGGAGATTATAGTCCCTGGTCTCAGTCTCTCTTCTTTCCTTCCTGGCTTGAGATATAAGTAGTTTTTCCCACTACACACTTCAATTACAATGTGTTGCCCTCACAGGGACCCAAAGAATGGAACCTCTAGAACCATGAACTGAAATAATTGTTTTGTCTTTATAAGTTAATTGTCTTGAATATTTAGTCATATTAATGAAATGCTGACTATGCATGGATCCATAGAACTAACTGGTAAGAACCTAAGTCTGATTGCAAACTCTGGCACCACTATTTACAAGACAAGTTATTTGCAAATTATTTGATTTGCATCTCCCTAATGATTATTGATCAGCTTTTAAAATTTGGTCTATTGTCCACTTATATACCTCATTTAATGGACATCTTATTTAAGTCTTTTGAACAGTATTTTAAATTACTTTTTGTCTGTTTTCTATTGAGTTGTAGAAGGTCTGAGTCTATGGATGGCAAATATCTTTTTTTCCAACCTGGCTTCCCTATTTAAGAGAGTTATTTAATGAGCAGAGGTTTTGCATTGTGATACAGTTTAATTTATCAATTTTTTCCCTTTTATGCTTAGTATTTTTGTGTGTTCAATAGTTCTTTGTCCACCCTTGAGCCATGAAGATATTCCTATATGTTCTCTATGTTCTTCTATGGAGATCTCTGCTTTTTGAACTGGCCTCTGAGAATCCCTGGAAGATCCTCAGGGAGAGAAGGTGAGGACCGGCCTACAGGACCCCCAGTCTCCTCTGCCTTCTCTACATCCTTTACCTTTCCTCTTCTCTATCTCCATCTTCCACCCCACCCCAGTACTAGGGATCAAACTCAGGACTTTGCACTTGCAAGGCAGGAGTGGTGCCACTGAGCTAAATCTCTGGCCCCTCCTAGGTCTCCATCTTGATTAAAGCAGCACCTTCTGATTTCATGCATTAGATTTTAACTAAAAGTTTATTTTTAATTTTTTTCTTTTTCTTTTTTTAGCCATTCTACTGAACTTCAGATTCCCTGAAGATAGGAACCATGCGTATCTTACTCTCTTGGACATCTTCAGCTATTCACAGTTCCTAGGCATGTAGTAAACAGTTGGTAAAAACTTTTAATTGAACTAAACCAAATCAAATTTTGACTGGGGTGAGGGACTGGATTCAATTTAGCCAAATCTTATGTAAGCTGTCCTCCTGGGCATCCAATGTGGGTCAGGCTCAGTGAAGGGAGAAAGGCTCCCAGTGGGAATGAGATCAGAACCTTCACCTGCAGCAGCTGCAGAGGAAGGCGTCATAGAGGTATCACCTTGCACTTATGTAACCTTTCCTATTTATAAAACACATTCATATATCTTTTTTAAAACCTCTTACAGAGAAAAGGCCTTTCTGTGCTCACAAAGACAAGCAAATATCACAGAATTTCAAATATGTAGAAAAGTAGGTAGAGGGAGAGAGAAGCCACACTTTCAAAGCAGACAGAATTCTGCTCCCTGGATGACGAGCAGGCACTCCAAGGGCCCTTTATAAATCCTTGACCCCAGCCCCCAATTCTAACTGATGAAGTCTCACCAAGCTTTTTGGGATAAAGCTTTCATCCCAGTAAAAGGTGAATACAGCTGGGCTGTGGCAGACATTATTTCCCCCGCATTTACTGCCTGGTACGGTAGGACTGGTCGTGTGGGAAGGTCAGTCATCACAGGCTATTTCCAAATGAGAAGCTGGTAACCTCCAGGGCCCTCTCTCCCAAGTCTCACAGCTGCTGTCTAGTCAAAACCCATAGCTGCCACCCCCACCTCTGAGTTACACAGTCTGGTGGGACCTGAGACACAGGACACTCGCACTTCCCATCTGTGACTATGTGCAGTACCCACTGCCATCGGTCACCTCCAACCCCTGTCCTGGCTTCGGCACCCACAATTTCACTAGTTATCCCTAGGTAACCCCATCTGAGCTAAGAAACTGCCACCAAGTCTGTTTCTTACCAGGAATATAAGTGTTTGGAGACATTCAGCAGTTAGATACCATTAGCCCCATGCCCAACACATAGTGTATGGGCAAGGTATTTCTGCTTTGGAAATAACTAGCAGTGTTCACCCCAAGCTTCCTGTCTGTGTCACAGGTCCAGAGTCACACTTTTTGAAGAAGTGGGGGGTAATGTTCTCAGGCTAAGTCTAACAATTTTTAAAAGGGATATGGATTATAAAAGCACCAATACTTCCAAGCCTTGTCCCCAGCTTCCATTACCACTGAAGTTCTCCAAAACTGCTTTTCATTGTCTTTTTCTCTTGGTTCCATCTAACACAAAGGTTGAAAAGATAGGCACAATGCACGTGGCTTGTATCTTGTATGAAGTATGTGGGGTCAAGGAGCATGGACTGGAATCAGGAATTGTTACCTGTGTATCCCACCAATTTATCAGTGTTAAAATTCAAAACATGTTTTTGCCAAATCTGAATTAAGCCATTTTCTTATGGCTGACATATATCAGTCCTTTAGAGGGCAACTAGAACTTTGGAGAGGAAATAGGATTCAGATTCAGCAAAAATTTTTTTTGGGTTTTTTTTTTTTTTTTTTTTTGGTTTTTGTTTTTTGATGTCTTGAGACAGGGTCTCATTATGTAGTTGAGACTGACCTGGAACTCACTATGTAGCCCAGGCTGGTCTTGAACTCACAGCGATCCTCCTGCCTCAGCCTCCCGAGTGCCAGGATTACAAGCGTGCGCCACCATGCCCGGCCAAGCAAAACTTTTTTGAATAGCACTCTGTCAACCATGGTATCGTGTATGCGTGTGTGTGTGTGTGTGTGTGTGTGTGTGTGTGTGTGCGTAACTTATATTTCAAGTTGCAGTACACAGACACAAAAAAGTAGAGCCCAGGGAGGTTAAACAGCTTGCTTACCTGTAGTCAGTAAAAGAATGGAAAGGTCAAGACTCTAATCTAGAACTTACAATTTCTAGTCCAAGTGCAAACTTCTCTTCATTAGACCACAAATGCCATTCCAGGTGCAGCCTCTTGCCATCTCCTTCCAGTATCCTCCTAGATGCTTATAGATCACCTCAGTCTCTCTGCCCTCTGAGCACTGACCTCATGGCTGCATATCCCCCTCACCTGTGTGTGGGCCTCCACCAGGACCAGATGCCTCCCAGGATCAAGAGTCACATCTTGCTCCTCTTGACTACTAGGAAAAGGAGGGCACATAAGAAAACAACTGTCTCATACCTTCCCATCTATTCTGTCTCTATAATTCAGTAACATAGGAAAGATAAGTTTTATTTTTATTTTATTTGCTCTGGAGAGGGAGGAGAAAAGAGAGAGACAGAGACAGAGAGAGACAGAGACAGAGAGGAAAAAAATGAAGGGAAGTTAGTGAGTGACTGAGGATTCATCCCCAAAGAACCAGAGGTTTCAGAATCCCAGCTTATGAGGACCAAGATAATAAGTTTCCCTGCTTCACTGGAGAATGGAGAGATTAGCTTATTTCTTGAACACCTACTAGTGATAGATAGTGTGCTAGTGGCTGTGATTTACATTACAGATATTCCTCATTTAATGACTAAGTTCCATTACTGCAAGTAGGTCGCTAAACGGTCACTAAGTGAAGAATAGTATGTAATACGTACATTGCAATATTCAAAACAAAGAAATGGTCAAAGGAAACTCCAACTTGATGACTTTGCTTTTATTTGCTTAACTATTACTTGTAGATCCTGAAACTGCAGTACTATAATGTACAATGTAATCAGCAAAAATTACTGTACTGTATAAACAAGGTGTACTGTACAAAAAAGACATTGAGGTTCTATAAACAAGATGCACAGAACTGTACCCAAAAAATGGGCAAAGAGTCCAAACAGTCATTAAATGGGTAAGAATATCTGTATTTCATCTAATGCAATCCTGCAGTTCCTATAACCATGTTTTAGTGAACCTCAGCACATACAAAATTGAATTAATCTTTATAACTCTTGAGTCATTTTATACTATCCTTACAGATCCATGCTTGGGTCTTCATTTTTTATCTTTTCTTTCAATCTTTTGTTTTATCTCACATCAAGGCCAAGAGTTAGAACATCGATGGTAACTTTCATCTACCCACAGGCTTCTTCCATCTTCCCCAACCTCCAGTTACCTAAGCCAGCCTCCACCCTACCACTTTCTTGCTCTTTTAGTTTCATTGCATGTATGTGGAAACCTTGAAGTATATTGTTTATTTTCATTATATTTGCATTTTAATAAAAATTTTTCACACACTGCTTTGGCAGGATTCCTAGAGAGACACTATAGTGTCACATAGTCCATTCATTTTCACAGCTATGTGATGTTTTGGGGACTGTCAGTATTTCCTCTTCTCCTCCTCTTCCTCGTTTTCTTTCTCATCTTGTTCTCCTCTTCCTGCTTCCCTTTTTTTTTTCTTCCCAATACTGAGGACTGAAACCAGGGCCTTTGCACTGAGCTACATTCTTGGCCCTTTTTATTTTTATTTTCAGGCAGGTCTCATTAAATTGCTAAGTTGCCCAGATAGACTTAAATTTGTGGTCCTCCTGTCTCAGCCTCCCAGAATGCTGGAGTTACAGGCATAAACCACCACACCCAGTTTATCAATTCTTTTTATGAGGAGCCCTCTTTGTTGTGTAGTATCCAGCCTTTTATTGTTATTAACAATTCTTTTAAAAATATTCTTGTACATATTTTCTGTTGCACCTGCATATGAATGTTTCTGAGATTCACCTATTAAGGAGTAGAATTTCTGGGTCCATTTTACACATGAAGAAATTGAGGCTTAGTAAGGTTAATGAAACTATTCAAGATCATGTAGCAAGTAAATAACCAGAATCAGAATTTGAATCCAGGGCTTCTATGAAGAACAGAGATGAAGAAAAACTGAGGGGCAGGGGATGTAAGGGAAAATTAGAGTACAGTAGAAGTATTTATACTTTAGCCTTACCCTGAGAGGAGAACATGTATTTGCTGAAGGTGCTGAGCACTTTAAAAGCTTCCTTTTTTCAACATACATTGGCTTGTGCTGGGCCTGGGAAGCCCCAAATTTGAGGGAACCTCTGGCCATGGTTCTGGATAAAGAGTCATGTGGCCCTTTAATCCCCTGGACTGAGTGCTTTGTCCCACTAAGGAAAGACTTCTGTGGGCTTTAGGGACAGCCTGCTCCCGGGCATTGCCTTCCTCCTACCCGACAGCCTGCTCCCAGGCATTGCCTTCCTCCTACCCCGTGAGGTGCTCCAGACTACCTCGTGTATGTGATCACAAAGCCAGGGCCTCCCAATTGTTTCTGCTCTGCCCATCACCCCCACAGCCTCTGGCCCTGCTTCCCCTAGCACACTGAGCAGGGTGAGGCCACCCACAGAGCTGTTTAATCACCCAAGTGGAGAGCAAGGCCATGCCCCAGGTGCGTGCAACAGGAAGGGAAAACAAGACCTACAGCTGCACCGTGACATTGCCAATGGGGCAGAAGGATGTTCAAATAAAAATTAGAATTACCAGGCAAATATGCCTTCAGTATCCCAGCTGTTCCTTACCCTCAGGCTTACAGTTTCACAGATCTACGTATATTTGAATCATGGTAGAACCTATAAAACCCATCCTCAGAGGGACTCCCCAGGCTCCAGGGCCAGAGCCTCACTTCCTCCCACACCACTGACTTGTGTTCACCCAGACCTTTTTTTCCCCCATGAAATTTGCTGAAGATTTAAGGGGAGATTAGAGGAAAGAGTATAGGATCCAACTGAAAAGATCATGTAATATAAAAGCCCTACAGGAAGGTGTGATACGTAGGGGAAGAACAAAAAGGGAAAAGAAAAAAATGTGAGAGAATGAAAAGATGAAAATAAAGTGTTTGTAGATGGGGAGGGGAGGAGGGGGTGAAGGGAGGGCAGAGGTAATGGGAAAAAAATGAGAATCAAGACTTGCCATGTAAAGGTACATGATCCCAACAATGAATGTAACTGTACTGTATCCCTAAATGTACCAATAAACTCAATAAAAAAAAAAAAGAAACCAGTTATCTAAGTGGTCCAATAAAAGTCTGAAGTCAGTGACAAAAAAAAATAAATAAATAAAAGCCCTACAGATAAGGGTGAAGAGTATCATCTTTGTGCAGGAAGAACTTTCCAGCATTTTCTTGAATCATCACAGAATACTCAGGTGTGAGTCTTGGGTACCATCAGGGCCCTGGGCAGCAGGAGCTGCCGGCCAGGAAGTATTAGACTTAACCTCAGCCCTCTGAAAGCTTATACTGTGGGTAAACAGAAAGAAGAATGAATAAGAGTTGCAGAGTTAAAGAAATGATTTAGCTCTGCCATAGTGATCTAGAGGGGCCTGGGTTCTTCAGGAAGGCAAAGCAAGACATGGCAGGAGTGTGTGCTGTGTCACACACAAGCTGCAGCCCACCCACCACTCACCTTCGAATCAGGTAACCTTCGGAGTCTCATTTAACGTTCTTATATTGTCAGTATATGGAGTCTGAGGCAGTCTCCCTATAGAAGAGATAGCAACCTCAATTTACTCCAGGGAGGTTCTTGACTTTCATCACAGAAAAAAAATTTTTCAAAACCCAAGAGTAAGAAGCATAGGCAAATTTATTAGGCAGAATCAAAGTATGCTTTCAAGGCAAGAGTGCCAACTTAATGGTAAGACGTACCACGGCCTGGGGTTGTGCATATCTACATGCTTTTGGGTATTCTTAAGTTGGATGATCTAGGATGGTTATTTTTGAGTGATCACTTGCTTACCATCTGTTTTCTCAAAGTCAGATTTCACATTAGTAAGCTAAAGCAAAAATAAACTCTTACCTGGGTAAAATACAAACCATTTTTATATATTTGAAATTTAGAGATATGGCACCCAATTAATAGTATTGTTCCTTTGATGTTACTTTTGTAATTTATGGACTTACAGTATCAAAAGAAAAAGGCTGAATTTATGGGTCTTGTAGTAACTTTAAGACTCTTAGAAATTAAGGAGTTTGAGGAGCTTGGAAGACAAACACAAGCCTAGGGAGTACAAGGCCTAGGTAACCCTAAGTAACTTTGATTTTGTCTCAAAGATGCAGTTTTCTTAAAGCTACTGTTTCCCCAAGACTACAATTACCTCTTAATTGCAGACCTATCTTTATTTCCTCTTTCCTATCTCAATATGGAAATGGGAATGTCTGCCACATACTGCTGCAGTGAAGGCGAAGGTGTACTATATAGAATACAGGGCATGGGTAAGAGCCTCATCTCTACACATCAGGAACTGAATGCACCTCCCGCCATCAAAGTCTCCATTCAAACTCAAGGGTTATAGCACTCATTACTCCTCACCTCAGCCCTGTTTCTAAGCTGTTTCAATCAGTGGTAAATGTGTACAGTGTGGCATTTTCTTCTACAACTTTAGAGAGCATCTCCCCCGCTTCTCTGTCCTTTTTACCCTCCACCCCATCACAAGCACAAACACCACAAAGGTGTTTGCCTCAGCTCAGCACACTGCAGGAAAATCTGCACATGTCCTGGTGGAGGACAAGGACAGTAGACTGAAGCCCTGGGATCCCTCCAGGCATTGTTGGCTTGTGCTCAGCCTGTTACTCCCTGCTGGTCTGGGACAGACACTGCAGGTGACAGGAGCAGGGGCAGATGTTAGGGAGACAAAAAGTCTAGAGTGTTGGGAAGCTGCAAATGTGCTGATGGGCCCTGGATGTGGGACCTTACATGAGGCCGGAAAGCACAGGAGGCAGTGCCTAGGCTGCCACAGAAGGCTCACCTTGGGAACCTAATGGCACAGCCAGGAGGTACTGAATACACCATGGTACCTCTCCACTGTCCCTCTAGTCCTTTTTTCTTAGAGCCAGACTCCTGACTCCTGCTCAAAAGAGGGTTCATCCCAGGCTGGTGAGCAGGTGGTCGGCAGCTGCTCCCTCCACAGAGCCCAAGCTTGTATCCATGTAGCAGAGTAGCCCAAATGTCACCCC
Source organism: Fukomys damarensis (assembly GCF_012274545.1). Lineage (NCBI taxonomy): Eukaryota > Metazoa > Chordata > Mammalia > Rodentia > Bathyergidae > Fukomys > Fukomys damarensis. The sequence goes on from NW_022900923.1 coordinate 25,063,154, forward strand.
TCTGTGTGAGAATGTTTCTTCTTGGCAGAGACAAGTCCCTCTGTAGAGTTACCTGTAAGGGCCTTTTGCCAGCAGGAAGGTGAGGGTCCCACAGCTCCTTGATTTACCTTGTGCATTATCTCCCCATTGCTGTGCCTTAGAAACACTGGCACCCATTTGCCCTCCAGGGCGCAGTCTTCACTGGGCCAGCCCCCACCTCAACTAGACCATGGTCAACATGAGAGGATCATGACTCCCAATTGCCCATACTCCTCTCCTTGGGAGTCAGCTCTCTTTTTCCTAGTTGTGGAGAGAGGTGTTTTTCATAACCCTGCATGCCACTGGCACAATTTGAATATCATTAAGATATACAAGATCCCAGAAGCCACACTTATGAATCCTGCTTTCCAGCTTCTCACTTGCCATTTCCTGGGTTGAAGTCATCCTTGTTCATTGTTTGCAACTGAACTAATGAGGCCCTTACTGGAAAACCCTGACAATTTCATTTTTAGAACATATGATTAAAATAATTTTCCTGAACATCTCAGCAAACCCACACACAGCCATTCTGTTGTCAAGGAGGGCTGCAGTTCAGTCCATTCTAGAGCTACTTACTAGTGCTGCACTTTAGCAGGGACCTTTCACATCAGTTACATTGTCTGTGATTCTCCATCATGTACAAGCTAAACGTATAATTCTGCTCTTACTGGGATAGGTTTGATAAGAGCACGCTGAAAGTGCCTGATCAGTTGATTTGGCTCAAGGATTTTGTCTTTTTACTCTGCCAACTCAAACATCCAGTTAATCTGTTTGCATATTGGGTGCTGCACCAAAAAGCTGTGTGACAAGTGAATGATCTCTACCATATTAACTCATAAGGCAGCTAAGGAGTGGTGCTAATGCTCTAGCTAGAGCAGCCTGTCCTTAATTAAAGGCCCCTTATCTTGATTCTAGCTGACAGAGGTCCAGTTTTGCTACAAGTTCAGCTTATTTATATTCACCTGCCTCCCTAGACTTTCTATTGTCAATTGCCCTGGGACAGATTCTGACCCTAGACAGTGTCAAGGAACCTAGTTCTGAGATATCTGCACTCAAGAACTAGTACCTCCAATACTAACAGTATCTCCATTACACCACGTCCTGCCTCAGGGACTTTGCACAAATCATCTCTAATTCTTGAAGCATCATGCCTAGAAATGTAGGCATCATTGGCTACCCTTTGCCAAAAAGGAAAGTGAGGCCAGAAGAGACTACATATCTTCCCCAGGATCACACACACACAAGTCACATGGGCAGTCCCAGCACACAAGTCTGGAGAGAGCTCAGGCCCCTATGGTGTCCACAAGGTTGTTCTGAGTGCCTGAGGGCATAGGAGCTACTTCTCCCTCTTTGATAAGGGTGTGCCTGGAGCCTGAAGCCAGCAGATATGCTTTCCCATGGCAGATTCAGGAAATGGAGCCAACACTAGTCCCCAGGTTGTGGGCAGGGCTGTGACTCAGCCTCCTCAAGAAGGAAGATGTGCTCTGGGGATGCTGACTGCACTGTGCCATAGCAGACAGCAGCAGACCAGTTGTCCAAATGGGGAAAGTACAAGGCACAAAATAGGAACAAAACAAACCAAGCGCCTATGGCTGTACTCACTGCCCAGGAATAGCTAAGCACACAATTGGCCAATCTAGCTTCAGGTGGGTTTGGTGGCACGTCTCTCCACCGCCATCATCTTCTACCAGGTTCTCCAGACTTCTGAGCAAGCTTCAGATAGAAAACTGACGCCCACTTCTACTTCTACACTTTCCCCTAGCCAGCCAAGACTGGTGTATCCTCACCTTTCCCATCCCATGAGCATCTTAGCTCCAGAATCCCCATAACCCTCCACCAGCAGTACTTATGTACCTGTGCCATCTTCACTCCACTCCCTCCCTAGTCCTCAGCACAGTAGATATTACAGAATTTGTAATACAAGGGTACTAAAGCCGAATTCTGCCACCCTATGCTGTGTATGACCTTGGGAATATCACTTCACCATTCTACGCTTCAGTTTCTTCTTTCATAAGTGGGGATAACAGAAGTATTTACCTGTTACAGATAAACTAACTTCTCCCAAATCCATTATGTTGAAATCGAATCCCTTGTAGCCCAGAATTTGGGGATAGGACTTTTTTTTTCAGCTTTAATTGAGTTTATTGGCACATTTTAGGGATACAGTACAGTTACATTCATTGTTGGGATCTTGTACCTCCACATGATAAGTCTTGATTCTCACTTTTTCCCCTTACCTCTGCCCTTCCTTCACCCCCTCCTCCCTTCCCCATCTACAAACACTTTATTTTCATCTTTTCATTCTCTCACATTTTTTTCTTTTCCCTTTTTACTCTTCCCCTACCCATACCACCTTCCCTACACCTTTAGCTCCTTTCTTCCCATTTCTAAATGTCAGTAATCTCATTAGAATCTTATGCATTGTTGCAGATTATTCACCCCAGGGAAACTATTCAGTATTTACACGTGTGACTTATTTATTTCACTTAGGAGTATATCTTCAATATGTATCCATTTTCCTATGAATGAATCTATTTTCTTGTTCTTTATGGCTGAGTAATATTCCATTTTATAGAAAAACCACATCTTCTTTATCCAGTTTCCAACAGATGCGCAAATGGGCTATTTCCAAGATTTAGCTATTACAAACTGTGCCGCTATAAACATGGGTGCACATACTTCTCTGTGATATGATTCTTTTAGTTCTCTTGGAAAGATATCCAGCAGAGGGATAGCTGGGTCAAATGGAACCTCCAGTTCAAGCTCTTTGAGGTATCTCCATAATGATTTCCATAGTGGTTGCACCAGTCTGCACTCCCATCAACAATGGAGAAGGGTTCCTTTCTCCCCACAACCCCACCAACATTTGTTATTTTGTGATT